>NC_141698.1:252795621-253995621 GCF_964263255.1 Lissotriton vulgaris
TCCAGAGGTTAACTGATAGGGATGTGCTAAAATGAAGATGTTAGAATCTGTTAGTCCTAGTTTTTATGATTCCCAATAACTGTAGCATAAACCTTCCACCCTTAATTTATCAGACCACTGAATTGCTATTGGTGTACCATAACCCACAAGAATTCCAGTAACAAGGATGCACTGTCACTTGGCTGCCAAACAGATCTTTCTATCTACGTCCTCATATAGGTGCTAGAGTTGTGTAGAGAGCGGTAGCAAATGAGGCATACGATTGGGAGACGAATGCCAGGTTGAGATTAATATTCAGATTTGAATTTTTAGTGAGCTTTAAATTTTCACAATATTACACAAGCCATAGAAAGCATTATTATCGCTTGATAAAACATTTTTCTCATAGTGTTGCATTAACTTGGCAATATTCAAGTTCTAATAATGGACTAACAGTGGACTTTTCCATCTGCAGATTATACTGAATGGCCAGCGGAGGCAGTATTGCAGAGGAGAATCTCTCTGCGTCGCAGGAAAAAAAAAAGAAAACCCATTCATCAGCTTTGCAAGCCTCTTTCAATTTATATGGTAAGTCACACATTTGAGACTTATACATTTGTTTGAATGTGTGGGGTTGATCATAACATTCTGGAGTTCTCCATAGGTTAACTGATAGGGATGTGCTAAAATGAAGATGTTAAAATCTGTTAGTCCTAATTTTTATGATTCCCAATAAATGTAGCATAAACCTTCCTCCCTTAATTTATCAGACCACTGAATTGCTATTGGTGTACCATAACCCACAAGAATACCAGTAAGAAGGGTGCACTGTCACTTGGCTGCCAAACAGATCTTTCTATCTACGTCCTCATATAGGTGCTAGAGTTGTGTAGAGAGCGGTAGCAAATGAGGCATAGGATAGGGAGACGAATGCCAGGTTGAGATTAATATTCAGATTTGAATTTTTAGTGAGCTTTGGATTTTCACAATATTACACAAGCAATAGAAAGCATTATTATCGCTTGATAAAACATTTTTCTCATAGTGTTGCATTAACTTGGCAATATTCAAGTTCTAATAATGGACTAACAGTGGACTTTCCCATCTGCAGATTATACTGAATGGCCAGCGGAGGCAGTATTGCAGAGGAGAATATCTCTGCGTTGCTGAGAAAAAAAAGAAAATCCAATCATCAGCTTTGCAAGCCTCTTTCAATTTATATGGTAAGTCACACATTTGAGACTTATACATTTGTTTGAATGTGTGGGGTTGATCATAACATTCTGGAGTTCTCCATAGGTTAACTGATAGGGATGTGCTAAAATGAAGATTTTAGAATCTGTTAGTCCTAGTTTTTATGATTCCCAATAACTGTAGCATAAACCTTCCACCCTTAATTTATCAGACCACTGAATTGCTATTGGTGTACCATAACCCACAAGAATACCAGTAGGAAGGGTGCACTGTCACTTGGCTGCCAAACAGATCTTTCTATCTACGTCCTCATATAGGTGCTAGAGTTGTGTAGAGAGCGGTAGCAAATGAGGCATAGGATAGGGAGACAAATGCCAGGTTGAGATTAAGATTCAGATTTGAATTTTTAGTGAGCTTTGGATTTTCACAATATTACACAAGCCATAGAAAGCATATTATCGCTTGATAAAACATTTTTCTCATAGTGTTGCATTAACTTGGCAATATTCAAGTTCTAATAATGGACTAAAAGTGGACTTTCCCATCTGCAGATTATACTGAATGGCCAGCGGAGGCAGTATTGCAGAGGAGAATCTCTCTGCGTCGCTGGAAAAAAAAAAAGTAAACCCATTCATCAGCTTTGCAAGCCTCTTTCAATTTATATGGTAAGTCACACATTTGAGACTTATACATTTATTTGAAGGTGTGGGGTTGATCATAACATTCCGGAGTTCTCCAGAGGTTAACTGATAGGGATGTGCTAAAATGAAGATGTTAGAATCTGTTAGTCCTAGTTTTTATGATTCCCAATACCTGTAGCATAAACCTTCCTCCATTAATTTATCAGACCATTGAATTGCTATTGGTGTACCATAACCCACAAGAATTCCAGTAAGAAGGGTGCACTGTCACTTGGCTGCCAAACAGATCTTTCTATCTACGTCCTCATATAGGTGCTAGAGTTGTGTACAGAGCGGTAGCAAATGAGGCATAGGATAGGGAGACGAATGCCAGGTTGAGATTAATATTCAGATTTGAATTTTTAGTGAGCTTTGGATTTTCACAATATTACACAAGCCATAGAAAGCATTATTATCGCTTGATAAAACATTTTTCTCATAGTGTTGCATTAACTTGGCAATATTCAAGTTCTAATAATGGACTAACAGTGGACTTTTCCATCTGCAGATTATACTGAATGGCCAGCGGAGGCAGTATTGCAGAGAAGAATATCTCTGCGTTGCTGAGAAAAAAAAGAAAATCCAATCATCAGCTTTGCAAGCCTCTTTCAATTTATATGGTAAGTCACACATTTGAGACTTATACATTTATTTGAAGGTGTGGGGTTGATCATAACATTCTGGAGTTCTCCAGAGGTTAACTGATAGGGATGTGCTAAAATGAAGATGTTAGAATCTGTTAGTCCTAGTTTTTATGATTCCCAATAACTGTAGCATAAACCTTCCACCCTTAATTTATCAGACCACTGAATTGCTATTGGTGTACCATAACCCACAAGAATTCCAGTAACAAGGATGCACTGTCACTTGGCTGCCAAACAGATCTTTCTATCTACGTCCTCATATAGGTGCTAGAGTTGTGTAGAGAGCGGTAGCAAATGAGGCATACGATTGGGAGACGAATGCCAGGTTGAGATTAATATTCAGATTTGAATTTTTAGTGAGCTTTAAATTTTCACAATATTACACAAGCCATAGAAAGCATTATTATCGCTTGATAAAACATTTTTCTCATAGTGTTGCATTAACTTGGCAATATTCAAGTTCTAATAATGGACTAACAGTGGACTTTTCCATCTGCAGATTATACTGAATGGCCAGCGGAGGCAGTATTGCAGAGGAGAATCTCTCTGCGTCGCAGGAAAAAAAAAAGAAAACCCATTCATCAGCTTTGCAAGCCTCTTTCAATTTATATGGTAAGTCACACATTTGAGACTTATACATTTGTTTGAATGTGTGGGGTTGATCATAACATTCTGGAGTTCTCCATAGGTTAACTGATAGGGATGTGCTAAAATGAAGATGTTAAAATCTGTTAGTCCTAATTTTTATGAATCCCAATAAATGTAGCATAAACCTTCCTCCCTTAATTTATCAGACCACTGAATTGCTATTGGTGTACCATAACCCACAAGAATACCAGTAAGAAGGGTGCACTGTCACTTGGCTGCCAAACAGATCTTTCTATCTACGTCCTCATATAGGTGCTAGAGTTGTGTAGAGAGCGGTAGCAAATGAGGCATAGGATAGGGAGACGAATGCCAGGTTGAGATTAATATTCAGATTTGAATTTTTAGTGAGCTTTGGATTTTCACAATATTACACAAGCAATAGAAAGCATTATTATCGCTTGATAAAACATTTTTCTCATAGTGTTGCATTAACTTGGCAATATTCAAGTTCTAATAATGGACTAACAGTGGACTTTCCCATCTGCAGATTATACTGAATGGCCAGCGGAGGCAGTATTGCAGAGGAGAATATCTCTGCGTTGCTGAGAAAAAAAAGAAAATCCAATCATCAGCTTTGCAAGCCTCTTTCAATTTATATGGTAAGTCACACATTTGAGACTTATACATTTGTTTGAATGTGTGGGGTTGATCATAACATTCTGGAGTTCTCCATAGGTTAACTGATAGGGATGTGCTAAAATGAAGATTTTAGAATCTGTTAGTCCTAGTTTTTATGATTCCCAATAACTGTAGCATAAACCTTCCACCCTTAATTTATCAGACCACTGAATTGCTATTGGTGTACCATAACCCACAAGAATACCAGTAGGAAGGGTGCACTGTCACTTGGCTGCCAAACAGATCTTTCTATCTACGTCCTCATATAGGTGCTAGAGTTGTGTAGAGAGCGGTAGCAAATGAGGCATAGGATAGGGAGACAAATGCCAGGTTGAGATTAAGATTCAGATTTGAATTTTTAGTGAGCTTTGGATTTTCACAATATTACACAAGCCATAGAAAGCATATTATCGCTTGATAAAACATTTTTCTCATAGTGTTGCATTAACTTGGCAATATTCAAGTTCTAATAATGGACTAAAAGTGGACTTTCCCATCTGCAGATTATACTGAATGGCCAGCGGAGGCAGTATTGCAGAGGAGAATCTCTCTGCGTCGCTGGAAAAAAAAAAAGTAAACCCATTCATCAGCTTTGCAAGCCTCTTTCAATTTATATGGTAAGTCACACATTTGAGACTTATACATTTATTTGAAGGTGTGGGGTTGATCATAACATTCCGGAGTTCTCCAGAGGTTAACTGATAGGGATGTGCTAAAATGAAGATGTTAGATTCTGTTAGTCCTAGTTTTTATGATTCCCAATACCTGTAGCATAAACCTTCCTCCATTAATTTATCAGACCATTGAATTGCTATTGGTGTACCATAACCCACAAGAATTCCAGTAAGAAGGGTGCACTGTCACTTGGCTGCCAAACAGATCTTTCTATCTACGTCCTCATATAGGTGCTAGAGTTGTGTACAGAGCGGTAGCAAATGAGGCATAGGATAGGGAGACGAATGCCAGGTTGAGATTAATATTCAGATTTGAATTTTTAGTGAGCTTTGGATTTTCACAATATTACACAAGCCATAGAAAGCATTATTATCGCTTGATAAAACATTTTTCTCATAGTGTTGCATTAACTTGGCAATATTCAAGTTCTAATAATGGACTAACAGTGGACTTTTCCATCTGCAGATTATACTGAATGGCCAGCGGAGGCAGTATTGCAGAGAAGAATATCTCTGCGTTGCTGAGAAAAAAAAGAAAATCCAATCATCAGCTTTGCAAGCCTCTTTCAATTTATATGGTAAGTCACACATTTGAGACTTATACATTTATTTGAAGGTGTGGGGTTGATCATAACATTCTGGAGTTCTCCAGAGGTTAACTGATAGGGATGTGCTAAAATGAAGATGTTAGAATCTGTTAGTCCTAGTTTTTATGATTCCCAATAACTGTAGCATAAACCTTCCACCCTTAATTTATCAGACCACTGAATTGCTATTGGTGTACCATAACCCACAAGAATTCCAGTAACAAGGATGCACTGTCACTTGGCTGCCAAACAGATCTTTCTATCTACGTCCTCATATAGGTGCTAGAGTTGTGTAGAGAGCGGTAGCAAATGAGGCATACGATTGGGAGACGAATGCCAGGTTGAGATTAATATTCAGATTTGAATTTTTAGTGAGCTTTAAATTTTCACAATATTACACAAGCCATAGAAAGCATTATTATCGCTTGATAAAACATTTTTCTCATAGTGTTGCATTAACTTGGCAATATTCAAGTTCTAATAATGGACTAACAGTGGACTTTTCCATCTGCAGATTATACTGAATGGCCAGCGGAGGCAGTATTGCAGAGGAGAATCTCTCTGCGTCGCAGGAAAAAAAAAAGAAAACCCATTCATCAGCTTTGCAAGCCTCTTTCAATTTATATGGTAAGTCACACATTTGAGACTTATACATTTGTTTGAATGTGTGGGGTTGATCATAACATTCTGGAGTTCTCCATAGGTTAACTGATAGGGATGTGCTAAAATGAAGATGTTAAAATCTGTTAGTCCTAATTTTTATGATTCCCAATAAATGTAGCATAAACCTTCCTCCCTTAATTTATCAGACCACTGAATTGCTATTGGTGTACCATAACCCACAAGAATACCAGTAAGAAGGGTGCACTGTCACTTGGCTGCCAAACAGATCTTTCTATCTACGTCCTCATATAGGTGCTAGAGTTGTGTAGAGAGCGGTAGCAAATGAGGCATAGGATAGGGAGACGAATGCCAGGTTGAGATTAATATTCAGATTTGAATTTTTAGTGAGCTTTGGATTTTCACAATATTACACAAGCAATAGAAAGCATTATTATCGCTTGATAAAACATTTTTCTCATAGTGTTGCATTAACTTGGCAATATTCAAGTTCTAATAATGGACTAACAGTGGACTTTCCCATCTGCAGATTATACTGAATGGCCAGCGGAGGCAGTATTGCAGAGGAGAATATCTCTGCGTTGCTGAGAAAAAAAAGAAAATCCAATCATCAGCTTTGCAAGCCTCTTTCAATTTATATGGTAAGTCACACATTTGAGACTTATACATTTGTTTGAATGTGTGGGGTTGATCATAACATTCTGGAGTTCTCCATAGGTTAACTGATAGGGATGTGCTAAAATGAAGATTTTAGAATCTGTTAGTCCTAGTTTTTATGATTCCCAATAACTGTAGCATAAACCTTCCACCCTTAATTTATCAGACCACTGAATTGCTATTGGTGTACCATAACCCACAAGAATACCAGTAGGAAGGGTGCACTGTCACTTGGCTGCCAAACAGATCTTTCTATCTACGTCCTCATATAGGTGCTAGAGTTGTGTAGAGAGCGGTAGCAAATGAGGCATAGGATAGGGAGACAAATGCCAGGTTGAGATTAAGATTCAGATTTGAATTTTTAGTGAGCTTTGGATTTTCACAATATTACACAAGCCATAGAAAGCATATTATCGCTTGATAAAACATTTTTCTCATAGTGTTGCATTAACTTGGCAATATTCAAGTTCTAATAATGGACTAAAAGTGGACTTTCCCATCTGCAGATTATACTGAATGGCCAGCGGAGGCAGTATTGCAGAGGAGAATCTCTCTGCGTCGCTGGAAAAAAAAAAAGTAAACCCATTCATCAGCTTTGCAAGCCTCTTTCAATTTATATGGTAAGTCACACATTTGAGACTTATACATTTATTTGAAGGTGTGGGGTTGATCATAACATTCCGGAGTTCTCCAGAGGTTAACTGATAGGGATGTGCTAAAATGAAGATGTTAGAATCTGTTAGTCCTAGTTTTTATGATTCCCAATACCTGTAGCATAAACCTTCCTCCATTAATTTATCAGACCATTGAATTGCTATTGGTGTACCATAACCCACAAGAATTCCAGTAAGAAGGGTGCACTGTCACTTGGCTGCCAAACAGATCTTTCTATCTACGTCCTCATATAGGTGCTAGAGTTGTGTACAGAGCGGTAGCAAATGAGGCATAGGATAGGGAGACGAATGCCAGGTTGAGATTAATATTCAGATTTGAATTTTTAGTGAGCTTTGGATTTTCACAATATTACACAAGCCATAGAAAGCATTATTATCGCTTGATAAAACATTTTTCTCATAGTGTTGCATTAACTTGGCAATATTCAAGTTCTAATAATGGACTAACAGTGGACTTTTCCATCTGCAGATTATACTGAATGGCCAGCGGAGGCAGTATTGCAGAGAAGAATATCTCTGCGTTGCTGAGAAAAAAAAGAAAATCCAATCATCAGCTTTGCAAGCCTCTTTCAATTTATATGGTAAGTCACACATTTGAGACTTATACATTTATTTGAAGGTGTGGGGTTGATCATAACATTCTGGAGTTCTCCAGAGGTTAACTGATAGGGATGTGCTAAAATGAAGATGTTAGAATCTGTTAGTCCTAGTTTTTATGATTCCCAATAACTGTAGCATAAACCTTCCACCCTTAATTTATCAGACCACTGAATTGCTATTGGTGTACCATAACCCACAAGAATTCCAGTAACAAGGATGCACTGTCACTTGGCTGCCAAACAGATCTTTCTATCTACGTCCTCATATAGGTGCTAGAGTTGTGTAGAGAGCGGTAGCAAATGAGGCATACGATTGGGAGACGAATGCCAGGTTGAGATTAATATTCAGATTTGAATTTTTAGTGAGCTTTAAATTTTCACAATATTACACAAGCCATAGAAAGCATTATTATCGCTTGATAAAACATTTTTCTCATAGTGTTGCATTAACTTGGCAATATTCAAGTTCTAATAATGGACTAACAGTGGACTTTTCCATCTGCAGATTATACTGAATGGCCAGCGGAGGCAGTATTGCAGAGGAGAATCTCTCTGCGTCGCAGGAAAAAAAAAAGAAAACCCATTCATCAGCTTTGCAAGCCTCTTTCAATTTATATGGTAAGTCACACATTTGAGACTTATACATTTGTTTGAATGTGTGGGGTTGATCATAACATTCTGGAGTTCTCCATAGGTTAACTGATAGGGATGTGCTAAAATGAAGATGTTAAAATCTGTTAGTCCTAATTTTTATGATTCCCAATAAATGTAGCATAAACCTTCCTCCCTTAATTTATCAGACCACTGAATTGCTATTGGTGTACCATAACCCACAAGAATACCAGTAAGAAGGGTGCACTGTCACTTGGCTGCCAAACAGATCTTTCTATCTACGTCCTCATATAGGTGCTAGAGTTGTGTAGAGAGCGGTAGCAAATGAGGCATAGGATAGGGAGACGAATGCCAGGTTGAGATTAATATTCAGATTTGAATTTTTAGTGAGCTTTGGATTTTCACAATATTACACAAGCAATAGAAAGCATTATTATCGCTTGATAAAACATTTTTCTCATAGTGTTGCATTAACTTGGCAATATTCAAGTTCTAATAATGGACTAACAGTGGACTTTCCCATCTGCAGATTATACTGAATGGCCAGCGGAGGCAGTATTGCAGAGGAGAATATCTCTGCGTTGCTGAGAAAAAAAAGAAAATCCAATCATCAGCTTTGCAAGCCTCTTTCAATTTATATGGTAAGTCACACATTTGAGACTTATACATTTGTTTGAATGTGTGGGGTTGATCATAACATTCTGGAGTTCTCCATAGGTTAACTGATAGGGATGTGCTAAAATGAAGATTTTAGAATCTGTTAGTCCTAGTTTTTATGATTCCCAATAACTGTAGCATAAACCTTCCACCCTTAATTTATCAGACCACTGAATTGCTATTGGTGTACCATAACCCACAAGAATACCAGTAGGAAGGGTGCACTGTCACTTGGCTGCCAAACAGATCTTTCTATCTACGTCCTCATATAGGTGCTAGAGTTGTGTAGAGAGCGGTAGCAAATGAGGCATAGGATAGGGAGACAAATGCCAGGTTGAGATTAAGATTCAGATTTGAATTTTTAGTGAGCTTTGGATTTTCACAATATTACACAAGCCATAGAAAGCATATTATCGCTTGATAAAACATTTTTCTCATAGTGTTGCATTAACTTGGCAATATTCAAGTTCTAATAATGGACTAAAAGTGGACTTTCCCATCTGCAGATTATACTGAATGGCCAGCGGAGGCAGTATTGCAGAGGAGAATCTCTCTGCGTCGCTGGAAAAAAAAAAAGTAAACCCATTCATCAGCTTTGCAAGCCTCTTTCAATTTATATGGTAAGTCACACATTTGAGACTTATACATTTATTTGAAGGTGTGGGGTTGATCATAACATTCCGGAGTTCTCCAGAGGTTAACTGATAGGGATGTGCTAAAATGAAGATGTTAGAATCTGTTAGTCCTAGTTTTTATGATTCCCAATACCTGTAGCATAAACCTTCCTCCATTAATTTATCAGACCATTGAATTGCTATTGGTGTACCATAACCCACAAGAATTCCAGTAAGAAGGGTGCACTGTCACTTGGCTGCCAAACAGATCTTTCTATCTACGTCCTCATATAGGTGCTAGAGTTGTGTACAGAGCGGTAGCAAATGAGGCATAGGATAGGGAGACGAATGCCAGGTTGAGATTAATATTCAGATTTGAATTTTTAGTGAGCTTTGGATTTTCACAATATTACACAAGCCATAGAAAGCATTATTATCGCTTGATAAAACATTTTTCTCATAGTGTTGCATTAACTTGGCAATATTCAAGTTCTAATAATGGACTAACAGTGGACTTTTCCATCTGCAGATTATACTGAATGGCCAGCGGAGGCAGTATTGCAGAGAAGAATATCTCTGCGTTGCTGAGAAAAAAAAGAAAATCCAATCATCAGCTTTGCAAGCCTCTTTCAATTTATATGGTAAGTCACACATTTGAGACTTATACATTTATTTGAAGGTGTGGGGTTGATCATAACATTCTGGAGTTCTCCAGAGGTTAACTGATAGGGATGTGCTAAAATGAAGATGTTAGAATCTGTTAGTCCTAGTTTTTATGATTCCCAATACCTGTAGCATAAACCTTCCTCCATTAATTTATCAGACCATTGAATTGCTATTGGTGTACCATAACCCACAAGAATTCCAGTAAGAAGGGTGCACTGTCACTTGGCTGCCAAACAGATCTTTCTATCTACGTCCTCATATAGGTGCTAGAGTTGTGTACAGAGCGGTAGCAAATGAGGCATAGGATAGGGAGACGAATGCCAGGTTGAGATTAATATTCAGATTTGAATTTTTAGTGAGCTTTGGATTTTCACAATATTACACAAGCCATAGAAAGCATTATTATCGCTTGATAAAACATTTTTCTCATAGTGTTGCATTAACTTGGCAATATTCAAGTTCTAATAATGGACTAACAGTGGACTTTTCCATCTGCAGATTATACTGAATGGCCAGCGGAGGCAGTATTGCAGAGAAGAATATCTCTGCGTTGCTGAGAAAAAAAAGAAAATCCAATCATCAGCTTTGCAAGCCTCTTTCAATTTATATGGTAAGTCACACATTTGAGACTTATACATTTATTTGAAGGTGTGGGGTTGATCATAACATTCTGGAGTTCTCCAGAGGTTAACTGATAGGGATGTGCTAAAATGAAGATGTTAGAATCTGTTAGTCCTAGTTTTTATGATTCCCAATAACTGTAGCATAAACCTTCCACCCTTAATTTATCAGACCACTGAATTGCTATTGGTGTACCATAACCCACAAGAATTCCAGTAACAAGGATGCACTGTCACTTGGCTGCCAAACAGATCTTTCTATCTACGTCCTCATATAGGTGCTAGAGTTGTGTAGAGAGCGGTAGCAAATGAGGCATACGATTGGGAGACGAATGCCAGGTTGAGATTAATATTCAGATTTGAATTTTTAGTGAGCTTTAAATTTTCACAATATTACACAAGCCATAGAAAGCATTATTATCGCTTGATAAAACATTTTTCTCATAGTGTTGCATTAACTTGGCAATATTCAAGTTCTAATAATGGACTAACAGTGGACTTTTCCATCTGCAGATTATTACTGAATGGCCAGCGGAGGCAGTATTGCAGAGAAGAATATCTCTGCGTTGCTGAGAAAAAAAAGAAAATCCAATCATCAGCTTTGCAAGCCTCTTTCAATTTATATGGTAAGTCACACATTTGAGACTTATACATTTATTTGAAGGTGTGGGGTTGATCATAACATTCTGGAGTTCTCCAGAGGTTAACTGATAGGGATGTGCTAAAATGAAGATGTTAGAATCTGTTAGTCCTAGTTTTTATGATTCCCAATAACTGTAGCATAAACCTTCCACCCTTAATTTATCAGACCACTGAATTGCTATTGGTGTACCATAACCCACAAGAATTCCAGTAAGAAGGGTGCACTGTCACTTGGCTGCCAAACAGATCTTTCTATCTACGTCCTCATATAGGTGCTAGAGTTGTGTAGAGAGCGGTAGCAAATGAGGCATACGATTGGGAGACGAATGCCAGGTTGAGATTAATATTCAGATTTGAATTTTTAGTGAGCTTTAAATTTTCACAATATTACACAAGCCATAGAAAGCATTATTATCGCTTGATAAAACATTTTTTTCATAGTGTTGCATTAACTTGGCAATATTCAAGTTCTAATAATGGACTAACAGTGGACTTTTCCATCTGCAGATTATACTGAATGGCCAGCTGAGGCAGTATTGCAGAGGAGAATATCTCTGCGTTGCTGAGAAAAAAAAGAAAATCCAATCATCAGCTTTTCAAGCCTCTTTCAATTTATATGGTAAGTCACACATTTGAGACTTATACATTTATTTGAAGGTGTGGGGTTGATCATAACATTCTGGAGTTCTCCAGAGGTTAACTGATAGGGATGTGCTAAAATGAAGATGTTAGAATCTGTTAGTCCTAGTTTTTATGATTCCCAATACCTGTAGCATAAACCTTCAACCCTTAATTTATCAGACCATTGAATTGCTATTGGTGTACCATAACCCACAAGAATTCCAGTAAGAAGGGTGCACTGTCACTTGGCTGCCAAACAGATCTGTCTATCTACGTCCTCATATAGGTGCTAGAGTTGTGTAGAGAGCGGTAGCAAATGAGGCATAGGATAGGGAGACAAATGCCAGGTTGAGATTAATATTCAGATTTGAATTTTTAGTGAGCTTTGGATTTTCACAATATTACACAAGCCATAGAAAGCATTATTATCGCTTGATAAAACATTTTTCTCATAGTGTTGCATTAACTTGGCAATATTCAAGTTCTAATAATGGACTAACAGTGGACTTTCCCATCTGCAGATTATACTGAATGGCCAGCGGAGGCAGTATTGCAGAGGAGAATCTCTCTGCGTCGCTGGACAAAAAAAAAAAGTAAACCCGTTCATCAGCTTTGCAAGCCTCTTTCAATTTATATGGTAAGTCACACATTTGAGACTTATACATTTGTTTGAATGTGTGGGGTTGATCATAACATTCTGGAGTTCTCCATAGGTTAACTGATAGGGATGTGCTAAAATGAAGATGTTAGAATCTGTTAGTCCTAGTTTTTATGATTTCCAATAACTGTAGCATAAACCTTCCACCCTTAATTTATCAGACCACTGAATTGCTATTGGTGTACCATAACCCACAAGAATACCAGTAAGAAGGGTGCACTGTCACTTGGCTGCCAAACAGATCTTTCTATCTACGTCCTCATATAGGTGCTAGAGTTGTGTAGAGAGCGGTAGCAAATGAGGCATAGGATAGGGAGACGAATGCCAGGTTGAGATTAATATTCAGATTTGAATTTTTAGTGAGCTTTGGATTTTCACAATATTACACAAGCAATAGAAAGCATTATTATCGCTTGATAAAACATTTTTCTCATAGTGTTGCATTAACTTGGCAATATTCAAGTTCTAATAATGGACTAACAGTGGACTTTCCCATCTGCAGATTATACTGAATGGCCAGCGGAGGCAGTATTGCAGAGGAGAATCTCTCTGCGTCGCTGGAAAAAAAAGAAGTAAACCCGTTCATCGGCTTTGCAAGCCTCTTTCAATTTATATGGTAAGTCACACATTTGAGACTTATACATTTGTTTGAATGTGTGGGGTTGATCATAACATTCTGGAGTTCTCCATAGGTTAACTGACAGGGATGTGCTAAAATGAAGATGTTAGAATCTGTTAGTCCTAGTTTTTATGATTCCCAATAACTGTAGCATAAACCTTCCACCCTTAATTTATCAGACCACTGAATTGCTATTGGTGTACCATAACCCACAAGAATTCCAGTAAGAAGGGTGCACTGTCACTTGGCTGCCAAACAGATCTTTCTATCTACGTCCTCATATAGGTGCTAGAGTTGTGTAGAGAGCGGTAGCAAATGAGGCATACGATTGGGAGACGAATGCCAGGTTGAGATTAATATTCAGATTTGAATTTTTAGTGAGCTTTAAATTTTCACAATATTACACAAGCCATAGAAAGCATTATTATCGCTTGATAAAACATTTTTTTCATAGTGTTGCATTAACTTGGCAATATTCAAGTTCTAATAATGGACTAACAGTGGACTTTTCCATCTGCAGATTATACTGAATGGCCAGCGGAGGCAGTATTGCAGAGGAGAATATCTCTGCGTTGCTGAGAAAAAAAAGAAAATCCAATCATCAGATTTTCAAGCCTCTTTCAATTTATATGGTAAGTCACACATTTGAGACTTATACATTTATTTGAAGGTGTGGGGTTGATCATAACATTCTGGAGTTCTCCAGAGGTTAACTGATAGGGATGTGCTAAAATGAAGATGTTAGAATCTGTTAGTCCTAGTTTTTATGATTCCCAATACCTGTAGCATAAACCTTCAACCCTTAATTTATCAGACCATTGAATTGCTATTGGTGTACCATAACCCACAAGAATTCCAGTAAGAAGGGTGCACTGTCACTTGGCTGCCAAACAGATCTTTCTATCTACGTCCTCATATAGGTGCTAGAGTTGTGTAGAGAGCGGTAGCAAATGAGGCATAGGATAGGGAGACAAATGCCAGGTTGAGATTAATATTCAGATTTGAATTTTTAGTGAGCTTTGGATTTTCACAATATTACACAAGCCATAGAAAGCATTATTATCGCTTGATAAAACATTTTTCTCATAGTGTTGCATTAACTTGGCAATATTCAAGTTCTAATAATGGACTAACAGTGGACTTTCCCATCTGCAGATTATACTGAATGGCCAGCGGAGGCAGTATTGCAGAGGAGAATCTCTGCGTCGCTGGAAAAAAAAAAAGTAAACCCGTTCATCAGCTTTGCAAGCCTCTTTCAATTTATATGGTAAGTCACACATTTGAGACTTATACATTTGTTTGAATGTGTGGGGTTGATCATAACATTCTGGAGTTCTCCATAGGTTAACTGATAGGGATGTGCTAAAATGAAGATGTTAGAATCTGTTAGTCCTAGTTTTTATGATTCCCAATAACTGTAGCATAAACCTTCCACCCTTAATTTATCAGACCACTGAATTGCTATTGGTGTACCATAACCCACAAGAATTCCAGTAAGAAGGGTGCACTGTCACTTGGCTGCCAAACAGATCTTTCTATCTACGTCCTCATATAGGTGCTAGAGTTGTGTAGAGAGCGGTAGCAAATGAGGCATAGGATAGGGAGACAAATGCCAGGTTGAGATTAATATTCAGATTTGAATTTTTAGTGAGCTTTGGATTTTCACAATATTACACAAGCCATAGAAAGCATTATTATCGCTTGATAAAACATTTTTCTCATAGTGTTGCATTAACTTGGCAATATTCAAGTTCTAATAATGGACTAACAGTGGACTTTTCCATCTGCAGATTATACTGAATGGCCAGCGGAGGCAGTATTGCAGAGGAGAATATCTCTGCGTTGCTGAGAAAAAAAAGAAAATCCAATCATCAGCTTTGCAAGCCTCTTTCAATTTATATGGTAAGTCACACATTTGAGACTTATACATTTGTTTGAATGTGTGGGGTTGATCATAACATTCTGGAGTTCTCCATAGGTTAACTGATAGGGATGTGCTAAAATGAAGATGTTAGAATCTGTTAGTCCTAGTTTTTATGATTCCCAATAACTGTAGCATAAACCTTCCACCCTTAATTTATCAGACCACTGAATTGCTATTGGTGTACCATAACCCACAAGAATACCAGTAGGAAGGGTGCACTGTCACTTGGCTGCCAAACAGATCTTTCTATCTACGTCCTCATATAGGTGCTAGAGTTGTGTAGAGAGCGGTAGCAAATGAGGCATAGGATAGGGAGACGAATGCCAGGTTGAGATTAAGATTCAGATTTGAATTTTTAGTGAGCTTTGGATTTTCACAATATTACACAAGCCATAGAAAGCATATTATCGCTTGATAAAACATTTTTCTCATAGTGTTGCATTAACTTGGCAATATTCAAGTTCTAATAATGGACTAAAAGTGGACTTTCCCATCTGCAGATTATACTGAATGGCCAGCGGAGGCAGTATTGCAGAGGAGAATCTCTCTGCGTCGCTGGAAAAAAAAAAAGTAAACCCATTCATCAGCTTTGCAAGCCTCTTTCAATTTATATGGTAAGTCACACATTTGAGACTTATACATTTATTTGAAGGTGTGGGGTTGATCATAACATTCTGGAGTTCTCCAGAGGTTAACTGATAGGGATGTGCTAAAATGAAGATGTTAGAATCTGTTAGTCCTAGTTTTTATGATTCCCAATACCTGTAGCATAAACCTTCCTCCATTAATTTATCAGACCATTGAATTGCTATTGGTGTACCATAACCCACAAGAATTCCAGTAAGAAGGGTGCACTGTCACTTGGCTGCCAAACAGATCTTTCTATCTACGTCCTCATATAGGTGCTAGAGTTGTGTACAGAGCGGTAGCAAATGAGGCATAGGATAGGGAGACGAATGCCAGGTTGAGATTAATATTCAGATTTGAATTTTTAGTGAGCTTTGGATTTTCACAATATTACACAAGCCATAGAAAGCATTATTATCGCTTGATAAAACATTTTTCTCATAGTGTTGCATTAACTTGGCAATATTCAAGTTCTAATAATGGACTAACAGTGGACTTTTCCATCTGCAGATTATACTGAATGGCCAGCGGAGGCAGTATTGCAGAGAAGAATATCTCTGCGTTGCTGAGAAAAAAAAGAAAATCCAATCATCAGCTTTGCAAGCCTCTTTCAATTTATATGGTAAGTCACACATTTGAGACTTATACATTTATTTGAAGGTGTGGGGTTGATCATAACATTCTGGAGTTCTCCAGAGGTTAACTGATAGGGATGTGCTAAAATGAAGATGTTAGAATCTGTTAGTCCTAGTTTTTATGATTCCCAATAACTGTAGCATAAACCTTCCACCCTTAATTTATCAGACCACTGAATTGCTATTGGTGTACCATAACCCACAAGAATTCCAGTAACAAGGATGCACTGTCACTTGGCTGCCAAACAGATCTTTCTATCTACGTCCTCATATAGGTGCTAGAGTTGTGTAGAGAGCGGTAGCAAATGAGGCATACGATTGGGAGACGAATGCCAGGTTGAGATTAATATTCAGATTTGAATTTTTAGTGAGCTTTAAATTTTCACAATATTACACAAGCCATAGAAAGCATTATTATCGCTTGATAAAACATTTTTCTCATAGTGTTGCATTAACTTGGCAATATTCAAGTTCTAATAATGGACTAACAGTGGACTTTTCCATCTGCAGATTATACTGAATGGCCAGCGGAGGCAGTATTGCAGAGGAGAATCTCTCTGCGTCGCAGGAAAAAAAAAAGAAAACCCATTCATCAGCTTTGCAAGCCTCTTTCAATTTATATGGTAAGTCACACATTTGAGACTTATACATTTGTTTGAATGTGTGGGGTTGATCATAACATTCTGGAGTTCTCCATAGGTTAACTGATAGGGATGTGCTAAAATGAAGATGTTAAAATCTGTTAGTCCTAATTTTTATGATTCCCAATAAATGTAGCATAAACCTTCCTCCCTTAATTTATCAGACCACTGAATTGCTATTGGTGTACCATAACCCACAAGAATTCCAGTAAGAAGGGTGCACTGTCACTTGGCTGCCAAACAGATCTGTCTATCTACGTCCTCATATAGGTGCTAGAGTTGTGTAGAGAGCGGTAGCAAATGAGGCATAGGATAGGGAGACAAATGCCAGGTTGAGATTAATATTCAGATTTGAATTTTTAGTGAGCTTTGGATTTTCACAATATTACACAAGCCATAGAAAGCATTATTATCGCTTGATAAAACATTTTTCTCATAGTGTTGCATTAACTTGGCAATATTCAAGTTCTAATAATGGACTAACAGTGGACTTTCCCATCTGCAGATTATACTGAATGGCCAGCGGAGGCAGTATTGCAGAGGAGAATCTCTCTGCGTCGCTGGACAAAAAAAAAAAGTAAACCCGTTCATCAGCTTTGCAAGCCTCTTTCAATTTATATGGTAAGTCACACATTTGAGACTTATACATTTGTTTGAATGTGTGGGGTTGATCATAACATTCTGGAGTTCTCCATAGGTTAACTGATAGGGATGTGCTAAAATGAAGATGTTAGAATCTGTTAGTCCTAGTTTTTATGATTTCCAATAACTGTAGCATAAACCTTCCACCCTTAATTTATCAGACCACTGAATTGCTATTGGTGTACCATAACCCACAAGAATACCAGTAAGAAGGGTGCACTGTCACTTGGCTGCCAAACAGATCTTTCTATCTACGTCCTCATATAGGTGCTAGAGTTGTGTAGAGAGCGGTAGCAAATGAGGCATAGGATAGGGAGACGAATGCCAGGTTGAGATTAATATTCAGATTTGAATTTTTAGTGAGCTTTGGATTTTCACAATATTACACAAGCAATAGAAAGCATTATTATCGCTTGATAAAACATTTTTCTCATAGTGTTGCATTAACTTGGCAATATTCAAGTTCTAATAATGGACTAACAGTGGACTTTCCCATCTGCAGATTATACTGAATGGCCAGCGGAGGCAGTATTGCAGAGGAGAATCTCTCTGCGTCGCTGGAAAAAAAAGAAGTAAACCCGTTCATCGGCTTTGCAAGCCTCTTTCAATTTATATGGTAAGTCACACATTTGAGACTTATACATTTGTTTGAATGTGTGGGGTTGATCATAACATTCTGGAGTTCTCCATAGGTTAACTGACAGGGATGTGCTAAAATGAAGATGTTAGAATCTGTTAGTCCTAGTTTTTATGATTCCCAATAACTGTAGCATAAACCTTCCACCCTTAATTTATCAGACCACTGAATTGCTATTGGTGTACCATAACCCACAAGAATTCCAGTAAGAAGGGTGCACTGTCACTTGGCTGCCAAACAGATCTTTCTATCTACGTCCTCATATAGGTGCTAGAGTTGTGTAGAGAGCGGTAGCAAATGAGGCATACGATTGGGAGACGAATGCCAGGTTGAGATTAATATTCAGATTTGAATTTTTAGTGAGCTTTAAATTTTCACAATATTACACAAGCCATAGAAAGCATTATTATCGCTTGATAAAACATTTTTTTCATAGTGTTGCATTAACTTGGCAATATTCAAGTTCTAATAATGGACTAACAGTGGACTTTTCCATCTGCAGATTATACTGAATGGCCAGCGGAGGCAGTATTGCAGAGGAGAATATCTCTGCGTTGCTGAGAAAAAAAAGAAAATCCAATCATCAGCTTTTCAAGCCTCTTTCAATTTATATGGTAAGTCACACATTTGAGACTTATACATTTATTTGAAGGTGTGGGGTTGATCATAACATTCTGGAGTTCTCCAGAGGTTAACTGATAGGGATGTGCTAAAATGAAGATGTTAGAATCTGTTAGTCCTAGTTTTTATGATTCCCAATACCTGTAGCATAAACCTTCAACCCTTAATTTATCAGACCATTGAATTGCTATTGGTGTACCATAACCCACAAGAATTCCAGTAAGAAGGGTGCACTGTCACTTGGCTGCCAAACAGATCTTTCTATCTACGTCCTCATATAGGTGCTAGAGTTGTGTAGAGAGCGGTAGCAAATGAGGCATAGGATAGGGAGACAAATGCCAGGTTGAGATTAATATTCAGATTTGAATTTTTAGTGAGCTTTGGATTTTCACAATATTACACAAGCCATAGAAAGCATTATTATCGCTTGATAAAACATTTTTCTCATAGTGTTGCATTAACTTGGCAATATTCAAGTTCTAATAATGGACTAACAGTGGACTTTCCCATCTGCAGATTATACTGAATGGCCAGCGGAGGCAGTATTGCAGAGGAGAATCTCTGCGTCGCTGGAAAAAAAAAAAGTAAACCCGTTCATCAGCTTTGCAAGCCTCTTTCAATTTATATGGTAAGTCACACATTTGAGACTTATACATTTGTTTGAATGTGTGGGGTTGATCATAACATTCTGGAGTTCTCCATAGGTTAACTGATAGGGATGTGCTAAAATGAAGATGTTAGAATCTGTTAGTCCTAGTTTTTATGATTCCCAATAACTGTAGCATAAACCTTCCACCCTTAATTTATCAGACCACTGAATTGCTATTGGTGTACCATAACCCACAAGAATTCCAGTAAGAAGGGTGCACTGTCACTTGGCTGCCAAACAGATCTTTCTTTCTACGTCCTCATATAGGTGCTAGAGTTGTGTAGAGAGCGGTAGCAAATGAGGCATAGGATAGGGAGACAAATGCCAGGTTGAGATTAATATTCAGATTTGAATTTTTAGTGAGCTTTGGATTTTCACAATATTACACAAGCCATAGAAAGCATTATTATTGCTTGATAAAACATTTTTCTCATAGTGTTGCATTAACTTGGCAATATTCAAGTTCTAATAATGGACTAACAGTGGACTTTTCCATCTGCAGATTATACTGAATGGCCAGCGGAGGCAGTATTGCAGAGGAGAATATCTCTGCGTTGCTGAGAAAAAAAAGAAAATCCAATCATCAGCTTTGCAAGCCTCTTTCAATTTATATGGTAAGTCACACATTTGAGACTTATACATTTGTTTGAATGTGTGGGGTTGATCATAACATTCTGGAGTTCTCCATAGGTTAACTGATAGGGATGTGCTAAAATGAAGATGTTAGAATCTGTTAGTCCTAGTTTTTATGATTCCCAATAACTGTAGCATAAACCTTCCACCCTTAATTTATCAGACCACTGAATTGCTATTGGTGTACCATAACCCACAAGAATACCAGTAGGAAGGGTGCACTGTCACTTGGCTGCCAAACAGATCTTTCTATCTACGTCCTCATATAGGTGCTAGAGTTGTGTAGAGAGCGGTAGCAAATGAGGCATAGGATAGGGAGACGAATGCCAGGTTGAGATTAAGATTCAGATTTGAATTTTTAGTGAGCTTTGGATTTTCACAATATTACACAAGCCATAGAAAGCATATTATCGCTTGATAAAACATTTTTCTCATAGTGTTGCATTAACTTGGCAATATTCAAGTTCTAATAATGGACTAAAAGTGGACTTTCCCATCTGCAGATTATACTGAATGGCCAGCGGAGGCAGTATTGCAGAGGAGAATCTCTCTGCGTCGCTGGAAAAAAAAAAAGTAAACCCATTCATCAGCTTTGCAAGCCTCTTTCAATTTATATGGTAAGTCACACATTTGAGACTTATACATTTATTTGAAGGTGTGGGGTTGATCATAACATTCTGGAGTTCTCCAGAGGTTAACTGATAGGGATGTGCTAAAATGAAGATGTTAGAATCTGTTAGTCCTAGTTTTTATGATTCCCAATACCTGTAGCATAAACCTTCCTCCATTAATTTATCAGACCATTGAATTGCTATTGGTGTACCATAACCCACAAGAATTCCAGTAAGAAGGGTGCACTGTCACTTGGCTGCCAAACAGATCTTTCTATCTACGTCCTCATATAGGTGCTAGAGTTGTGTACAGAGCGGTAGCAAATGAGGCATAGGATAGGGAGACGAATGCCAGGTTGAGATTAATATTCAGATTTGAATTTTTAGTGAGCTTTGGATTTTCACAATATTACACAAGCCATAGAAAGCATTATTATCGCTTGATAAAACATTTTTCTCATAGTGTTGCATTAACTTGGCAATATTCAAGTTCTAATAATGGACTAACAGTGGACTTTTCCATCTGCAGATTATACTGAATGGCCAGCGGAGGCAGTATTGCAGAGAAGAATATCTCTGCGTTGCTGAGAAAAAAAAGAAAATCCAATCATCAGCTTTGCAAGCCTCTTTCAATTTATATGGTAAGTCACACATTTGAGACTTATACATTTATTTGAAGGTGTGGGGTTGATCATAACATTCTGGAGTTCTCCAGAGGTTAACTGATAGGGATGTGCTAAAATGAAGATGTTAGAATCTGTTAGTCCTAGTTTTTATGATTCCCAATAACTGTAGCATAAACCTTCCACCCTTAATTTATCAGACCACTGAATTGCTATTGGTGTACCATAACCCACAAGAATTCCAGTAACAAGGATGCACTGTCACTTGGCTGCCAAACAGATCTTTCTATCTACGTCCTCATATAGGTGCTAGAGTTGTGTAGAGAGCGGTAGCAAATGAGGCATACGATTGGGAGACGAATGCCAGGTTGAGATTAATATTCAGATTTGAATTTTTAGTGAGCTTTAAATTTTCACAATATTACACAAGCCATAGAAAGCATTATTATCGCTTGATAAAACATTTTTCTCATAGTGTTGCATTAACTTGGCAATATTCAAGTTCTAATAATGGACTAACAGTGGACTTTTCCATCTGCAGATTATACTGAATGGCCAGCGGAGGCAGTATTGCAGAGGAGAATCTCTCTGCGTCGCAGGAAAAAAAAAAGAAAACCCATTCATCAGCTTTGCAAGCCTCTTTCAATTTATATGGTAAGTCACACATTTGAGACTTATACATTTGTTTGAATGTGTGGGGTTGATCATAACATTCTGGAGTTCTCCATAGGTTAACTGATAGGGATGTGCTAAAATGAAGATGTTAAAATCTGTTAGTCCTAATTTTTATGATTCCCAATAAATGTAGCATAAACCTTCCTCCCTTAATTTATCAGACCACTGAATTGCTATTGGTGTACCATAACCCACAAGAATACCAGTAAGAAGGGTGCACTGTCACTTGGCTGCCAAACAGATCTTTCTATCTACGTCCTCATATAGGTGCTAGAGTTGTGTAGAGAGCGGTAGCAAATGAGGCATAGGATAGGGAGACGAATGCCAGGTTGAGATTAATATTCAGATTTGAATTTTTAGTGAGCTTTGGATTTTCACAATATTACACAAGCAATAGAAAGCATTATTATCGCTTGATAAAACATTTTTCTCATAGTGTTGCATTAACTTGGCAATATTCAAGTTCTAATAATGGACTAACAGTGGACTTTTCCATCTGCAGATTATACTGAATGGCCAGCGGAGGCAGTATTGCAGAGAAGAATATCTCTGCGTTGCTGAGAAAAAAAAGAAAATCCAATCATCAGCTTTGCAAGCCTCTTTCAATTTATATGGTAAGTCACACATTTGAGACTTATACATTTATTTGAAGGTGTGGGGTTGATCATAACATTCTGGAGTTCTCCAGAGGTTAACTGATAGGGATGTGGTAAAATGAAGATGTTAGAATCTGTTAGTCCTAGTTTTTATGATTCCCAATACCTGTAGCATAAACCTTCAACCCTTAATTTATCAGACCATTGAATTGCTATTGGTGTACCATAACCCACAAGAATTCCAGTAAGAAGGGTGCACTGTCATTTGGCTGCCAAACAGATCTTTCTATCTACGTCCTCATATAGGTGCTAGAGTTGTGTAGAGAGCGGTAGCAAATGAGGTATAGGATAGGGAGACAAATGCCAGGTTGAGATTAATATTCAGATTTGAATTTTTAGTGAGCTTTGGATTTTCACAATATTACACAAGCCATAGAAAGCATTATTATCGCTTGATAAAACATTTTTCTCATAGTGTTGCATTAACTTGGCAATATTCAAGTTCTAATAATGGACTAACAGTGGACTTTCCCATCTGCAGATTATACTGAATGGCCAGCGGAGGCAGTATTGCAGAGGAGAATCTCTGCGTCGCTGGAAAAAAAAAAAGTAAACCCGTTCATCAGCTTTGCAAGCCTCTTTTAATTTATATGGTAAGTCACACATTTGAGACTTATACATTTGTTTGAATGTGTGGGGTTGATCATAACATTCTGGAGTTCTCCATAGGTTAACTGATAGGGATGTGCTAAAATGAAGATGTTAGAATCTGTTAGTCCTAGTTTTTATGATTCCCAATAACTGTAGCATAAACCTTCCACCCTTAATTTATCAGACCACTGAATTGCTATTGGTGTACCATAACCCACAAGAATTCCAGTAAGAAGGGTGCACTGTCACTTGGCTGCCAAACAGATCTTTCTATCTACGTCCTCATATAGGTGCTAGAGTTGTGTAGAGAGCCGTAGCAAATGAGGCATAGGATAGGGAGACAAATGCCAGGTTGAGATTAATATTCAGATTTGAATTTTTAGTGAGCTTTGGATTTTCACAATATTACACAAGCCATAGAAAGCATTATTATCGCTTGATAAAACATTTTTCTCATAGTGTTGCATTAACTTGGCAATATTCAAGTTCTAATAATGGACTAACAGTGGACTTTTCCATCTGCAGATTATACTGAATGGCCAGCGGAGGCAGTATTGCAGAGGAGAATATCTCTGCGTTGCTGAGAAAAAAAAGAAAATCCAATCATCAGCTTTGCAAGCCTCTTTCAATTTATATGGTAAGTCACACATTTGAGACTTATACATTTGTTTGAATGTGTGGGGTTGATCATAACATTCTGGAGTTCTCCATAGGTTAACTGATAGGGATGTGCTAAAATGAAGATGTTAGAATCTGTTAGTCCTAGTTTTTATGATTCCCAATAACTGTAGCATAAACCTTCCACCCTTAATTTATCAGACCACTGAATTGCTATTGGTGTACCATAACCCACAAGAATACCAGTAGGAAGGGTGCACTGTCACTTGGCTGCCAAACAGATCTTTCTATCTACGTCCTCATATAGGTGCTAGAGTTGTGTAGAGAGCGGTAGCAAATGAGGCATAGGATAGGGAGACGAATGCCAGGTTGAGATTAAGATTCAGATTTGAATTTTTAGTGAGCTTTGGATTTTCACAATATTACACAAGCCATAGAAAGCATTATTATCGCTTGATAAAACATTTTTCTCATAGTGTTGCATTAACTTGGCAATATTCAAGTTCTAATAATGGACTAAAAGTGGACTTTCCCATCTGCAGATTATACTGAATCGCCAGCGGAGGCAGTATTGCAGAGAAGAATATCTCTGCGTTGCTGAGAAAAAAAAGAAAATCCAATCATCAGCTTTGCAAGCCTCTTTCAATTTATATGGTAAGTCACACATTTGAGACTTATACATTTATTGAAGGTGTGGGGTTGATCATAACATTCTGGAGTTCTCCAGAGGTTAACTGATAGGGATGTGCTAAAATGAAGATGTTAGAATCTGTTAGTCCTAGTTTTTATGATTCCCAATACCTGTAGCATAAACCTTCAACCCTTAATTTATCAGACCATTGAATTGCTATTGGTGTACCATAACCCACAAGAATTCCAGTAAGAAGGGTGCACTGTCACTTGGCTGCCAAACAGATCTTTCTATCTACGTCCTCATATAGGTGCTAGAGTTGTGTAGAGAGCGGTAGCAAATGAGGCATACGATTGGGAGACGAATGCCAGGTTGAGATTAATATTCAGATTTGAATTTTTTGTGAGCTTTAAATTTTCACAATATTACACAAGCCATAGAAAGCATTATTATCGCTTGATAAAACATTTTTTTCATAGTGTTGCATTAACTTGGCAATATTCAAGTTCTAATAATGGACTAACAGTGGACTTTTCCATCTGCAGATTATACTGAATGGCCAGCGGAGGCAGTATTGCAGAGGAGAATATCTCTGCGTTGCTGAGAAAAAAAAGAAAATCCAATCATCAGCTTTTCAAGCCTCTTTCAATTTATATGGTAAGTCACACATTTGAGACTTATACATTTATTTGAAGGTGTGGGGTTGATCATAACATTCTGGAGTTCTCCAGAGGTTAACTGATAGGGATGTGCTAAAATGAAGATGTTAGAATCTGTTAGTCCTAGTTTTTATGATTCCCAATACCTGTAGCATAAACCTTCAACCCTTAATTTATCAGACCATTGAATTGCTATTGGTGTACCATAACCCACAAGAATTCCAGTAAGAAGGGTGCACTGTCACTTGGCTGCCAAACAGATCTTTCTATCTACGTCCTCATATAGGTGCTAGAGTTGTGTAGAGAGCGGTAGCAAATGAGGCATAGGATAGGGAGACAAATGCCAGGTTGAGATTAATATTCAGATTTGAATTTTTAGTGAGCTTTGGATTTTCACAATATTACACAAGCCATAGAAAGCATTATTATCGCTTGATAAAACATTTTTCTCATAGTGTTGCATTAACTTGGCAATATTCAAGTTCTAATAATGGACTAACAGTGGACTTTCCCATCTGCAGATTATACTGAATGGCCAGCGGAGGCAGTATTGCAGAGGAGAATCTCTGCGTCGCTGGAAAAAAAAAAAGTAAACCCGTTCATCAGCTTTGCAAGCCTCTTTCAATTTATATGGTAAGTCACACATTTGAGACTTATACATTTGTTTGAATGTGTGGGGTTGATCATAACATTCTGGAGTTCTCCATAGGTTAACTGATAGGGATGTGCTAAAATGAAGATGTTAGAATCTGTTAGTCCTAGTTTTTATGATTCCCAATAACTGTAGCATAAACCTTCCACCCTTAATTTATCAGACCACTGAATTGCTATTGGTGTACCATAACCCACAAGAATTCCAGTAAGAAGGGTGCACTGTCACTTGGCTGCCAAACAGATCTTTCTATCTACGTCCTCATATAGGTGCTAGAGTTGTGTAGAGAGCGGTAGCAAATGAGGCATAGGATAGGGAGACAAATGCCAGGTTGAGATTAATATTCAGATTTGAATTTTTAGTGAGCTTTGGATTTTCACAATATTACACAAGCCATAGAAAGCATTATTATCGCTTGATAAAACATTTTTCTCATAGTGTTGCATTAACTTGGCAATATTCAAGTTCTAATAATGGACTAACAGTGGACTTTTCCATCTGCAGATTATACTGAATGGCCAGCGGAGGCAGTATTGCAGAGGAGAATATCTCTGCGTTGCTGAGAAAAAAAAGAAAATCCAATCATCAGCTTTGCAAGCCTCTTTCAATTTATATGGTAAGTCACACATTTGAGACTTATACATTTGTTTGAATGTGTGGGGTTGATCATAACATTCTGGAGTTCTCCATAGGTTAACTGATAGGGATGTGCTAAAATGAAGATGTTAGAATCTGTTAGTCCTAGTTTTTATGATTCCCAATAACTGTAGCATAAACCTTCCACCCTTAATTTATCAGACCACTGAATTGCTATTGGTGTACCATAACCCACAAGAATACCAGTAGGAAGGGTGCACTGTCACTTGGCTGCCAAACAGATCTTTCTATCTACGTCCTCATATAGGTGCTAGAGTTGTGTAGAGAGCGGTAGCAAATGAGGCATAGGATAGGGAGACGAATGCCAGGTTGAGATTAAGATTCAGATTTGAATTTTTAGTGAGCTTTGGATTTTCACAATATTACACAAGCCATAGAAAGCATTATTATCGCTTGATAAAACATTTTTCTCATAGTGTTGCATTAACTTGGCAATATTCAAGTTCTAATAATGGACTAAAAGTGGACTTTCCCATCTGCAGATTATACTGAATGGCCAGCGGAGGCAGTATTGCAGAGGAGAATCTCTCTGCGTCGCTGGAAAAAAAAAAAGTAAACCCATTCATCAGCTTTGCAAGCCTCTTTCAATTTATATGGTAAGTCACACATTTGAGACTTATACATTTATTTGAAGGTGTGGGGTTGATCATAACATTCTGGAGTTCTCCAGAGGTTAACTGATAGGGATGTGCTAAAATGAAGATGTTAGAATCTGTTAGTCCTAGTTTTTATGATTCCCAATACCTGTAGCATGAACCTTCCTACATTAATTTATCAGACCATTGAATTGCTATTGGTGTACCATAACCCACAAGAATTCCAGTAAGAAGGGTGCACTGTCACTTGGCTGCCAAACAGATCTTTCTATCTACGTCCTCATATAGGTGCTAGAGTTGTGTACAGAGCGGTAGCAAATGAGGCATAGGATAGGGAGACAAATGCCAGGTTGAGATTAATATTCAGATTTGAATTTTTAGTGAGCTTTGGATTTTCACAATATTACACAAGCCATAGAAAGCATTATTATCGCTTGATAAAACATTTTTCTCATAGTGTTGCATTAACTTGGCAATATTCAAGTTCTAATAATGGACTAACAGTGGACTTTTCCATCTGCAGATTATACTGAATGGCCAGCGGAGGCAGTATTGCAGAGGAGAATATCTCTGCGTTGCTGAGAAAAAAAAGAAAATCCAATCATCAGCTTTGCAAGCCTCTTTCAATTTATATGGTAAGTCACACATTTGAGACTTATACATTTGTTTGAATGTGTGGGGTTGATCATAACATTCTGGAGTTCTCCATAGGTTAACTGATAGGGATGTGCTAAAATGAAGATGTTAGAATCTGTTAGTCCTAGTTTTTATGATTCCCAATAACTGTAGCATAAACCTTCCACCCTTAATTTATCAGACCACTGAATTGCTATTGGTGTACCATAACCCACAAGAATACCAGTAGGAAGGGTGCACTGTCACTTGGCTGCCAAACAGATCTTTCTATCTACGTCCTCATATAGGTGCTAGAGTTGTGTAGAGAGCGGTAGCAAATGAGGCATAGGATAGGGAGACGAATGCCAGGTTGAGATTAAGATTCAGATTTGAATTTTTAGTGAGCTTTGGATTTTCACAATATTACACAAGCCATAGAAAGCATTATTATCGCTTGATAAAACATTTTTCTCATAGTGTTGCATTAACTTGGCAATATTCAAGTTCTAATAATGGACTAAAAGTGGACTTTCCCATCTGCAGATTATACTGAATGGCCAGCGGAGGCAGTATTGCAGAGGAGAATCTCTCTGCGTCGCTGGAAAAAAAAAAAGTAAACCCATTCATCAGCTTTGCAAGCCTCTTTCAATTTATATGGTAAGTCACACATTTGAGACTTATACATTTATTTGAAGGTGTGGGGTTGATCATAACATTCTGGAGTTCTCCAGAGGTTAACTGATAGGGATGTGCTAAAATGAAGATGTTAGAATCTGTTAGTCCTAGTTTTTATGATTCCCAATACCTGTAGCATGAACCTTCCTACATTAATTTATCAGACCATTGAATTGCTATTGGTGTACCATAACCCACAAGAATTCCAGTAAGAAGGGTGCACTGTCACTTGGCTGCCAAACAGATCTTTCTATCTACGTCCTCATATAGGTGCTAGAGTTGTGTACAGAGCGGTAGCAAATGAGGCATAGGATAGGGAGACGAATGCCAGGTTGAGATTAATATTCAGATTTGAATTTTTAGTGAGCTTTAGATTTTCACAATATTACACAAGCCATAGAAAGCATTATTATCGCTTGATAAAACATTTTTCTCATAGTGTTGCATTAACTTGGCAATATTCAAGTTCTAATAATGGACTAACAGTGGACTTTTCCATCTGCAGATTATACTGAATGGCCAGCGGAGGCAGTATTGCAGAGAAGAATATCTCTGCGTTGCTGAGAAAAAAAAGAAAATCCAATCATCAGCTTTGCAAGCCTCTTTCAATTTATATGGTAAGTCACACATTTGAGACTTATACATTTATTTGAAGGTGTGGGGTTGATCATAACATTCTGGAGTTCTCCAGAGGTTAACTGATAGGGATGTGCTAAAATGAAGATGTTAGAATCTGTTAGTCCTAGTTTTTATGATTCCCAATAACTGTAGCATAAACCTTCCACCCTTAATTTATCAGACCACTGAATTGCTATTGGTGTACCATAACCCACAAGAATTCCAGTAACAAGGATGCACTGTCACTTGGCTGCCAAACAGATCTTTCTATCTACGTCCTCATATAGGTGCTAGAGTTGTGTAGAGAGCGGTAGCAAATGAGGCATACGATTGGGAGACGAATGCCAGGTTGAGATTAATATTCAGATTTGAATTTTTAGTGAGCTTTAAATTTTCACAATATTACACAAGCCATAGAAAGCATTATTATCGCTTGATAAAACATTTTTCTCATAGTGTTGCATTAACTTGGCAATATTCAAGTTCTAATAATGGACTAACAGTGGACTTTTCCATCTGCAGATTATACTGAATGGCCAGCGGAGGCAGTATTGCAGAGGAGAATCTCTCTGCGTCGCAGGAAAAAAAAAAGAAAACCCATTCATCAGCTTTGCAAGCCTCTTTCAATTTATATGGTAAGTCACACATTTGAGACTTATACATTTGTTTGAATGTGTGGGGTTGATCATAACATTCTGGAGTTCTCCATAGGTTAACTGATAGGGATGTGCTAAAATGAAGATGTTAAAATCTGTTAGTCCTAATTTTTATGATTCCCAATAAATGTAGCATAAACCTTCCTCCCTTAATTTATCAGACCACTGAATTGCTATTGGTGTACCATAACCCACAAGAATACCAGTAAGAAGGGTGCAATGTCACTTGGCTGCCAAACAGATCTTTCTATCTACGTCCTCATATAGGTGCTAGAGTTGTGTAGAGAGCGGTAGCAAATGAGGCATAGGATAGGGAGACGAATGCCAGGTTGAGATTAATATTCAGATTTGAATTTTTAGTGAGCTTTGGATTTTCACAATATTACACAAGCAATAGAAAGCATTATTATCGCTTGATAAAACATTTTTCTCATAGTGTTGCATTAACTTGGCAATATTCAAGTTCTAATAATGGACTAACAGTGGACTTTCCCATCTGCAGATTATACTGAATGGCCAGCGGAGGCAGTATTGCAGAGGAGAATATCTCTGCGTTGCTGAGAAAAAAAAGAAAATCCAATCATCAGCTTTGCAAGCCTCTTTCAATTTATATGGTAAGTCACACATTTGAGACTTATACATTTGTTTGAATGTGTGGGGTTGATCATAACATTCTGGAGTTCTCCATAGGTTAACTGATAGGGATGTGCTAAAATGAAGATTTTAGAATCTGTTAGTCCTAGTTTTTATGATTCCCAATAACTGTAGCATAAACCTTCCACCCTTAATTTATCAGACCACTGAATTGCTATTGGTGTACCATAACCCACAAGAATACCAGTAGGAAGGGTGCACTGTCACTTGGCTGCCAAACAGATCTTTCTATCTACGTCCTCATATAGGTGCTAGAGTTGTGTAGAGAGCGGTAGCAAATGAGGCATAGGATAGGGAGACGAATGCCAGGTTGAGATTAAGATTCAGATTTGAATTTTTAGTGAGCTTTGGATTTTCACAATATTACACAAGCCATAGAAAGCATATTATCGCTTGATAAAACATTTTTCTCATAGTGTTGCATTAACTTGGCAATATTCAAGTTCTAATAATGGACTAAAAGTGGACTTTCCCATCTGCAGATTATACTGAATGGCCAGCGGAGGCAGTATTGCAGAGGAGAATCTCTCTGCGTCGCTGGAAAAAAAAAAAGTAAACCCATTCATCAGCTTTGCAAGCCTCTTTCAATTTATATGGTGAGTCACACATTTGAGACTTATACATTTATTTGAAGGTGTGGGGTTGATCATAACATTCCGGAGTTCTCCAGAGGTTAACTGATAGGGATGTGCTAAAATGAAGATGTTAGAATCTGTTAGTCCTAGTTTTTATGATTCCCAATACCTGTAGCATAAACCTTCCTCCATTAATTTATCAGACCATTGAATTGCTATTGGTGTACCATAACCCACAAGAATTCCAGTAAGAAGGGTGCACTGTCACTTGGCTGCCAAACAGATCTTTCTATCTACGTCCTCATATAGGTGCTAGAGTTGTGTACAGAGCGGTAGCAAATGAGGCATAGGATAGGGAGACGAATGCCAGGTTGAGATTAATATTCAGATTTGAATTTTTAGTGAGCTTTGGATTTTCACAATATTACACAAGCCATAGAAAGCATTATTATCGCTTGATAAAACATTTTTCTCATAGCGTTGCATTAACTTGGCAATATTCAAGTTCTAATAATGGACTAACAGTGGACTTTTCCATCTGCAGATTATACTGAATGGCCAGCGGAGGCAGTATTGCAGAGGAGAATCTCTCTGCGTCGCAGGAAAAAAAAAAGAAAACCCATTCATCAGCTTTGCAAGCCTCTTTCAATTTATATGGTAAGTCACACATTTGAGACTTATACATTTGTTTGAATGTGTGGGGTTGATCATAACATTCTGGAGTTCTCCATAGGTTAACTGATAGGGATGTGCTAAAATGAAGATGTTAAAATCTGTTAGTCCTAATTTTTATGATTCCCAATAAATGTAGCATAAACCTTCCTCCCTTAATTTATCAGACCACTGAATTGCTATTGGTGTACCATAACCCACAAGAATACCAGTAAGAAGGGTGCACTGTCACTTGGCTGCCAAACAGATCTTTCTATCTACGTCCTCATATAGGTGCTAGAGTTGTGTAGAGAGCGGTAGCAAATGAGGCATAGGATAGGGAGACAAATGCCAGGTTGAGATTAATATTCAGATTTGAATTTTTAGTGAGCTTTGGATTTTCACAATATTACACAAGCCATAGAAAGCATTATTATCGCTTGATAAAACATTTTTCTCATAGTGTTGCATTAACTTGGCAATATTCAAGTTCTAATAATGGACTAACAGTGGACTTTCCCATCTGCAGATTATACTGAATGGCCAGCGGAGGCAGTATTGCAGAGGAGAATCTCTGCGTCGCTGGAAAAAAAAAAAGTAAACCCGTTCATCAGCTTTGCAAGCCTCTTTCAATTTATATGGTAAGTCACACATTTGAGACTTATACATTTGTTTGAATGTGTGGGGTTGATCATAACATTCTGGAGTTCTCCATAGGTTAACTGATAGGGATGTGCTAAAATGAAGATGTTAGAATCTGTTAGTCCTAGTTTTTATGATTCCCAATAACTGTAGCATAAACCTTCCACCCTTAATTTATCAGACCACTGAATTGCTATTGGTGTACCATAACCCACAAGAATTCCAGTAAGAAGGGTGCACTGTCACTTGGCTGCCAAACAGATCTTTCTATCTACGTCCTCATATAGGTGCTAGAGTTGTGTAGAGAGCGGTAGCAAATGAGGCATAGGATAGGGAGACAAATGCCAGGTTGAGATTAATATTCAGATTTGAATTTTTAGTGAGCTTTGGATTTTCACAATATTACACAAGCCATAGAAAGCATTATTATCGCTTGATAAAACATTTTTCTCATAGTGTTGCATTAACTTGGCAATATTCAAGTTCTAATAATGGACTAACAGTGGACTTTTCCATCTGCAGATTATACTGAATGGCCAGCGGAGGCAGTATTGCAGAGGAGAATATCTCTGCGTTGCTGAGAAAAAAAAGAAAATCCAATCATCAGCTTTGCAAGCCTCTTTCAATTTATATGGTAAGTCACACATTTGAGACTTATACATTTGTTTGAATGTGTGGGGTTGATCATAACATTCTGGAGTTCTCCATAGGTTAACTGATAGGGATGTGCTAAAATGAAGATGTTAGAATCTGTTAGTCCTAGTTTTTATGATTCCCAATAACTGTAGCATAAACCTTCCACCCTTAATTTATCAGACCACTGAATTGCTATTGGTGTACCATAACCCACAAGAATACCAGTAGGAAGGGTGCACTGTCACTTGGCTGCCAAACAGATCTTTCTATCTACGTCCTCATATAGGTGCTAGAGTTGTGTAGAGAGCGGTAGCAAATGAGGCATAGGATAGGGAGACGAATGCCAGGTTGAGATTAAGATTCAGATTTGAATTTTTAGTGAGCTTTGGATTTTCACAATATTACACAAGCCATAGAAAGCATTATTATCGCTTGATAAAACATTTTTCTCATAGTGTTGCATTAACTTGGCAATATTCAAGTTCTAATAATGGACTAAAAGTGGACTTTCCCATCTGCAGATTATACTGAATGGCCAGCGGAGGCAGTATTGCAGAGGAGAATCTCTCTGCGTCGCTGGAAAAAAAAAAAGTAAACCCATTCATCAGCTTTGCAAGCCTCTTTCAATTTATATGGTAAGTCACACATTTGAGACTTATACATTTATTTGAAGGTGTGGGGTTGATCATAACATTCTGGAGTTCTCCAGAGGTTAACTGATAGGGATGTGCTAAAATGAAGATGTTAGAATCTGTTAGTCCTAGTTTTTATGATTCCCAATACCTGTAGCATGAACCTTCCTACATTAATTTATCAGACCATTGAATTGCTATTGGTGTACCATAACCCACAAGAATTCCAGTAAGAAGGGTGCACTGTCACTTGGCTGCCAAACAGATCTTTCTATCTACGTCCTCATATAGGTGCTAGAGTTGTGTACAGAGCGGTAGCAAATGAGGCATAGGATAGGGAGACGAATGCCAGGTTGAGATTAATATTCAGATTTGAATTTTTAGTGAGCTTTAGATTTTCACAATATTACACAAGCCATAGAAAGCATTATTATCGCTTGATAAAACATTTTTCTCATAGTGTTGCATTAACTTGGCAATATTCAAGTTCTAATAATGGACTAACAGTGGACTTTTCCATCTGCAGATTATACTGAATGGCCAGCGGAGGCAGTATTGCAGAGAAGAATATCTCTGCGTTGCTGAGAAAAAAAAGAAAATCCAATCATCAGCTTTGCAAGCCTCTTTCAATTTATATGGTAAGTCACACATTTGAGACTTATACATTTATTTGAAGGTGTGGGGTTGATCATAACATTCTGGAGTTCTCCAGAGGTTAACTGATAGGGATGTGCTAAAATGAAGATGTTAGAATCTGTTAGTCCTAGTTTTTATGATTCCCAATAACTGTAGCATAAACCTTCCACCCTTAATTTATCAGACCACTGAATTGCTATTGGTGTACCATAACCCACAAGAATTCCAGTAACAAGGATGCACTGTCACTTGGCTGCCAAACAGATCTTTCTATCTACGTCCTCATATAGGTGCTAGAGTTGTGTAGAGAGCGGTAGCAAATGAGGCATACGATTGGGAGACGAATGCCAGGTTGAGATTAATATTCAGATTTGAATTTTTAGTGAGCTTTAAATTTTCACAATATTACACAAGCCATAGAAAGCATTATTATCGCTTGATAAAACATTTTTCTCATAGTGTTGCATTAACTTGGCAATATTCAAGTTCTAATAATGGACTAACAGTGGACTTTTCCATCTGCAGATTATACTGAATGGCCAGCGGAGGCAGTATTGCAGAGGAGAATCTCTCTGCGTCGCAGGAAAAAAAAAAGAAAACCCATTCATCAGCTTTGCAAGCCTCTTTCAATTTATATGGTAAGTCACACATTTGAGACTTATACATTTGTTTGAATGTGTGGGGTTGATCATAACATTCTGGAGTTCTCCATAGGTTAACTGATAGGGATGTGCTAAAATGAAGATGTTAAAATCTGTTAGTCCTAATTTTTATGATTCCCAATAAATGTAGCATAAACCTTCCTCCCTTAATTTATCAGACCACTGAATTGCTATTGGTGTACCATAACCCACAAGAATACCAGTAAGAAGGGTGCACTGTCACTTGGCTGCCAAACAGATCTTTCTATCTACGTCCTCATATAGGTGCTAGAGTTGTGTAGAGAGCGGTAGCAAATGAGGCATAGGATAGGGAGACGAATGCCAGGTTGAGATTAATATTCAGATTTGAATTTTTAGTGAGCTTTGGATTTTCACAATATTACACAAGCAATAGAAAGCATTATTATCGCTTGATAAAACATTTTTCTCATAGTGTTGCATTAACTTGGCAATATTCAAGTTCTAATAATGGACTAACAGTGGACTTTCCCATCTGCAGATTATACTGAATGGCCAGCGGAGGCAGTATTGCAGAGGAGAATATCTCTGCGTTGCTGAGAAAAAAAAGAAAATCCAATCATCAGCTTTGCAAGCCTCTTTCAATTTATATGGTAAGTCACACATTTGAGACTTATACATTTGTTTGAATGTGTGGGGTTGATCATAACATTCTGGAGTTCTCCATAGGTTAACTGATAGGGATGTGCTAAAATGAAGATTTTAGAATCTGTTAGTCCTAGTTTTTATGATTCCCAATAACTGTAGCATAAACCTTCCACCCTTAATTTATCAGACCACTGAATTGCTATTGGTGTACCATAACCCACAAGAATACCAGTAGGAAGGGTGCACTGTCACTTGGCTGCCAAACAGATCTTTCTATCTACGTCCTCATATAGGTGCTAGAGTTGTGTAGAGAGCGGTAGCAAATGAGGCATAGGATAGGGAGACGAATGCCAGGTTGAGATTAAGATTCAGATTTGAATTTTTAGTGAGCTTTGGATTTTCACAATATTACACAAGCCATAGAAAGCATATTATCGCTTGATAAAACATTTTTCTCATAGTGTTGCATTAACTTGGCAATATTCAAGTTCTAATAATGGACTAAAAGTGGACTTTCCCATCTGCAGATTATACTGAATGGCCAGCGGAGGCAGTATTGCAGAGGAGAATCTCTCTGCGTCGCTGGAAAAAAAAAAAGTAAACCCATTCATCAGCTTTGCAAGCCTCTTTCAATTTATATGGTAAGTCACACATTTGAGACTTATACATTTATTTGAAGGTGTGGGGTTGATCATAACATTCCGGAGTTCTCCAGAGGTTAACTGATAGGGATGTGCTAAAATGAAGATGTTAGAATCTGTTAGTCCTAGTTTTTATGATTCCCAATACCTGTAGCATAAACCTTCCTCCATTAATTTATCAGACCATTGAATTGCTATTGGTGTACCATAACCCACAAGAATTCCAGTAAGAAGGGTGCACTGTCACTTGGCTGCCAAACAGATCTTTCTATCTACGTCCTCATATAGGTGCTAGAGTTGTGTACAGAGCGGTAGCAAATGAGGCATAGGATAGGGAGACGAATGCCAGGTTGAGATTAATATTCAGATTTGAATTTTTAGTGAGCTTTGGATTTTCACAATATTACACAAGCCATAGAAAGCATTATTATCGCTTGATAAAACATTTTTCTCATAGTGTTGCATTAACTTGGCAATATTCAAGTTCTAATAATGGACTAACAGTGGACTTTTCCATCTGCAGATTATACTGAATGGCCAGCGGAGGCAGTATTGCAGAGAAGAATATCTCTGCGTTGCTGAGAAAAAAAAGAAAATCCAATCATCAGCTTTGCAAGCCTCTTTCAATTTATATGGTAAGTCACACATTTGAGACTTATACATTTATTTGAAGGTGTGGGGTTGATCATAACATTCTGGAGTTCTCCAGAGGTTAACTGATAGGGATGTGCTAAAATGAAGATGTTAGAATCTGTTAGTCCTAGTTTTTATGATTCCCAATAACTGTAGCATAAACCTTCCACCCTTAATTTATCAGACCACTGAATTGCTATTGGTGTACCATAACCCACAAGAATTCCAGTAACAAGGATGCACTGTCACTTGGCTGCCAAACAGATCTTTCTATCTACGTCCTCATATAGGTGCTAGAGTTGTGTAGAGAGCGGTAGCAAATGAGGCATACGATTGGGAGACGAATGCCAGGTTGAGATTAATATTCAGATTTGAATTTTTAGTGAGCTTTAAATTTTCACAATATTACACAAGCCATAGAAAGCATTATTATCGCTTGATAAAACATTTTTCTCATAGTGTTGCATTAACTTGGCAATATTCAAGTTCTAATAATGGACTAACAGTGGACTTTTCCATCTGCAGATTATACTGAATGGCCAGCGGAGGCAGTATTGCAGAGGAGAATCTCTCTGCGTCGCAGGAAAAAAAAAAGAAAACCCATTCATCAGCTTTGCAAGCCTCTTTCAATTTATATGGTAAGTCACACATTTGAGACTTATACATTTGTTTGAATGTGTGGGGTTGATCATAACATTCTGGAGTTCTCCATAGGTTAACTGATAGGGATGTGCTAAAATGAAGATGTTAAAATCTGTTAGTCCTAATTTTTATGATTCCCAATAAATGTAGCATAAACCTTCCTCCCTTAATTTATCAGACCACTGAATTGCTATTGGTGTACCATAACCCACAAGAATACCAGTAAGAAGGGTGCACTGTCACTTGGCTGCCAAACAGATCTTTCTATCTACGTCCTCATATAGGTGCTAGAGTTGTGTAGAGAGCGGTAGCAAATGAGGCATAGGATAGGGAGACGAATGCCAGGTTGAGATTAATATTCAGATTTGAATTTTTAGTGAGCTTTGGATTTTCACAATATTACACAAGCAATAGAAAGCATTATTATCGCTTGATAAAACATTTTTCTCATAGTGTTGCATTAACTTGGCAATATTCAAGTTCTAATAATGGACTAACAGTGGACTTTCCCATCTGCAGATTATACTGAATGGCCAGCGGAGGCAGTATTGCAGAGGAGAATATCTCTGCGTTGCTGAGAAAAAAAAGAAAATCCAATCATCAGCTTTGCAAGCCTCTTTCAATTTATATGGTAAGTCACACATTTGAGACTTATACATTTGTTTGAATGTGTGGGGTTGATCATAACATTCTGGAGTTCTCCATAGGTTAACTGATAGGGATGTGCTAAAATGAAGATTTTAGAATCTGTTAGTCCTAGTTTTTATGATTCCCAATAACTGTAGCATAAACCTTCCACCCTTAATTTATCAGACCACTGAATTGCTATTGGTGTACCATAACCCACAAGAATACCAGTAGGAAGGGTGCACTGTCACTTGGCTGCCAAACAGATCTTTCTATCTACGTCCTCATATAGGTGCTAGAGTTGTGTAGAGAGCGGTAGCAAATGAGGCATAGGATAGGGAGACAAATGCCAGGTTGAGATTAAGATTCAGATTTGAATTTTTAGTGAGCTTTGGATTTTCACAATATTACACAAGCCATAGAAAGCATATTATCGCTTGATAAAACATTTTTCTCATAGTGTTGCATTAACTTGGCAATATTCAAGTTCTAATAATGGACTAAAAGTGGACTTTCCCATCTGCAGATTATACTGAATGGCCAGCGGAGGCAGTATTGCAGAGGAGAATCTCTCTGCGTCGCTGGAAAAAAAAAAAGTAAACCCATTCATCAGCTTTGCAAGCCTCTTTCAATTTATATGGTAAGTCACACATTTGAGACTTATACATTTATTTGAAGGTGTGGGGTTGATCATAACATTCCGGAGTTCTCCAGAGGTTAACTGATAGGGATGTGCTAAAATGAAGATGTTAGAATCTGTTAGTCCTAGTTTTTATGATTCCCAATACCTGTAGCATAAACCTTCCTCCATTAATTTATCAGACCATTGAATTGCTATTGGTGTACCATAACCCACAAGAATTCCAGTAAGAAGGGTGCACTGTCACTTGGCTGCCAAACAGATCTTTCTATCTACGTCCTCATATAGGTGCTAGAGTTGTGTACAGAGCGGTAGCAAATGAGGCATAGGATAGGGAGACGAATGCCAGGTTGAGATTAATATTCAGATTTGAATTTTTAGTGAGCTTTGGATTTTCACAATATTACACAAGCCATAGAAAGCATTATTATCGCTTGATAAAACATTTTTCTCATAGTGTTGCATTAACTTGGCAATATTCAAGTTCTAATAATGGACTAACAGTGGACTTTTCCATCTGCAGATTATACTGAATGGCCAGCGGAGGCAGTATTGCAGAGAAGAATATCTCTGCGTTGCTGAGAAAAAAAAGAAAATCCAATCATCAGCTTTGCAAGCCTCTTTCAATTTATATGGTAAGTCACACATTTGAGACTTATACATTTATTTGAAGGTGTGGGGTTGATCATAACATTCTGGAGTTCTCCAGAGGTTAACTGATAGGGATGTGCTAAAATGAAGATGTTAGAATCTGTTAGTCCTAGTTTTTATGATTCCCAATAACTGTAGCATAAACCTTCCACCCTTAATTTATCAGACCACTGAATTGCTATTGGTGTACCATAACCCACAAGAATTCCAGTAACAAGGATGCACTGTCACTTGGCTGCCAAACAGATCTTTCTATCTACGTCCTCATATAGGTGCTAGAGTTGTGTAGAGAGCGGTAGCAAATGAGGCATACGATTGGGAGACGAATGCCAGGTTGAGATTAATATTCAGATTTGAATTTTTAGTGAGCTTTAAATTTTCACAATATTACACAAGCCATAGAAAGCATTATTATCGCTTGATAAAACATTTTTCTCATAGTGTTGCATTAACTTGGCAATATTCAAGTTCTAATAATGGACTAACAGTGGACTTTTCCATCTGCAGATTATACTGAATGGCCAGCGGAGGCAGTATTGCAGAGGAGAATCTCTCTGCGTCGCAGGAAAAAAAAAAGAAAACCCATTCATCAGCTTTGCAAGCCTCTTTCAATTTATATGGTAAGTCACACATTTGAGACTTATACATTTGTTTGAATGTGTGGGGTTGATCATAACATTCTGGAGTTCTCCATAGGTTAACTGATAGGGATGTGCTAAAATGAAGATGTTAAAATCTGTTAGTCCTAATTTTTATGATTCCCAATAAATGTAGCATAAACCTTCCTCCCTTAATTTATCAGACCACTGAATTGCTATTGGTGTACCATAACCCACAAGAATACCAGTAAGAAGGGTGCACTGTCACTTGGCTGCCAAACAGATCTTTCTATCTACGTCCTCATATAGGTGCTAGAGTTGTGTAGAGAGCGGTAGCAAATGAGGCATAGGATAGGGAGACGAATGCCAGGTTGAGATTAATATTCAGATTTGAATTTTTAGTGAGCTTTGGATTTTCACAATATTACACAAGCAATAGAAAGCATTATTATCGCTTGATAAAACATTTTTCTCATAGTGTTGCATTAACTTGGCAATATTCAAGTTCTAATAATGGACTAACAGTGGACTTTCCCATCTGCAGATTATACTGAATGGCCAGCGGAGGCAGTATTGCAGAGGAGAATATCTCTGCGTTGCTGAGAAAAAAAAGAAAATCCAATCATCAGCTTTGCAAGCCTCTTTCAATTTATATGGTAAGTCACACATTTGAGACTTATACATTTGTTTGAATGTGTGGGGTTGATCATAACATTCTGGAGTTCTCCATAGGTTAACTGATAGGGATGTGCTAAAATGAAGATTTTAGAATCTGTTAGTCCTAGTTTTTATGATTCCCAATAACTGTAGCATAAACCTTCCACCCTTAATTTATCAGACCACTGAATTGCTATTGGTGTACCATAACCCACAAGAATACCAGTAGGAAGGGTGCACTGTCACTTGGCTGCCAAACAGATCTTTCTATCTACGTCCTCATATAGGTGCTAGAGTTGTGTAGAGAGCGGTAGCAAATGAGGCATAGGATAGGGAGACAAATGCCAGGTTGAGATTAAGATTCAGATTTGAATTTTTAGTGAGCTTTGGATTTTCACAATATTACACAAGCCATAGAAAGCATATTATCGCTTGATAAAACATTTTTCTCATAGTGTTGCATTAACTTGGCAATATTCAAGTTCTAATAATGGACTAAAAGTGGACTTTCCCATCTGCAGATTATACTGAATGGCCAGCGGAGGCAGTATTGCAGAGGAGAATCTCTCTGCGTCGCTGGAAAAAAAAAAAGTAAACCCATTCATCAGCTTTGCAAGCCTCTTTCAATTTATATGGTAAGTCACACATTTGAGACTTATACATTTATTTGAAGGTGTGGGGTTGATCATAACATTCCGGAGTTCTCCAGAGGTTAACTGATAGGGATGTGCTAAAATGAAGATGTTAGAATCTGTTAGTCCTAGTTTTTATGATTCCCAATACCTGTAGCATAAACCTTCCTCCATTAATTTATCAGACCATTGAATTGCTATTGGTGTACCATAACCCACAAGAATTCCAGTAAGAAGGGTGCACTGTCACTTGGCTGCCAAACAGATCTTTCTATCTACGTCCTCATATAGGTGCTAGAGTTGTGTACAGAGCGGTAGCAAATGAGGCATAGGATAGGGAGACGAATGCCAGGTTGAGATTAATATTCAGATTTGAATTTTTAGTGAGCTTTGGATTTTCACAATATTACACAAGCCATAGAAAGCATTATTATCGCTTGATAAAACATTTTTCTCATAGTGTTGCATTAACTTGGCAATATTCAAGTTCTAATAATGGACTAACAGTGGACTTTTCCATCTGCAGATTATACTGAATGGCCAGCGGAGGCAGTATTGCAGAGAAGAATATCTCTGCGTTGCTGAGAAAAAAAAGAAAATCCAATCATCAGCTTTGCAAGCCTCTTTCAATTTATATGGTAAGTCACACATTTGAGACTTATACATTTATTTGAAGGTGTGGGGTTGATCATAACATTCTGGAGTTCTCCAGAGGTTAACTGATAGGGATGTGCTAAAATGAAGATGTTAGAATCTGTTAGTCCTAGTTTTTATGATTCCCAATAACTGTAGCATAAACCTTCCACCCTTAATTTATCAGACCACTGAATTGCTATTGGTGTACCATAACCCACAAGAATTCCAGTAACAAGGATGCACTGTCACTTGGCTGCCAAACAGATCTTTCTATCTACGTCCTCATATAGGTGCTAGAGTTGTGTAGAGAGCGGTAGCAAATGAGGCATACGATTGGGAGACGAATGCCAGGTTGAGATTAATATTCAGATTTGAATTTTTAGTGAGCTTTAAATTTTCACAATATTACACAAGCCATAGAAAGCATTATTATCGCTTGATAAAACATTTTTCTCATAGTGTTGCATTAACTTGGCAATATTCAAGTTCTAATAATGGACTAACAGTGGACTTTTCCATCTGCAGATTATACTGAATGGCCAGCGGAGGCAGTATTGCAGAGGAGAATCTCTCTGCGTCGCAGGAAAAAAAAAAGAAAACCCATTCATCAGCTTTGCAAGCCTCTTTCAATTTATATGGTAAGTCACACATTTGAGACTTATACATTTGTTTGAATGTGTGGGGTTGATCATAACATTCTGGAGTTCTCCATAGGTTAACTGATAGGGATGTGCTAAAATGAAGATGTTAAAATCTGTTAGTCCTAATTTTTATGATTCCCAATAAATGTAGCATAAACCTTCCTCCCTTAATTTATCAGACCACTGAATTGCTATTGGTGTACCATAACCCACAAGAATACCAGTAAGAAGGGTGCACTGTCACTTGGCTGCCAAACAGATCTTTCTATCTACGTCCTCATATAGGTGCTAGAGTTGTGTAGAGAGCGGTAGCAAATGAGGCATAGGATAGGGAGACGAATGCCAGGTTGAGATTAATATTCAGATTTGAATTTTTAGTGAGCTTTGGATTTTCACAATATTACACAAGCAATAGAAAGCATTATTATCGCTTGATAAAACATTTTTCTCATAGTGTTGCATTAACTTGGCAATATTCAAGTTCTAATAATGGACTAACAGTGGACTTTCCCATCTGCAGATTATACTGAATGGCCAGCGGAGGCAGTATTGCAGAGGAGAATATCTCTGCGTTGCTGAGAAAAAAAAGAAAATCCAATCATCAGCTTTGCAAGCCTCTTTCAATTTATATGGTAAGTCACACATTTGAGACTTATACATTTGTTTGAATGTGTGGGGTTGATCATAACATTCTGGAGTTCTCCATAGGTTAACTGATAGGGATGTGCTAAAATGAAGATTTTAGAATCTGTTAGTCCTAGTTTTTATGATTCCCAATAACTGTAGCATAAACCTTCCACCCTTAATTTATCAGACCACTGAATTGCTATTGGTGTACCATAACCCACAAGAATACCAGTAGGAAGGGTGCACTGTCACTTGGCTGCCAAACAGATCTTTCTATCTACGTCCTCATATAGGTGCTAGAGTTGTGTAGAGAGCGGTAGCAAATGAGGCATAGGATAGGGAGACAAATGCCAGGTTGAGATTAAGATTCAGATTTGAATTTTTAGTGAGCTTTGGATTTTCACAATATTACACAAGCCATAGAAAGCATATTATCGCTTGATAAAACATTTTTCTCATAGTGTTGCATTAACTTGGCAATATTCAAGTTCTAATAATGGACTAAAAGTGGACTTTCCCATCTGCAGATTATACTGAATGGCCAGCGGAGGCAGTATTGCAGAGGAGAATCTCTCTGCGTCGCTGGAAAAAAAAAAAGTAAACCCATTCATCAGCTTTGCAAGCCTCTTTCAATTTATATGGTAAGTCACACATTTGAGACTTATACATTTATTTGAAGGTGTGGGGTTGATCATAACATTCCGGAGTTCTCCAGAGGTTAACTGATAGGGATGTGCTAAAATGAAGATGTTAGAATCTGTTAGTCCTAGTTTTTATGATTCCCAATACCTGTAGCATAAACCTTCCTCCATTAATTTATCAGACCATTGAATTGCTATTGGTGTACCATAACCCACAAGAATTCCAGTAAGAAGGGTGCACTGTCACTTGGCTGCCAAACAGATCTTTCTATCTACGTCCTCATATAGGTGCTAGAGTTGTGTACAGAGCGGTAGCAAATGAGGCATAGGATAGGGAGACGAATGCCAGGTTGAGATTAATATTCAGATTTGAATTTTTAGTGAGCTTTGGATTTTCACAATATTACACAAGCCATAGAAAGCATTATTATCGCTTGATAAAACATTTTTCTCATAGTGTTGCATTAACTTGGCAATATTCAAGTTCTAATAATGGACTAACAGTGGACTTTTCCATCTGCAGATTATACTGAATGGCCAGCGGAGGCAGTATTGCAGAGAAGAATATCTCTGCGTTGCTGAGAAAAAAAAGAAAATCCAATCATCAGCTTTGCAAGCCTCTTTCAATTTATATGGTAAGTCACACATTTGAGACTTATACATTTATTTGAAGGTGTGGGGTTGATCATAACATTCTGGAGTTCTCCAGAGGTTAACTGATAGGGATGTGCTAAAATGAAGATGTTAGAATCTGTTAGTCCTAGTTTTTATGATTCCCAATAACTGTAGCATAAACCTTCCACCCTTAATTTATCAGACCACTGAATTGCTATTGGTGTACCATAACCCACAAGAATTCCAGTAACAAGGATGCACTGTCACTTGGCTGCCAAACAGATCTTTCTATCTACGTCCTCATATAGGTGCTAGAGTTGTGTAGAGAGCGGTAGCAAATGAGGCATACGATTGGGAGACGAATGCCAGGTTGAGATTAATATTCAGATTTGAATTTTTAGTGAGCTTTAAATTTTCACAATATTACACAAGCCATAGAAAGCATTATTATCGCTTGATAAAACATTTTTCTCATAGTGTTGCATTAACTTGGCAATATTCAAGTTCTAATAATGGACTAACAGTGGACTTTTCCATCTGCAGATTATACTGAATGGCCAGCGGAGGCAGTATTGCAGAGGAGAATCTCTCTGCGTCGCAGGAAAAAAAAAAGAAAACCCATTCATCAGCTTTGCAAGCCTCTTTCAATTTATATGGTAAGTCACACATTTGAGACTTATACATTTGTTTGAATGTGTGGGGTTGATCATAACATTCTGGAGTTCTCCATAGGTTAACTGATAGGGATGTGCTAAAATGAAGATGTTAAAATCTGTTAGTCCTAATTTTTATGATTCCCAATAAATGTAGCATAAACCTTCCTCCCTTAATTTATCAGACCACTGAATTGCTATTGGTGTACCATAACCCACAAGAATACCAGTAAGAAGGGTGCACTGTCACTTGGCTGCCAAACAGATCTTTCTATCTACGTCCTCATATAGGTGCTAGAGTTGTGTAGAGAGCGGTAGCAAATGAGGCATAGGATAGGGAGACGAATGCCAGGTTGAGATTAATATTCAGATTTGAATTTTTAGTGAGCTTTGGATTTTCACAATATTACACAAGCAATAGAAAGCATTATTATCGCTTGATAAAACATTTTTCTCATAGTGTTGCATTAACTTGGCAATATTCAAGTTCTAATAATGGACTAACAGTGGACTTTCCCATCTGCAGATTATACTGAATGGCCAGCGGAGGCAGTATTGCAGAGGAGAATATCTCTGCGTTGCTGAGAAAAAAAAGAAAATCCAATCATCAGCTTTGCAAGCCTCTTTCAATTTATATGGTAAGTCACACATTTGAGACTTATACATTTGTTTGAATGTGTGGGGTTGATCATAACATTCTGGAGTTCTCCATAGGTTAACTGATAGGGATGTGCTAAAATGAAGATTTTAGAATCTGTTAGTCCTAGTTTTTATGATTCCCAATAACTGTAGCATAAACCTTCCACCCTTAATTTATCAGACCACTGAATTGCTATTGGTGTACCATAACCCACAAGAATACCAGTAGGAAGGGTGCACTGTCACTTGGCTGCCAAACAGATCTTTCTATCTACGTCCTCATATAGGTGCTAGAGTTGTGTAGAGAGCGGTAGCAAATGAGGCATAGGATAGGGAGACAAATGCCAGGTTGAGATTAAGATTCAGATTTGAATTTTTAGTGAGCTTTGGATTTTCACAATATTACACAAGCCATAGAAAGCATATTATCGCTTGATAAAACATTTTTCTCATAGTGTTGCATTAACTTGGCAATATTCAAGTTCTAATAATGGACTAAAAGTGGACTTTCCCATCTGCAGATTATACTGAATGGCCAGCGGAGGCAGTATTGCAGAGGAGAATCTCTCTGCGTCGCTGGAAAAAAAAAAAGTAAACCCATTCATCAGCTTTGCAAGCCTCTTTCAATTTATATGGTAAGTCACACATTTGAGACTTATACATTTATTTGAAGGTGTGGGGTTGATCATAACATTCCGGAGTTCTCCAGAGGTTAACTGATAGGGATGTGCTAAAATGAAGATGTTAGAATCTGTTAGTCCTAGTTTTTATGATTCCCAATACCTGTAGCATAAACCTTCCTCCATTAATTTATCAGACCATTGAATTGCTATTGGTGTACCATAACCCACAAGAATTCCAGTAAGAAGGGTGCACTGTCACTTGGCTGCCAAACAGATCTTTCTATCTACGTCCTCATATAGGTGCTAGAGTTGTGTACAGAGCGGTAGCAAATGAGGCATAGGATAGGGAGACGAATGCCAGGTTGAGATTAATATTCAGATTTGAATTTTTAGTGAGCTTTGGATTTTCACAATATTACACAAGCCATAGAAAGCATTATTATCGCTTGATAAAACATTTTTCTCATAGTGTTGCATTAACTTGGCAATATTCAAGTTCTAATAATGGACTAACAGTGGACTTTTCCATCTGCAGATTATACTGAATGGCCAGCGGAGGCAGTATTGCAGAGAAGAATATCTCTGCGTTGCTGAGAAAAAAAAGAAAATCCAATCATCAGCTTTGCAAGCCTCTTTCAATTTATATGGTAAGTCACACATTTGAGACTTATACATTTATTTGAAGGTGTGGGGTTGATCATAACATTCTGGAGTTCTCCAGAGGTTAACTGATAGGGATGTGCTAAAATGAAGATGTTAGAATCTGTTAGTCCTAGTTTTTATGATTCCCAATAACTGTAGCATAAACCTTCCACCCTTAATTTATCAGACCACTGAATTGCTATTGGTGTACCATAACCCACAAGAATTCCAGTAACAAGGATGCACTGTCACTTGGCTGCCAAACAGATCTTTCTATCTACGTCCTCATATAGGTGCTAGAGTTGTGTAGAGAGCGGTAGCAAATGAGGCATACGATTGGGAGACGAATGCCAGGTTGAGATTAATATTCAGATTTGAATTTTTAGTGAGCTTTAAATTTTCACAATATTACACAAGCCATAGAAAGCATTATTATCGCTTGATAAAACATTTTTCTCATAGTGTTGCATTAACTTGGCAATATTCAAGTTCTAATAATGGACTAACAGTGGACTTTTCCATCTGCAGATTATACTGAATGGCCAGCGGAGGCAGTATTGCAGAGGAGAATCTCTCTGCGTCGCAGGAAAAAAAAAAGAAAACCCATTCATCAGCTTTGCAAGCCTCTTTCAATTTATATGGTAAGTCACACATTTGAGACTTATACATTTGTTTGAATGTGTGGGGTTGATCATAACATTCTGGAGTTCTCCATAGGTTAACTGATAGGGATGTGCTAAAATGAAGATGTTAAAATCTGTTAGTCCTAATTTTTATGATTCCCAATAAATGTAGCATAAACCTTCCTCCCTTAATTTATCAGACCACTGAATTGCTATTGGTGTACCATAACCCACAAGAATACCAGTAAGAAGGGTGCACTGTCACTTGGCTGCCAAACAGATCTTTCTATCTACGTCCTCATATAGGTGCTAGAGTTGTGTACAGAGCGGTAGCAAATGAGGCATAGGATAGGGAGACGAATGCCAGGTTGAGATTAATATTCAGATTTGAATTTTTAGTGAGCTTTGGATTTTCACAATATTACACAAGCCATAGAAAGCATTATTATCGCTTGATAAAACATTTTTCTCATAGTGTTGCATTAACTTGGCAATATTCAAGTTCTAATAATGGACTAACAGTGGACTTTTCCATCTGCAGATTATACTGAATGGCCAGCGGAGGCAGTATTGCAGAGAAGAATATCTCTGCGTTGCTGAGAAAAAAAAGAAAATCCAATCATCAGCTTTGCAAGCCTCTTTCAATTTATATGGTAAGTCACACATTTGAGACTTATACATTTATTTGAAGGTGTGGGGTTGATCATAACATTCTGGAGTTCTCCAGAGGTTAACTGATAGGGATGTGCTAAAATGAAGATGTTATAATCTGTTAGTCCTAGTTTTTATGATTCCCAATAACTGTAGCATAAACCTTCCACCCTTAATTTATCAGACCACTGAATTGCTATTGGTGTACCATAACCCACAAGAATTCCAGTAAGAAGGGTGCACTGTCACTTGGCTGCCAAACAGATCTTTCTATCTACGTCCTCATATAGGTGCTAGAGTTGTGTAGAGAGCGGTAGCAAATGAGGCATACGATTGGGAGACGAATGCCAGGTTGAGATTAATATTCAGATTTGAATTTTTAGTGAGCTTTAAATTTTCACAATATTACACAAGCCATAGAAAGCATTATTATCGCTTGATAAAACATTTTTTTCATAGTGTTGCATTAACTTGGCAATATTCAAGTTCTAATAATGGACTAACAGTGGACTTTTCCATCTGCAGATTATACTGAATGGCCAGCTGAGGCAGTATTGCAGAGGAGAATATCTCTGCGTTGCTGAGAAAAAAAAGAAAATCCAATCATCAGCTTTTCAAGCCTCTTTCAATTTATATGGTAAGTCACACATTTGAGACTTATACATTTATTTGAAGGTGTGGGGTTGATCATAACATTCTGGAGTTCTCCAGAGGTTAACTGATAGGGATGTGCTAAAATGAAGATGTTAGAATCTGTTAGTCCTAGTTTTTATGATTCCCAATACCTGTAGCATAAACCTTCAACCCTTAATTTATCAGACCATTGAATTGCTATTGGTGTACCATAACCCACAAGAATTCCAGTAAGAAGGGTGCACTGTCACTTGGCTGCCAAACAGATCTGTCTATCTACGTCCTCATATAGGTGCTAGAGTTGTGTAGAGAGCGGTAGCAAATGAGGCATAGGATAGGGAGACGAATGCCAGGTTGAGATTAATATTCAGATTTGAATTTTTAGTGAGCTTTGGATTTTCACAATATTACACAAGCAATAGAAAGCATTATTATCGCTTGATAAAACATTTTTCTCATAGTGTTGCATTAACTTGGCAATATTCAAGTTCTAATAATGGACTAACAGTGGACTTTCCCATCTGCAGATTATACTGAATGGCCAGCGGAGGCAGTATTGCAGAGGAGAATATCTCTGCGTTGCTGAGAAAAAAAAGAAAATCCAATCATCAGCTTTGCAAGCCTCTTTCAATTTATATGGTAAGTCACACATTTGAGACTTATACATTTGTTTGAATGTGTGGGGTTGATCATAACATTCTGGAGTTCTCCATAGGTTAACTGATAGGGATGTGCTAAAATGAAGATTTTAGAATCTGTTAGTCCTAGTTTTTATGATTCCCAATAACTGTAGCATAAACCTTCCACCCTTAATTTATCAGACCACTGAATTGCTATTGGTGTACCATAACCCACAAGAATACCAGTAGGAAGGGTGCACTGTCACTTGGCTGCCAAACAGATCTTTCTATCTACGTCCTCATATAGGTGCTAGAGTTGTGTAGAGAGCGGTAGCAAATGAGGCATAGGATAGGGAGACAAATGCCAGGTTGAGATTAAGATTCAGATTTGAATTTTTAGTGAGCTTTGGATTTTCACAATATTACACAAGCCATAGAAAGCATATTATCGCTTGATAAAACATTTTTCTCATAGTGTTGCATTAACTTGGCAATATTCAAGTTCTAATAATGGACTAAAAGTGGACTTTCCCATCTGCAGATTATACTGAATGGCCAGCGGAGGCAGTATTGCAGAGGAGAATCTCTCTGCGTCGCTGGAAAAAAAAAAAGTAAACCCATTCATCAGCTTTGCAAGCCTCTTTCAATTTATATGGTAAGTCACACATTTGAGACTTATACATTTATTTGAAGGTGTGGGGTTGATCATAACATTCCGGAGTTCTCCAGAGGTTAACTGATAGGGATGTGCTAAAATGAAGATGTTAGAATCTGTTAGTCCTAGTTTTTATGATTCCCAATACCTGTAGCATAAACCTTCCTCCATTAATTTATCAGACCATTGAATTGCTATTGGTGTACCATAACCCACAAGAATTCCAGTAAGAAGGGTGCACTGTCACTTGGCTGCCAAACAGATCTTTCTATCTACGTCCTCATATAGGTGCTAGAGTTGTGTACAGAGCGGTAGCAAATGAGGCATAGGATAGGGAGACGAATGCCAGGTTGAGATTAATATTCAGATTTGAATTTTTAGTGAGCTTTGGATTTTCACAATATTACACAAGCCATAGAAAGCATTATTATCGCTTGATAAAACATTTTTCTCATAGTGTTGCATTAACTTGGCAATATTCAAGTTCTAATAATGGACTAACAGTGGACTTTTCCATCTGCAGATTATACTGAATGGCCAGCGGAGGCAGTATTGCAGAGAAGAATATCTCTGCGTTGCTGAGAAAAAAAAGAAAATCCAATCATCAGCTTTGCAAGCCTCTTTCAATTTATATGGTAAGTCACACATTTGAGACTTATACATTTATTTGAAGGTGTGGGGTTGATCATAACATTCTGGAGTTCTCCAGAGGTTAACTGATAGGGATGTGCTAAAATGAAGATGTTAGAATCTGTTAGTCCTAGTTTTTATGATTCCCAATAACTGTAGCATAAACCTTCCACCCTTAATTTATCAGACCACTGAATTGCTATTGGTGTACCATAACCCACAAGAATTCCAGTAACAAGGATGCACTGTCACTTGGCTGCCAAACAGATCTTTCTATCTACGTCCTCATATAGGTGCTAGAGTTGTGTAGAGAGCGGTAGCAAATGAGGCATACGATTGGGAGACGAATGCCAGGTTGAGATTAATATTCAGATTTGAATTTTTAGTGAGCTTTAAATTTTCACAATATTACACAAGCCATAGAAAGCATTATTATCGCTTGATAAAACATTTTTCTCATAGTGTTGCATTAACTTGGCAATATTCAAGTTCTAATAATGGACTAACAGTGGACTTTTCCATCTGCAGATTATACTGAATGGCCAGCGGAGGCAGTATTGCAGAGGAGAATCTCTCTGCGTCGCAGGAAAAAAAAAAGAAAACCCATTCATCAGCTTTGCAAGCCTCTTTCAATTTATATGGTAAGTCACACATTTGAGACTTATACATTTGTTTGAATGTGTGGGGTTGATCATAACATTCTGGAGTTCTCCATAGGTTAACTGATAGGGATGTGCTAAAATGAAGATGTTAAAATCTGTTAGTCCTAATTTTTATGATTCCCAATAAATGTAGCATAAACCTTCCTCCCTTAATTTATCAGACCACTGAATTGCTATTGGTGTACCATAACCCACAAGAATACCAGTAAGAAGGGTGCACTGTCACTTGGCTGCCAAACAGATCTTTCTATCTACGTCCTCATATAGGTGCTAGAGTTGTGTAGAGAGCGGTAGCAAATGAGGCATAGGATAGGGAGACGAATGCCAGGTTGAGATTAATATTCAGATTTGAATTTTTAGTGAGCTTTGGATTTTCACAATATTACACAAGCAATAGAAAGCATTATTATCGCTTGATAAAACATTTTTCTCATAGTGTTGCATTAACTTGGCAATATTCAAGTTCTAATAATGGACTAACAGTGGACTTTCCCATCTGCAGATTATACTGAATGGCCAGCGGAGGCAGTATTGCAGAGGAGAATATCTCTGCGTTGCTGAGAAAAAAAAGAAAATCCAATCATCAGCTTTGCAAGCCTCTTTCAATTTATATGGTAAGTCACACATTTGAGACTTATACATTTGTTTGAATGTGTGGGGTTGATCATAACATTCTGGAGTTCTCCATAGGTTAACTGATAGGGATGTGCTAAAATGAAGATTTTAGAATCTGTTAGTCCTAGTTTTTATGATTCCCAATAACTGTAGCATAAACCTTCCACCCTTAATTTATCAGACCACTGAATTGCTATTGGTGTACCATAACCCACAAGAATACCAGTAGGAAGGGTGCACTGTCACTTGGCTGCCAAACAGATCTTTCTATCTACGTCCTCATATAGGTGCTAGAGTTGTGTAGAGAGCGGTAGCAAATGAGGCATAGGATAGGGAGACAAATGCCAGGTTGAGATTAAGATTCAGATTTGAATTTTTAGTGAGCTTTGGATTTTCACAATATTACACAAGCCATAGAAAGCATATTATCGCTTGATAAAACATTTTTCTCATAGTGTTGCATTAACTTGGCAATATTCAAGTTCTAATAATGGACTAAAAGTGGACTTTCCCATCTGCAGATTATACTGAATGGCCAGCGGAGGCAGTATTGCAGAGGAGAATCTCTCTGCGTCGCTGGAAAAAAAAAAAGTAAACCCATTCATCAGCTTTGCAAGCCTCTTTCAATTTATATGGTAAGTCACACATTTGAGACTTATACATTTATTTGAAGGTGTGGGGTTGATCATAACATTCCGGAGTTCTCCAGAGGTTAACTGATAGGGATGTGCTAAAATGAAGATGTTAGAATCTGTTAGTCCTAGTTTTTATGATTCCCAATACCTGTAGCATAAACCTTCCTCCATTAATTTATCAGACCATTGAATTGCTATTGGTGTACCATAACCCACAAGAATTCCAGTAAGAAGGGTGCACTGTCACTTGGCTGCCAAACAGATCTTTCTATCTACGTCCTCATATAGGTGCTAGAGTTGTGTACAGAGCGGTAGCAAATGAGGCATAGGATAGGGAGACGAATGCCAGGTTGAGATTAATATTCAGATTTGAATTTTTAGTGAGCTTTGGATTTTCACAATATTACACAAGCCATAGAAAGCATTATTATCGCTTGATAAAACATTTTTCTCATAGTGTTGCATTAACTTGGCAATATTCAAGTTCTAATAATGGACTAACAGTGGACTTTTCCATCTGCAGATTATACTGAATGGCCAGCGGAGGCAGTATTGCAGAGAAGAATATCTCTGCGTTGCTGAGAAAAAAAAGAAAATCCAATCATCAGCTTTGCAAGCCTCTTTCAATTTATATGGTAAGTCACACATTTGAGACTTATACATTTATTTGAAGGTGTGGGGTTGATCATAACATTCTGGAGTTCTCCAGAGGTTAACTGATAGGGATGTGCTAAAATGAAGATGTTAGAATCTGTTAGTCCTAGTTTTTATGATTCCCAATAACTGTAGCATAAACCTTCCACCCTTAATTTATCAGACCACTGAATTGCTATTGGTGTACCATAACCCACAAGAATTCCAGTAACAAGGATGCACTGTCACTTGGCTGCCAAACAGATCTTTCTATCTACGTCCTCATATAGGTGCTAGAGTTGTGTAGAGAGCGGTAGCAAATGAGGCATACGATTGGGAGACGAATGCCAGGTTGAGATTAATATTCAGATTTGAATTTTTAGTGAGCTTTAAATTTTCACAATATTACACAAGCCATAGAAAGCATTATTATCGCTTGATAAAACATTTTTCTCATAGTGTTGCATTAACTTGGCAATATTCAAGTTCTAATAATGGACTAACAGTGGACTTTTCCATCTGCAGATTATACTGAATGGCCAGCGGAGGCAGTATTGCAGAGGAGAATCTCTCTGCGTCGCAGGAAAAAAAAAAGAAAACCCATTCATCAGCTTTGCAAGCCTCTTTCAATTTATATGGTAAGTCACACATTTGAGACTTATACATTTGTTTGAATGTGTGGGGTTGATCATAACATTCTGGAGTTCTCCATAGGTTAACTGATAGGGATGTGCTAAAATGAAGATGTTAAAATCTGTTAGTCCTAATTTTTATGATTCCCAATAAATGTAGCATAAACCTTCCTCCCTTAATTTATCAGACCACTGAATTGCTATTGGTGTACCATAACCCACAAGAATACCAGTAAGAAGGGTGCACTGTCACTTGGCTGCCAAACAGATCTTTCTATCTACGTCCTCATATAGGTGCTAGAGTTGTGTAGAGAGCGGTAGCAAATGAGGCATAGGATAGGGAGACGAATGCCAGGTTGAGATTAATATTCAGATTTGAATTTTTAGTGAGCTTTGGATTTTCACAATATTACACAAGCAATAGAAAGCATTATTATCGCTTGATAAAACATTTTTCTCATAGTGTTGCATTAACTTGGCAATATTCAAGTTCTAATAATGGACTAACAGTGGACTTTCCCATCTGCAGATTATACTGAATGGCCAGCGGAGGCAGTATTGCAGAGGAGAATATCTCTGCGTTGCTGAGAAAAAAAAGAAAATCCAATCATCAGCTTTGCAAGCCTCTTTCAATTTATATGGTAAGTCACACATTTGAGACTTATACATTTGTTTGAATGTGTGGGGTTGATCATAACATTCTGGAGTTCTCCATAGGTTAACTGATAGGGATGTGCTAAAATGAAGATTTTAGAATCTGTTAGTCCTAGTTTTTATGATTCCCAATAACTGTAGCATAAACCTTCCACCCTTAATTTATCAGACCACTGAATTGCTATTGGTGTACCATAACCCACAAGAATACCAGTAGGAAGGGTGCACTGTCACTTGGCTGCCAAACAGATCTTTCTATCTACGTCCTCATATAGGTGCTAGAGTTGTGTAGAGAGCGGTAGCAAATGAGGCATAGGATAGGGAGACAAATGCCAGGTTGAGATTAAGATTCAGATTTGAATTTTTAGTGAGCTTTGGATTTTCACAATATTACACAAGCCATAGAAAGCATATTATCGCTTGATAAAACATTTTTCTCATAGTGTTGCATTAACTTGGCAATATTCAAGTTCTAATAATGGACTAAAAGTGGACTTTCCCATCTGCAGATTATACTGAATGGCCAGCGGAGGCAGTATTGCAGAGGAGAATCTCTCTGCGTCGCTGGAAAAAAAAAAAGTAAACCCATTCATCAGCTTTGCAAGCCTCTTTCAATTTATATGGTAAGTCACACATTTGAGACTTATACATTTATTTGAAGGTGTGGGGTTGATCATAACATTCCGGAGTTCTCCAGAGGTTAACTGATAGGGATGTGCTAAAATGAAGATGTTAGAATCTGTTAGTCCTAGTTTTTATGATTCCCAATACCTGTAGCATAAACCTTCCTCCATTAATTTATCAGACCATTGAATTGCTATTGGTGTACCATAACCCACAAGAATTCCAGTAAGAAGGGTGCACTGTCACTTGGCTGCCAAACAGATCTTTCTATCTACGTCCTCATATAGGTGCTAGAGTTGTGTACAGAGCGGTAGCAAATGAGGCATAGGATAGGGAGACGAATGCCAGGTTGAGATTAATATTCAGATTTGAATTTTTAGTGAGCTTTGGATTTTCACAATATTACACAAGCCATAGAAAGCATTATTATCGCTTGATAAAACATTTTTCTCATAGTGTTGCATTAACTTGGCAATATTCAAGTTCTAATAATGGACTAACAGTGGACTTTTCCATCTGCAGATTATACTGAATGGCCAGCGGAGGCAGTATTGCAGAGAAGAATATCTCTGCGTTGCTGAGAAAAAAAAGAAAATCCAATCATCAGCTTTGCAAGCCTCTTTCAATTTATATGGTAAGTCACACATTTGAGACTTATACATTTATTTGAAGGTGTGGGGTTGATCATAACATTCTGGAGTTCTCCAGAGGTTAACTGATAGGGATGTGCTAAAATGAAGATGTTAGAATCTGTTAGTCCTAGTTTTTATGATTCCCAATAACTGTAGCATAAACCTTCCACCCTTAATTTATCAGACCACTGAATTGCTATTGGTGTACCATAACCCACAAGAATTCCAGTAACAAGGATGCACTGTCACTTGGCTGCCAAACAGATCTTTCTATCTACGTCCTCATATAGGTGCTAGAGTTGTGTAGAGAGCGGTAGCAAATGAGGCATACGATTGGGAGACGAATGCCAGGTTGAGATTAATATTCAGATTTGAATTTTTAGTGAGCTTTAAATTTTCACAATATTACACAAGCCATAGAAAGCATTATTATCGCTTGATAAAACATTTTTCTCATAGTGTTGCATTAACTTGGCAATATTCAAGTTCTAATAATGGACTAACAGTGGACTTTTCCATCTGCAGATTATACTGAATGGCCAGCGGAGGCAGTATTGCAGAGGAGAATCTCTCTGCGTCGCAGGAAAAAAAAAAGAAAACCCATTCATCAGCTTTGCAAGCCTCTTTCAATTTATATGGTAAGTCACACATTTGAGACTTATACATTTGTTTGAATGTGTGGGGTTGATCATAACATTCTGGAGTTCTCCATAGGTTAACTGATAGGGATGTGCTAAAATGAAGATGTTAAAATCTGTTAGTCCTAATTTTTATGATTCCCAATAAATGTAGCATAAACCTTCCTCCCTTAATTTATCAGACCACTGAATTGCTATTGGTGTACCATAACCCACAAGAATACCAGTAAGAAGGGTGCACTGTCACTTGGCTGCCAAACAGATCTTTCTATCTACGTCCTCATATAGGTGCTAGAGTTGTGTAGAGAGCGGTAGCAAATGAGGCATAGGATAGGGAGACGAATGCCAGGTTGAGATTAATATTCAGATTTGAATTTTTAGTGAGCTTTGGATTTTCACAATATTACACAAGCAATAGAAAGCATTATTATCGCTTGATAAAACATTTTTCTCATAGTGTTGCATTAACTTGGCAATATTCAAGTTCTAATAATGGACTAACAGTGGACTTTCCCATCTGCAGATTATACTGAATGGCCAGCGGAGGCAGTATTGCAGAGGAGAATATCTCTGCGTTGCTGAGAAAAAAAAGAAAATCCAATCATCAGCTTTGCAAGCCTCTTTCAATTTATATGGTAAGTCACACATTTGAGACTTATACATTTGTTTGAATGTGTGGGGTTGATCATAACATTCTGGAGTTCTCCATAGGTTAACTGATAGGGATGTGCTAAAATGAAGATTTTAGAATCTGTTAGTCCTAGTTTTTATGATTCCCAATAACTGTAGCATAAACCTTCCACCCTTAATTTATCAGACCACTGAATTGCTATTGGTGTACCATAACCCACAAGAATACCAGTAGGAAGGGTGCACTGTCACTTGGCTGCCAAACAGATCTTTCTATCTACGTCCTCATATAGGTGCTAGAGTTGTGTAGAGAGCGGTAGCAAATGAGGCATAGGATAGGGAGACAAATGCCAGGTTGAGATTAAGATTCAGATTTGAATTTTTAGTGAGCTTTGGATTTTCACAATATTACACAAGCCATAGAAAGCATATTATCGCTTGATAAAACATTTTTCTCATAGTGTTGCATTAACTTGGCAATATTCAAGTTCTAATAATGGACTAAAAGTGGACTTTCCCATCTGCAGATTATACTGAATGGCCAGCGGAGGCAGTATTGCAGAGGAGAATCTCTCTGCGTCGCTGGAAAAAAAAAAAGTAAACCCATTCATCAGCTTTGCAAGCCTCTTTCAATTTATATGGTAAGTCACACATTTGAGACTTATACATTTATTTGAAGGTGTGGGGTTGATCATAACATTCCGGAGTTCTCCAGAGGTTAACTGATAGGGATGTGCTAAAATGAAGATGTTAGAATCTGTTAGTCCTAGTTTTTATGATTCCCAATACCTGTAGCATAAACCTTCCTCCATTAATTTATCAGACCATTGAATTGCTATTGGTGTACCATAACCCACAAGAATTCCAGTAAGAAGGGTGCACTGTCACTTGGCTGCCAAACAGATCTTTCTATCTACGTCCTCATATAGGTGCTAGAGTTGTGTACAGAGCGGTAGCAAATGAGGCATAGGATAGGGAGACGAATGCCAGGTTGAGATTAATATTCAGATTTGAATTTTTAGTGAGCTTTGGATTTTCACAATATTACACAAGCCATAGAAAGCATTATTATCGCTTGATAAAACATTTTTCTCATAGTGTTGCATTAACTTGGCAATATTCAAGTTCTAATAATGGACTAACAGTGGACTTTTCCATCTGCAGATTATACTGAATGGCCAGCGGAGGCAGTATTGCAGAGAAGAATATCTCTGCGTTGCTGAGAAAAAAAAGAAAATCCAATCATCAGCTTTGCAAGCCTCTTTCAATTTATATGGTAAGTCACACATTTGAGACTTATACATTTATTTGAAGGTGTGGGGTTGATCATAACATTCTGGAGTTCTCCAGAGGTTAACTGATAGGGATGTGCTAAAATGAAGATGTTAGAATCTGTTAGTCCTAGTTTTTATGATTCCCAATAACTGTAGCATAAACCTTCCACCCTTAATTTATCAGACCACTGAATTGCTATTGGTGTACCATAACCCACAAGAATTCCAGTAACAAGGATGCACTGTCACTTGGCTGCCAAACAGATCTTTCTATCTACGTCCTCATATAGGTGCTAGAGTTGTGTAGAGAGCGGTAGCAAATGAGGCATACGATTGGGAGACGAATGCCAGGTTGAGATTAATATTCAGATTTGAATTTTTAGTGAGCTTTAAATTTTCACAATATTACACAAGCCATAGAAAGCATTATTATCGCTTGATAAAACATTTTTCTCATAGTGTTGCATTAACTTGGCAATATTCAAGTTCTAATAATGGACTAACAGTGGACTTTTCCATCTGCAGATTATACTGAATGGCCAGCGGAGGCAGTATTGCAGAGGAGAATCTCTCTGCGTCGCAGGAAAAAAAAAAGAAAACCCATTCATCAGCTTTGCAAGCCTCTTTCAATTTATATGGTAAGTCACACATTTGAGACTTATACATTTGTTTGAATGTGTGGGGTTGATCATAACATTCTGGAGTTCTCCATAGGTTAACTGATAGGGATGTGCTAAAATGAAGATGTTAAAATCTGTTAGTCCTAATTTTTATGATTCCCAATAAATGTAGCATAAACCTTCCTCCCTTAATTTATCAGACCACTGAATTGCTATTGGTGTACCATAACCCACAAGAATACCAGTAAGAAGGGTGCACTGTCACTTGGCTGCCAAACAGATCTTTCTATCTACGTCCTCATATAGGTGCTAGAGTTGTGTAGAGAGCGGTAGCAAATGAGGCATAGGATAGGGAGACGAATGCCAGGTTGAGATTAATATTCAGATTTGAATTTTTAGTGAGCTTTGGATTTTCACAATATTACACAAGCAATAGAAAGCATTATTATCGCTTGATAAAACATTTTTCTCATAGTGTTGCATTAACTTGGCAATATTCAAGTTCTAATAATGGACTAACAGTGGACTTTCCCATCTGCAGATTATACTGAATGGCCAGCGGAGGCAGTATTGCAGAGGAGAATATCTCTGCGTTGCTGAGAAAAAAAAGAAAATCCAATCATCAGCTTTGCAAGCCTCTTTCAATTTATATGGTAAGTCACACATTTGAGACTTATACATTTGTTTGAATGTGTGGGGTTGATCATAACATTCTGGAGTTCTCCATAGGTTAACTGATAGGGATGTGCTAAAATGAAGATTTTAGAATCTGTTAGTCCTAGTTTTTATGATTCCCAATAACTGTAGCATAAACCTTCCACCCTTAATTTATCAGACCACTGAATTGCTATTGGTGTACCATAACCCACAAGAATACCAGTAGGAAGGGTGCACTGTCACTTGGCTGCCAAACAGATCTTTCTATCTACGTCCTCATATAGGTGCTAGAGTTGTGTAGAGAGCGGTAGCAAATGAGGCATAGGATAGGGAGACAAATGCCAGGTTGAGATTAAGATTCAGATTTGAATTTTTAGTGAGCTTTGGATTTTCACAATATTACACAAGCCATAGAAAGCATATTATCGCTTGATAAAACATTTTTCTCATAGTGTTGCATTAACTTGGCAATATTCAAGTTCTAATAATGGACTAAAAGTGGACTTTCCCATCTGCAGATTATACTGAATGGCCAGCGGAGGCAGTATTGCAGAGGAGAATCTCTCTGCGTCGCTGGAAAAAAAAAAAGTAAACCCATTCATCAGCTTTGCAAGCCTCTTTCAATTTATATGGTAAGTCACACATTTGAGACTTATACATTTATTTGAAGGTGTGGGGTTGATCATAACATTCCGGAGTTCTCCAGAGGTTAACTGATAGGGATGTGCTAAAATGAAGATGTTAGAATCTGTTAGTCCTAGTTTTTATGATTCCCAATACCTGTAGCATAAACCTTCCTCCATTAATTTATCAGACCATTGAATTGCTATTGGTGTACCATAACCCACAAGAATTCCAGTAAGAAGGGTGCACTGTCACTTGGCTGCCAAACAGATCTTTCTATCTACGTCCTCATATAGGTGCTAGAGTTGTGTACAGAGCGGTAGCAAATGAGGCATAGGATAGGGAGACGAATGCCAGGTTGAGATTAATATTCAGATTTGAATTTTTAGTGAGCTTTGGATTTTCACAATATTACACAAGCCATAGAAAGCATTATTATCGCTTGATAAAACATTTTTCTCATAGTGTTGCATTAACTTGGCAATATTCAAGTTCTAATAATGGACTAACAGTGGACTTTTCCATCTGCAGATTATACTGAATGGCCAGCGGAGGCAGTATTGCAGAGAAGAATATCTCTGCGTTGCTGAGAAAAAAAAGAAAATCCAATCATCAGCTTTGCAAGCCTCTTTCAATTTATATGGTAAGTCACACATTTGAGACTTATACATTTATTTGAAGGTGTGGGGTTGATCATAACATTCTGGAGTTCTCCAGAGGTTAACTGATAGGGATGTGCTAAAATGAAGATGTTAGAATCTGTTAGTCCTAGTTTTTATGATTCCCAATAACTGTAGCATAAACCTTCCACCCTTAATTTATCAGACCACTGAATTGCTATTGGTGTACCATAACCCACAAGAATTCCAGTAACAAGGATGCACTGTCACTTGGCTGCCAAACAGATCTTTCTATCTACGTCCTCATATAGGTGCTAGAGTTGTGTAGAGAGCGGTAGCAAATGAGGCATACGATTGGGAGACGAATGCCAGGTTGAGATTAATATTCAGATTTGAATTTTTAGTGAGCTTTAAATTTTCACAATATTACACAAGCCATAGAAAGCATTATTATCGCTTGATAAAACATTTTTCTCATAGTGTTGCATTAACTTGGCAATATTCAAGTTCTAATAATGGACTAACAGTGGACTTTTCCATCTGCAGATTATACTGAATGGCCAGCGGAGGCAGTATTGCAGAGGAGAATCTCTCTGCGTCGCAGGAAAAAAAAAAGAAAACCCATTCATCAGCTTTGCAAGCCTCTTTCAATTTATATGGTAAGTCACACATTTGAGACTTATACATTTGTTTGAATGTGTGGGGTTGATCATAACATTCTGGAGTTCTCCATAGGTTAACTGATAGGGATGTGCTAAAATGAAGATGTTAAAATCTGTTAGTCCTAATTTTTATGATTCCCAATAAATGTAGCATAAACCTTCCTCCCTTAATTTATCAGACCACTGAATTGCTATTGGTGTACCATAACCCACAAGAATACCAGTAAGAAGGGTGCACTGTCACTTGGCTGCCAAACAGATCTTTCTATCTACGTCCTCATATAGGTGCTAGAGTTGTGTACAGAGCGGTAGCAAATGAGGCATAGGATAGGGAGACGAATGCCAGGTTGAGATTAATATTCAGATTTGAATTTTTAGTGAGCTTTGGATTTTCACAATATTACACAAGCCATAGAAAGCATTATTATCGCTTGATAAAACATTTTTCTCATAGTGTTGCATTAACTTGGCAATATTCAAGTTCTAATAATGGACTAACAGTGGACTTTTCCATCTGCAGATTATACTGAATGGCCAGCGGAGGCAGTATTGCAGAGAAGAATATCTCTGCGTTGCTGAGAAAAAAAAGAAAATCCAATCATCAGCTTTGCAAGCCTCTTTCAATTTATATGGTAAGTCACACATTTGAGACTTATACATTTATTTGAAGGTGTGGGGTTGATCATAACATTCTGGAGTTCTCCAGAGGTTAACTGATAGGGATGTGCTAAAATGAAGATGTTATAATCTGTTAGTCCTAGTTTTTATGATTCCCAATAACTGTAGCATAAACCTTCCACCCTTAATTTATCAGACCACTGAATTGCTATTGGTGTACCATAACCCACAAGAATTCCAGTAAGAAGGGTGCACTGTCACTTGGCTGCCAAACAGATCTTTCTATCTACGTCCTCATATAGGTGCTAGAGTTGTGTAGAGAGCGGTAGCAAATGAGGCATACGATTGGGAGACGAATGCCAGGTTGAGATTAATATTCAGATTTGAATTTTTAGTGAGCTTTAAATTTTCACAATATTACACAAGCCATAGAAAGCATTATTATCGCTTGATAAAACATTTTTTTCATAGTGTTGCATTAACTTGGCAATATTCAAGTTCTAATAATGGACTAACAGTGGACTTTTCCATCTGCAGATTATACTGAATGGCCAGCTGAGGCAGTATTGCAGAGGAGAATATCTCTGCGTTGCTGAGAAAAAAAAGAAAATCCAATCATCAGCTTTTCAAGCCTCTTTCAATTTATATGGTAAGTCACACATTTGAGACTTATACATTTATTTGAAGGTGTGGGGTTGATCATAACATTCTGGAGTTCTCCAGAGGTTAACTGATAGGGATGTGCTAAAATGAAGATGTTAGAATCTGTTAGTCCTAGTTTTTATGATTCCCAATACCTGTAGCATAAACCTTCAACCCTTAATTTATCAGACCATTGAATTGCTATTGGTGTACCATAACCCACAAGAATTCCAGTAAGAAGGGTGCACTGTCACTTGGCTGCCAAACAGATCTGTCTATCTACGTCCTCATATAGGTGCTAGAGTTGTGTAGAGAGCGGTAGCAAATGAGGCATAGGATAGGGAGACAAATGCCAGGTTGAGATTAATATTCAGATTTGAATTTTTAGTGAGCTTTGGATTTTCACAATATTACACAAGCCATAGAAAGCATTATTATCGCTTGATAAAACATTTTTCTCATAGTGTTGCATTAACTTGGCAATATTCAAGTTCTAATAATGGACTAACAGTGGACTTTCCCATCTGCAGATTATACTGAATGGCCAGCGGAGGCAGTATTGCAGAGGAGAATCTCTGCGTCGCTGGAAAAAAAAAAAGTAAACCCGTTCATCAGCTTTGCAAGCCTCTTTCAATTTATATGGTAAGTCACACATTTGAGACTTATACATTTGTTTGAATGTGTGGGGTTGATCATAACATTCTGGAGTTCTCCATAGGTTAACTGATAGGGATGTGCTAAAATGAAGATGTTAGAATCTGTTAGTCCTAGTTTTTATGATTCCCAATAACTGTAGCATAAACCTTCCACCCTTAATTTATCAGACCACTGAATTGCTATTGGTGTACCATAACCCACAAGAATTCCAGTAAGAAGGGTGCACTGTCACTTGGCTGCCAAACAGATCTTTCTATCTACGTCCTCATATAGGTGCTAGAGTTGTGTAGAGAGCGGTAGCAAATGAGGCATAGGATAGGGAGACAAATGCCAGGTTGAGATTAATATTCAGATTTGAATTTTTAGTGAGCTTTGGATTTTCACAATATTACACAAGCCATAGAAAGCATTATTATCGCTTGATAAAACATTTTTCTCATAGTGTTGCATTAACTTGGCAATATTCAAGTTCTAATAATGGACTAACAGTGGACTTTTCCATCTGCAGATTATACTGAATGGCCAGCGGAGGCAGTATTGCAGAGGAGAATATCTCTGCGTTGCTGAGAAAAAAAAGAAAATCCAATCATCAGCTTTGCAAGCCTCTTTCAATTTATATGGTAAGTCACACATTTGAGACTTATACATTTGTTTGAATGTGTGGGGTTGATCATAACATTCTGGAGTTCTCCATAGGTTAACTGATAGGGATGTGCTAAAATGAAGATGTTAGAATCTGTTAGTCCTAGTTTTTATGATTCCCAATAACTGTAGCATAAACCTTCCACCCTTAATTTATCAGACCACTGAATTGCTATTGGTGTACCATAACCCACAAGAATACCAGTAGGAAGGGTGCACTGTCACTTGGCTGCCAAACAGATCTTTCTATCTACGTCCTCATATAGGTGCTAGAGTTGTGTAGAGAGCGGTAGCAAATGAGGCATAGGATAGGGAGACGAATGCCAGGTTGAGATTAAGATTCAGATTTGAATTTTTAGTGAGCTTTGGATTTTCACAATATTACACAAGCCATAGAAAGCATATTATCGCTTGATAAAACATTTTTCTCATAGTGTTGCATTAACTTGGCAATATTCAAGTTCTAATAATGGACTAAAAGTGGACTTTCCCATCTGCAGATTATACTGAATGGCCAGCGGAGGCAGTATTGCAGAGGAGAATCTCTCTGCGTCGCTGGAAAAAAAAAAAGTAAACCCATTCATCAGCTTTGCAAGCCTCTTTCAATTTATATGGTAAGTCACACATTTGAGACTTATACATTTATTTGAAGGTGTGGGGTTGATCATAACATTCTGGAGTTCTCCAGAGGTTAACTGATAGGGATGTGCTAAAATGAAGATGTTAGAATCTGTTAGTCCTAGTTTTTATGATTCCCAATACCTGTAGCATAAACCTTCCTCCATTAATTTATCAGACCATTGAATTGCTATTGGTGTACCATAACCCACAAGAATTCCAGTAAGAAGGGTGCACTGTCACTTGGCTGCCAAACAGATCTTTCTATCTACGTCCTCATATAGGTGCTAGAGTTGTGTACAGAGCGGTAGCAAATGAGGCATAGGATAGGGAGACGAATGCCAGGTTGAGATTAATATTCAGATTTGAATTTTTAGTGAGCTTTGGATTTTCACAATATTACACAAGCCATAGAAAGCATTATTATCGCTTGATAAAACATTTTTCTCATAGTGTTGCATTAACTTGGCAATATTCAAGTTCTAATAATGGACTAACAGTGGACTTTTCCATCTGCAGATTATACTGAATGGCCAGCGGAGGCAGTATTGCAGAGAAGAATATCTCTGCGTTGCTGAGAAAAAAAAGAAAATCCAATCATCAGCTTTGCAAGCCTCTTTCAATTTATATGGTAAGTCACACATTTGAGACTTATACATTTATTTGAAGGTGTGGGGTTGATCATAACATTCTGGAGTTCTCCAGAGGTTAACTGATAGGGATGTGCTAAAATGAAGATGTTAGAATCTGTTAGTCCTAGTTTTTATGATTCCCAATAACTGTAGCATAAACCTTCCACCCTTAATTTATCAGACCACTGAATTGCTATTGGTGTACCATAACCCACAAGAATACCAGTAGGAAGGGTGCACTGTCACTTGGCTGCCAAACAGATCTTTCTATCTACGTCCTCATATAGGTGCTAGAGTTGTGTAGAGAGCGGTAGCAAATGAGGCATAGGATAGGGAGACGAATGCCAGGTTGAGATTAAGATTCAGATTTGAATTTTTAGTGAGCTTTGGATTTTCACAATATTACACAAGCCATAGAAAGCATTATTATCGCTTGATAAAACATTTTTCTCATAGTGTTGCATTAACTTGGCAATATTCAAGTTCTAATAATGGACTAACAGTGGACTTTTCCATCTGCAGATTATACTGAATGGCCAGCGGAGGCAGTATTGCAGAGAAGAATATCTCTGCGTTGCTGAGAAAAAAAAGAAAATCCAATCATCAGCTTTGCAAGCCTCTTTCAATTTATATGGTAAGTCACACATTTGAGACTTATACATTTATTTGAAGGTGTGGGGTTGATCATAACATTCTGGAGTTCTCCAGAGGTTAACTGATAGGGATGTGCTAAAATGAAGATGTTAGAATCTGTTAGTCCTAGTTTTTATGATTCCCAATACCTGTAGCATAAACCTTCAACCCTTAATTTATCAGACCATTGAATTGCTATTGGTGTACCATAACCCACAAGAATTCCAGTAAGAAGGGTGCACTGTCATTTGGCTGCCAAACAGATCTTTCTATCTACGTCCTCATATAGGTGCTAGAGTTGTGTAGAGAGCGGTAGCAAATGAGGTATAGGATAGGGAGACAAATGCCAGGTTGAGATTAATATTCAGATTTGAATTTTTAGTGAGCTTTGGATTTTCACAATATTACACAAGCCATAGAAAGCATTATTATCGCTTGATAAAACATTTTTCTCATAGTGTTGCATTAACTTGGCAATATTCAAGTTCTAATAATGGACTAACAGTGGACTTTCCCATCTGCAGATTATACTGAATGGCCAGCGGAGGCAGTATTGCAGAGGAGAATCTCTGCGTCGCTGGAAAAAAAAAAAGTAAACCCGTTCATCAGCTTTGCAAGCCTCTTTTAATTTATATGGTAAGTCACACATTTGAGACTTATACATTTGTTTGAATGTGTGGGGTTGATCATAACATTCTGAAGTTCTCCATAGGTTAACTGATAGGGATGTGCTAAAATGAAGATGTTAGAATCTGTTAGTCCTAGTTTTTATGATTCCCAATAACTGTAGCATAAACCTTCCACCCTTAATTTATCAGACCACTGAATTGCTATTGGTGTACCATAACCCACAAGAATTCCAGTAAGAAGGGTGCACTGTCACTTGGCTGCCAAACAGATCTTTCTATCTACGTCCTCATATAGGTGCTAGAGTTGTGTAGAGAGCGGTAGCAAATGAGGCATAGGATAGGGAGACAAATGCCAGGTTGAGATTAATATTCAGATTTGAATTTTTAGTGAGCTTTGGATTTTCACAATATTACACAAGCCATAGAAAGCATTATTATCGCTTGATAAAACATTTTTCTCATAGTGTTGCATTAACTTGGCAATATTCAAGTTCTAATAATGGACTAACAGTGGACTTTTCCATCTGCAGATTATACTGAATGGCCAGCGGAGGCAGTATTGCAGAGGAGAATATCTCTGCGTTGCTGAGAAAAAAAAGAAAATCCAATCATCAGCTTTGCAAGCCTCTTTCAATTTATATGGTAAGTCACACATTTGAGACTTATACATTTGTTTGAATGTGTGGGGTTGATCATAACATTCTGGAGTTCTCCATAGGTTAACTGATAGGGATGTGCTAAAATGAAGATGTTAGAATCTGTTAGTCCTAGTTTTTATGATTCCCAATAACTGTAGCATAAACCTTCCACCCTTAATTTATCAGACCACTGAATTGCTATTGGTGTACCATAACCCACAAGAATACCAGTAGGAAGGGTGCACTGTCACTTGGCTGCCAAACAGATCTTTCTATCTACGTCCTCATATAGGTGCTAGAGTTGTGTAGAGAGCGGTAGCAAATGAGGCATAGGATAGGGAGACGAATGCCAGGTTGAGATTAAGATTCAGATTTGAATTTTTAGTGAGCTTTGGATTTTCACAATATTACACAAGCCATAGAAAGCATTATTATCGCTTGATAAAACATTTTTCTCATAGTGTTGCATTAACTTGGCAATATTCAAGTTCTAATAATGGACTAAAAGTGGACTTTCCCATCTGCAGATTATACTGAATCGCCAGCGGAGGCAGTATTGCAGAGAAGAATATCTCTGCGTTGCTGAGAAAAAAAAGAAAATCCAATCATCAGCTTTGCAAGCCTCTTTCAATTTATATGGTAAGTCACACATTTGAGACTTATACATTTATTTGAAGGTGTGGGGTTGATCATAACATTCTGGAGTTCTCCAGAGGTTAACTGATAGGGATGTGCTAAAATGAAGATGTTAGAATCTGTTAGTCCTAGTTTTTATGATTCCCAATACCTGTAGCATAAACCTTCAACCCTTAATTTATCAGACCATTGAATTGCTATTGGTGTACCATAACCCACAAGAATTCCAGTAAGAAGGGTGCACTGTCACTTGGCTGCCAAACAGATCTTTCTATCTACGTCCTCATATAGGTGCTAGAGTTGTGTAGAGAGCGGTAGCAAATGAGGCATACGATTGGGAGACGAATGCCAGGTTGAGATTAATATTCAGATTTGAATTTTTTGTGAGCTTTAAATTTTCACAATATTACACAAGCCATAGAAAGCATTATTATCGCTTGATAAAACATTTTTTTCATAGTGTTGCATTAACTTGGCAATATTCAAGTTCTAATAATGGACTAACAGTGGACTTTTCCATCTGCAGATTATACTGAATGGCCAGCGGAGGCAGTATTGCAGAGGAGAATATCTCTGCGTTGCTGAGAAAAAAAAGAAAATCCAATCATCAGCTTTTCAAGCCTCTTTCAATTTATATGGTAAGTCACACATTTGAGACTTATACATTTATTTGAAGGTGTGGGGTTGATCATAACATTCTGGAGTTCTCCAGAGGTTAACTGATAGGGATGTGCTAAAATGAAGATGTTAGAATCTGTTAGTCCTAGTTTTTATGATTCCCAATACCTGTAGCATAAACCTTCAACCCTTAATTTATCAGACCATTGAATTGCTATTGGTGTACCATAACCCACAAGAATTCCAGTAAGAAGGGTGCACTGTCACTTGGCTGCCAAACAGATCTTTCTATCTACGTCCTCATATAGGTGCTAGAGTTGTGTAGAGAGCGGTAGCAAATGAGGCATAGGATAGGGAGACAAATGCCAGGTTGAGATTAATATTCAGATTTGAATTTTTAGTGAGCTTTGGATTTTCACAATATTACACAAGCCATAGAAAGCATTATTATCGCTTGATAAAACATTTTTCTCATAGTGTTGCATTAACTTGGCAATATTCAAGTTCTAATAATGGACTAACAGTGGACTTTCCCATCTGCAGATTATACTGAATGGCCAGCGGAGGCAGTATTGCAGAGGAGAATCTCTGCGTCGCTGGAAAAAAAAAAAGTAAACCCGTTCATCAGCTTTGCAAGCCTCTTTCAATTTATATGGTAAGTCACACATTTGAGACTTATACATTTGTTTGAATGTGTGGGGTTGATCATAACATTCTGGAGTTCTCCATAGGTTAACTGATAGGGATGTGCTAAAATGAAGATGTTAGAATCTGTTAGTCCTAGTTTTTATGATTCCCAATAACTGTAGCATAAACCTTCCACCCTTAATTTATCAGACCACTGAATTGCTATTGGTGTACCATAACCCACAAGAATTCCAGTAAGAAGGGTGCACTGTCACTTGGCTGCCAAACAGATCTTTCTATCTACGTCCTCATATAGGTGCTAGAGTTGTGTAGAGAGCGGTAGCAAATGAGGCATAGGATAGGGAGACAAATGCCAGGTTGAGATTAATATTCAGATTTGAATTTTTAGTGAGCTTTGGATTTTCACAATATTACACAAGCCATAGAAAGCATTATTATCGCTTGATAAAACATTTTTCTCATAGTGTTGCATTAACTTGGCAATATTCAAGTTCTAATAATGGACTAACAGTGGACTTTTCCATCTGCAGATTATACTGAATGGCCAGCGGAGGCAGTATTGCAGAGGAGAATATCTCTGCGTTGCTGAGAAAAAAAAGAAAATCCAATCATCAGCTTTGCAAGCCTCTTTCAATTTATATGGTAAGTCACACATTTGAGACTTATACATTTGTTTGAATGTGTGGGGTTGATCATAACATTCTGGAGTTCTCCATAGGTTAACTGATAGGGATGTGCTAAAATGAAGATGTTAGAATCTGTTAGTCCTAGTTTTTATGATTCCCAATAACTGTAGCATAAACCTTCCACCCTTAATTTATCAGACCACTGAATTGCTATTGGTGTACCATAACCCACAAGAATACCAGTAGGAAGGGTGCACTGTCACTTGGCTGCCAAACAGATCTTTCTATCTACGTCCTCATATAGGTGCTAGAGTTGTGTAGAGAGCGGTAGCAAATGAGGCATAGGATAGGGAGACGAATGCCAGGTTGAGATTAAGATTCAGATTTGAATTTTTAGTGAGCTTTGGATTTTCACAATATTACACAAGCCATAGAAAGCATTATTATCGCTTGATAAAACATTTTTCTCATAGTGTTGCATTAACTTGGCAATATTCAAGTTCTAATAATGGACTAAAAGTGGACTTTCCCATCTGCAGATTATACTGAATGGCCAGCGGAGGCAGTATTGCAGAGGAGAATCTCTCTGCGTCGCTGGAAAAAAAAAAAGTAAACCCATTCATCAGCTTTGCAAGCCTCTTTCAATTTATATGGTAAGTCACACATTTGAGACTTATACATTTATTTGAAGGTGTGGGGTTGATCATAACATTCTGGAGTTCTCCAGAGGTTAACTGATAGGGATGTGCTAAAATGAAGATGTTAGAATCTGTTAGTCCTAGTTTTTATGATTCCCAATACCTGTAGCATGAACCTTCCTACATTAATTTATCAGACCATTGAATTGCTATTGGTGTACCATAACCCACAAGAATTCCAGTAAGAAGGGTGCACTGTCACTTGGCTGCCAAACAGATCTTTCTATCTACGTCCTCATATAGGTGCTAGAGTTGTGTACAGAGCGGTAGCAAATGAGGCATAGGATAGGGAGACGAATGCCAGGTTGAGATTAATATTCAGATTTGAATTTTTAGTGAGCTTTAGATTTTCACAATATTACACAAGCCATAGAAAGCATTATTATCGCTTGATAAAACATTTTTCTCATAGTGTTGCATTAACTTGGCAATATTCAAGTTCCTAATAATGGACTAACAGTGGACTTTTCCATCTGCAGATTATACTGAATGGCCAGCGGAGGCAGTATTGCAGAGGAGAATATCTCTGCGTTGCTGAGAAAAAAAAGAAAATCCAATCATCAGCTTTGCAAGCCTCTTTCAATTTATATGGTAAGTCACACATTTGAGACTTATACATTTGTTTGAATGTGTGGGGTTGATCATAACATTCTGGAGTTCTCCATAGGTTAACTGATAGGGATGTGCTAAAATGAAGATGTTAGAATCTGTTAGTCCTAGTTTTTATGATTCCCAATAACTGTAGCATAAACCTTCCACCCTTAATTTATCAGACCACTGAATTGCTATTGGTGTACCATAACCCACAAGAATACCAGTAGGAAGGGTGCACTGTCACTTGGCTGCCAAACAGATCTTTCTATCTACGTCCTCATATAGGTGCTAGAGTTGTGTAGAGAGCGGTAGCAAATGAGGCATAGGATAGGGAGACGAATGCCAGGTTGAGATTAAGATTCAGATTTGAATTTTTAGTGAGCTTTGGATTTTCACAATATTACACAAGCCATAGAAAGCATTATTATCGCTTGATAAAACATTTTTCTCATAGTGTTGCATTAACTTGGCAATATTCAAGTTCTAATAATGGACTAACAGTGGACTTTTCCATCTGCAGATTATACTGAATGGCCAGCGGAGGCAGTATTGCAGAGAAGAATATCTCTGCGTTGCTGAGAAAAAAAAGAAAATCCAATCATCAGCTTTGCAAGCCTCTTTCAATTTATATGGTAAGTCACACATTTGAGACTTATACATTTATTTGAAGGTGTGGGGTTGATCATAACATTCTGGAGTTCTCCAGAGGTTAACTGATAGGGATGTGCTAAAATGAAGATGTTAGAATCTGTTAGTCCTAGTTTTTATGATTCCCAATACCTGTAGCATAAACCTTCAACCCTTAATTTATCAGACCATTGAATTGCTATTGGTGTACCATAACCCACAAGAATTCCAGTAAGAAGGGTGCACTGTCATTTGGCTGCCAAACAGATCTTTCTATCTACGTCCTCATATAGGTGCTAGAGTTGTGTAGAGAGCGGTAGCAAATGAGGTATAGGATAGGGAGACAAATGCCAGGTTGAGATTAATATTCAGATTTGAATTTTTAGTGAGCTTTGGATTTTCACAATATTACACAAGCCATAGAAAGCATTATTATCGCTTGATAAAACATTTTTCTCATAGTGTTGCATTAACTTGGCAATATTCAAGTTCTAATAATGGACTAACAGTGGACTTTCCCATCTGCAGATTATACTGAATGGCCAGCGGAGGCAGTATTGCAGAGGAGAATCTCTGCGTCGCTGGAAAAAAAAAAAGTAAACCCGTTCATCAGCTTTGCAAGCCTCTTTTAATTTATATGGTAAGTCACACATTTGAGACTTATACATTTGTTTGAATGTGTGGGGTTGATCATAACATTCTGGAGTTCTCCATAGGTTAACTGATAGGGATGTGCTAAAATGAAGATGTTAGAATCTGTTAGTCCTAGTTTTTATGATTCCCAATAACTGTAGCATAAACCTTCCACCCTTAATTTATCAGACCACTGAATTGCTATTGGTGTACCATAACCCACAAGAATTCCAGTAAGAAGGGTGCACTGTCACTTGGCTGCCAAACAGATCTTTCTATCTACGTCCTCATATAGGTGCTAGAGTTGTGTAGAGAGCGGTAGCAAATGAGGCATAGGATAGGGAGACAAATGCCAGGTTGAGATTAATATTCAGATTTGAATTTTTAGTGAGCTTTGGATTTTCACAATATTACACAAGCCATAGAAAGCATTATTATCGCTTGATAAAACATTTTTCTCATAGTGTTGCATTAACTTGGCAATATTCAAGTTCTAATAATGGACTAACAGTGGACTTTTCCATCTGCAGATTATACTGAATGGCCAGCGGAGGCAGTATTGCAGAGGAGAATATCTCTGCGTTGCTGAGAAAAAAAAGAAAATCCAATCATCAGCTTTGCAAGCCTCTTTCAATTTATATGGTAAGTCACACATTTGAGACTTATACATTTGTTTGAATGTGTGGGGTTGATCATAACATTCTGGAGTTCTCCATAGGTTAACTGATAGGGATGTGCTAAAATGAAGATGTTAGAATCTGTTAGTCCTAGTTTTTATGATTCCCAATAACTGTAGCATAAACCTTCCACCCTTAATTTATCAGACCACTGAATTGCTATTGGTGTACCATAACCCACAAGAATACCAGTAGGAAGGGTGCACTGTCACTTGGCTGCCAAACAGATCTTTCTATCTACGTCCTCATATAGGTGCTAGAGTTGTGTAGAGAGCGGTAGCAAATGAGGCATAGGATAGGGAGACGAATGCCAGGTTGAGATTAAGATTCAGATTTGAATTTTTAGTGAGCTTTGGATTTTCACAATATTACACAAGCCATAGAAAGCATTATTATCGCTTGATAAAACATTTTTCTCATAGTGTTGCATTAACTTGGCAATATTCAAGTTCTAATAATGGACTAAAAGTGGACTTTCCCATCTGCAGATTATACTGAATCGCCAGCGGAGGCAGTATTGCAGAGAAGAATATCTCTGCGTTGCTGAGAAAAAAAAGAAAATCCAATCATCAGCTTTGCAAGCCTCTTTCAATTTATATGGTAAGTCACACATTTGAGACTTATACATTTATTTGAAGGTGTGGGGTTGATCATAACATTCTGGAGTTCTCCAGAGGTTAACTGATAGGGATGTGCTAAAATGAAGATGTTAGAATCTGTTAGTCCTAGTTTTTATGATTCCCAATACCTGTAGCATAAACCTTCAACCCTTAATTTATCAGACCATTGAATTGCTATTGGTGTACCATAACCCACAAGAATTCCAGTAAGAAGGGTGCACTGTCACTTGGCTGCCAAACAGATCTTTCTATCTACGTCCTCATATAGGTGCTAGAGTTGTGTAGAGAGCGGTAGCAAATGAGGCATACGATTGGGAGACGAATGCCAGGTTGAGATTAATATTCAGATTTGAATTTTTTGTGAGCTTTAAATTTTCACAATATTACACAAGCCATAGAAAGCATTATTATCGCTTGATAAAACATTTTTTTCATAGTGTTGCATTAACTTGGCAATATTCAAGTTCTAATAATGGACTAACAGTGGACTTTTCCATCTGCAGATTATACTGAATGGCCAGCGGAGGCAGTATTGCAGAGGAGAATATCTCTGCGTTGCTGAGAAAAAAAAGAAAATCCAATCATCAGCTTTTCAAGCCTCTTTCAATTTATATGGTAAGTCACACATTTGAGACTTATACATTTATTTGAAGGTGTGGGGTTGATCATAACATTCTGGAGTTCTCCAGAGGTTAACTGATAGGGATGTGCTAAAATGAAGATGTTAGAATCTGTTAGTCCTAGTTTTTATGATTCCCAATACCTGTAGCATAAACCTTCAACCCTTAATTTATCAGACCATTGAATTGCTATTGGTGTACCATAACCCACAAGAATTCCAGTAAGAAGGGTGCACTGTCACTTGGCTGCCAAACAGATCTTTCTATCTACGTCCTCATATAGGTGCTAGAGTTGTGTAGAGAGCGTTAGCAAATGAGGCATAGGATAGGGAGACAAATGCCAGGTTGAGATTAATATTCAGATTTGAATTTTTAGTGAGCTTTGGATTTTCACAATATTACACAAGCCATAGAAAGCATTATTATCGCTTGATAAAACATTTTTCTCATAGTGTTGCATTAACTTGGCAATATTCAAGTTCTAATAATGGACTAACAGTGGACTTTCCCATCTGCAGATTATACTGAATGGCCAGCGGAGGCAGTATTGCAGAGGAGAATCTCTGCGTCGCTGGAAAAAAAAAAAGTAAACCCGTTCATCAGCTTTGCAAGCCTCTTTCAATTTATATGGTAAGTCACACATTTGAGACTTATACATTTGTTTGAATGTGTGGGGTTGATCATAACATTCTGGAGTTCTCCATAGGTTAACTGATAGGGATGTGCTAAAATGAAGATGTTAGAATCTGTTAGTCCTAGTTTTTATGATTCCCAATAACTGTAGCATAAACCTTCCACCCTTAATTTATCAGACCACTGAATTGCTATTGGTGTACCATAACCCACAAGAATTCCAGTAAGAAGGGTGCACTGTCACTTGGCTGCCAAACAGATCTTTCTATCTACGTCCTCATATAGGTGCTAGAGTTGTGTAGAGAGCGGTAGCAAATGAGGCATAGGATAGGGAGACAAATGCCAGGTTGAGATTAATATTCAGATTTGAATTTTTAGTGAGCTTTGGATTTTCACAATATTACACAAGCCATAGAAAGCATTATTATCGCTTGATAAAACATTTTTCTCATAGTGTTGCATTAACTTGGCAATATTCAAGTTCAAATAATGGACTAACAGTGGACTTTTCCATCTGCAGATTATACTGAATGGCCAGCGGAGGCAGTATTGCAGAGGAGAATATCTCTGCGTTGCTGAGAAAAAAAAGAAAATCCAATCATCAGCTTTGCAAGCCTCTTTCAATTTATATGGTAAGTCACACATTTGAGACTTATACATTTGTTTGAATGTGTGGGGTTGATCATAACATTCTGGAGTTCTCCATAGGTTAACTGATAGGGATGTGCTAAAATGAAGATGTTAGAATCTGTTAGTCCTAGTTTTTATGATTCCCAATAACTGTAGCATAAACCTTCCACCCTTAATTTATCAGACCACTGAATTGCTATTGGTGTACCATAACCCACAAGAATACCAGTAGGAAGGGTGCACTGTCACTTGGCTGCCAAACAGATCTTTCTATCTACGTCCTCATATAGGTGCTAGAGTTGTGTAGAGAGCGGTAGCAAATGAGGCATAGGATAGGGAGACGAATGCCAGGTTGAGATTAAGATTCAGATTTGAATTTTTAGTGAGCTTTGGATTTTCACAATATTACACAAGCCATAGAAAGCATTATTATCGCTTGATAAAACATTTTTCTCATAGTGTTGCATTAACTTGGCAATATTCAAGTTCTAATAATGGACTAAAAGTGGACTTTCCCATCTGCAGATTATACTGAATGGCCAGCGGAGGCAGTATTGCAGAGGAGAATCTCTCTGCGTCGCTGGAAAAAAAAAAAGTAAACCCATTCATCAGCTTTGCAAGCCTCTTTCAATTTATATGGTAAGTCACACATTTGAGACTTATACATTTATTTGAAGGTGTGGGGTTGATCATAACATTCTGGAGTTCTCCAGAGGTTAACTGATAGGGATGTGCTAAAATGAAGATGTTAGAATCTGTTAGTCCTAGTTTTTATGATTCCCAATACCTGTAGCATGAACCTTCCTACATTAATTTATCAGACCATTGAATTGCTATTGGTGTACCATAACCCACAAGAATTCCAGTAAGAAGGGTGCACTGTCACTTGGCTGCCAAACAGATCTTTCTATCTACGTCCTCATATAGGTGCTAGAGTTGTGTACAGAGCGGTAGCAAATGAGGCATAGGATAGGGAGACGAATGCCAGGTTGAGATTAATATTCAGATTTGAATTTTTAGTGAGCTTTGGATTTTCACAATATTACACAAGCCATAGAAAGCATTATTATCGCTTGATAAAACATTTTTCTCATAGTGTTGCATTAACTTGGCAATATTCAAGTTCTAATAATGGACTAACAGTGGACTTTTCCATCTGCAGATTATACTGAATGGCCAGCGGAGGCAGTATTGCAGAGAAGAATATCTCTGCGTTGCTGAGAAAAAAAAGAAAATCCAATCATCAGCTTTGCAAGCCTCTTTCAATTTATATGGTAAGTCACACATTTGAGACTTATACATTTATTTGAAGGTGTGGGGTTGATCATAACATTCTGGAGTTCTCCAGAGGTTAACTGATAGGGATGTGCTAAAATGAAGATGTTAGAATCTGTTAGTCCTAGTTTTTATGATTCCCAATAACTGTAGCATAAACCTTCCACCCTTAATTTATCAGACCACTGAATTGCTATTGGTGTACCATAACCCACAAGAATTCCAGTAACAAGGATGCACTGTCACTTGGCTGCCAAACAGATCTTTCTATCTACGTCCTCATATAGGTGCTAGAGTTGTGTAGAGAGCGGTAGCAAATGAGGCATACGATTGGGAGACGAATGCCAGGTTGAGATTAATATTCAGATTTGAATTTTTAGTGAGCTTTAAATTTTCACAATATTACACAAGCCATAGAAAGCATTATTATCGCTTGATAAAACATTTTTCTCATAGTGTTGCATTAACTTGGCAATATTCAAGTTCTAATAATGGACTAACAGTGGACTTTTCCATCTGCAGATTATACTGAATGGCCAGCGGAGGCAGTATTGCAGAGGAGAATCTCTCTGCGTCGCAGGAAAAAAAAAAGAAAACCCATTCATCAGCTTTGCAAGCCTCTTTCAATTTATATGGTAAGTCACACATTTGAGACTTATACATTTGTTTGAATGTGTGGGGTTGATCATAACATTCTGGAGTTCTCCATAGGTTAACTGATAGGGATGTGCTAAAATGAAGATGTTAAAATCTGTTAGTCCTAATTTTTATGATTCCCAATAAATGTAGCATAAACCTTCCTCCCTTAATTTATCAGACCACTGAATTGCTATTGGTGTACCATAACCCACAAGAATACCAGTAAGAAGGGTGCACTGTCACTTGGCTGCCAAACAGATCTTTCTATCTACGTCCTCATATAGGTGCTAGAGTTGTGTAGAGAGCGGTAGCAAATGAGGCATAGGATAGGGAGACGAATGCCAGGTTGAGATTAATATTCAGATTTGAATTTTTAGTGAGCTTTGGATTTTCACAATATTACACAAGCAATAGAAAGCATTATTATCGCTTGATAAAACATTTTTCTCATAGTGTTGCATTAACTTGGCAATATTCAAGTTCTAATAATGGACTAACAGTGGACTTTCCCATCTGCAGATTATACTGAATGGCCAGCGGAGGCAGTATTGCAGAGGAGAATCTCTCTGCGTCGCTGGAAAAAAAAAAGTAAACCCGTTCATCGGCTTTGCAAGCCTCTTTCAATTTATATGGTAAGTCACACATTTGAGACTTATACATTTGTTTGAATGTGTGGGGTTGATCATAACATTCTGGAGTTCTCCATAGGTTAACTGATAGGGATGTGCTAAAATGAAGATGTTAGAATCTGTTAGTCCTAGTTTTTATGATTCCCAATAACTGTAGCATAAACCTTCCACCCTTAATTTATCAGACCACTGAATTGCTATTGGTGTACCATAACCCACAAGAATTCCAGTAAGAAGGGTGCACTGTCACTTGGCTGCCAAACAGATCTTTCTATCTACGTCCTCATATAGGTGCTAGAGTTGTGTAGAGAGCGGTAGCAAATGAGGCATACGATTGGGAGACGAATGCCAGGTTGAGATTAATATTCAGATTTGAATTTTTAGTTAGCTTTAAATTTTCACAATATTACACAAGCCATAGAAAGCATTATTATCGCTTGATAAAACATTTTTCTCATAGTGTTGCATTAACTTGGCAATATTCAAGTTCTAATAATGGACTAACAGTGGACTTTTCCATCTGCAGATTATACTGAATGGCCAGCGGAGGCAGTATTGCAGAGGAGAATCTCTCTGCGTCGCAGGAAAAAAAAAAGAAAACCCATTCATCAGCTTTGCAAGCCTCTTTCAATTTATATGGTAAGTCACACATTTGAGACTTATACATTTGTTTGAATGTGTGGGGTTGATCATAACATTCTGGAGTTCTCCATAGGTTAACTGATAGGGATGTGCTAAAATGAAGATGTTAAAATCTGTTAGTCCTAATTTTTATGATTCCCAATAAATGTAGCATAAACCTTCCTCCCTTAATTTATCAGACCACTGAATTGCTATTGGTGTACCATAACCCACAAGAATACCAGTAAGAAGGGTGCACTGTCACTTGGCTGCCAAACAGATCTTTCTATCTACGTCCTCATATAGGTGCTAGAGTTGTGTAGAGAGCGGTAGCAAATGAGGCATAGGATAGGGAGACGAATGCCAGGTTGAGATTAATATTCAGATTTGAATTTTTAGTGAGCTTTAAATGTTCACAATATTACACAAGCCATAGAAAGCATTATTATCGCTTGATAAAACATTTTTCTCATAGTGTTGCATTAACTTGGCAATATTCAAGTTCTAATAATGGACTAACAGTGGACTTTTCCATCTGCAGATTATACTGAATGGCCAGCGGAGGCAGTATTGCAGAGGAGAATCTCTCTGCGTCGCAGGAAAAAAAAAAGAAAACCCATTCATCAGCTTTGCAAGCCTCTTTCAATTTATATGGTAAGTCACACATTTGAGACTTATACATTTGTTTGAATGTGTGGGGTTGATCATAACATTCTGGAGTTCTCCATAGGTTAACTGATAGGGATGTGCTAAAATGAAGATGTTAAAATCTGTTAGTCCTAATTTTTATGATTCCCAATGGAAAGGGGCGACCACTCGGTCCCCCCGAACGTATGGCGGAGTACCACGTTCCCCCCTGGAAGCCATCTTGGGCGGGAGGCGAGCCTCGGCTGGTATGCCCGAAGCGGCGTAGCCGGGGCGCGCCTTTTCCCGCCCTGGAGTGGGCTGGCCTAGACACTGACGCGGCCGGCCACGCCCTTCGGGGCAGGCGGGGGCGGGTTGACGCCCGCCCTGAAGACGGATAAAAGGAGCCACAAGCCAAGAAAGCATCCTCTTGTTCCTGTGCTCTGAAGCTGCACCTCCTCGCTGCACGTGAGCTCGAGACGGAACGAAGAGCCAATTTTGAGCGTGGTAATCTTTCTTTTTTGTATTACAGATACTCTGTCGGAGAATGCCTAAGAAGGTCGGAAAGCGAATGACTACCGACCAGATGCTCCGAATACTCATGAAAGAAGTAACCGATTTGAAGAAACGGGTGGCGGATAGAGACGGAGAAGGGGGACCGAAACGTCCTTTGGCGGGAGCAGCGCCGGGAGGAAAAGGCAAAAGGCCCAGAAGGGGAGCAGCTGGGGGGGACATCCCGGTTCCCTGTGCGCCACTTGAAGAGCCAACTCCGGTACCGGCAGAGGGGAATCCGATTCCCGTAGTGGTTACCCCCGTGTCCGGGGAGGATATGCCGCCCGAGCTGGCTGCACAATTAGCAGCGTGGTTGGGTAAAGATAGCGAGGGCGCCACTGCTGACGACGCGCGAGTGTTGATGAAGCAACTACGTGAAACAAGGGAGGCGTTGAAGGCATCAGCGCCAGTTATCATGCCGGCTGCGGCAGTGGAAAAGCCAACAGGAACAGCTCCAGCAGATGCAGCTTCCGGTTCAGGTAAGCGGCCATTGCCGATTGCAAGGGATGAGTCTGCACCTTCACGAAGGGAAAAGTTGGGTCAACATGTCCCTCTGGCTATTAAGGAGAAGATATGGGCAAATGAGTATATAAACATCTTCTCGTTGCTTACTGATCATTATGAGATGGAGCATGTTAAGAGCCAAAAGGAGCTCATGCATCCGAGTGTTTGGCGCGCAAAGATGGCCGCCTTTAAAGTTGATGAAAACATTGGCACTTGGGGGAAGGCGTGGGGAATTTTTACCTCCATCATGGGCGAACGTAGACCCGAGTTGCTGTCCGAATTGCCGATCTATCAGACACGGATCATGGAATATTCCGTATCATATGGGGGCAATCAGTGGTTCTGTTACGATAACATTTTTAGAAAAGCAAAGGAGCACGATAAAAACTTAACTTGGGATTGTTACGATTCTGTTTCATGGTCAAAAATGGAGAGTACTGGTATGTTAAAAGTACCATTAGTAGGGAGTAGCGGGGGTGAATCCTCCCGCCAATATGCCGGGACCCCCTTTCAATCAGGTACAGGTAACGAATACAACTCGAGGCCGAACGGCAACACAGGTAAAAGGGGGATTTGTTGGAACTTCAACAGAGGAAAATGTACGAGGCCCCAGGGGTCATGTAAATTTCGTCATGAATGTGGAGGGTGTGGGCAGCCATCTCATCCGGAGTCCATGTGCAGAGCCAAAACGGGTGATAACGGGGGGAGAGGAGGCGCCAAACAGGTCTGAAATAGTCCGCGGGGCGCCTTTACCTACTCCGGTTGATACCATGGCAATGATTCCTTGGCTCAGCGAATACCCGGACCACGCTTCCGCTGGGGTGTTGAGGAACGGGTTTTCATATGGTTTCCGCATCCCAGTGGGGGTCTTTCGGGGTGTAAGAAAATGTAAAAATCAAATATCGGTCTTGCAACATACGACCGTAGTGCAAGAAAAAATTAGGAAGGAGGTTACTCGAGGTCGAGTCGCCGGTCCATTTGACGAGCCACCGTGTGCTAACTTTGTTTGTTCTCCTTTGGGGGTGGTCCCTAAGAAGGACCCGGGTGAGTTCCGACTGATACATAATTTATCAGCCCCACGTGGTCTGTCCGTAAATGATGCAATAGACCCGGATGTGTGTTCGGTGCGGTACGCATCTTTCGATGAGGCCGTAGCCATGTTGAATCGCCTAGGGCCCGGGGCGCTGATGGCAAAGTCAGATATTGAGTCAGCGTTCCGGTTGCTCCCGGTACACCCAGACGATCAGCGTCTCCTTGGTTTCATGTTTCAGGGTCAGTTTTACATCGATCGATGTATGCCAATGGGTTGCTCTATTTCTTGTGCATATTTTGAACAGTTCAGTTGCTTTCTGCAATGGGTCTTCACAAAGAAGACTGGTTTACAGCATGTCATGCATTATCTCGATGATTTTTTGTTTCTGGGGGCGGCCGGGGGTCCGGAATGTGAACAGGCTTTGAATGAATTTTGTACTTTAATGAAGCATTTCGGTGTGCCGTTGGCACCAGGTAAGACTGTGGGTCCCTCGACTTGCCTCGAGTTCCTGGGGATCGAACTCGACTCTGGGGAAGGTTGTTTTAGACTACCTAAAGAGAAGGTGATAAGATTCAGGGCTTCACTGGAGGCTTGTATTAGCGAGTCCAAGGTCAGGCTGCACCAGTTGCAACAATTGGTGGGACAGCTGAATTTTGCCCTGAGAGTCATGCCGATGGCCCGCCCCTTTTCCCGCTCGATCGCTCAGGCCATGGTCGGCCTGAAGGAGGGTCATCATCGCACAAGGTTATCGGCAGAGGTTCGTCAGGACATGCGCATTTGGTTGGCATTTCTGGCGGATTTCAATGGTCGAATTGTCTGGAACAAACCGGCGGTGTCCTCCGAGGAGCTGGGGCTGTGGACAGATTCGGCAGGGAGCACTGGTTTTGGTGCCATATTCGGCACACGATGGTCGGCTCAAAAATGGCCATTATGGTGGCGTGAGTGTGGGCTGACAAGTAACATTGCCTTTCTTGAACTTTTTCCCATTCTTGTGGCCCTGAAAACTTGGCCTGAGGGGTTCAGAGATCACTCTGTGGTGTTTTGGTCTGATAACATGACCGTGGTTGAGTGTATCAATAGCCAGGCAGCACGATGCAAATGGGTTCTGAGATTGCTCAAAGAAATTGTGTTATTGTGTATGCAACTGAACGTGCTATTTAAGGCAAAACATGTGCCAGGGGTAATGAATAAAGCGGCTGATGCGCTTTCTCGTTTTCGTATGCAGGCCTTCTGGGGTTTTCTGCCCACAGCGGACCCGGTGGCGGCACCCTTTCCCGAAGCTCTCTGGTCTCTCGGTGCCCCGAACTACAGAACCTCGTGGGAGAGAGTTTAGCACCCAGGACGAGGAAGGCATATGAAGGGGCGTTCCGATCATATTGGGCCTTTGTGGGGGCTGCTAGGGGAGAGCTTTGGGGCCAGGAAGAACTAGTAGTAGATTTTCTGCTGTCGTTACATCAGGCAGGCAAATCAGTGGCTACGGCCCAGAGGCATCGGGCCGCCATTTCCTTTATGGCAAGGGCCCATGGAATTCAGGACCCGACCGCGTCTTTCGTTGTGCAGAAAGCGCTACGTGGGTGGCAACGCCTTGAGGGTCGCAAAGTAGATGCAAGGCGCCCGATAGGTCTGGATAGGTTAGCTCTGTTGTTATCTGTACTCCCTGCGACATGCTCATCCCCGTATGAAACAAGGTTATTCAGAGCCGCTTTTGTGCTAGCATTCCATGGGGCTATGCGGGTAAGCAAACTAGTGGCAAAGAACAAGCAGGATACCATGGGGGGACTGTGCCGAGAGCACGTTCAGGTCAGGGGGGAGACAATGACTGTCTCGTTTGTGAGGTCCAAGACCGATCAGGGTGCAATGGGGGACGGCGTAATCATACGAAGGATCCCCGGGTCTTCCATGTGCCCGGTGAGTTGCGTGGAGGAATATTTAGCGCAAAGGGTGGCATCATGGGGAGGGACCTTGTTGAGACACGCTGACGCCACCCCACTGACGAGGTTTCAGTTTCAGCGGGTGCTTGCGATGTCGATTTCTGCCGCGGGCTTGAACCCCGGCGAGTTTGGGACCCATTCCTTTCGGATAGGGGCTGCTACAGAGGCTACAGCCAGGGGTCTGAATGTCGAACAAGTTAAACGTGTGGGGCGTTGGTCCTCGAATTGTTATAAAAGGTATGTGCGGTTGCACATGTTGTGAAGCCGTAATGATGTACTCACGCTTCTTGTTTTTGTTTGGTTTTCAGTTGCGCAAGCCTACGAGGCGGGGCGGACTGTGCAGTCGACCCAACACCGGGCCAGCAGTCAGACATCACCGGCTGTGAAAAAGGAGGTGTGGGTCGTGGGCCACTCATATGTGAGGCGTGCCGCGGACGTATTCAAAGCAGGTGACATGATTCACGTGGCTGGGGAATACGGGTACAGTGTGTCCTTCTACGGAAAGGGCGGGCTTTGTATTGACCAGTTTCGATCATATTTTGAGGGTTTGTTAGGGCGGACGAGGTCACCGCCGTCTATAGTCATAGTACATCTTGGGGGCAATGATTTGGTGACCACTGGTAGACGACTTCTTCTTGAGGCAATGCTTTCCACGGTAAGTTGGTTAGCGAGGAGAGTTCCAGGGTGCACAATTGCATGGTCCCATATGATCCCACGGAAAACGGAGAGCGGGGGGCTCTTTCGGTTTCCGCTCTGAATCATTCAGTAAGGAAGATTAATAATAAAATGAGTAGATTGTTCCGTTCAAGTACACTGCATTCTATTTCGCATGGTTGTATTAAAGGGGACAGTATGTATTTGGTGGATGGTGTTCATTTGTCCCGTGTGGGGGACGAGTTACTCATAGGAGATCTGATAGCTTGGCTAAGGACTTTATGACATGACCTTTAGGCAGGAGTGTTGTGGGGGGTCCGGATAGCCGGTCAACTATCCGGCCTGTGGCGGTAAGGTCATGATCGGTGAGCAGTAATTGGAAGATCCCTAGGGGTGGGCGTCACCCATTACGGATGGGAGCGCTCGAGGGAGGTGGCCATTGGCCCCTCAACGGGGAGGCGGTCCCTTCTAAGGATGGGCCGCCGAAAGGAAAGGAAAGGCGGTCAAGGCCCCTTCCTGGGTAGGAGGGGCTACAGCCCCCTCCTGGGGAATTTCCCGGGGCCAGGACATCTGCGACGGCAGATGTGGTAAGTGGTGTGGGGTTTGGGAGGGGGTCTACGCTACCTTCTAGATACCTCACACGAGTCCTCGGACGACCTTTAAATGGCGTCGAGTTTATTGGGGCCCCCGTCAAGTCAAGGGAAATTGGTAAATGCACTTGAGGTACGCCTCTGTGCGGTCGCCCCTCACAAGTGAGGGGATATGTCTGGTTTAGGGATCTTGACACCGGTTACGACCTTGCCGTTGGCCCTTAAACGTTAGGATGTACAATTTCAATTTAAAGTAAAGTTTTGTAGGATGTTAGTTCGGCTAGGAGAACCTCTGTATTAGAGTATATGTTAAGGTTAGCCAAACATCGCAAATGTGGAAATGAAATTGTACATTAATATGAAACTGTTATTTTAACGTTTTAATTTTGTTTCATATTTTAATAAATACGGCCGGGAGGGTCACTCCCTCCCGTCTTCCAAAAGTTCAGAACGTTTCCGGTTTCCCATCCTTGGGGATTGTGTTGAGAGGGGGTGGCGGGTATCTCAGCCATATGGAAAGGGGCGACCACTCGGTCCCCCCGAACGTATGGCGGAGTACCACGATCCCCCCGGGAAGCCATCTTGGGCGGGAGGCGAGCCTCGGCTGGTATGCCCGAAGCGGCGTAGCCGGGGCGCGCCTTTTCCCGCCCTGGAGTGGGCTGGCCTAGACACTGACGCGGCCGGCCACGCCCTTCGGGGCAGGCGGGGGCGGGTTGACGCCCGCCCTGAAGACGGATAAAAGGAGCCACAAGCCAAGAAAGCATCCTCTTGTTCCTGTGCTCTGAAGCTGCACCTCCTCGCTGCACGTGAGCTCGAGACGGAACGAAGAGCCAATTTTGACCCACCCACCAGCCCCTGAGGACAGCAAGTGGTTTTGAACAAAGTTTGATGTGATAACTCTAATTTTACAGGTTGTGATGATCATCGTGATACCTTTTGAATATGCAATAAAGAATGAATAAATTGTAGTATGTTTTTGCAAATAAAGTAATTATGCACTAGTGTTGACCAGTAATCGTGCCTTTTATAAGGTAATTGTTACTGTCTTTAGTTTAGTCATTTAGTAATTTAGTTAGAATGTCGTATTTATTTTGGTCGGGCGGTAAGGTCATGATCGGTGAGCAGTAATTGGAAGATCCCTAGGGGTGGGCGTCACCCATTACGGATGGGAGCGCTCGAGGGAGGTGGCCATTGGCCCCTCAACGGGGAGGCGGTCCCTTCTAAGGATGGGCCGCCGAAAGGAAAGGAAAGGCGGTCAAGGCCCCTTCCTGGGTAGGAGGGGCTACAGACCCCTCCTGGGGAATTTCCCGGGGCCAGGACATCTGCGACGGCAGATGTGGTAAGTGGTGTGGGGTTTGGGAGGGGGTCTACGCTACCTTCTAGATACCTCACACGAGTCCTCGGACGACCTTTAAATGGCGTCGAGTTTATTGGGGCCCCCGTCAAGTCAAGGGAAATTGGTAAATGCACTTGAGGTACGCCTCTGTGCGGTCGCCCCTCACAAGTGAGGGGGATATGTCTGGTTTAGGGATCTTGACACCGGTTACGACCTTGCCGTTGGCCCTTAAATGTTAGGATGTACAATTTCAATTTAAAGTAAAGTTTTGTAGGATGTTAGTTCGGCTAGGAGAACCTCTGTATTAGAGTATATGTTAAGGTTAGCCAAACATCGCAAATGTGGAAATGAAATTGTACATTAATATGAAACTGTTATTTTAACGTTTTAATTTTGTTTCATATTTTAATAAATACGGCCGGGAGGGTCACTCCCTCCCGTCTTCCAAAAGTTCAGAACGTTTCCGGTTTCCCATCCTTGGGGATTGTGTTGAGAGGGGGTGGCGGGTATCTCAGCCATATAAATGTAGCATAAACCTTCCTCCCTTAATTTATCAGACCACTGAATTGCTATTGGTGTACCATAACCCACAAGAATACCAGTAAGAAGGGTGAACTGTCACTTGGCTGCCAAACAGATCTTTCTATCTACGTCCTCATATAGGTGCTAGAGTTGTGTAGAGAGCGGTAGCAAATGAGGCATACGATTGGGAGACGAATGCCAGGTTGAGATTAATATTCAGATTTGAATTTTTAGTGAGCTTTAAATTTTCACAATATTACACAAGCCATAGAAAGCATTATTATCGCTTGATAAAACATTTTTCTCATAGTGTTGCATTAACTTGGCAATATTCAAGTTCTAATAATGGACAAACAGTGGACTTTTCCATCTGCAGATTATACTGAATGGCCAGCGGAGGCAGTATTGCAGAGAAGAATATCTCTGCGTTGCTGAGAAAAAAAAGAAAATCCAATCATCAGCTTTGCAAGCCTCTTTCAATTTATATGGTAAGTCACACATTTGAGACTTATACATTTATTTGAAGGTGTGGGGTTGATCATAACATTCTGGAGTTCTCCAGAGGTTAACTGATAGGGATGTGCTAAAATGAAGATGTTAGAATCTGTTAGTCCTAGTTTTTATGATTCCCAATACCTGTAGCATAAACCTTCCTCCATTAATTTATCAGACCATTGAATTGCTATTGGTGTACCATAACCCACAAGAATTCCAGTAAGAAGGGTGCACTGTCACTTGGCTGCCAAACAGATCTTTCTATCTACGTCCTCATATAGGTGCTAGAGTTGTGTAGAGAGCGGTAGCAAATGAGGCATAGGATAGGGAGACGAATGCCAGGTTGAGATTAATATTCAGATTTGAATTTTTAGTGAGCTTTGGATTTTCACAATATTACACAAGCCATAGAAAGCATTATTATCGCTTGATAAAACATTTTTCTCATAGTGTTGCATTAACTTGGCAATATTCAAGTTCTAATAATGGACTAACAGTGGACTTTTCCATCTGCAGATTATACTGAATGGCCAGCGGAGGCAGTATTGCAGAGAAGAATATCTCTGCGTCGCTGAGAAAAAAAAAGAAAATCCAATCATCAGCTTTGCAAGCCTCTTTCAATTTATATGGTAAGTCACACATTTGAGACTTATACATTTATTTGAAGGTGTGGGGTTGATCATAACATTCTGGAGTTCTCCAGAGGTTAACTGATAGGGATGTGCTAAAATGAAGATGTTAGAATCTGTTAGTCCTAGTTTTTATGATTCCCAATAACTGTAGCATAAACCTTCCACCCTTAATTTATCAGACCACTGAATTGCTATTGGTGTACCATAACCCACAAGAATTCCAGTAAGAAGGATGCACTGTCACTTGGCTGCCAAACAGATCTTTCTATCTACGTCCTCATATAGGTGCTAGAGTTGTGTAGAGAGCGGTAGCAAATGAGGCATACGATTGGGAGACGAATGCCAGGTTGAGATTAATATTCAGATTTGAATTTTTAGTGAGCTTTAAATTTTCACAATATTACACAAGCCATAGAAAGCATTATTATCGCTTGATAAAACATTTTTCTCATAGTCTTGCATTAACTTGGCAATATTCAAGTTCTAATAATGGACTAACAGTGGACTTTTCCATCTGCAGATTATACTGAATGGCCAGCGGAGGCAGTATTGCAGAGGAGAATCTCTCTGCGTCGCAGGAAAAAAAAGAAAATCCAATCATCAGCTTTTCAAGCCTCTTTCAATTTATATGGTAAGTCACACATTTGAGACTTATACATTTATTTGAAGGTGTGGGGTTGATCATAACATTCTGGAGTTCTCCAGAGGTTAACTGATAGGGATGTGCTAAAATGAAGATGTTAGAATCTGTTAGTCCTAGTTTTTATGATTCCCAATACCTGTAGCATAAACCTTCAACCCTTAATTTATCAGACCATTGAATTGCTATTGGTGTACCATAACCCACAAGAATTCCAGTAAGAAGGGTGCACTGTCACTTGGCTGCCAAACAGATCTTTCTATCTACGTCCTCATATAGGTGCTAGAGTTGTGTAGAGAGCGGTAGCAAATGAGGCATAGGATAGGGAGACAAATGCCAGGTTGAGATTAATATTCAGATTTGAATTTTTAGTGAGCTTTGGATTTTCACAATATTACACAAGCCATAGAAAGCATTATTATCGCTTGATAAAACATTTTTCTCATAGTGTTGCATTAACTTGGCAATATTCAAGTTCTAATAATGGACTAACAGTGGACTTTCCCATCTGCAGATTATACTGAATGGCCAGCGGAGGCAGTATTGCAGAGGAGAATCTCTCTGAGTCGCTGGAAAAAAAAAAAGTAAACCCGTTCATCAGCTTTGCAAGCCTCTTTCAATTTATATGGTAAGTCACACATTTGAGACTTATACATTTGTTTGAATGTGTGGGGTTGATCATAACATTCTGGAGTTCTCCATAGGTTAACTGATAGGGATGTGCTAAAATGAAGATGTTAGAATCTGTTAGTCCTAGTTTTTATGATTCCCAATAACTGTAGCATAAACCTTCCACCCTTAATTTATCAGACCACTGAATTGCTATTGGTGTACCATAACCCACAAGAATTCCAGTAAGAAGGGTGCACTGTCACTTGGCTGCCAAACAGATCTTTCTATCTACGTCCTCATATAGGTGCTAGAGTTGTGTAGAGAGCGGTAGCAAATGAGGCATACGATTGGGAGACGAATGCCAGGTTGAGATTAATATTCAGATTTGAATTTTTAGTTAGCTTTAAATTTTCACAATATTACACAAGCCATAGAAAGCATTATTATCGCTTGATAAAACATTTTTCTCATAGTGTTGCATTAACTTGGCAATATTCAAGTTCTAATAATGGACTAACAGTGGACTTTTCCATCTGCAGATTATACTGAATGGCCAGCGGAGGCAGTATTGCAGAGGAGAATCTCTCTGCGTCGCAGGAAAAAAAAAAGAAAACCCATTCATCAGCTTTGCAAGCCTCTTTCAATTTATATGGTAAGTCACACATTTGAGACTTATACATTTGTTTGAATGTGTGGGGTTGATCATAACATTCTGGAGTTCTCCATAGGTTAACTGATAGGGATGTGCTAAAATGAAGATGTTAAAATCTGTTAGTCCTAATTTTTATGATTCCCAATGGAAAGGGGCGACCACTCGGTCCCCCCGAACGTATGGCGGAGTACCACGATCCCCCCGGGAAGCCATCTTGGGCGGGAGGCGAGCCTCGGCTGGTATGCCCGAAGCGGCGTAGCCGGGGCGCGCCTTTTCCCGCCCTGGAGTGGGCTGGCCTAGACACTGACGCGGCCGGCCACGCCCTTCGGGGCAGGCGGGGGCGGGTTGACGCCCGCCCTGAAGACGGATAAAAGGAGCCACAAGCCAAGAAAGCATCCTCTTGTTCCTGTGCTCTGAAGCTGCACCTCCTCGCTGCACGTGAGCTCGAGACGGAACGAAGAGCCAATTTTGAGCGTGGTAATCTTTCTTTTTTGTATTACAGATACTCTGTCGGAGAATGCCTAAGAAGGTCGGAAAGCGAATGACTACCGACCAGATGCTCCGAATACTCATGAAAGAAGTAACCGATTTGAAGAAACGGGTGGCGGATAGAGACGGAGAAGGGGGACCGAAACGTCCTTTGGCGGGAGCAGCGCCGGGAGGAAAAGGCAAAAGGCCCAGAAGGGGAGCAGCTGGGGGGGACATCCCGGTTCCCTGTGCGCCACTTGAAGAGCCAACTCCGGTACCGGCAGAGGGGAATCCGATTCCCGTAGTGGTTACCCCCGTGTCCGGGGAGGATATGCCGCCCGAGCTGGCTGCACAATTAGCAGCGTGGTTGGGTAAAGATAGCGAGGGCGCCACGGCTGACGACGCGCGAGTGTTGATGAAGCAACTACGTGAAACAAGGGAGGCGTTGAAGGCATCAGCGCCAGTTATCATGCCGGCTGCGGCAGTGGAAAAGCCAACAGGAACAGCTCCAGCAGATGCAGCTTCCGGTTCAGGTAAGCGGCCATTGCCGATTGCAAGGGATGAGTCTGCACCTTCACGAAGGGAAAAGTTGGGTCAACATGTCCCTCTGGCTATTAAGGAGAAGATATGGGCAAATGAGTATATAAACATCTTCTCGTTGCTTACTGATCATTATGAGATGGAGCATGTTAAGAGCCAAAAGGAGCTCATGCATCCGAGTGTTTGGCGCGCAAAGATGGCCGCCTTTAAAGTTGATGAAAACATTGGCACTTGGGGGAAGGCGTGGGGAATTTTTACCTCCATCATGGGCGAACGTAGACCCGAGTTGCTGTCCGAATTGCCGATCTATCAGACACGGATCATGGAATATTCTGTATCATATGGGGGCAATCAGTGGTTCTGTTACGATAACATTTTTAGAAAAGCAAAGGAGCACGATAAAAACTTAACTTGGGATTGTTACGATTCTGTTTCATGTTCAAAAATGGAGAGTACTGGTATGTTAAAAGTACCATTAGTAGGGAGTAGCGGGGGTGAATCCTCCCGCCAATATGCCGGGACCCCCTTTCGATCAGGTACAGGTAACGAATACAACTCGAGGCCGAACGGCAACACAGGTAAAAGGGGGATTTGTTGGAACTTCAACAGAGGAAAATGTACGAGGCCCCAGGGGTCATGTAAATTTCGTCATGAATGTGGAGGGTGTGGGCAGCCATCTCATCCGGAGTCCATGTGCAGAGCCAAAACGGGTGATAACGGGGGGAGAGGAGGCGCCAAACAGGTCTGAAATAGTCCGAGGGGCGCCTTTACCTACTCCGGTTGATACCATGGCAATGATTCCTTGGCTCAGCGAATACCCGGACCACGCTTCCGCTGGGGTGTTGAGGAACGGGTTTTCATATGGTTTCCGCATCCTAGTGGGGGTCTTTCGGGGTGTAAGAAAATGTAAAAATCAAATATCGGTCTTGCAACATACGACCGTAGTGCAAGAAAAAATTAGGAAGGAGGTTACTCGAGGTCGAGTCGCCGGTCCATTTGACGAGCCACCGTGTGCTAACTTTGTTTGTTCTCCTTTGGGGGTGGTCCCTAAGAAGGACCCGGGTGAGTTCCGACTGATACATAATTTATCAGCCCCACGTGGTCTGTCCGTAAATGATGCAATAGACCCGGATGTGTGTTCGGTGCGGTACGCATCTTTCGATGAGGCCGTAGCCATGTTGAATCGCCTGGGCCCGGGGCGCTGATGGCAAAGTCAGATATTGAGTCAGCGTTCCGGTTGCTCCCGGTACACCCAGACGATCAGCGTCTCCTTGGTTTCATGTTTCAGGGTCAGTTTTACATCGATCGATGTATGCCAATGGGTTGCTCTATTTCTTGTGCATATTTTGAACAGTTCAGTTGCTTTCTGCAATGGGTCTTCACAAAGAAGACTGGTTTACAGCATGTCATGCATTATCTCGATGATTTTTTGTTTCTGGGGGCGGCCGGGGGTTCGGAATGTGAACAGGCTTTGAATGAATTTTGTACTTTAATGAAGCATTTCGGTGTGCCGTTGGCACCAGGTAAGACTGTGGGTCCCTCGACTTGCCTCGAGTTCCTGGGGATCGAACTCGACTCTGGGGAAGGTTGTTTTAGACTACCTAAAGAGAAGGTGATAAGATTCAGGGCTTCACTGGAGGCTTGTATTAGCGAGTCCAAGGTCAGGCTGCACCAGTTGCAACAATTGGTGGGACAGCTGAATTTTGCCCTGAGAGTCATGCCGATGGCCCGCCCCTTTTCCCGCTCGATCGCTCAGGCCATGGTCGGCCTGAAGGAGGGTCATCATCGCACAAGGTTATCGGCAGAGGTTCGTCAGGACATGCGCATTTGGTTGGCATTTCTGGCGGATTTCAATGGTCGAATTGTCTGGAACAAACCGGCGGTGTCCTCCGAGGAGCTGGGGCTGTGGACAGATTCGGCAGGGAGCACTGGTTTTGGTGCCATATTCGGCACACGATGGTCGGCTCAAAAATGGCCATTATGGTGGCGTGAGTGTGGGCTGACAAGTAACATTGCCTTTCTTGAACTTTTTCCCATTCTTGTGGCCCTGAAAACTTGGCCTGAGGGGTTCAGAGATCACTCTGTGGTGTTTTGGTCTGATAACATGACCGTGGTTGAGTGTATCAATAGCCAGGCAGCACGATGCAAATGGGTTCTGAGATTGCTCAAAGAAATTGTGTTATTGTGTATGCAACTGAACGTGCTATTTAAGGCAAAACATGTGCCAGGGGTAATGAATAAAGCGGCTGATGCGCTTTCTCGTTTTCGTATGCAGGCCTTCTGGGGTTTTCTGCCCACAGCGGACCCGGTGGCGGCACCCTTTCCCGAAGCTCTCTGGTCTCTCGGTGCCCCGAACTACAGAACCTCGTGGGAGAGAGTTTAGCACCCAGGACGAGGAAGGCATATGAAGGGGCGTTCCGATCATATTGGGCCTTTGTTGGGGCTGCTAGGGGAGAGCTTTGGGGCCAGGAAGAACTAGTAGTAGATTTTCTGCTGTCGTTACATCAGGCAGGCAAATCAGTGGCTACGGCCCAGAGGCATCGGGCCGCCATTTCCTTTATGGCAAGGGCCCATGGAATTCAGGACCCGACCGCGTCTTTCGTTGTGCAGAAAGCGCTACGTGGGTGGCAACGCCTTGAGGGTCGCAAAGTAGATGCAAGGCGCCCGATAGGTCTGGATAGGTTAGCTCTGTTGTTATCTGTACTCCCTGCGACATGCTCATCCCCGTATGAAACAAGGTTATTCAGAGCCGCTTTTGTGCTAGCATTCCATGGGGCTATGCGGGTAAGCGAACTAGTGGCAAAGAACAAGCAGGATACCATGGGGGGACTGTGCCGAGAGCACGTTCAGGTCAGGGGGGAGACAATGACTGTCTCGTTTGTGAGGTCCAAGACCGATCAGGGTGCAATGGGGGACGGCGTAATCATACGAAGGATCCCCGGGTCTTCCATGTGCCCGGTGAGTTGCGTGGAGGAATATTTAGCGCAAAGGGTGGCATCATGGGGGGGGACCTTGTTGAGACACGCTGACGCCACCCCACTGACGAGGTTTCAGTTTCAGCGGGTGCTTGCGATGTCGATTTCTGCCGCGGGCTTGAACCCCGGCGAGTTTGGGACCCATTCCTTTCGGATAGGGGCTGCTACAGAGGCTACAGCCAGGGGTCTGAATGTCGAACAAGTTAAACGTGTGGGGCGTTGGTCCTCGAATTGTTATAAAAGGTATGTGCGGTTGCACATGTTGTGAAGCCGTAATGATGTACTCACGCTTCTTGTTTTTGTTTGGTTTTCAGTTGCGCAAGCCTACGAGGCGGGGCGGACTGTGCAGTCGACCCAACACCGGGCCAGCAGTCAGACATCACCGGCTGTGAAAAAGGAGGTGTGGGTCGTGGGCCACTCATATGTGAGGCGTGCCGCGGACGTATTCAAAGCAGGTGACATGATTCACGTGGCTGGGGAATACGGGTACAGTGTGTCCTTCTACGGAAAGGGCGGGCTCTGTATTGACCAGTTTCGATCATATTTTGAGGGTTTGTTAGGGCGGACGAGGTCACCGCCGTCTATAGTCATAGTACATCTTGGGGGCAATGATTTGGTGACCACTGGTAGACGACTTCTTCTTGAGGCAATGCTTTCCACGGTAAGTTGGTTAGCGAGGAGAGTTCCAGGGTGCACAATTGCATGGTCCCATATGATCCCACGGAAAGTGTGGCGGGGGGCTCTTTCGGTTTCCGCTCTGAATCATTCAGTAAGGAAGATTAATAATAAAATGAGTAGATTGTTCCGTTCAAGTACACTGCATTCTATTTCGCATGGTTGTATTAAAGGGGACAGTATGTATTTGGTGGATGGTGTTCATTTGTCCCGTGTGGGGAACGAGTTACTCATAGGAGATCTGATAGCTTGGCTAAGGACTTTATGACATGACCTTTAGGCAGGAGTGTTGTGGGGGGTCCGGATAGCCGGTCAACTATCCGGCCTGTGGCGGTAAGGTCATGATCGGTGAGCAGTAATTGGAAGATCCCTAGGGGTGGGCGTCACCCATTACGGATGGGAGCGCTCGAGGGAGGTGGCCATTGGCCCCTCAACGGGGAGGCGGTCCCTTCTAAGGATGGGCCGCTGAAAGGAAAGGAAAGGCGGTCAAGGCCCCTTCCTGGGTAGGAGGGGCTACAGCCCCCTCCTGGGGAATTTCCCGGGGCCAGGACATCTGCGACGGCAGATGTGGTAAGTGGTGTGGGGTTTGGGAGGGGGTCTACGCTACCTTCTAGATACCTCACACGAGTCCTCGGACGACCTTTAAATGGCGTCGAGTTTATTGGGGCCCCCGTCAAGTCAAGGGAAATTGGTAAATGCACTTGAGGTACGCCTCTGTGCGGTCGCCCCTCACAAGTGAGGGGGATATGTCTGGTTTAGGGATCTTGACACCGGTTACGACCTTGCCGTTGGCCCTTAAACGTTAGGATGTACAATTTCAATTTAAAGTAAAGTTTTGTAGGATGTTAGTTCGGCTAGGAGAACCTCTGTATTAGAGTATATGTTAAGGTTAGCCAAACATCGCAAATGTGGAAATGAAATTGTACATTAATATGAAACTGTTATTTTAACGTTTTAATTTTGTTTCATATTTTAATAAATACGGCCGGGAGGGTCACTCCCTCCCGTCTTCCAAAAGTTCAGAACGTTTCCGGTTTCCCATCCTTGGGGATTGTGTTGAGAGGGGGTGGCGGGTATCTCAGCCATATAAATGTAGCATAAACCTTCCTCCCTTAATTTATCAGACCACTGAATTGCTATTGGTGTACCATAACCCACAAGAATACCAGTAAGAAGGGTGAACTGTCACTTGGCTGCCAAACAGATCTTTCTATCTACGTCCTCATATAGGTGCTAGAGTTGTGTAGAGAGCGGTAGCAAATGAGGCATACGATTGGGAGACGAATGCCAGGTTGAGATTAATATTCAGATTTGATTTTTTAGTGAGCTTTAAATTTTCACAATATTACACAAGCCATAGAAAGCATTATTATCGCTTGATAAAACATTTTTCTCATAGTGTTGCATTAACTTGGCAATATTCAAGTTCTAATAATGGACTAACAGTGGACTTTTCCATCTGCAGATTATACTGAATGGCCAGCGGAGGCAGTATTGCAGAGAAGAATATCTCTGCGTTGCTGAGAAAAAAAAGAAAATCCAATCATCAGCTTTGCAAGCCTCTTTCAATTTATATGGTAAGTCACACATTTGAGACTTATACATTTATTTGAAGGTGTGGGGTTGATCATAACATTCTGGAGTTCTCCAGAGGTTAACTGATAGGGATGTGCTAAAATGAAGATGTTAGAATCTGTTAGTCCTAGTTTTTATGATTCCCAATAACTGTAGCATAAACCTTCCACCCTTAATTTATCAGACCACTGAATTGCTATTGGTGTACCATAACCCACAAGAATTCCAGTAAGAAGGATGCACTGTCACTTGGCTGCCAAACAGATCTTTCTATCTACGTCCTCATATAGGTGCTAGAGTTGTGTAGAGAGCGGTAGCAAATGAGGCATACGATTGGGAGACGAATGCCAGGTTGAGATTAATATTCAGATTTGAATTTTTAGTGAGCTTTAAATTTTCACAATATTACACAAGCCATAGAAAGCATTATTATCGCTTGATAAAACATTTTTCTCATAGTCTTGCATTAACTTGGCAATATTCAAGTTCTAATAATGGACTAACAGTGGACTTTTCCATCTGCAGATTATACTGAATGGCCAGCGGAGGCAGTATTGCAGAGGAGAATCTCTCTGCGTCGCAGGAAAAAAAAAGAAAACCCATTCATCAGCTTTGCAAGCCTCTTTCAATTTATATGGTAAGTCACACATTTGAGACTTATACATTTGTTTGAATGTGTGGGGTTGATCATAACATTCTGGAGTTCTCCATAGGTTAACTGATAGGGATGTGCTAAAATGAAGATGTTAAAATCTGTTAGTCCTAATTTTTATGATTCCCAATAAATGTAGCATAAACCTTCCTCCCTTAATTTATCAGACCACTGAATTGCTATTGGTGTACCATAACCCACAAGAATTCCAGTAAGAAGGGTGCACTGTCACTTGGCTGCCAAACAGATCTTTCTATCTACGTCCTCATATAGGTGCTAGAGTTGTGTACAGAGAGGTAGCAAATGAGGCATAGGATAGGGAGACGAATGCCAGGTTGAGATTAATATTCAGATTTGAATTTTTAGTGAGCTTTGGATTTTCACAATATTACACAAGCCATAGAAAGCATTATTATCGCTTGATAAAACATTTTTCTCATAGTGTTGCATTAACTTGGCAATATTCAAGTTCTAATAATGGACTAACAGTGGACTTTTCCATCTGCAGATTATACTGAATGGCCAGCGGAGGCAGTATTGCAGAGAAGAATATCTCTGCGTTGCTGAGAAAAAAAGAAAATCCAATCATCAGCTTTGCAAGCCTCTTTCAATTTATATGGTAAGTCACACATTTGAGACTTATACATTTATTTGAAGGTGTGGGGTTGATCATAACATTCTGGAGTTCTCCAGAGGTTAACTGATAGGGATGTGCTAAAATGAAGATGTTAGAATCTGTTAGTCCTAGTTTTTATGATTCCCAATACCTGTAGCATAAACCTTCCTCCATTAATTTATCAGACCATTGAATTGCTATTGGTGTACCATAACCCACAAGAATTCCAGTAAGAAGGGTGCACTGTCACTTGGCTGCCAAACAGATCTTTCTATCTACGTCCTCATATAGGTGCTAGAGTTGTGTACAGAGCGGTAGCAAATGAGGCATAGGATAGGGAGACGAATGCCAGGTTGAGATTAATATTCAGATTTGAATTTTTAGTGAGCTTTGGATTTTCACAATATTACACAAGCCATAGAAAGCATTATTATCACTTGATAAAACATTTTTCTCATAGTGTTGCATTAACTTGGCAATATTCAAGTTCTAATAATGGACTAACAGTGGACTTTTCCATCTGCAGATTATACTGAATGGCCAGCGGAGGCAGTATTGCAGAGAAGAATATCTCTGCGTTGCTGAGAAAAAAAAGAAAATCCAATCATCAGCTTTGCAAGCCTCTTTCAATTTATATGGTAAGTCACACATTTGAGACTTATACATTTATTTGAAGGTGTGGGGTTGATCATAACATTCTGGAGTTCTCCAGAGGTTAACTGATAGGGATGTGCTAAAATGAAGATGTTAGAATCTGTTAGTCCTAGTTTTTATGATTCCCAATAACTGTAGCATAAACCTTCCACCCTTAATTTATCAGACCACTGAATTGCTATTGGTGTACCATAACCCACAAGAATTCCAGTAAGAAGGATGCACTGTCACTTGGCTGCCAAACAGATCTTTCTATCTACGTCCTCATATAGGTGCTAGAGTTGTGTAGAGAGCGGTAGCAAATGAGGCATACGATTGGGAGACGAATGCCAGGTTGAGATTAATATTCAGATTTGAATTTTTAGTGAGCTTTAAATTTTCACAATATTACACAAGCCATAGAAAGCATTATTATCGCTTGATAAAACATTTTTCTCATAGTCTTGCATTAACTTGGCAATATTCAAGTTCTAATAATGCACTAACAGTGGACTTTTCCATCTGCAGATTATACTGAATGGCCAGCGGAGGCAGTATTGCAGAGGAGAATCTCTCTGCGTCGCAGGAAAAAAAAAGAAAACCCATTCATCAGCTTTGCAAGCCTCTTTCAATTTATATGGTAAGTCACACATTTGAGACTTATACATTTGTTTGAATGTGTGGGGTTGATCATAACATTCTGGAGTTCTCCATAGGTTAACTGATAGGGATGTGCTAAAATGAAGATGTTAGAATCTGTTAGTCCTAGTTTTTATGATTCCCAATAACTGTAGCATAAACCTTCCACCCTTAATTTATCAGACCACTGAATTGCTATTGGTGTACCATAACCCACAAGAATTCCAGTAAGAAGGATGCACTGTCACTTGGCTGCCAAACAGATCTTTCTATCTACGTCCTCATATAGGTGCTAGAGTTGTGTAGAGAGCGGTAGCAAATGAGGCATACGATTGGGAGACGAATGCCAGGTTGAGATTAATATTCAGATTTGAATTTTTAGTGAGCTTTAAATTTTCACAATATTACACAAGCCATAGAAAGCATTATTATCGCTTGATAAAACATTTTTCTCATAGTCTTGCATTAACTTGGCAATATTCAAGTTCTAATAATGGACTAACAGTGGACTTTTCCATCTGCAGATTATACTGAATGGCCAGCGGAGGCAGTATTGCAGAGAAGAATATCTCTGCGTTGCTGAGAAAAAAAGAAAATCCAATCATCAGCTTTGCAAGCCTCTTTCAATTTATATGGTAAGTCACACATTTGAGACTTATACATTTATTTGAAGGTGTGGGGTTGATCATAACATTCTGGAGTTCTCCAGAGGTTAACTGATAGGGATGTGCTAAAATGAAGATGTTAGAATCTGTTAGTCCTAATTTTTATGATTCCCAATAAATGTAGCATAAACCTTCCTCCCTTAATTTATCAGACCACTGAATTGCTATTGGTGTACCATAACCCACAAGAATTCCAGTAAGAAGGGTGCACTGTCACTTGGCTGCCAAACAGATCTTTCTATCTACGTCCTCATATAGGTGCTAGAGTTGTGTACAGAGAGGTAGCAAATGAGGCATAGGATAGGGAGACGAATGCCAGGTTGAGATTAATATTCAGATTTGAATTTTTAGTGAGCTTTGGATTTTCACAATATTACACAAGCCATAGAAAGCATTATTATCGCTTGATAAAACATTTTTCTCATAGTGTTGCATTAACTTGGCAATATTCAAGTTCTAATAATGGACTAACAGTGGACTTTTCCATCTGCAGATTATACTGAATGGCCAGCGGAGGCAGTATTGCAGAGAAGAATATCTCTGCGTTGCTGAGAAAAAAAGAAAATCCAATCATCAGCTTTGCAAGCCTCTTTCAATTTATATGGTAAGTCACACATTTGAGACTTATACATTTATTTGAAGGTGTGGGGTTGATCATAACATTCTGGAGTTCTCCAGAGGTTAACTGATAGGGATGTGCTAAAATGAAGATGTTAGAATCTGTTAGTCCTAGTTTTTATGATTCCCAATACCTGTAGCATAAACCTTCCTCCATTAATTTATCAGACCATTGAATTGCTATTGGTGTACCATAACCCACAAGAATTCCAGTAAGAAGGGTGCACTGTCACTTGGCTGCCAAACAGATCTTTCTATCTACGTCCTCATATAGGTGCTAGAGTTGTGTACAGAGCGGTAGCAAATGAGGCATAGGATAGGGAGACGAATGCCAGGTTGAGATTAATATTCAGATTTGAATTTTTAGTGAGCTTTGGATTTTCACAATATTACACAAGCCATAGAAAGCATTATTATCACTTGATAAAACATTTTTCTCATAGTGTTGCATTAACTTGGCAATATTCAAGTTCTAATAATGGACTAACAGTGGACTTTTCCATCTGCAGATTATACTGAATGGCCAGCGGAGGCAGTATTGCAGAGAAGAATATCTCTGCGTTGCTGAGAAAAAAAAGAAAATCCAATCATCAGCTTTGCAAGCCTCTTTCAATTTATATGGTAAGTCACACATTTGAGACTTATACATTTATTTGAAGGTGTGGGGTTGATCATAACATTCTGGAGTTCTCCAGAGGTTAACTGATAGGGATGTGCTAAAATGAAGATGTTAGAATCTGTTAGTCCTAGTTTTTATGATTCCCAATAACTGTAGCATAAACCTTCCACCCTTAATTTATCAGACCACTGAATTGCTATTGGTGTACCATAACCCACAAGAATTCCAGTAAGAAGGATGCACTGTCACTTGGCTGCCAAACAGATCTTTCTATCTACGTCCTCATATAGGTGCTAGAGTTGTGTAGAGAGCGGTAGCAAATGAGGCATACGATTGGGAGACGAATGCCAGGTTGAGATTAATATTCAGATTTGAATTTTTAGTGAGCTTTAAATTTTCACAATATTACACAAGCCATAGAAAGCATTATTATCGCTTGATAAAACATTTTTCTCATAGTCTTGCATTAACTTGGCAATATTCAAGTTCTAATAATGGACTAACAGTGGACTTTTCCATCTGCAGATTATACTGAATGGCCAGCGGAGGCAGTATTGCAGAGGAGAATCTCTCTGCGTCGCAGGAAAAAAAAAGAAAACCCATTCATCAGCTTTGCAAGCCTCTTTCAATTTATATGGTAAGTCACACATTTGAGACTTATACATTTGTTTGAATGTGTGGGGTTGATCATAACATTCTGGAGTTCTCCATAGGTTAACTGATAGGGATGTGCTAAAATGAAGATGTTAGAATCTGTTAGTCCTAGTTTTTATGATTCCCAATAACTGTAGCATAAACCTTCCACCCTTAATTTATCAGACCACTGAATTGCTATTGGTGTACCATAACCCACAAGAATTCCAGTAAGAAGGATGCACTGTCACTTGGCTGCCAAACAGATCTTTCTATCTACGTCCTCATATAGGTGCTAGAGTTGTGTAGAGAGCGGTAGCAAATGAGGCATACGATTGGGAGACGAATGCCAGGTTGAGATTAATATTCAGATTTGAATTTTTAGTGAGCTTTAAATTTTCACAATATTACACAAGCCATAGAAAGCATTATTATCGCTTGATAAAACATTTTTCTCATAGTCTTGCATTAACTTGGCAATATTCAAGTTCTAATAATGGACTAACAGTGGACTTTTCCATCTGCAGATTATACTGAATGGCCAGCGGAGGCAGTATTGCAGAGGAGAATCTCTCTGCGTCGCAGGAAAAAAAAAGAAAACCCATTCATCAGCTTTGCAAGCCTCTTTCAATTTATATGGTAAGTCACACATTTGAGACTTATACATTTGTTTGAATGTGTGGGGTTGATCATAACATTCTGGAGTTCTCCATAGGTTAACTGATAGGGATGTGCTAAAATGAAGATGTTAGAATCTGTTAGTCCTAGTTTTTATGATTCCCAATAACTGTAGCATAAACCTTCCACCCTTAATTTATCAGACCACTGAATTGCTATTGGTGTACCATAACCCACAAGAATTCCAGTAAGAAGGATGCACTGTCACTTGGCTGCCAAACAGATCTTTCTATCTACGTCCTCATATAGGTGCTAGAGTTGTGTAGAGAGCGGTAGCAAATGAGGCATACGATTGGGAGACGAATGCCAGGTTGAGATTAATATTCAGATTTGAATTTTTAGTGAGCTTTAAATTTTCACAATATTACACAAGCCATAGAAAGCATTATTATCGCTTGATAAAACATTTTTCTCATAGTCTTGCATTAACTTGGCAATATTCAAGTTCTAATAATGGACTAACAGTGGACTTTTCCATCTGCAGATTATACTGAATGGCCAGCGGAGGCAGTATTGCAGAGGAGAATCTCTCTGCGTCGCAGGAAAAAAAAAGAAAACCCATTCATCAGCTTTGCAAGCCTCTTTCAATTTATATGGTAAGTCACACATTTGAGACTTATACATTTGTTTGAATGTGTGGGGTTGATCATAACATTCTGGAGTTCTCCATAGGTTAACTGATAGGGATGTGCTAAAATGAAGATGTTAAAATCTGTTAGTCCTAATTTTTATGATTCCCAATAAATGTAGCATAAACCTTCCTCCCTTAATTTATCAGACCACTGAATTGCTATTGGTGTACCATAACCCACAAGAATTCCAGTAAGAAGGATGCACTGTCACTTGGCTGCCAAACAGATCTTTCTATCTACGTCCTCATATAGGTGCTAGAGTTGTGTAGAGAGCGGTAGCAAATGAGGCATACGATTGGGAGACGAATGCCAGGTTGAGATTAATATTCAGATTTGAATTTTTAGTGAGCTTTAAATTTTCACAATATTACACAAGCCATAGAAAGCATTATTATCGCTTGATAAAACATTTTTCTCATAGTGTTGCATTAACTTGGCAATATTCAAGTTCTAATAATGGACTAACAGTGGACTTTCCCATCTGCAGATTATACTGAATGGCCAGCGGAGGCAGTATTGCAGAGAAGAATATCTCTGCGTTGCTGAGAAAAAAAAGAAAATCCAATCATCAGCTTTGCAAGCCTCTTTCAATTTATATGGTAAGTCACACATTTGAGACTTATACATTTATTTGAAGGTGTGGGGTTGATCATAACATTCTGGAGTTCTCCAGAGGTTAACTGATAGGGATGTGCTAAAATGAAGATGTTAAAATCTGTTAGTCCTAATTTTTATGATTCCCAATAAATGTAGCATAAACCTTCCTCCCTTAATTTATCAGACCACTGAATTGCTATTGGTGTACCATAACCCACAAGAATTCCAGTAAGAAGGGTGCACTGTCACTTGGCTGCCAAACAGATCTTTCTATCTACGTCCTCATATAGGTGCTAGAGTTGTGTACAGAGCGGTAGCAAATGAGGCATAGGATAGGGAGACGAATGCCAGGTTGAGATTAATATTCAGATTTGAATTTTTAGTGAGCTTTGGATTTTCACAATATTACACAAGCCATAGAAAGCATTATTATCGCTTGATAAAACATTTTTCTCATAGTGTTGCATTAACTTGGCAATATTCAAGTTCTAATAATGGACTAACAGTGGACTTTTCCATCTGCAGATTATACTGAATGGCCAGCGGAGGCAGTATTGCAGAGAAGAATATCTCTGCGTTGCTGAGAAAAAAAAGAAAATCCAATCATCAGCTTTGCAAGCCTCTTTCAATTTATATGGTAAGTCACACATTTGAGACTTATACATTTATTTGAAGGTGTGGGGTTGATCATAACATTCTGGAGTTCTCCAGAGGTTAACTGATAGGGATGTGCTAAAATGAAGATGTTAGAATCTGTTAGTCCTAGTTTTTATGATTCCCAATAACTGTAGCATAAACCTTCCACCCTTAATTTATCAGACCACTGAATTGCTATTGGTGTACCATAACCCACAAGAATTCCAGTAAGAAGGATGCACTGTCACTTGGCTGCCAAACAGATCTTTCTATCTACGTCCTCATATAGGTGCTAGAGTTGTGTAGAGAGCGGTAGCAAATGAGGCATACGATTGGGAGACGAATGCCAGGTTGAGATTAATATTCAGATTTGAATTTTTAGTGAGCTTTAAATTTTCACAATATTACACAAGCCATAGAAAGCATTATTATCGCTTGATAAAACATTTTTCTCATAGTCTTGCATTAACTTGGCAATATTCAAGTTCTAATAATGGACTAACAGTGGACTTTTCCATCTGCAGATTATACTGAATGGCCAGCGGAGGCAGTATTGCAGAGGAGAATCTCTCTGCGTCGCAGGAAAAAAAAAGAAAACCCATTCATCAGCTTTGCAAGCCTCTTTCAATTTATATGGTAAGTCACACATTTGAGACTTATACATTTGTTTGAATGTGTGGGGTTGATCATAACATTCTGGAGTTCTCCATAGGTTAACTGATAGGGATGTGCTAAAATGAAGATGTTAGAATCTGTTAGTCCTAGTTTTTATGATTCCCAATAACTGTAGCATAAACCTTCCACCCTTAATTTATCAGACCACTGAATTGCTATTGGTGTACCATAACCCACAAGAATTCCAGTAAGAAGGATGCACTGTCAATTGGCTGCCAAACAGATCTTTCTATCTACGTCCTCATATAGGTGCTAGAGTTGAGTAGAGAGCGGTAGCAAATGAGGCATACGATTGGGAGACGAATGCCAGGTTGAGATTAATATTCAGATTTGAATTTTTAGTGAGCTTTAAATTTTCACAATATTACACAAGCCATAGAAAGCATTATTATCGCTTGATAAAACATTTTTCTCGTAGTCTTGCATTAACTTGGCAATATTCAAGTTCTAATAATGGACTAACAGTGGACTTTTCCATCTGCAGATTATACTGAATGGCCAGCGGAGGCAGTATTGCAGAGGAGAATCTCTCTGCGTCGCAGGAAAAAAAAAGAAAACCCATTCATCAGCTTTGCAAGCCTCTTTCAATTTATATGGTAAGTCACACATTTGAGACTTATACATTTGTTTGAATGTGTGGGGTTGATCATAACATTCTGGAGTTCTCCATAGGTTAACTGATAGGGATGTGCTAAAATGAAGATGTTAAAATCTGTTAGTCCTAATTTTTATGATTCCCAATAAATGTAGCATAAACCTTCCTCCCTTAATTTATCAGACCACTGAATTGCTATTGGTGTACCATAACCCACAAGAATTCCAGTAAGAAGGATGCACTGTCACTTGGCTGCCAAACAGATCTTTCTATCTACGTCCTCATATAGGTGCTAGAGTTGTGTAGAGAGCGGTAGCAAATGAGGCATACGATTGGGAGACGAATGCCAGGTTGAGATTAATATTCAGATTTGAATTTTTAGTGAGCTTTAAATTTTCACAATATTACACAAGCCATAGAAAGCATTATTATCGCTTGATAAAACATTTTTCTCATAGTGTTGCATTAACTTGGCAATATTCAAGTTCTAATAATGGACTAACAGTGGACTTTCCCATCTGCAGATTATACTGAATGGCCAGCGGAGGCAGTATTGCAGAGAAGAATATCTCTGCGTTGCTGAGAAAAAAAAGAAAATCCAATCATCAGCTTTGCAAGCCTCTTTCAATTTATATGGTAAGTCACACATTTGAGACTTATACATTTATTTGAAGGTGTGGGGTTGATCATAACATTCTGGAGTTCTCCAGAGGTTAACTGATAGGGATGTGCTAAAATGAAGATGTTAAAATCTGTTAGTCCTAATTTTTATGATTCCCAATAAATGTAGCATAAACCTTCCTCCCTTAATTTATCAGACCACTGAATTGCTATTGGTGTACCATAACCCACAAGAATTCCAGTAAGAAGGGTGCACTGTCACTTGGCTGCCAAACAGATCTTTCTATCTACGTCCTCATATAGGTGCTAGAGTTGTGTACAGAGCGGTAGCAAATGAGGCATAGGATAGGGAGACGAATGCCAGGTTGAGATTAATATTCAGATTTGAATTTTTAGTGAGCTTTGGATTTTCACAATATTACACAAGCCATAGAAAGCATTATTATCGCTTGATAAAACATTTTTCTCATAGTGTTGCATTAACTTGGCAATATTCAAGTTCTAATAATGGACTAACAGTGGACTTTTCCATCTGCAGATTATACTGAATGGCCAGCGGAGGCAGTATTGCAGAGAAGAATATCTCTGCGTTGCTGAGAAAAAAAAGAAAATCCAATCATCAGCTTTGCAAGCCTCTTTCAATTTATATGGTAAGTCACACATTTGAGACTTATACATTTATTTGAAGGTGTGGGGTTGATCATAACATTCTGGAGTTCTCCAGAGGTTAACTGATAGGGATGTGCTAAAATGAAGATGTTAGAATCTGTTAGTCCTAGTTTTTATGATTCCCAATAACTGTAGCATAAACCTTCCACCCTTAATTTATCAGACCACTGAATTGCTATTGGTGTACCATAACCCACAAGAATTCCAGTAAGAAGGATGCACTGTCACTTGGCTGCCAAACAGATCTTTCTATCTACGTCCTCATATAGGTGCTAGAGTTGTGTAGCGAGCGGTAGCAAATGAGGCATACGATTGGGAGACGAATGCCAGGTTGAGATTAATATTCAGATTTGAATTTTTAGTGAGCTTGAAATTTTCACAATATTACACAAGCCATAGAAAGCATTATTATCGCTTGATAAAACATTTTTCTCATAGTGTTGCATTAACTTGGCAATATTCAAGTTCTAATAATGGACTAACAGTGGACTTTTCCATCTGCAGATTATACTGAATGGCCAGCGGAGGCAGTATTGCAGAGGAGAATCTCTCTGCGTCGCAGGAAAAAAAAAAGAAAACCCATTCATCATCTTTGCAAGCCTCTTTCAATTTATATGGTAAGTCACACATTTGAGACTTATACATTTGTTTGAATGTGTGGGGTTGATCATAACATTCTGGAGCTCTCCATAGGTTAACTGATAGGGATGTGCTAAAATGAAGATGTTAAAATCTGTTAGTCCTAATTTTTATGATTCCCAATACCTGTAGCATAAACCTTCCTCCATTAATTTATCAGACCATTGAATTGCTATTGGTGTACCATAACCCACAAGAATTCCAGTAAGAAGGGTGCACTGTCACTTGGCTGCCAAACAGATCTTTCTATCTACGTCCTCATATAGGTGCTAGAGTTGTGTACAGAGCGGTAGCAAATGAGGCATAGGATAGGGAGACGAATGCCAGGTTGAGATTAATATTCAGATTTGAATTTTTAGTGAGCTTTGGATTTTCACAATATTACACAAGCCATAGAAAGCATTATTATCGCTTGATAAAACATTTTTCTCTTAGTGTTGCATTAACTTGGCAATATTCAAGTTCTAATAATGGACTAACAGTGGACTTTCCCATCTGCAGATTATACTGAATGGCCAGCGGAGGCAGTATTGCAGAGAAGAATATCTCTGCGTTGCTGAGAAAAAAAAGAAAATCCAATCATCAGCTTTGCAAGCCTCTTTCAATTTATATGGTAAGGCACACATTTGAGACTTATACATTTATTTGAAGGTGTGGGGTTGATCATAACATTCTGGAGTTCTCCAGAGGTTAACTGATAGGGATGTGCTAAAATGAAGATGTTAAAATCTGTTAGTCCTAATTTTTATGATTCCCAATAAATGTAGCATAAACCTTCCTCCCTTAATTTATCAGACCACTGAATTGCTATTGGTGTACCATAACCCACAAGAATACCAGTAAGAAGGGTGCACTGTCACTTGGCTGCCAAACAGATCTTTCTATCTACGTCCTCATATAGGTGCTAGAGTTGTGTACAGAGCGGTAGCAAATGAGGCATAGGATAGGGAGACGAATGCCAGGTTGAGATTAATATTCAGATTTGAATTTTTAGTGAGCTTGAAATTTTCACAATATTACACAAGCCATAGAAAGCATTATTATCGCTTGATAAAACATTTTTCTCATAGTGTTGCATTAACTTGGCAATATTCAAGTTCTAATAATGGACTAACAGTGGACTTTTCCATCTGCAGATTATACTGAATGGCCAGCGGAGGCAGTATTGCAGAGGAGAATCTCTCTGCGTCGCAGGAAAAAAAAAAGAAAACCCATTCATCATCTTTGCCAGCCTCTTTCAATTTATATGGTAAGTCACACATTTGAGACTTATACATTTGTTTGAATGTGTGGGGTTGATCATAACATTCTGGAGTTCTCCAGAGGTTAACTGATAGGGATGTGCTAAAATGAAGATGTTAAAATCTGTTAGTCCTAGTTTTTATGATTCCCAATAACTGTAGCATAAACTTTCCACCCTTAATTTATCAGACCACTGAATTGCTATTGGTGTACCATAACCCACAAGAATTCCAGTAAGAAGGATGCACTGTCACTTGGCTGCCAAACAGATCTTTCTATCTACGTCCTCATATAGGTGCTAGAGTTGTGTAGAGAGCGGTAGCAAATGAGGCATACGATTGGGAGACGAATGCCAGGTTGAGATTAATATTCAGATTTGAATTTTTAGTGAGCTTTAAATTTTCACAATATTACATTAGCCATAGAAAGCATTATTATCGCTTGATAAAACATTTTTCTCATAGTGTTGCATTAACTTGGCAATATTCAAGTTCTAATAATGGACTAACAGTGGACTTTCCCATCTGCAGATTATACTGAATGGCCAGCGGAGGCAGTATTGCAGAGAAGAATATCTCTGCGTTGCTGAGAAAAAAAAGAAAATCCAATCATCAGCTTTGCAAGCCTCTTTCAATTTATATGGTAAGTCACACATTTGAGACTTATACATTTATTTGAAGGTGTGGGGTTGATCATAACATTCTGGAGTTCTCCAGAGGTTAACTGATAGGGATGTGCTAAAATGAAGATGTTAGAATCTGTTAGTCCTAGTTTTTATGATTCCCAATAACTGTAGCATAAACCTTCCACCCTTAATTTATCAGACCACTGAATTGCTATTGGTGTACCATAACCCACAAGAATTCCAGTAAGAAGGATGCACTGTCACTTGGCTGCCAAACAGATCTTTCTATCTACGTCCTCATATAGGTGCTAGAGTTGTGTACAGAGCGGTAGCAAATGAGGCATAGGATAGGGAGACGAATGCCAGGTTGAGATTAATATTCAGATTTGAATTTTTAGTGAGCTTTGGATTTTCACAATATTACACAAGCCATAGAAAGCATTATTATCGCTTGATAAAACATTTTTCTCTTAGTGTTGCATTAACTTGGCAATATTCAAGTTCTAATAATGGACTAACAGTGGACTTTCCCATCTGCAGATTATACTGAATGGCCAGCGGAGGCAGTATTGCAGAGAAGAATATCTCTGCGTTGCTGAGAAAAAAAAGAAAATCCAATCATCAGCTTTGCAAGCCTCTTTCAATTTATATGGTAAGGCACACATTTGAGACTTATACATTTATTTGAAGGTGTGGGGTTGATCATAACATTCTGGAGTTCTCCAGAGGTTAACTGATAGGGATGTGCTAAAATGAAGATGTTAAAATCTGTTAGTCCTAATTTTTATGATTCCCAATAAATGTAGCATAAACCTTCCTCCCTTAATTTATCAGACCACTGAATTGCTATTGGTGTACCATAACCCACAAGAATACCAGTAAGAAGGGTGCACTGTCACTTGGCTGCCAAACAGATCTTTCTATCTACGTCCTCATATAGGTGCTAGAGTTGTGTACAGAGCGGTAGCAAATGAGGCATAGGATAGGGAGACGAATGCCAGGTTGAGATTAATATTCAGATTTGAATTTTTAGTGAGCTTGAAATTATCACAATATTACACAAGCCATAGAAAGCATTATTATCGCTTGATAAAACATTTTTCTCATAGTGTTGCATTAACTTGGCAATATTCAAGTTCTAATAATGGACTAACAGTGGACTTTTCCATCTGCAGATTATACTGAATGGCCAGCGGAGGCAGTATTGCAGAGGAGAATCTCTCTGCGTCGCAGGAAAAAAAAAAGAAAACCCATTCATCATCTTTGCCAGCCTCTTTCAATTTATATGGTAAGTCACACATTTGAGACTTATACATTTGTTTGAATGTGTGGGGTTGATCATAACATTCTGGAGTTCTCCAGAGGTTAACTGATAGGGATGTGCTAAAATGAAGATGTTAAAATCTGTTAGTCCTAGTTTTTATGATTCCCAATAACTGTAGCATAAACTTTCCACCCTTAATTTATCAGACCACTGAATTGCTATTGGTGTACCATAACCCACAAGAATTCCAGTAAGAAGGATGCACTGTCACTTGGCTGCCAAACAGATCTTTCTATCTACGTCCTCATATAGGTGCTAGAGTTGTGTAGAGAGCGGTAGCAAATGAGGCATACGATTGGGAGACGAATGCCAGGTTGAGATTAATATTCAGATTTGAATTTTTAGTGAGCTTTAAATTTTCACAATATTACATTAGCCATAGAAAGCATTATTATCGCTTGATAAAACATTTTTCTCATAGTGTTGCATTAACTTGGCAATATTCAAGTTCTAATAATGGACTAACAGTGGACTTTCCCATCTGCAGATTATACTGAATGGCCAGCGGAGGCAGTATTGCAGAGAAGAATATCTCTGCGTTGCTGAGAAAAAAAAGAAAATCCAATCATCAGCTTTGCAAGCCTCTTTCAATTTATATGGTAAGTCACACATTTGAGACTTATACATTTATTTGAAGGTGTGGGGTTGATCATAACATTCTGGAGTTCTCCAGAGGTTAACTGATAGGGATGTGCTAAAATGAAGATGTTAGAATCTGTTAGTCCTAGTTTTTATGATTCCCAATAACTGTAGCATAAACCTTCCACCCTTAATTTATCAGACCACTGAATTGCTATTGGTGTACCATAACCCACAAGAATTCCAGTAAGAAGGATGCACTGTCACTTGGCTGCCAAACAGATCTTTCTATCTACGTCCTCATATAGGTGCTAGAGTTGTGTAGCGAGCGGTAGCAAATGAGGCATACGATTGGGAGACGAATGCCAGGTTGAGATTAATATTCAGATTTGAATTTTTAGTGAGCTTGAAATTTTCACAATATTACACAAGCCATAGAAAGCATTATTATCGCTTGATAAAACATTTTTCTCATAGTGTTGCATTAACTTGGCAATATTCAAGTTCTAATAATGGACTAACAGTGGACTTTTCCATCTGCAGATTATACTGAATGGCCAGCGGAGGCAGTATTGCAGAGGAGAATCTCTCTGCGTCGCAGGAAAAAAAAAAGAAAACCCATTCATCATCTTTGCAAGCCTCTTTCAATTTATATGGTAAGTCACACATTTGAGACTTATACATTTGTTTGAATGTGTGGGGTTGATCATAACATTCTGGAGCTCTCCATAGGTTAACTGATAGGGATGTGCTAAAATGAAGATGTTAAAATCTGTTAGTCCTAATTTTTATGATTCCCAATACCTGTAGCATAAACCTTCCTCCATTAATTTATCAGACCATTGAATTGCTATTGGTGTACCATAACCCACAAGAATTCCAGTAAGAAGGGTGCACTGTCACTTGGCTGCCAAACAGATCTTTCTATCTACGTCCTCATATAGGTGCTAGAGTTGTGTACAGAGCGGTAGCAAATGAGGCATAGGATAGGGAGACGAATGCCAGGTTGAGATTAATATTCAGATTTGAATTTTTAGTGAGCTTTGGATTTTCACAATATTACACAAGCCATAGAAAGCATTATTATCGCTTGATAAAACATTTTTCTCTTAGTGTTGCATTAACTTGGCAATATTCAAGTTCTAATAATGGACTAACAGTGGACTTTCCCATCTGCAGATTATACTGAATGGCCAGCGGAGGCAGTATTGCAGAGAAGAATATCTCTGCGTTGCTGAGAAAAAAAAGAAAATCCAATCATCAGCTTTGCAAGCCTCTTTCAATTTATATGGTAAGGCACACATTTGAGACTTATACATTTATTTGAAGGTGTGGGGTTGATCATAACATTCTGGAGTTCTCCAGAGGTTAACTGATAGGGATGTGCTAAAATGAAGATGTTAAAATCTGTTAGTCCTAATTTTTATGATTCCCAATAAATGTAGCATAAACCTTCCTCCCTTAATTTATCAGACCACTGAATTGCTATTGGTGTACCATAACCCACAAGAATACCAGTAAGAAGGGTGCACTGTCACTTGGCTGCCAAACAGATCTTTCTATCTACGTCCTCATATAGGTGCTAGAGTTGTGTACAGAGCGGTAGCAAATGAGGCATAGGATAGGGAGACGAATGCCAGGTTGAGATTAATATTCAGATTTGAATTTTTAGTGAGCTTGAAATTTTCACAATATTACACAAGCCATAGAAAGCATTATTATCGCTTGATAAAACATTTTTCTCATAGTGTTGCATTAACTTGGCAATATTCAAGTTCTAATAATGGACTAACAGTGGACTTTTCCATCTGCAGATTATACTGAATGGCCAGCGGAGGCAGTATTGCAGAGGAGAATCTCTCTGCGTCGCAGGAAAAAAAAAAGAAAACCCATTCATCATCTTTGCCAGCCTCTTTCAATTTATATGGTAAGTCACACATTTGAGACTTATACATTTGTTTGAATGTGTGGGGTTGATCATAACATTCTGGAGTTCTCCAGAGGTTAACTGATAGGGATGTGCTAAAATGAAGATGTTAAAATCTGTTAGTCCTAGTTTTTATGATTCCCAATAACTGTAGCATAAACTTTCCACCCTTAATTTATCAGACCACTGAATTGCTATTGGTGTACCATAACCCACAAGAATTCCAGTAAGAAGGATGCACTGTCACTTGGCTGCCAAACAGATCTTTCTATCTACGTCCTCATATAGGTGCTAGAGTTGTGTAGAGAGCGGTAGCAAATGAGGCATACGATTGGGAGACGAATGCCAGGTTGAGATTAATATTCAGATTTGAATTTTTAGTGAGCTTTAAATTTTCACAATATTACACAAGCCATAGAAAGCATTATTATCGCTTGATAAAACATTTTTCTCATAGTGTTGCATTAACTTGGCAATATTCAAGTTCTAATAATGGACTAACAGTGGACTTTCCCATCTGCAGATTATACTGAATGGCCAGCGGAGGCAGTATTGCAGAGAAGAATATCTCTGCGTTGCTGAGAAAAAAAAGAAAATCCAATCATCAGCTTTGCAAGCCTCTTTCAATTTATATGGTAAGTCACACATTTGAGACTTATACATTTATTTGAAGGTGTGGGGTTGATCATAACATTCTGGAGTTCTCCAGAGGTTAACTGATAGGGATGTGCTAAAATGAAGATGTTAGAATCTGTTAGTCCTAGTTTTTATGATTCCCAATAACTGTAGCATAAACCTTCCACCCTTAATTTATCAGACCACTGAATTGCTATTGGTGTACCATAACCCACAAGAATTCCAGTAAGAAGGATGCACTGTCACTTGGCTGCCAAACAGATCTTTCTATCTACGTCCTCATATAGGTGCTAGAGTTGTGTAGAGAGCGGTAGCAAATGAGGCATACGATTGGGAGACGAATGCCAGGTTGAGATTAATATTCAGATTTGAATTTTTAGTGAGCTTGAAATTTTCACAATATTACACAAGCCATAGAAAGCATTATTATCGCTTGATAAAACATTTTTCTCATAGTGTTGCATTAACTTGGCAATATTCAAGTTCTAATAATGGACTAACAGTGGACTTTTCCATCTGCAGATTATACTGAATGGCCAGCGGAGGCAGTATTGCAGAGGAGAATCTCTCTGCGTCGCAGGAAAAAAAAAAGAAAACCCATTCATCATCTTTGCAAGCCTCTTTCAATTTATATGGTAAGTCACACATTTGAGACTTATACATTTGTTTGAATGTGTGGGGTTGATCATAACATTCTGGAGCTCTCCATAGGTTAACTGATAGGGATGTGCTAAAATGAAGATGTTAAAATCTGTTAGTCCTAATTTTTATGATTCCCAATACCTGTAGCATAAACCTTCCTCCATTAATTTATCAGACCATTGAATTGCTATTGGTGTACCATAACCCACAAGAATTCCAGTAAGAAGGGTGCACTGTCACTTGGCTGCCAAACAGATCTTTCTATCTACGTCCTCATATAGGTGCTAGAGTTGTGTACAGAGCGGTAGCAAATGAGGCATAGGATAGGGAGACGAATGCCAGGTTGAGATTAATATTCAGATTTGAATTTTTAGTGAGCTTTGGATTTTCACAATATTACACAAGCCATAGAAAGCATTATTATCGCTTGATAAAACATTTTTCTCTTAGTGTTGCATTAACTTGGCAATATTCAAGTTCTAATAATGGACTAACAGTGGACTTTCCCATCTGCAGATTATACTGAATGGCCAGCGGAGGCAGTATTGCAGAGAAGAATATCTCTGCGTTGCTGAGAAAAAAAAGAAAATCCAATCATCAGCTTTGCAAGCCTCTTTCAATTTATATGGTAAGGCACACATTTGAGACTTATACATTTATTTGAAGGTGTGGGGTTGATCATAACATTCTGGAGTTCTCCAGAGGTTAACTGATAGGGATGTGCTAAAATGAAGATGTTAAAATCTGTTAGTCCTAATTTTTATGATTCCCAATAAATGTAGCATAAACCTTCCTCCCTTAATTTATCAGACCACTGAATTGCTATTGGTGTACCATAACCCACAAGAATACCAGTAAGAAAGGTGCACTGTCACTTGGCTGCCAAACAGATCTTTCTATCTACGTCCTCATATAGGTGCTAGAGTTGTGTACAGAGCGGTAGCAAATGAGGCATAGGATAGGGAGACGAATGCCAGGTTGAGATTAATATTCAGATTTGAATTTTTAGTGAGCTTGAAATTTTCACAATATTACACAAGCCATAGAAAGCATTATTATCGCTTGATAAAACATTTTTCTCATAGTGTTGCATTAACTTGGCAATATTCAAGTTCTAATAATGGACTAACAGTGGACTTTTCCATCTGCAGATTATACTGAATGGCCAGCGGAGGCAGTATTGCAGAGGAGAATCTCTCTGCGTCGCAGGAAAAAAAAAAGAAAACCCATTCATCATCTTTGCCAGCCTCTTTCAATTTATATGGTAAGTCACACATTTGAGACTTATACATTTGTTTGAATGTGTGGGGTTGATCATAACATTCTGGAGTTCTCCAGAGGTTAACTGATAGGGATGTGCTAAAATGAAGATGTTAAAATCTGTTAGTCCTAGTTTTTATGATTCCCAATAACTGTAGCATAAACTTTCCACCCTTAATTTATCAGACCACTGAATTGCTATTGGTGTACCATAACCCACAAGAATTCCAGTAAGAAGGATGCACTGTCACTTGGCTGCCAAACAGATCTTTCTATCTACGTCCTCATATAGGTGCTAGAGTTGTGTAGAGAGCGGTAGCAAATGAGGCATACGATTGGGAGACGAATGCCAGGTTGAGATTAATATTCAGATTTGAATTTTTAGTGAGCTTTAAATTTTCACAATATTACACAAGCCATAGAAAGCATTATTATCGCTTGATAAAACATTTTTCTCATAGTGTTGCATTAACTTGGCAATATTCAAGTTCTAATAATGGACTAACAGTGGACTTTCCCATCTGCAGATTATACTGAATGGCCAGCGGAGGCAGTATTGCAGAGAAGAATATCTCTGCGTTGCTGAGAAAAAAAAGAAAATCCAATCATCAGCTTTGCAAGCCTCTTTCAATTTATATGGTAAGTCACACATTTGAGACTTATACATTTATTTGAAGGTGTGGGGTTGATAATAACATTCTGGAGTTCTCCAGAGGTTAACTGATAGGGATGTGCTAAAATGAAGATGTTAAAATCTGTTAGTCCTAATTTTTATGATTCCCAATAAATGTAGCATAAACCTTCCTCCCTTAATTTATCAGACCACTGAATTGCTATTGGTGTACCATAACCCACAAGAATTCCAGTAAGAAGGGTGCACTGTCACTTGGCTGCCAAACAGATCTTTCTATCTACGTCCTCATATAGGTGCTAGAGTTGTGTACAGAGCGGTAGCAAATGAGGCATAGGATAGGGAGACGAATGCCAGGTTGAGATTAATATTCAGATTTGAATTTTTAGTGAGCTTTGGATTTTCACAATATTACACAAGCCATAGAAAGCATTATTATCGCTTGATAAAACATTTTTCTCATAGTGTTGCATTAACTTGGCAATATTCAAGTTCTAATAATGGACTAACAGTGGACTTTTCCATCTGCAGATTATACTGAATGGCCAGCGGAGGCAGTATTGCAGAGAAGAATATCTCTGCGTTGCTGAGAAAAAAAAGAAAATCCAATCATCAGCTTTGCAAGCCTCTTTCAATTTATATGGTAAGTCACACATTTGAGACTTATACATTTATTTGAAGGTGTGGGGTTGATCATAACATTCTGGAGTTCTCCAGAGGTTAACTGATAGGGATGTGCTAAAATGAAGATGTTAGAATCTGTAAGTCCTAGTTTTTATGATTCCCAATAACTGTAGCATAAACCTTCCACCCTTAATTTATCAGACCACTGAATTGCTATTGGTGTACCATAACCCACAAGAATTCCAGTAAGAAGGATGCACTGTCACTTGGCTGCCAAACAGATCTTTCTATCTACGTCCTCATATAGGTGCTAGAGTTGTGTACAGAGCGGTAGCAAATGAGGCATAGGATAGGGAGACGAATGCCAGGTTGAGATTAATATTCAGATTTGAATTTTTAGTGAGCTTGAAATTTTCACAATATTACACAAGCCATAGAAAGCATTATTATCGCTTGATAAAACATTTTTCTCATAGTGTTGCATTAACTTGGCAATATTCAAGTTCTAATAATGGACTAACAGTGGACTTTTCCATCTGCAGATTATACTGAATGGCCAGCGGAGGCAGTATTGCAGAGGAGAATCTCTCTGCGTCGCAGGAAAAAAAAAAGAAAACCCATTCATCATCTTTGCCAGCCTCTTTCAATTTATATGGTAAGTCACACATTTGAGACTTATACATTTGTTTGAATGTGTGGGGTTGATCATAACATTCTGGAGTTCTCCAGAGGTTAACTGATAGGGATGTGCTAAAATGAAGATGTTAAAATCTGTTAGTCCTAGTTTTTATGATTCCCAATAACTGTAGCATAAACTTTCCACCCTTAATTTATCAGACCACTGAATTGCTATTGGTGTACCATAACCCACAAGAATTCCAGTAAGAAGGATGCACTGTCACTTGGCTGCCAAACAGATCTTTCTATCTACGTCCTCATATAGGTGCTAGAGTTGTGTAGAGAGCGGTAGCAAATGAGGCATACGATTGGGAGACGAATGCCAGGTTGAGATTAATATTCAGATTTGAATTTTTAGTGAGCTTTAAATTTTCACAATATTACACAAGCCATAGAAAGCATTATTATCGCTTGATAAAACATTTTTCTCATAGTGTTGCATTAACTTGGCAATATTCAAGTTCTAATAATGGACTAACAGTGGACTTTCCCATCTGCAGATTATACTGAATGGCCAGCGGAGGCAGTATTGCAGAGAAGAATATCTCTGCGTTGCTGAGAAAAAAAAGAAAATCCAATCATCAGCTTTGCAAGCCTCTTTCAATTTATATGGTAAGTCACACATTTGAGACTTATACATTTATTTGAAGGTGTGGGGTTGATCATAACATTCTGGAGTTCTCCAGAGGTTAACTGATAGGGATGTGCTAAAATGAAGATGTTAGAATCTGTTAGTCCTAGTTTTTATGATTCCCAATAACTGTAGCATAAACCTTCCACCCTTAATTTATCAGACCACTGAATTGCTATTGGTGTACCATAACCCACAAGAATTCCAGTAAGAAGGATGCACTGTCACTTGGCTGCCAAACAGATCTTTCTATCTACGTCCTCATATAGGTGCTAGAGTTGTGTAGAGAGCGGTAGCAAATGAGGCATACGATTGGGAGACGAATGCCAGGTTGAGATTAATATTCTGATTTGAATTTTTAGTGAGCTTGAAATTTTCACAATATTACACAAGCCATAGAAAGCATTATTATCGCTTGATAAAACATTTTTCTCATAGTGTTGCATTAACTTGGCAATATTCAAGTTCTAATAATGGACTAACAGTGGACTTTTCCATCTGCAGATTATACTGAATGGCCAGCGGAGGCAGTATTGCAGAGGAGAATCTCTCTGCGTCGCAGGAAAAAAAATAAGAAAACCCATTCATCATCTTTGCAAGCCTCTTTCAATTTATATGGTAAGTCACACATTTGAGACTTATACATTTGTTTGAATGTGTGGGGTTGATCATAACATTCTGGAGCTCTCCATAGGTTAACTGATAGGGATGTGCTAAAATGAAGATGTTAAAATCTGTTAGTCCTAATTTTTATGATTCCCAATACCTGTAGCATAAACCTTCCTCCATTAATTTATCAGACCATTGAATTGCTATTGGTGTACCATAACCCACAAGAATTCCAGTAAGAAGGGTGCACTGTCACTTGGCTGCCAAACAGATCTTTCTATCTACGTCCTCATATAGGTGCTAGAGTTGTGTACAGAGCGGTAGCAAATGAGGCATAGGATAGGGAGACGAATGCCAGGTTGAGATTAATATTCAGATTTGAATTTTTAGTGAGCTTTGGATTTTCACAATATTACACAAGCCATAGAAAGCATTATTATCGCTTGATAAAACATTTTTCTCATAGTGTTGCATTAACTTGGCAATATTCAAGTTCTAATAATGGACTAACAGTGGACTTTTCCATCTGCAGATTATACTGAATGGCCAGCGGAGGCAGTATTGCAGAGGAGAATCTCTCTGCGTCGCAGGAAAAAAAAGAAAACCCATTCATCATCTTTGCAAGCCTCTTTCAATTTATATGGTAAGTCACACATTTGAGACTTATACATTTGTTTGAATGTGTGGGGTTGATCATAACATTCTGGAGCTCTCCATAGGTTAACTGATAGGGATGTGCTAAAATGAAGATGTTAAAATCTGTTAGTCCTAATTTTTATGATTCCCAATACCTGTAGCATAAACCTTCCTCCATTAATTTATCAGACCATTGAATTGCTATTGGTGTACCATAACCCACAAGAATTCCAGTAAGAAGGGTGCACTGTCACTTGGCTGCCAAACAGATCTTTCTATCTACGTCCTCATATAGGTGCTAGAGTTGTGTACAGAGCGGTAGCAAATGAGGCATAGGATAGGGAGACGAATGCCAGGTTGAGATTAATATTCAGATTTGAATTTTTAGTGAGCTTTGGATTTTCACAATATTACACAAGCCATAGAAAGCATTATTATCGCTTGATAAAACATTTTTCTCATAGTGTTGCATTAACTTGGCAATATTCAAGTTCTAATAATGGACTAACAGTGGACTTTTCCATCTGCAGATTATACTGAATGGCCAGCGGAGGCAGTATTGCAGAGGAGAATCTCTCTGCGTCGCAGGAAAAAAAAAAGAAAACCCGTTCATCATCTTTGCAAGCCTCTTTCAATTTATATGGTAAGTCACACATTTGAGACTTATACATTTGTTTGAATGTGTGGGGTTGATCATAACATTCTGGAGCTCTCCATAGGTTAACTGATAGGGATGTGCTAAAATGAAGATGTTAAAATCTGTTAGTCCTAATTTTTATGATTCCCAATAAATGTAGCATAAACCTTCCTCCCTTAATTTATCAGACCACTGAATTGCTATTGGTGTACCATAACCCACAAGAATACCAGTAAGAAGGGTGCACTGTCACTTGGCTGCCAAACAGATCTTTCTATCTACGTCCTCATATAGGTGCTAGAGTTGTGTAGAGAGCGGTAGCAAATGAGGCATAGGATAGGGAGACGAATGCCAGGTTGAGATTAATATTCAGATTTGAATTTTTAGTGAGCTTGAAATTTTCACAATATTACACAAGCCATAGAAAGCATTATTATCGCTTGATAAAACATTTTTCTCATAGTGTTGCATTAACTTGGCAATATTCAAGTTCTAATAATGGACTAACAGTGGACTTTTCCATCTGCAGATTATACTGAATGGCCAGCGGAGGCAGTATTGCAGAGGAGAATCTCTCTGCGTCGCAGGAAAAAAAAAAGAAAACCCATTCATCATCTTTGCAAGCCTCTTTCAATTTATATGGTAAGTCACACATTTGAGACTTATACATTTGTTTGAATGTGTGGGGTTGATCATAACATTCTGGAGCTCTCCATAGGTTAACTGATAGGGATGTGCTAAAATGAAGATGTTAAAATCTGTTAGTCCTAATTTTTATGATTCCCAATACCTGTAGCATAAACCTTCCTCCATTAATTTATCAGACCATTGAATTGCTATTGGTGTACCATAACCCACAAGAATTCCAGTAAGAAGGGTGCACTGTCACTTGGCTGCCAAACAGATCTTTCTATCTACGTCCTCATATAGGTGCTAGAGTTGTGTACAGAGCGGTAGCAAATGAGGCATAGGATAGGGAGACGAATGCCAGGTTGAGATTAATATTCAGATTTGAATTTTTAGTGAGCTTTGGATTTTCACAATATTACACAAGCCATAGAAAGCATTATTATCGCTTGATAAAACATTTTTCTCATAGTGTTGCATTAACTTGGCAATATTCAAGTTCTAATAATGGACTAACAGTGGACTTTTCCATCTGCAGATTATACTGAATGGCCAGCGGAGGCAGTATTGCAGAGGAGAATCTCTCTGCGTCGCAGGAAAAAAAAGAAAACCCATTCATCATCTTTGCAAGCCTCTTTCAATTTATATGGTAAGTCACACATTTGAGACTTATACATTTGTTTGAATGTGTGGGGTTGATCATAACATTCTGGAGCTCTCCATAGGTTAACTGATAGGGATGTGCTAAAATGAAGATGTTAAAATCTGTTAGTCCTAATTTTTATGATTCCCAATACCTGTAGCATAAACCTTCCTCCATTAATTTATCAGACCATTGAATTGCTATTGGTGTACCATAACCCACAAGAATTCCAGTAAGAAGGGTGCACTGTCACTTGGCTGCCAAACAGATCTTTCTATCTACGTCCTCATATAGGTGCTAGAGTTGTGTACAGAGCGGTAGCAAATGAGGCATAGGATAGGGAGACGAATGCCAGGTTGAGATTAATATTCAGATTTGAATTTTTAGTGAGTTTTGGATTTTCACAATATTACACAAGCCATAGAAAGCATTATTATCGCTTGATAAAACATTTTTCTCATAGTGTTGCATTAACTTGGCAATATTCAAGTTCTAATAATGGACTAACAGTGGACTTTTCCATCTGCAGATTATACTGAATGGCCAGCGGAGGCAGTATTGCAGAGGAGAATCTCTCTGCGTCGCAGGAAAAAAAAAAGAAAACCCGTTCATCATCTTTGCAAGCCTCTTTCAATTTATATGGTAAGTCACACATTTGAGACTTATACATTTGTTTGAATGTGTGGGGTTGATCATAACATTCTGGAGCTCTCCATAGGTTAACTGATAGGGATGTGCTAAAATGAAGATGTTAAAATCTGTTAGTCCTAATTTTTATGATTCCCAATAAATGTAGCATAAACCTTCCTCCCTTAATTTATCAGACCACTGAATTGCTATTGGTGTACCATAACCCACAAGAATACCAGTAAGAAGGGTGCACTGTCACTTGGCTGCCAAACAGATCTTTCTATCTACATCCTCATATAGGTGCTAGAGTTGTGTAGAGAGCGGTAGCAAATGAGGCATAGGATAGGGAGACGAATGCCAGGTTGAGATTAATATTCAGATTTGAATTTTTAGTGAGCTTGAAATTTTCACAATATTACACAAGCCATAGAAAGCATTATTATCGCTTGATAAAACATTTTTCTCATAGTGTTGCATTAACTTGGCAATATTCAAGTTCTAATAATGGACTAACAGTGGACTTTTCCATCTGCAGATTATACTGAATGGCCAGCGGAGGCAGTATTGCAGAGGAGAATCTCTCTGCGTCGCAGGAAAAAAAAAAGAAAACCCATTCATCATCTTTGCAAGCCTCTTTCAATTTATATGGTAAGTCACACATTTGAGACTTATACATTTGTTTGAATGTGTGGGGTTGATCATAAGATTCTGGAGCCCTCCATAGGTTAACTGATAGGGATGTGCTAAAATGAAGATGTTAAAATCTGTTAGTCCTAATTTTTATGATTCCCAATACCTGTAGCATAAACCTTCCTCCATTAATTTATCAGACCATTGAATTGCTATTGGTGTACCATAACCCACAAGAATTCCAGTAAGAAGGGTGCACTGTCACTTGGCTGCCAAACAGATCTTTCTATCTACGTCCTCATATAGGTGCTAGAGTTGTGTACAGAGCGGTAGCAAATGAGGCATAGGATAGGGAGACGAATGCCAGGTTGAGATTAATATTCAGATTTGAATTTTTAGTGAGCTTTGGATTTTCACAATATTACACAAGCCATAGAAAGCATTATTATCGCTTGATAAAACATTTTTCTCATAGTGCTGCATTAACTTGGCAATATTCAAGTTCTAATAATGGACTAACAGTGGACTTTTCCATCTGCAGATTATACTGAATGGCCAGCGGAGGCAGTATTGCAGAGGAGAATCTCTCTGCGTCGCAGGAAAAAAAAAAGAAAACCCATTCATCATCTTTGCAAGCCTCTTTCAATTTATATGGTAAGTCACACATTTGAGACTTATACAGTTGTTTGAATGTGTGGGGTTGATCATAACATTCTGGAGCTCTCCATAGGTTAACTGATAGGGATGTGCTAAAATGAAGATGTTAAAATCTGTTAGTCCTAATTTTTATGATTCCCAATAAATGTAGCATAAACCTTCCTCCCTTAATTTATCAGACCACTGAATTGCTATTGGTGTACCATAACCCACAAGAATACCAGTAAGAAGGGTGCACTGTCACTTGGCTGCCAAACAGATCTTTCTATCTACGTCCTCATATAGGTGCTAGAGTTGTGTAGAGAGCGGTAGCAAATGAGGCATAGGATAGGGAGACGAATGCCAGGTTGAGAATAATATTCAGATTTGAATTTTTAGTGAGCTTTGGATTTTCACAATATTACACAAGCCATAGAAAGCATTATTATCGCTTGATAAAACATTTTTCTCTTAGTGTTGCATTAACTTGGCAATATTCAAGTTCTAATAATGGACTAACAGTGGACTTTCCCATCTGCAGATTATACTGAATGGCCAGCGGAGGCAGTATTGCAGAGAAGAATATCTCTGCGTTGCTGAGAAAAAAAAGAAAATCCAATCATCAGCTTTGCAAGCCTCTTTCAATTTATATGGTAAGGCACACATTTGAGACTTATACATTTATTTGAAGGTGTGGGGTTGATCATAACATTCTGGAGTTCTCCAGAGGTTAACTGATAGGGATGTGCTAAAATGAAGATGTTAAAATCTGTTAGTCCTAATTTTTATGATTCCCAATAAATGTAGCATAAACCTTCCTCCCTTAATTTATCAGACCACTGAATTGCTATTGGTGTACCATAACCCACAAGAATACCAGTAAGAAGGGTGCACTGTCACTTGGCTGCCAAACAGATCTTTCTATCTACGTCCTCATATAGGTGCTAGAGTTGTGTACAGAGCGGTAGCAAATGAGGCATAGGATAGGGAGACGAATGCCAGGTTGAGATTAATATTCAGATTTGAATTTTTAGTGAGCTTGAAATTTTCACAATATTACACAAGCCATAGAAAGCATTATTATCGCTTGATAAAACATTTTTCTCATAGTGTTGCATTAACTTGGCAATATTCAAGTTCTAATAATGGACTAACAGTGGACTTTTCCATCTGCAGATTATACTGAATGGCCAGCGGAGGCAGTATTGCAGAGGAGAATCTCTCTGCGTCGCAGGAAAAAAAAAAGAAAACCCATTCATCATCTTTGCCAGCCTCTTTCAATTTATATGGTAAGTCACACATTTGAGACTTATACATTTGTTTGAATGTGTGGGGTTGATCATAACATTCTGGAGTTCTCCAGAGGTTAACTGATAGGGATGTGCTAAAATGAAGATGTTAAAATCTGTTAGTCCTAGTTTTTATGATTCCCAATAACTGTAGCATAAACTTTCCACCCTTAATTTATCAGACCACTGAATTGCTATTGGTGTACCATAACCCACAAGAATTCCAGTAAGAAGGATGCACTGTCACTTGGCTGCCAAACAGATCTTTCTATCTACGTCCTCATATAGGTGCTAGAGTTGTGTAGAGAGCGGTAGCAAATGAGGCATACGATTGGGAGACGAATGCCAGGTTGAGATTAATATTCAGATTTGAATTTTTAGTGAGCTTTAAATTTTCACAATATTACACAAGCCATAGAAAGCATTATTATCGCTTGATAAAACATTTTTCTCATAGTGTTGCATTAACTTGGCAATATTCAAGTTCTAATAATGGACTAACAGTGGACTTTTCCATCTGCAGATTATACTGAATGGCCAGCGGAGGCAGTATTGCAGAGGAGAATCTCTCTGCGTCGCAGGAAAAAAAAAAGAAAACCCGTTCATCATCTTTGCAAGCCTCTTTCAATTTATATGGTAAGTCACACATTTGAGACTTATACATTTGTTTGAATGTGTGGGGTTGATCATAACATTCTGGAGCTCTCCATAGGTTAACTGATAGGGATGTGCTAAAATGAAGATGTTAAAATCTGTTAGTCCTAATTTTTATGATTCCCAATAAATGTAGCATAAACCTTCCTCCCTTAATTTATCAGACCACTGAATTGCTATTGGTGTACCATAACCCACAAGAATACCAGTAAGAAGGGTGCACTGTCACTTGGCTGCCAAACAGATCTTTCTATCTACGTCCTCATATAGGTGCTAGAGTTGTGTAGAGAGCGGTAGCAAATGAGGCATAGGATAGGGAGACGAATGCCAGGTTGAGATTAATATTCAGATTTGAATTTTTAGTGAGCTTGAAATTTTCACAATATTACACAAGCCATAGAAAGCATTATTATCGCTTGATAAAACATTTTTCTCATAGTGTTGCATTAACTTGGCAATATTCAAGTTCTAATAATGGACTAACAGTGGACTTTTCCATCTGCAGATTATACTGAATGGCCAGCGGAGGCAGTATTGCAGAGGAGAATCTCTCTGCGTCGCAGGAAAAAAAAAAGAAAACCCATTCATCATCTTTGCAAGCCTCTTTCAATTTATATGGTAAGTCACACATTTGAGACTTATACATTTGTTTGAATGTGTGGGGTTGATCATAACATTCTGGAGCTCTCCATAGGTTAACTGATAGGGATGTGCTAAAATGAAGATGTTAAAATCTGTTAGTCCTAATTTTTATGATTCCCAATACCTGTAGCATAAACCTTCCTCCATTAATTTATCAGACCATTGAATTGCTATTGGTGTACCATAACCCACAAGAATTCCAGTAAGAAGCTTGCACTGTCACTTGGCTGCCAAACAGATCTTTCTATCTACGTCCTCATATAGGTGCTAGAGTTGTGTACAGAGCGGTAGCAAATGAGGCATAGGATAGGGAGACGAATGCCAGGTTGAGATTAATATTCAGATTTGAATTTTTAGTGAGCTTTGGATTTTCACAATATTACACAAGCCATAGAAAGCATTATTATCGCTTGATAAAACATTTTTCTCATAGTGTTGCATTAACTTGGCAATATTCAAGTTCTAATAATGGACTAACAGTGGACTTTTCCATCTGCAGATTATACTGAATGGCCAGCGGAGGCAGTATTGCAGAGGAGAATCTCTCTGCGTCGCAGGAAAAAAAAGAAAACCCATTCATCATCTTTGCAAGCCTCTTTCAATTTATATGGTAAGTCACACATTTGAGACTTATACATTTGTTTGAATGTGTGGGGTTGATCATAACATTCTGGAGCTCTCCATAGGTTAACTGATAGGGATGTGCTAAAATGAAGATGTTAAAATCTGTTAGTCCTAATTTTTATGATTCCCAATAAATGTAGCATAAACCTTCCTCCCTTAATTTATCAGACCACTGAATTGCTATTGGTGTACCATAACCCACAAGAATACCAGTAAGAAGGGTGCACTGTCACTTGGCTGCCAAACAGATCTTTCTATCTACGTCCTCATATAGGTGCTAGAGTTGTGTAGAGAGCGGTAGCAAATGAGGCATAGGATAGGGAGACGAATGCCAGGTTGAGATTAATATTCAGATTTGAATTTTTAGTGAGCTTTGGATTTTCACAATATTACACAAGCCATAGAAAGCATTATTATCGCTTGATAAAACATTTTTCTCTTAGTGTTGCATTAACTTGGCAATATTCAAGTTCTAATAATGGACTAACAGTGGACTTTCCCATCTGCAGATTATACTGAATGGCCAGCGGAGGCAGTATTGCAGAGAAGAATATCTCTGCGTTGCTGAGAAAAAAAAGAAAATCCAATCATCAGCTTTGCAAGCCTCTTTCAATTTATATGGTAAGGCACACATTTGAGACTTATACATTTATTTGAAGGTGTGGGGTTGATCATAACATTCTGGAGTTCTCCAGAGGTTAACTGATAGGGATGTGCTAAAATGAAGATGTTAAAATCTGTTAGTCCTAATTTTTATGATTCCCAATAAATGTAGCATAAACCTTCCTCCCTTAATTTATCAGACCACTGAATTGCTATTGGTGTACCATAACCCACAAGAATACCAGTAAGAAGGGTGCACTGTCACTTGGCTGCCAAACAGATCTTTCTATCTACGTCCTCATATAGGTGCTAGAGTTGTGTACAGAGCGGTAGCAAATGAGGCATAGGATAGGGAGACGAATGCCAGGTTGAGATTAATATTCAGATTTGAATTTTTAGTGAGCTTGAAATTTTCACAATATTACACAAGCCATAGAAAGCATTATTATCGCTTGATAAAACATTTTTCTCATAGTGTTGCATTAACTTGGCAATATTCAAGTTCTAATAATGGACTAACAGTGGACTTTTCCATCTGCAGATTATACTGAATGGCCAGCGGAGGCAGTATTGCAGAGGAGAATCTCTCTGCGTCGCAGGAAAAAAAAAAGAAAACCCATTCATCATCTTTGCCAGCCTCTTTCAATTTATATGGTAAGTCACACATTTGAGACTTATACATTTGTTTGAATGTGTGGGGTTGATCATAACATTCTGGAGTTCTCCAGAGGTTAACTGATAGGGATGTGCTAAAATGAAGATGTTAAAATCTGTTAGTCCTAGTTTTTATGATTCCCAATAACTGTAGCATAAACTTTCCACCCTTAATTTATCAGACCACTGAATTGCTATTGGTGTACCATAACCCACAAGAATTCCAGTAAGAAGGATGCACTGTCACTTGGCTGCCAAACAGATCTTTCTATCTACGTCCTCATATAGGTGCTAGAGTTGTGTAGAGAGCGGTAGCAAATGAGGCATACGATTGGGAGACGAATGCCAGGTTGAGATTAATATTCAGATTTGAATTTTTAGTGAGCTTTAAATTTTCACAATATTACACAAGCCATAGAAAGCATTATTATCGCTTGATAAAACATTTTTCTCATAGTGTTGCATTAACTTGGCAATATTCAAGTTCTAATAATGGACTAACAGTGGACTTTCCCATCTGCAGATTATACTGAATGGCCAGCGGAGGCAGTATTGCAGAGAAGAATATCTCTGCGTTGCTGAGAAAAAAAAGAAAATCCAATCATCAGCTTTGCAAGCCTCTTTCAATTTATATGGTAAGTCACACATTTGAGACTTATACATTTATTTGAAGGTGTGGGGTTGATCATAACATTCTGGAGTTCTCCAGAGGTTAACTGATAGGGATGTGCTAAAATGAAGATGTTAAAATCTGTTAGTCCTAATTTTTATGATTCCCAATAAATGTAGCATAAACCTTCCTCCCTTAATTTATCAGACCACTGAATTGCTATTGGTGTACCATAACCCACAAGAATACCAGTAAGAAGGGTGCACTGTCACTTGGCTGCCAAACAGATCTTTCTATCTACGTCCTCATATAGGTGCTAGAGTTGTGTAGAGAGCGGTAGCAAATGAGGCATAGGATAGGGAGACGAATGCCAGGTTGAGATTAATATTCAGATTTGAATTTTTAGTGAGCTTGAAATTTTCACAATATTACACAAGCCATAGAAAGCATTATTATCGCTTGATAAAACATTTTTCTCATAGTGTTGCATTAACTTGGCAATATTCAAGTTCTAATAATGGACTAACAGTGGACTTTTCCATCTGCAGATTATACTGAATGGCCAGCGGAGGCAGTATTGCAGAGGAGAATCTCTCTGCGTCGCAGGAAAAAAAAAAGAAAACCCGTTCATCATCTTTGCAAGCCTCTTTCAATTTATATGGTAAGTCACACATTTGAGACTTATACATTTGTTTGAATGTGTGGGGTTGATCATAACATTCTGGAGCTCTCCATAGGTTAACTGATAGGGATGTGCTAAAATGAAGATGTTAAAATCTGTTAGTCCTAATTTTTATGATTCCCAATAAATGTAGCATAAACCTTCCTCCCTTAATTTATCAGACCACTGAATTGCTATTGGTGTACCATAACCCACAAGAATACCAGTAAGAAGGGTGCACTGTCACTTGGCTGCCAAACAGATCTTTCTATCTACGTCCTCATATAGGTGCTAGAGTTGTGTAGAGAGCGGTAGCAAATGAGGCATAGGATAGGGAGACGAATGCCAGGTTGAGATTAATATTCAGATTTGAATTTTTAGTGAGCTTGAAATTTTCACAATATTACACAAGCCATAGAAAGCATTATTATCGCTTGATAAAACATTTTTCTCATAGTGTTGCATTAACTTGGCAATATTCAAGTTCTAATAATGGACTAACAGTGGACTTTTCCATCTGCAGATTATACTGAATGGCCAGCGGAGGCAGTATTGCAGAGGAGAATCTCTCTGCGTCGCAGGAAAAAAAAAAGAAAACCCATTCATCATCTTTGCAAGCCTCTTTCAATTTATATGGTAAGTCACACATTTGAGACTTATACATTTGTTTGAATGTGTGGGGTTGATCATAACATTCTGGAGCTCTCCATAGGTTAACTGATAGGGATGTGCTAAAATGAAGATGTTAAAATCTGTTAGTCCTAATTTTTATGATTCCCAATACCTGTAGCATAAACCTTCCTCCATTAATTTATCAGACCATTGAATTGCTATTGGTGTACCATAACCCACAAGAATTCCAGTAAGAAGGGTGCACTGTCACTTGGCTGCCAAACAGATCTTTCTATCTACGTCCTCATATAGGTGCTAGAGTTGTGTACAGAGCGGTAGCAAATGAGGCATAGGATAGGGAGACGAATGCCAGGTTGAGATTAATATTCAGATTTGAATTTTTAGTGAGCTTTGGATTTTCACAATATTACACAAGCCATAGAAAGCATTATTATCGCTTGATAAAACATTTTTCTCATAGTGTTGCATTAACTTGGCAATATTCAAGTTCTAATAATGGACTAACAGTGGACTTTTCCATCTGCAGATTATACTGAATGGCCAGCGGAGGCAGTATTGCAGAGGAGAATCTCTCTGCGTCGCAGGAAAAAAAAGAAAACCCATTCATCATCTTTGCAAGCCTCTTTCAATTTATATGGTAAGTCACACATTTGAGACTTATACATTTGTTTGAATGTGTGGGGTTGATCATAACATTCTGGAGCTCTCCATAGGTTAACTGATAGGGATGTGCTAAAATGAAGATGTTAAAATCTGTTAGTCCTAATTTTTATGATTCCCAATACCTGTAGCATAAACCTTCCTCCATTAATTTATCAGACCATTGAATTGCTATTGGTGTACCATAACCCACAAGAATTCCAGTAAGAAGGGTGCACTGTCACTTGGCTGCCAAACAGATCTTTCTATCTACGTCCTCATATAGGTGCTAGAGTTGTGTACAGAGCGGTAGCAAATGAGGCATAGGATAGGGAGACGAATGCCAGGTTGAGATTAATATTCAGATTTGAATTTTTAGTGAGTTTTGGATTTTCACAATATTACACAAGCCATAGAAAGCATTATTATCGCTTGATAAAACATTTTTCTCATAGTGTTGCATTAACTTGGCAATATTCAAGTTCTAATAATGGACTAACAGTGGACTTTTCCATCTGCAGATTATACTGAATGGCCAGCGGAGGCAGTATTGCAGAGGAGAATCTCTCTGCGTCGCAGGAAAAAAAAAAGAAAACCCGTTCATCATCTTTGCAAGCCTCTTTCAATTTATATGGTAAGTCACACATTTGAGACTTATACATTTGTTTGAATGTGTGGGGTTGATCATAACATTCTGGAGCTCTCCATAGGTTAACTGATAGGGATGTGCTAAAATGAAGATGTTAAAATCTGTTAGTCCTAATTTTTATGATTCCCAATAAATGTAGCATAAACCTTCCTCCCTTAATTTATCAGACCACTGAATTGCTATTGGTGTACCATAACCCACAAGAATACCAGTAAGAAGGGTGCACTGTCACTTGGCTGCCAAACAGATCTTTCTATCTACATCCTCATATAGGTGCTAGAGTTGTGTAGAGAGCGGTAGCAAATGAGGCATAGGATAGGGAGACGAATGCCAGGTTGAGATTAATATTCAGATTTGAATTTTTAGTGAGCTTGAAATTTTCACAATATTACACAAGCCATAGAAAGCATTATTATCGCTTGATAAAACATTTTTCTCATAGTGTTGCATTAACTTGGCAATATTCAAGTTCTAATAATGGACTAACAGTGGACTTTCCCATCTGCAGATTATACTGAATGGCCAGCGGAGGCAGTATTGCAGAGAAGAATATCTCTGCGTTGCTGAGAAAAAAAAGAAAATCCAATCATCAGCTTTGCAAGCCTCTTTCAATTTATATGGTAAGTCACACATTTGAGACTTATACATTTATTTGAAGGTGTGGGGTTGATCATAACATTCTGGAGTTCTCCAGAGGTTAACTGATAGGGATGTGCTAAAATGAAGATGTTAAAATCTGTTAGTCCTAATTTTTATGATTCCCAATAAATGTAGCATAAACCTTCCTCCCTTAATTTATCAGACCACTGAATTGCTATTGGTGTACCATAACCCACAAGAATACCAGTAAGAAGGGTGCACTGTCACTTGGCTGCCAAACAGATCTTTCTATCTACGTCCTCATATAGGTGCTAGAGTTGTGTAGAGAGCGGTAGCAAATGAGGCATAGGATAGGGAGACGAATGCCAGGTTGAGATTAATATTCAGATTTGAATTTTTAGTGAGCTTGAAATTTTCACAATATTACACAAGCCATAGAAAGCATTATTATCGCTTGATAAAACATTTTTCTCATAGTGTTGCATTAACTTGGCAATATTCAAGTTCTAATAATGGACTAACAGTGGACTTTTCCATCTGCAGATTATACTGAATGGCCAGCGGAGGCAGTATTGCAGAGGAGAATCTCTCTGCGTCGCAGGAAAAAAAAAAGAAAACCCGTTCATCATCTTTGCAAGCCTCTTTCAATTTATATGGTAAGTCACACATTTGAGACTTATACATTTGTTTGAATGTGTGGGGTTGATCATAACATTCTGGAGCTCTCCATAGGTTAACTGATAGGGATGTGCTAAAATGAAGATGTTAAAATCTGTTAGTCCTAATTTTTATGATTCCCAATAAATGTAGCATAAACCTTCCTCCCTTAATTTATCAGACCACTGAATTGCTATTGGTGTACCATAACCCACAAGAATACCAGTAAGAAGGGTGCACTGTCACTTGGCTGCCAAACAGATCTTTCTATCTACGTCCTCATATAGGTGCTAGAGTTGTGTAGAGAGCGGTAGCAAATGAGGCATAGGATAGGGAGACGAATGCCAGGTTGAGATTAATATTCAGATTTGAATTTTTAGTGAGCTTGAAATTTTCACAATATTACACAAGCCATAGAAAGCATTATTATCGCTTGATAAAACATTTTTCTCATAGTGTTGCATTAACTTGGCAATATTCAAGTTCTAATAATGGACTAACAGTGGACTTTTCCATCTGCAGATTATACTGAATGGCCAGCGGAGGCAGTATTGCAGAGGAGAATCTCTCTGCGTCGCAGGAAAAAAAAAAGAAAACCCATTCATCATCTTTGCAAGCCTCTTTCAATTTATATGGTAAGTCACACATTTGAGACTTATACATTTGTTTGAATGTGTGGGGTTGATCATAACATTCTGGAGCTCTCCATAGGTTAACTGATAGGGATGTGCTAAAATGAAGATGTTAAAATCTGTTAGTCCTAATTTTTATGATTCCCAATACCTGTAGCATAAACCTTCCTCCATTAATTTATCAGACCATTGAATTGCTATTGGTGTACCATAACCCACAAGAATTCCAGTAAGAAGGGTGCACTGTCACTTGGCTGCCAAACAGATCTTTCTATCTACGTCCTCATATAGGTGCTAGAGTTGTGTACAGAGCGGTAGCAAATGAGGCATAGGATAGGGAGACGAATGCCAGGTTGAGATTAATATTCAGATTTGAATTTTTAGTGAGCTTTGGATTTTCACAATATTACACAAGCCATAGAAAGCATTATTATCGCTTGATAAAACATTTTTCTCATAGTGTTGCATTAACTTGGCAATATTCAAGTTCTAATAATGGACTAACAGTGGACTTTTCCATCTGCAGATTATACTGAATGGCCAGCGGAGGCAGTATTGCAGAGGAGAATCTCTCTGCGTCGCAGGAAAAAAAAGAAAACCCATTCATCATCTTTGCAAGCCTCTTTCAATTTATATGGTAAGTCACACATTTGAGACTTATACATTTGTTTGAATGTGTGGGGTTGATCATAACATTCTGGAGCTCTCCATAGGTTAACTGATAGGGATGTGCTAAAATGAAGATGTTAAAATCTGTTAGTCCTAATTTTTATGATTCCCAATACCTGTAGCATAAACCTTCCTCCATTAATTTATCAGACCATTGAATTGCTATTGGTGTACCATAACCCACAAGAATTCCAGTAAGAAGGGTGCACTGTCACTTGGCTGCCAAACAGATCTTTCTATCTACGTCCTCATATAGGTGCTAGAGTTGTGTACAGAGCGGTAGCAAATGAGGCATAGGATAGGGAGACGAATGCCAGGTTGAGATTAATATTCAGATTTGAATTTTTAGTGAGTTTTGGATTTTCACAATATTACACAAGCCATAGAAAGCATTATTATCGCTTGATAAAACATTTTTCTCATAGTGTTGCATTAACTTGGCAATATTCAAGTTCTAATAATGGACTAACAGTGGACTTTTCCATCTGCAGATTATACTGAATGGCCAGCGGAGGCAGTATTGCAGAGGAGAATCTCTCTGCGTCGCAGGAAAAAAAAAAGAAAACCCGTTCATCATCTTTGCAAGCCTCTTTCAATTTATATGGTAAGTCACACATTTGAGACTTATACATTTGTTTGAATGTGTGGGGTTGATCATAACATTCTGGAGCTCTCCATAGGTTAACTGATAGGGATGTGCTAAAATGAAGATGTTAAAATCTGTTAGTCCTAATTTTTATGATTCCCAATAAATGTAGCATAAACCTTCCTCCCTTAATTTATCAGACCACTGAATTGCTATTGGTGTACCATAACCCACAAGAATACCAGTAAGAAGGGTGCACTGTCACTTGGCTGCCAAACAGATCTTTCTATCTACATCCTCATATAGGTGCTAGAGTTGTGTAGAGAGCGGTAGCAAATGAGGCATAGGATAGGGAGACGAATGCCAGGTTGAGATTAATATTCAGATTTGAATTTTTAGTGAGCTTGAAATTTTCACAATATTACACAAGCCATAGAAAGCATTATTATCGCTTGATAAAACATTTTTCTCATAGTGTTGCATTAACTTGGCAATATTCAAGTTCTAATAATGGACTAACAGTGGACTTTTCCATCTGCAGATTATACTGAATGGCCAGCGGAGGCAGTATTGCAGAGGAGAATCTCTCTGCGTCGCAGGAAAAAAAAAAGAAAACCCATTCATCATCTTTGCAAGCCTCTTTCAATTTATATGGTAAGTCACACATTTGAGACTTATACATTTGTTTGAATGTGTGGGGTTGATCATAAGATTCTGGAGCCCTCCATAGGTTAACTGATAGGGATGTGCTAAAATGAAGATGTTAAAATCTGTTAGTCCTAATTTTTATGATTCCCAATACCTGTAGCATAAACCTTCCTCCATTAATTTATCAGACCATTGAATTGCTATTGGTGTACCATAACCCACAAGAATTCCAGTAAGAAGGGTGCACTGTCACTTGGCTGCCAAACAGATCTTTCTATCTACGTCCTCATATAGGTGCTAGAGTTGTGTACAGAGCGGTAGCAAATGAGGCATAGGATAGGGAGACGAATGCCAGGTTGAGATTAATATTCAGATTTGAATTTTTAGTGAGCTTTGGATTTTCACAATATTACACAAGCCATAGAAAGCATTATTATCGCTTGATAAAACATTTTTCTCATAGTGCTGCATTAACTTGGCAATATTCAAGTTCTAATAATGGACTAACAGTGGACTTTTCCATCTGCAGATTATACTGAATGGCCAGCGGAGGCAGTATTGCAGAGGAGAATCTCTCTGCGTCGCAGGAAAAAAAAAAGAAAACCCATTCATCATCTTTGCAAGCCTCTTTCAATTTATATGGTAAGTCACACATTTGAGACTTATACAGTTGTTTGAATGTGTGGGGTTGATCATAACATTCTGGAGCTCTCCATAGGTTAACTGATAGGGATGTGCTAAAATGAAGATGTTAAAATCTGTTAGTCCTAATTTTTATGATTCCCAATAAATGTAGCATAAACCTTCCTCCCTTAATTTATCAGACCACTGAATTGCTATTGGTGTACCATAACCCACAAGAATACCAGTAAGAAGGGTGCACTGTCACTTGGCTGCCAAACAGATCTTTCTATCTACGTCCTCATATAGGTGCTAGAGTTGTGTAGAGAGCGGTAGCAAATGAGGCATAGGATAGGGAGACGAATGCCAGGTTGAGATTAATATTCAGATTTGAATTTTTAGTGAGCTTTGGATTTTCACAATATTACACAAGCCATAGAAAGCATTATTATCGCTTGATAAAACATTTTTCTCTTAGTGTTGCATTAACTTGGCAATATTCAAGTTCTAATAATGGACTAACAGTGGACTTTCCCATCTGCAGATTATACTGAATGGCCAGCGGAGGCAGTATTGCAGAGAAGAATATCTCTGCGTTGCTGAGAAAAAAAAGAAAATCCAATCATCAGCTTTGCAAGCCTCTTTCAATTTATATGGTAAGGCACACATTTGAGACTTATACATTTATTTGAAGGTGTGGGGTTGATCATAACATTCTGGAGTTCTCCAGAGGTTAACTGATAGGGATGTGCTAAAATGAAGATGTTAAAATCTGTTAGTCCTAATTTTTATGATTCCCAATAAATGTAGCATAAACCTTCCTCCCTTAATTTATCAGACCACTGAATTGCTATTGGTGTACCATAACCCACAAGAATACCAGTAAGAAGGGTGCACTGTCACTTGGCTGCCAAACAGATCTTTCTATCTACGTCCTCATATAGGTGCTAGAGTTGTGTACAGAGCGGTAGCAAATGAGGCATAGGATAGGGAGACGAATGCCAGGTTGAGATTAATATTCAGATTTGAATTTTTAGTGAGCTTGAAATTTTCACAATATTACACAAGCCATAGAAAGCATTATTATCGCTTGATAAAACATTTTTCTCATAGTGTTGCATTAACTTGGCAATATTCAAGTTCTAATAATGGACTAACAGTGGACTTTTCCATCTGCAGATTATACTGAATGGCCAGCGGAGGCAGTATTGCAGAGGAGAATCTCTCTGCGTCGCAGGAAAAAAAAAAGAAAACCCATTCATCATCTTTGCCAGCCTCTTTCAATTTATATGGTAAGTCACACATTTGAGACTTATACATTTGTTTGAATGTGTGGGGTTGATCATAACATTCTGGAGTTCTCCAGAGGTTAACTGATAGGGATGTGCTAAAATGAAGATGTTAAAATCTGTTAGTCCTAGTTTTTATGATTCCCAATAACTGTAGCATAAACTTTCCACCCTTAATTTATCAGACCACTGAATTGCTATTGGTGTACCATAACCCACAAGAATTCCAGTAAGAAGGATGCACTGTCACTTGGCTGCCAAACAGATCTTTCTATCTACGTCCTCATATAGGTGCTAGAGTTGTGTAGAGAGCGGTAGCAAATGAGGCATACGATTGGGAGACGAATGCCAGGTTGAGATTAATATTCAGATTTGAATTTTTAGTGAGCTTTAAATTTTCACAATATTACACAAGCCATAGAAAGCATTATTATCGCTTGATAAAACATTTTTCTCATAGTGTTGCATTAACTTGGCAATATTCAAGTTCTAATAATGGACTAACAGTGGACTTTCCCATCTGCAGATTATACTGAATGGCCAGCGGAGGCAGTATTGCAGAGAAGAATATCTCTGCGTTGCTGAGAAAAAAAAGAAAATCCAATCATCAGCTTTGCAAGCCTCTTTCAATTTATATGGTAAGTCACACATTTGAGACTTATACATTTATTTGAAGGTGTGGGGTTGATCATAACATTCTGGAGTTCTCCAGAGGTTAACTGATAGGGATGTGCTAAAATGAAGATGTTAAAATCTGTTAGTCCTAATTTTTATGATTCCCAATAAATGTAGCATAAACCTTCCTCCCTTAATTTATCAGACCACTGAATTGCTATTGGTGTACCATAACCCACAAGAATACCAGTAAGAAGGGTGCACTGTCACTTGGCTGCCAAACAGATCTTTCTATCTACGTCCTCATATAGGTGCTAGAGTTGTGTAGAGAGCGGTAGCAAATGAGGCATAGGATAGGGAGACGAATGCCAGGTTGAGATTAATATTCAGATTTGAATTTTTAGTGAGCTTGAAATTTTCACAATATTACACAAGCCATAGAAAGCATTATTATCGCTTGATAAAACATTTTTCTCATAGTGTTGCATTAACTTGGCAATATTCAAGTTCTAATAATGGACTAACAGTGGACTTTTCCATCTGCAGATTATACTGAATGGCCAGCGGAGGCAGTATTGCAGAGGAGAATCTCTCTGCGTCGCAGGAAAAAAAAAAGAAAACCCATTCATCATCTTTGCAAGCCTCTTTCAATTTATATGGTAAGTCACACATTTGAGACTTATACATTTGTTTGAATGTGTGGGGTTGATCATAAGATTCTGGAGCCCTCCATAGGTTAACTGATAGGGATGTGCTAAAATGAAGATGTTAAAATCTGTTAGTCCTAATTTTTATGATTCCCAATACCTGTAGCATAAACCTTCCTCCATTAATTTATCAGACCATTGAATTGCTATTGGTGTACCATAACCCACAAGAATTCCAGTAAGAAGGGTGCACTGTCACTTGGCTGCCAAACAGATCTTTCTATCTACGTCCTCATATAGGTGCTAGAGTTGTGTACAGAGCGGTAGCAAATGAGGCATAGGATAGGGAGACGAATGCCAGGTTGAGATTAATATTCAGATTTGAATTTTTAGTGAGCTTTGGATTTTCACAATATTACACAAGCCATAGAAAGCATTATTATCGCTTGATAAAACATTTTTCTCATAGTGCTGCATTAACTTGGCAATATTCAAGTTCTAATAATGGACTAACAGTGGACTTTTCCATCTGCAGATTATACTGAATGGCCAGCGGAGGCAGTATTGCAGAGGAGAATCTCTCTGCGTCGCAGGAAAAAAAAAAGAAAACCCATTCATCATCTTTGCAAGCCTCTTTCAATTTATATGGTAAGTCACACATTTGAGACTTATACAGTTGTTTGAATGTGTGGGGTTGATCATAACATTCTGGAGCTCTCCATAGGTTAACTGATAGGGATGTGCTAAAATGAAGATGTTAAAATCTGTTAGTCCTAATTTTTATGATTCCCAATAAATGTAGCATAAACCTTCCTCCCTTAATTTATCAGACCACTGAATTGCTATTGGTGTACCATAACCCACAAGAATACCAGTAAGAAGGGTGCACTGTCACTTGGCTGCCAAACAGATCTTTCTATCTACGTCCTCATATAGGTGCTAGAGTTGTGTAGAGAGCGGTAGCAAATGAGGCATAGGATAGGGAGACGAATGCCAGGTTGAGATTAATATTCAGATTTGAATTTTTAGTGAGCTTTGGATTTTCACAATATTACACAAGCCATAGAAAGCATTATTATCGCTTGATAAAACATTTTTCTCTTAGTGTTGCATTAACTTGGCAATATTCAAGTTCTAATAATGGACTAACAGTGGACTTTCCCATCTGCAGATTATACTGAATGGCCAGCGGAGGCAGTATTGCAGAGAAGAATATCTCTGCGTTGCTGAGAAAAAAAAGAAAATCCAATCATCAGCTTTGCAAGCCTCTTTCAATTTATATGGTAAGGCACACATTTGAGACTTATACATTTATTTGAAGGTGTGGGGTTGATCATAACATTCTGGAGTTCTCCAGAGGTTAACTGATAGGGATGTGCTAAAATGAAGATGTTAAAATCTGTTAGTCCTAATTTTTATGATTCCCAATAAATGTAGCATAAACCTTCCTCCCTTAATTTATCAGACCACTGAATTGCTATTGGTGTACCATAACCCACAAGAATACCAGTAAGAAGGGTGCACTGTCACTTGGATGCCAAACAGATCTTTCTATCTACGTCCTCATATAGGTGCTAGAGTTGTGTACAGAGCGGTAGCAAATGAGGCATAGGATAGGGAGACGAATGCCAGGTTGAGATTAATATTCAGATTTGAATTTTTAGTGAGCTTGAAATTTTCACAATATTACACAAGCCATAGAAAGCATTATTATCGCTTGATAAAACATTTTTCTCATAGTGTTGCATTAACTTGGCAATATTCAAGTTCTAATAATGGACTAACAGTGGACTTTTCCATCTGCAGATTATACTGAATGGCCAGCGGAGGCAGTATTGCAGAGGAGAATCTCTCTGCGTCGCAGGAAAAAAAAAAGAAAACCCATTCATCATCTTTGCCAGCCTCTTTCAATTTATATGGTAAGTCACACATTTGAGACTTATACATTTGTTTGAATGTGTGGGGTTGATCATAACATTCTGGAGTTCTCCAGAGGTTAACTGATAGGGATGTGCTAAAATGAAGATGTTAAAATCTGTTAGTCCTAGTTTTTATGATTCCCAATAACTGTAGCATAAACTTTCCACCCTTAATTTATCAGACCACTGAATTGCTATTGGTGTACCATAACCCACAAGAATTCCAGTAAGAAGGATGCACTGTCACTTGGCTGCCAAACAGATCTTTCTATCTACGTCCTCATATAGGTGCTAGAGTTGTGTAGAGAGCGGTAGCAAATGAGGCATACGATTGGGAGACGAATGCCAGGTTGAGATTAATATTCAGATTTGAATTTTTAGTGAGCTTTAAATTTTCACAATATTACACAAGCCATAGAAAGCATTATTATCGCTTGATAAAACATTTTTCTCATAGTGTTGCATTAACTTGGCAATATTCAAGTTCTAATAATGGACTAACAGTGGACTTTCCCATCTGCAGATTATACTGAATGGCCAGCGGAGGCAGTATTGCAGAGAAGAATATCTCTGCGTTGCTGAGAAAAAAAAGAAAATCCAATCATCAGCTTTGCAAGCCTCTTTCAATTTATATGGTAAGTCACACATTTGAGACTTATACATTTATTTGAAGGTGTGGGGTTGATCATAACATTCTGGAGTTCTCCAGAGGTTAACTGATAGGGATGTGCTAAAATGAAGATGTTAAAATCTGTTAGTCCTAATTTTTATGATTCCCAATAAATGTAGCATAAACCTTCCTCCCTTAATTTATCAGACCACTGAATTGCTATTGGTGTACCATAACCCACAAGAATTCCAGTAAGAAGGGTGCACTGTCACTTGGCTGCCAAACAGATCTTTCTATCTACGTCCTCATATAGGTGCTAGAGTTGTGTACAGAGTGGTAGCAAATGAGGCATAGGATAGGGAGACGAATGCCAGGTTGAGATTAATATTCAGATTTGAATTTTTAGTGAGCTTTGGATTTTCACAATATTACACAAGCCATAGAAAGCATTATTATCGCTTGATAAAACATTTTTCTCATAGTGTTGCATTAACTTGGCAATATTCAAGTTCTAATAATGGACTAACAGTGGACTTTTCCATCTGCAGATTATACTGAATGGCCAGCGGAGGCAGTATTGCAGAGAAGAATATCTCTGCGTTGCTGAGAAAAAAAAGAAAATCCAATCATCAGCTTTGCAAGCCTCTTTCAATTTATATGGTAAGTCACACATTTGAGACTTATACATTTATTTGAAGGTGTGGGGTTGATCATAACATTCTGGAGTACTCCAGAGGTTAACTGATAGGGATGTGCTAAAATGAAGATGTTAGAATCTGTTAGTCCTAGTTTTTATGATTCCCAATAACTGTAGCATAAACCTTCCACCCTTAATTTATCAGACCACTGAATTGCTATTGGTGTACCATAACCCACAAGAATTCCAGTAAGAAGGATGCACTGTCACTTGGCTGCCAAACAGATCTTTCTATCTACGTCCTCATATAGGTGCTAGAGTTGTGTAGAGAGCGGTAGCAAATGAGGCATACGATTGGGAGACGAATGCCAGGTTGAGATTAATATTCAGATTTGAATTTTTAGTGAGCTTTAAATTTTCACAATATTACACAAGCCATAGAAAGCATTATTATCGCTTGATAAAACATTTTTCTCATAGTGTTGCATTAACTTGGCAATATTCAAGTTCTAATAATGGACTAACAGTGGACTTTCCCATCTGCAGATTATACTGAATGGCCAGCGGAGGCAGTATTGCAGAGAAGAATATCTCTGCGTTGCTGAGAAAAAAAAGAAAATCCAATCATCAGCTTTGCAAGCCTCTTTCAATTTATATGGTAAGTCACACATTTGAGACTTATACATTTATTTGAAGGTGTGGGGTTGATCATAACATTCTGGAGTTCTCCAGAGGTTAACTGATAGGGATGTGCTAAAATGAAGATGTTAAAATCTGTTAGTCCTAATTTTTATGATTCCCAATAAATGTAGCATAAACCTTCCTCCCTTAATTTATCAGACCACTGAATTGCTATTGGTGTACCATAACCCACAAGAATACCAGTAAGAAGGGTGCACTGTCACTTGGCTGCCAAACAGATCTTTCTATCTACGTCCTCATATAGGTGCTAGAGTTGTGTAGAGAGCGGTAGCAAATGAGGCATAGGATAGGGAGACGAATGCCAGGTTGAGATTAATATTCAGATTTGAATTTTTAGTGAGCTTGAAATTTTCACAATATTACACAAGCCATAGAAAGCATTATTATCGCTTGATAAAACATTTTTCTCATAGTGTTGCATTAACTTGGCAATATTCAAGTTCTAATAATGGACTAACAGTGGACTTTTCCATCTGCAGATTATACTGAATGGCCAGCGGAGGCAGTATTGCAGAGGAGAATCTCTCTGCGTCGCAGGAAAAAAAAAAGAAAACCCATTCATCATCTTTGCAAGCCTCTTTCAATTTATATGGTAAGTCACACATTTGAGACTTATACATTTGTTTGAATGTGTGGGGTTGATCATAAGATTCTGGAGCCCTCCATAGGTTAACTGATAGGGATGTGCTAAAATGAAGATGTTAAAATCTGTTAGTCCTAATTTTTATGATTCCCAATACCTGTAGCATAAACCTTCCTCCATTAATTTATCAGACCATTGAATTGCTATTGGTGTACCATAACCCACAAGAATTCCAGTAAGAAGGGTGCACTGTCACTTGGCTGCCAAACAGATCTTTCTATCTACGTCCTCATATAGGTGCTAGAGTTGTGTACAGAGCGGTAGCAAATGAGGCATAGGATAGGGAGACGAATGCCAGGTTGAGATTAATATTCAGATTTGAATTTTTAGTGAGCTTTGGATTTTCACAATATTACACAAGCCATAGAAAGCATTATTATCGCTTGATAAAACATTTTTCTCATAGTGCTGCATTAACTTGGCAATATTCAAGTTCTAATAATGGACTAACAGTGGACTTTTCCATCTGCAGATTATACTGAATGGCCAGCGGAGGCAGTATTGCAGAGGAGAATCTCTCTGCGTCGCAGGAAAAAAAAAAGAAAACCCATTCATCATCTTTGCAAGCCTCTTTCAATTTATATGGTAAGTCACACATTTGAGACTTATACAGTTGTTTGAATGTGTGGGGTTGATCATAACATTCTGGAGCTCTCCATAGGTTAACTGATAGGGATGTGCTAAAATGAAGATGTTAAAATCTGTTAGTCCTAATTTTTATGATTCCCAATAAATGTAGCATAAACCTTCCTCCCTTAATTTATCAGACCACTGAATTGCTATTGGTGTACCATAACCCACAAGAATACCAGTAAGAAGGGTGCACTGTCACTTGGCTGCCAAACAGATCTTTCTATCTACGTCCTCATATAGGTGCTAGAGTTGTGTAGAGAGCGGTAGCAAATGAGGCATAGGATAGGGAGACGAATGCCAGGTTGAGATTAATATTCAGATTTGAATTTTTAGTGAGCTTTGGATTTTCACAATATTACACAAGCCATAGAAAGCATTATTATCGCTTGATAAAACATTTTTCTCTTAGTGTTGCATTAACTTGGCAATATTCAAGTTCTAATAATGGACTAACAGTGGACTTTCCCATCTGCAGATTATACTGAATGGCCAGCGGAGGCAGTATTGCAGAGAAGAATATCTCTGCGTTGCTGAGAAAAAAAAGAAAATCCAATCATCAGCTTTGCAAGCCTCTTTCAATTTATATGGTAAGGCACACATTTGAGACTTATACATTTATTTGAAGGTGTGGGGTTGATCATAACATTCTGGAGTTCTCCAGAGGTTAACTGATAGGGATGTGCTAAAATGAAGATGTTAAAATCTGTTAGTCCTAATTTTTATGATTCCCAATAAATGTAGCATAAACCTTCCTCCCTTAATTTATCAGACCACTGAATTGCTATTGGTGTACCATAACCCACAAGAATACCAGTAAGAAGGGTGCACTGTCACTTGGATGCCAAACAGATCTTTCTATCTACGTCCTCATATAGGTGCTAGAGTTGTGTACAGAGCGGTAGCAAATGAGGCATAGGATAGGGAGACGAATGCCAGGTTGAGATTAATATTCAGATTTGAATTTTTAGTGAGCTTGAAATTTTCACAATATTACACAAGCCATAGAAAGCATTATTATCGCTTGATAAAACATTTTTCTCATAGTGTTGCATTAACTTGGCAATATTCAAGTTCTAATAATGGACTAACAGTGGACTTTTCCATCTGCAGATTATACTGAATGGCCAGCGGAGGCAGTATTGCAGAGGAGAATCTCTCTGCGTCGCAGGAAAAAAAAAAGAAAACCCATTCATCATCTTTGCCAGCCTCTTTCAATTTATATGGTAAGTCACACATTTGAGACTTATACATTTGTTTGAATGTGTGGGGTTGATCATAACATTCTGGAGTTCTCCAGAGGTTAACTGATAGGGATGTGCTAAAATGAAGATGTTAAAATCTGTTAGTCCTAGTTTTTATGATTCCCAATAACTGTAGCATAAACTTTCCACCCTTAATTTATCAGGCCACTGAATTGCTATTGGTGTACCATAACCCACAAGAATTCCAGTAAGAAGGATGCACTGTCACTTGGCTGCCAAACAGATCTTTCTATCTACGTCCTCATATAGGTGCTAGAGTTGTGTAGAGAGCGGTAGCAAATGAGGCATACGATTGGGAGACGAATGCCAGGTTGAGATTAATATTCAGATTTGAATTTTTAGTGAGCTTTAAATTTTCACAATATTACACAAGCCATAGAAAGCATTATTATCGCTTGATAAAACATTTTTCTCATAGTGTTGCATTAACTTGGCAATATTCAAGTTCTAATAATGGACTAACAGTGGACTTTCCCATCTGCAGATTATACTGAATGGCCAGCGGAGGCAGTATTGCAGAGAAGAATATCTCTGCGTTGCTGAGAAAAAAAAAAAAATCCAATCATCAGCTTTGCAAGCCTCTTTCAATTTATATGGTAAGTCACACATTTGAGACTTATACATTTATTTGAAGGTGTGGGGTTGATCATAACATTCTGGAGTTCTCCAGAGGTTAACTGATAGGGATGTGCTAAAATGAAGATGTTAAAATCTGTTAGTCCTAATTTTTATGATTCCCAATAAATGTAGCATAAACCTTCCTCCCTTAATTTATCAGACCACTGAATTGCTATTGGTGTACCATAACCCACAAGAATTCCAGTAAGAAGGGTGCACTGTCACTTGGCTGCCAAACAGATCTTTCTATCTACGTCCTCATATAGGTGCTAGAGTTGTGTACAGAGCGGTAGCAAATGAGGCATAGGATAGGGAGACGAATGCCAGGTTGAGATTAATATTCAGATTTGAATTTTTAGTGAGCTTGAAATTTTCACAATATTACACAAGCCATAGAAAGCATTATTATCGCTTGATAAAACATTTTTCTCATAGTGTTGCATTAACTTGGCAATATTCAAGTTCTAATAATGGACTAACAGTGGACTTTTCCATCTGCAGATTATACTGAATGGCCAGCGGAGGCAGTATTGCAGAGAAGAATATCTCTGCGTTGCTGAGAAAAAAAAGAAAATCCAATCATCAGCTTTGCAAGCCTCTTTCAATTTATATGGTAAGTCACACATTTGAGACTTATACATTTATTTGAAGGTGTGGGGTTGATCATAACATTCTGGAGTACTCCAGAGGTTAACTGATAGGGATGTGCTAAAATGAAGATGTTAGAATCTGTTAGTCCTAGTTTTTATGATTCCCAATAACTGTAGCATAAACCTTCCACCCTTAATTTATCAGACCACTGAATTGCTATTGGTGTACCATAACCCACAAGAATTCCAGTAAGAAGGATGCACTGTCACTTGGCTGCCAAACAGATCTTTCTATCTACGTCCTCATATAGGTGCTAGAGTTGTGTAGAGAGCGGTAGCAAATGAGGCATACGATTGGGAGACGAATGCCAGGTTGAGATTAATATTCAGATTTGAATTTTTAGTGAGCTTGAAATTTTCACAATATTACACAAGCCATAGAAAGCATTATTATCGCTTGATAAAACATTTTTCTCATAGTGTTGCATTAACTTGGCAATATTCAAGTTCTAATAATGGACTAACAGTGGACTTTTCCATCTGCAGATTATACTGAATGGCCAGCGGAGGCAGTATTGCAGAGGAGAATCTCTCTGCGTCGCAGGAAAAAAAATAAGAAAACCCATTCATCATCTTTGCAAGCCTCTTTCAATTTATATGGTAAGTCACACATTTGAGACTTATACATTTGTTTGAATGTGTGGGGTTGATCATAACATTCTGGAGCTCTCCATAGGTTAACTGATAGGGATGTGCTAAAATGAAGATGTTAAAATCTGTTAGTCCTAATTTTTATGATTCCCAATACCTGTAGCATAAACCTTCCTCCATTAATTTATCAGACCATTGAATTGCTATTGGTGTACCATAACCCACAAGAATTCCAGTAAGAAGGGTGCACTGTCACTTGGCTGCCAAACAGATCTTTCTATCTACGTCCTCATATAGGTGCTAGAGTTGTGTACAGAGCGGTAGCAAATGAGGCATAGGATAGGGAGACGAATGCCAGGTTGAGATTAATATTCAGATTTGAATTTTTTGTGAGCTTTGGATTTTCACAATATTACACAAGCCATAGAAAGCATTATTATCGCTTGATAAAACATTTTTCTCATAGTGTTGCATTAACTTGGCAATATTCAAGTTCTAATAATGGACTAACAGTGGACTTTTCCATCTGCAGATTATACTGAATGGCCAGCGGAGGCAGTATTGCAGAGGAGAATCTCTCTGCGTCGCAGGAAAAAAAAAAGAAAACCCATTCATCATCTTTGCAAGCCTCTTTCAATTTATATGGTAAGTCACACATTTGAGACTTATACATTTATTTGAAGGTGTGGGGTTGATCATAACATTCTGGAGTACTCCAGAGGTTAACTGATAGGGATGTGCTAAAATGAAGATGTTAGAATCTGTTAGTCCTAGTTTTTATGATTCCCAATAACTGTAGCATAAACCTTCCACCCTTAATTTATCAGACCACTGAATTGCTATTGGTGTACCATAACCCACAAGAATTCCAGTAAGAAGGATGCACTGTCACTTGGCTGCCAAACAGATCTTTCTATCTACGTCCTCATATAGGTGCTAGAGTTGTGTAGAGAGCGGTAGCAAATGAGGCATACGATTGGGAGACGAATGCCAGGTTGAGATTAATATTCAGATTTGAATTTTTAGTGAGCTTGAAATTTTCACAATATTACACAAGCCATAGAAAGCATTATTATCGCTTGATAAAACATTTTTCTCATAGTGTTGCATTAACTTGGCAATATTCAAGTTCTAATAATGGACTAACAGTGGACTTTTCCATCTGCAGATTATACTGAATGGCCAGCGGAGGCAGTATTGCAGAGGAGAATCTCTCTGCGTCGCAGGAAAAAAAATAAGAAAACCCATTCATCATCTTTGCAAGCCTCTTTCAATTTATATGGTAAGTCACACATTTGAGACTTATACATTTGTTTGAATGTGTGGGGTTGATCATAACATTCTGGAGCTCTCCATAGGTTAACTGATAGGGATGTGCTAAAATGAAGATGTTAAAATCTGTTAGTCCTAATTTTTATGATTCCCAATACCTGTAGCATAAACCTTCCTCCATTGAATTGCTATTGGTGTACCATAACCCACAAGAATTCCAGTAAGAAGGGTGCACTGTCACTTGGCTGCCAAACAGATCTTTCTATCTACGTCCTCATATAGGTGCTAGAGTTGTGTACAGAGCGGTAGCAAATGAGGCATAGGATAGGGAGACGAATGCCAGGTTGAGATTAATATTCAGATTTGAATTTTTAGTGAGCTTTGGATTTTCACAATATTACACAAGCCATAGAAAGCATTATTATCGCTTGATAAAACATTTTTCTCATAGTGTTGCATTAACTTGGCAATATTCAAGTTCTAATAATGGACTAACAGTGGACTTTTCCATCTGCAGATTATACTGAATGGCCAGCGGAGGCAGTATTGCAGAGGAGAATCTCTCTGCGTCGCAGGAAAAAAAAAAGAAAACCCGTTCATCATCTTTGCAAGCCTCTTTCAATTTATATGGTAAGTCACACATTTGAGACTTATACATTTGTTTGAATGTGTGGGGTTGATCATAACATTCTGGAGCTCTCCATAGGTTAACTGATTGGGATGTGCTAAAATGAAGATGTTAAAATCTGTTAGTCCTAATTTTTATGATTCCCAATAAATGTAGCATAAACCTTCCTCCCTTAATTTATCAGACCACTGAATTGCTATTGGTGTACCATAACCCACAAGAATACCAGTAAGAAGGGTGCACTGTCACTTGGCTGCCAAACAGATCTTTCTATCTACGTCCTCATATAGGTGCTAGAGTTGTGTAGAGAGCGGTAGCAAATGAGGCATAGGATAGGGAGACGAATGCCAGGTTGAGATTAATATTCAGATTTGAATTTTTAGTGAGCTTGAAATTTTCACACTATTACACAAGCCATAGAAAGCATTATTATCGCTTGATAAAACATTTTTCTCATAGTGTTGCATTAACTTGGCAATATTCAAGTTCTAATAATGGACTAACAGTGGACTTTTCCATCTGCAGATTATACTGAATGGCCAGCGGAGGCAGTATTGCAGAGGAGAATCTCTCTGCGTCGCAGGAAAAAAAAAAGAAAACCCATTCATCATCTTTGCAAGCCTCTTTCAATTTATATGGTAAGTCACACATTTGAGACTTATACATTTGTTTGAATGTGTGGGGTTGATCATAACATTCTGGAGCTCTCCATAGGTTAACTGATAGGGATGTGCTAAAATGAAGATGTTAAAATCTGTTAGTCCTAATTTTTATGATTCCCAATACCTGTAGCATAAACCTTCCTCCATTAATTTATCAGACCATTGAATTGCTATTGGTGTACCATAACCCACAAGAATTCCAGTAAGAAGGGTGCACTGTCACTTGGCTGCCAAACAGATCTTTCTATCTACGTCCTCATATAGGTGCTAGAGTTGTGTACAGAGCGGTAGCAAATGAGGCATAGGATAGGGAGACGAATGCCAGGTTGAGATTAATATTCAGATTTGAATTTTTAGTGAGCTTTGGATTTTCACAATATTACACAAGCCATAGAAAGCATTATTATCGCTTGATAAAACATTTTTCTCATAGTGTTGCATTAACTTGGCAATATTCAAGTTCTAATAATGGACTAACAGTGGACTTTTCCATCTGCAGATTATACTGAATGGCCAGCGGAGGCAGTATTGCAGAGGAGAATCTCTCTGCGTCGCAGGAAAAAAAAGAAAACCCATTCATCATCTTTGCAAGCCTCTTTCAATTTATATGGTAAGTCACACATTTGAGACTTATACATTTGTTTGAATGTGTGGGGTTGATCATAACATTCTGGAGCTCTCCATAGGTTAACTGATAGGGATGTGCTAAAATGAAGATGTTAAAATCTGTTAGTCCTAATTTTTATGATTCCCAATACCTGTAGCATAAACCTTCCTCCATTAATTTATCAGACCATTGAATTGCTATTGGTGTACCATAACCCACAAGAATTCCAGTAAGAAGGGTGCACTGTCACTTGGCTGCCAAACAGATCTTTCTATCTACGTCCTCATATAGGTGCTAGAGTTGTGTACAGAGCGGTAGCAAATGAGGCATAGGATAGGGAGACGAATGCCAGGTTGAGATTAATATTCAGATTAATATTCAGATTTGAATTTTTAGTGAGCTTTGGATTTTCACAATATTACACAAGCCATAGAAAGCATTATTATCGCTTGATAAAACATTTTTCTCATAGTGTTGCATTAACTTGTCAATATTCAAGTTCTAATAATGGACTAACAGTGGACTTTTCCATCTGCAGATTATACTGAATGGCCAGCGGAGGCAGTATTGCAGAGAAGAATATCTCTGCGTTGCTGAGAAAAAAAAGAAAATCCAATCATCAGCTTTGCAAGCCTCTTTCAATTTATATGGTAGGTCACACATTTGAGACTTATACATTTATTTGAAGGTGTGGGGTTGATCATAACATTCTGGAGTTCTCCAGAGGTTAACTGATAGGGATGTGCTAAAATGAAGATGTTAGAATCTGTTAGTCCTAGTTTTTATGATTCCCAATAACTGTAGCATAAACCTTCCACCCTTAATTTATCAGACCACTGAATTGCTATTGGTGTACCATAACCCACAAGAATTCCAGTAAGAAGGATGCACTGTCACTTGGCTGCCAAACAGATCTTTCTATCTACGTCCTCATATAGGTGCTAGAGTTGTGTAGAGAGCGGTAGCAAATGAGGCATACGATTGGGAGACGAATGCCAGGTTGAGATTAATATTCAGATTTGAATTTTTAGTGAGCTTGAAATTTTCACAATATTACACAAGCCATAGAAAGCATTATTATCGCTTGATAAAACATTTTTCTCATAGTGTTGCATTAACTTGGCAATATTCAAGTTCTAATAATGGACTAACAGTGGACTTTTCCATCTGCAGATTATACTGAATGGCCAGCGGAGGCAGTATTGCAGAGGAGAATCTCTCTGCGTCGCAGGAAAAAAAAAAGAAAACCCATTCATCAGCTTTGCAAGCCTCTTTCAATTTATATGGTAAGTCACACATTTGAGACTTCTACATTTGTTTGAATGTGTGGGGTTGATCATAACATTCTGGAGCTCTCCATAGGTTAACTGATAGGGATGTGCTAAAATGAAGATGTTAAAATCTGTTAGTCCTAATTTTTATGATTCCCAATAAATGTAGCATAAACCTTCCTCCCTTAATTTATCAGACCACTGAATTGCTATTGGTGTACCATAACCCACAAGAATACCAGTAAGAAGGGTGCACTGTCACTTGGCTGCCAATCAGATCTTTCTATCTACGTCCTCATATAGGTGCTAGAGTTGTGTAGAGAGCGGTAGCAAATGAGGCATACGATTGGGAGACGAATGCCAGGTTGAGATTAATATTCAGATTTGAATTTTTAGTGAGCTTTAAATTTTCACAATATTACACAAGCCATAAAAAACATTATTATCGCTTGATAAAACATTTTTCTCATAGTGTTGCATTAACTTGGCAATATTCAAGTTCTAATAATGGACTAACAGTGGACTTTCCCATCTGCAGATTATACTGAATGGCCAGCGGAGGCAGTATTGCAGAGAAGAATATCTCTGCGTTGCTGAGAAAAAAAAGAAAATCCAATCATCAGCTTTGCAAGCCTCTTTCAATTTATATGGTAAGTCACACATTTGAGACTTATACATTTATTTGAAGGTGTGGGGTTGATCATAACATTCTGGAGTTCTCCAGAGGTTAACTGATAGGGATGTGCTAAAATGAAGATGTTAAAATCTGTTAGTCCTAATTTTTATGATTCCCAATAAATGTAGCATAAACCTTCCTCCCTTAATTTATCAGACCACTGAATTGCTATTGGTGTACCATAACCCACAAGAATACCAGTAAGAAGGGTGCACTGTCACTTGGCTGCCAAACAGATCTTTCTATCTACGTCCTCATATAGGTGCTAGAGTTGTGTAGAGAGCGGTAGCAAATGAGGCATAGGATAGGGAGACGAATGCCAGGTTGAGATTAATATTCAGATTTGAACTTTTTAGTGAGCTTTGGATTTTCACAATATTACACAAGCCATAGAAAGCATTATTATCGCTTGATAAAACATTTTTCTCATAGTGTTGCATTAACTTGGCAATATTCAAGTTCTAATAATGGACTAACAGTGGACTTTTCCATCTGCAGATTATACTGAATGGCCAGCGGAGGCAGTATTGCAGAGAAGAATATCTCTGCGTTGCTGAGAAAAAAAAAGAAAATCCAATCATCAGCTTTGCAAGCCTCTTTCAATTTATATGGTAAGTCACACATTTGAGACTTATACATTTATTTGAAGGTGTGGGGTTGATCATAACATTCTGGAGTTCTCCAGAGGTTAACTGATAGGGATGTGCTAAAATGAAGATGTTAGAATCTGTTAGTCCTAGTTTTTATGATTCCCAATACCTGTAGCATAAACCTTCCTCTGTTAATTTATCAGACCATTGAATTGCTATTGGTGTACCATAACCCACAAGAATTCCAGTAAGAAGGGTGCACTGTCACTTGGCTGCCAAACAGATCTTTCTATCTACGTCCTCATATAGGTGCTAGAGTTGTGTACAGAGCGGTAGCAAATGAGGCATAGGATAGGGAGACGAATGCCAGGTTGAGATTAATATTCAGATTTGAATTTTTAGTGAGCTTTGGATTTTCACAATATTACACAAGCCATAGAAAGCATTATTATCGCTTGATAAAACATTTTTCTCATAGTGTTGCATTAACTTGGCAATATTCAAGTTCTAATAATGGACTAACAGTGGACTTTTCCATCTGCAGATTATACTGAATGGCCAGCGGAGGCAGTATTGCAGAGGAGAATCTCTCTGCGTCGCAGGAAAAAAAAAGAAAATCCAATCATCAGCTTTGCAAGCCTCTTTCAATTTATATGGTAAGTCACACATTTGAGACTTATACATTTGTTTGAATGTGTGGGGTTGATCATAACATTCTGGAGCTCTCCATAGGTTAACTGATAGGGATGTGCTAAAATGAAGATGTTAAAATCTGTTAGTCCTAATTTTTATGATTCCCAATAAATGTAGCATAAACCTTCCTCCCTTAATTTATCAGACCACTGAATTGCTATTGGTGTACCATGACCCACAAGAATTCCAGTAAGAAGGGTGCACTGTCACTTGGCTGCCAAACAGATCTTTCTATCTACGTCCTCATATAGGTGCTAGAGTTGTGTACAGAGCGGTAGCAAATGAGGCATAGGATAGGGAGACGAATGCCAGGTTGAGATTAATATTCAGATTTGAATTTTTAGTGAGCTTTGGATTTTCACAATATTACACAAGCCATAGAAAGCATTATTATCGCTTGATAAAACATTTTTCTCATAGTGTTGCATTAACTTGGCAATATTCAAGTTCTAATAATGGACTAACAGTGGACTTTTCCATCTGCAGATTATACTGAATGGCCAGCGGAGGCAGTATTGCAGAGAAGAATATCTCTGCGTTGCTGAGAAAAAAAAGAAAATCCAATCATCAGCTTTGCAAGCCTCTTTCAATTTATATGGTAAGTCACACATTTGAGACTTATACATTTATTTGAAGGTGTGGGGTTGATCATAACATTCTGGAGTTCTCCAGAGGTTAACTGATAGGGATGTGCTAAAATGAAGATGTTAGAATCGGTTAGTCCTAGTTTTTATGATTCCCAATAACTGTAGCATAAACCTTCCACCCTTAATTTATCAGACCACTGAATTGCTATTGGTGTACCATAACCCACAAGAATTCCAGTAAGAAGGATGCACTGTCACTTGGCTGCCAAACAGATCTTTCTATCTACGTCCTCATATAGGTGCTAGAGTTGTGTAGAGAGCGGTAGCAAATGAGGCATACGATTGGGAGACGAATGCCAGGTTGAGATTAATATTCAGATTTGAATTTTTAGTGAGCTTTAAATTTTCACAATATTACACAAGCCATAGAAAGCATTATTATCGCTTGATAAAACATTTTTCTCATAGTGTTGCATTAACTTGGCAATATTCAAGTTCTAATAATGGACTAACAGTGGACTTTTCCATCTGCAGATTATACTGAATGGCCAGCGGAGGCAGTATTGCAGAGAAGAATATCTCTGCGTTGCTGAGAAAAAAAAGAAAATCCAATCATCAGCTTTGCAAGCCTCTTTCAATTTATATGGTAAGGCACACATTTGAGACTTATACATTTATTTGAAGGTGTGGGGTTGATCATAACATTCTGGAGTTCTCCAGAGGTTAACTGATAGGGATGTGCTAAAATGAAGATGTTAAAATCTGTTAGTCCTAATTTTTATGATTCCCAATAAATGTAGCATAAACCTTCCTCCCTTAATTTATCAGACCACTGAATTGCTATTGGTGTACCATAACCCACAAGAATACCAGTAAGAAGGGTGCACTGTCACTTGGCTGCCAAACAGATCTTTCTATCTACGTCCTCATATAGGTGCTAGAGTTGTGTAGAGAGCGGTAGCAAATGAGGCATAGGATAGGGAGACGAATGCCAGGTTGAGATTAATATTCAGATTTGAATTTTTAGTGAGCTTTGGATTTTCACAATATTACACAAGCCATAGAAAGCATTATTATCGCTTGATAAAACATTTTTCTCATAGTGTTGCATTAACTTGGCAATATTCAAGTTCTAATAATGGACTAACAGTGGACTTTCCCATCTGCAGATTATACTGAATGGCCAGCGGAGGCAGTATTGCAGAGAAGAATATCTCTGCGTTGCTGAGAAAAAAAAGAAAATCCAATCATCAGCTTTGCAAGCCTCTTTCAATTTATATGGTAAGTCACACATTTGAGACTTATACATTTATATGAAGGTGTGGGGTTGATCATAACATTCTGGAGTTCTCCAGAGGTTAACTGATAGGGATGTGCTAAAATGAAGATGTTAGAATCTGTTAGTCCTAGTTTTTATGATTCCCAATACCTGTAGCATAAACCTTCCTCCATTAATTTATCTGACCATTGAATTGCTATTGGTGTACCATAACCCACAAGAATTCCAGTAAGAAGGGTGCACTGTCACTTGGCTGCCAAACAGATCTTTCTATCTACGTCCTCATATAGGTGCTAGAGTTGTGTACAGAGCGGTAGCAAATGAGGCATAGGATAGGGAGACGAATGCCAGGTTGAGATTAATATTCAGATTTGAATTTTTAGTGAGCTTGAAATTTTCACAATATTACACAAGCCATAGAAAGCATTATTATCGCTTGATAAAACATTTTTCTCATAGTGTTGCATTAACTTGGCAATATTCAAGTTCTAATAATGGACTAGCAGTGGACTTTTCCATCTGCAGATTATACTGAATGGCCAGCGGAGGCAGTATTGCAGAGGAGAATCTCTCTGCGTCGCAGGAAAAAAAAAAGAAAACCCATTCATCAGCTTTGCAAGCCTCTTTCAATTTATATGGTAAGTCACACATTTGAGACTTATACATTTGTTTGAATGTGTGGGGTTGATCATAACATTCTGGAGCTCTCCATAGGTTAACTGATAGGGATGTGCTAAAATGAAGATGTTAAAATCTGTTAGTCCTAATTTTTATGATTCCCAATAAATGTAGCATAAACCTTCCTCCCTTAATTTATCAGACCACTGAATTGCTGTTGGTGTACCATAACCCACAAGAATACCAGTAAGAAGGGTGCACTGTCACTTGGCTGCCAAACAGATCTTTCTATCTACGTCCTCATATAGGTGCTAGAGTTGTGTAGAGAGCGGTAGCAAATGAGGCATACGATTGGGAGACGAATGCCAGGTTGAGATTAATATTCAGATTTGAATTTTTAGTGAGCTTTAAATTTTCACAATATTACACAAGCCATAGAAAGCATTATTATCGCTTGATAAAACATTTTTCTCATAGTGCTGCATTAACTTGGCAATATTCAAGTTCTAATAATGGACTAACAGTGGACTTTTCCATCTGCAGATTATACTGAATGGCCAGCGGAGGCAGTATTGCAGAGGAGAATCTCTCTGCATCGCAGGAAAAAAAAAAGAAAACCCATTCATCATCTTTGCAAGCCTCTTTCAATTTATATGGTAAGTCACACATTTGAGACTTATACAGTTGTTTGAATGTGTGGGGTTGATCATAACATTCTGGAGCTCTCCATAGGTTAACTGATAGGGATGTGCTAAAATGAAGATGTTAAAATCTGTTAGTCCTAATTTTTATGATTCCCGATAAATGTAGCATAAACCTTCCTCCCTTAATTTATCAGACCACTGAATTGCTATTGGTGTACCATAACCCACAAGAATACCAGTAAGAAGGGTGCACTGTCACTTGGCTGCCAAACAGATCTTTCTATCTACGTCCTCATATAGGTGCTAGAGTTGTGTAGAGAGCGGTAGCAAATGAGGCATAGGATAGGGAGACGAATGCCAGGTTGAGATTAATATTCAGATTTGAATTTTTAGTGAGCTTTGGATTTTCACAATATTACACAAGCCATAGAAAGCATTATTATCGCTTGATAAAACATTTTTCTCATAGTGTTGCATTAACTTGGCAATATTCAAGTTCTAATAATGGACTAACAGTGGACTTTCCCATCTGCAGATTATACTGAATGGCCAGCGGAGGCAGTATTGCAGAGAAGAATATCTCTGCGTTGCTGAGAAAAAAAAGAAAATCCAATCATCAGCTTTGCAAGCCTCTTTCAATTTATATGGTAAGTCACACATTTGAGAATTATACATTTATTTGAAGGTGTGGGGTTGATCATAACATTCTGGAGTTCTCCAGAGGTTAACTGATAGGGATGTGCTAAAATGAAGATGTTAAAATCTGTTAGTCCTAATTTTTATGATTCCCAATAAATGTAGCATAAACCTTCCTCCCTTAATTTATCAGACCACTGAATTGCTATTGGTGTACCATAACCCACAAGAATACCAGTAAGAAGGGTGCACTGTCACTTGGCTGCCAAACAGATCTTTCTATCTACGTCCTCATATAGGTGCTAGAGTTGTGTACAGAGCGGTAGCAAATGAGGCATAGGATAGGGAGACGAATGCCAGGTTGAGATTAATATTCAGATTTGAATTTTTAGTGAGCTTTGGATTTTCACAATATTACACAAGCCATAGAAAGCATTATTATCGCTTGATAAAACATTTTTCTCATAGTGTTGCATTAACTTGGCAATATTCAAGTTCTAATAATGGACTAACAGTGGACTTTTCCATCTGCAGATTATACTGAATGGCCAGCGGAGGCAGTATTGCAGAGAAGAATATCTCTGCGTTGCTGAGAAAAAAAAGAAAATCCAATCATCAGCTTTGCAAGCCTCTTTCAATTTATATGGTAAGTCACACATTTGAGACTTATACATTTATTTGAAGGTGTGGGGTTGATCATAACATTCTGGAGTTCTCCAGAGGTTAACTGATAGGGATGTGCTAAAATGAAGATGTTAGAATCTGTTAGTCCTAGTTTTTATGATTCCCAATAACTGTAGCATAAACCTTCCACCCTTAATTTATCAGACCACTGAATTGCTATTGGTGTACCATAACCCACAAGAATTCCAGTAAGAAGGATGCACTGTCACTTGGCTGCCAAACAGATCTTTCTATCTACGTCCTCATATAGGTGCTAGAGTTGTGTAGAGAGCGGTAGCAAATGAGGCATACGATTGGGAGACGAATGCCAGGTTGAGATTAATATTCAGATTTGAATTTTTAGTGAGCTTTAAATTTTCACAATATTACACAAGCCATAGAAAGCATTATTATCGCTTGATAAAACATTTTTCTCATAGTGTTGCATTAACTTGGCAATATTCAAGTTCTAATAATGGACTAACAGTGGACTTTTCCATCTGCAGATTATACTGAATGGCCAGCGGAGGCAGTATTGCAGAGGAGAATCTCTCTGCGTCGCAGGAAAAAAAAAAGAAAACCCATTCATCAGCTTTGCAAGCCTCTTTCAATTTATATGGTAAGTCACACATTTGAGACTTATACATTTGTTTGAATGTGTGGGGTTGATCATAACATTCTGGAGTTCTCCATAGGTTAACTGATAGGGATGTGCTAAAATGAAGATGGTAAAATCTGTTAGTCCTAATTTTTATGATTCTCAATAAATGTAGCATAAACCTTCCTCCCTTAATTTATCAGACCACTGAATTGCTATTGGTGTACCATAACCCACAAGAATACCAGTAAGAAGGGTGCACTGTCACTTGGCTGCCAAACAGATCTTTCTATCTATGTCCTCATATAGGTGCTAGAGTTGTGTAGAGAGCGGTAGCAAATGAGGCATACGATTGGGAGACGAATGCCAGGTTGAGATTAATATTCAGATTTGAATTTTTAGTGAGCTTTAAATGTTCACAATATTACACAAGCCATAGAAAGCATTATTATCGCTTGATAAAACATTTTTCTCATAGTGTTGCATTAACTTGGCAATATTCAAGTTCTAATAATGGACTAACAGTGGACTTTTCCAACTGCAGATTATACTGAATGGCCAGCGGAGGCAGTATTGCAGAGGAGAATATCTCTGCGTTGCTGAGAAAAAAAAGAAAATCCAATCATCAGCTTTGCAAGCCTCTTTCAATTTATATGGTAAGTCACACATTTGAGACTTATACATTTATTTGAAGGTGTGGGGTTGATCATAACATTCTGGAGTTCTCCAGAGGTTAACTGATAGGGATGTGCTAAAATGAAGATGTTAGAATCTGTTAGTCCTAGTTTTTATGATTCCCAATACCTGTAGCATAAACCTTCAACCCTTAATTTATCAGACCATTGAATTGCTATTGGTGTACCATAACCCACAAAAATTCCAGTAAGAAGGGTGCACTGTCACTTGGCTGCCAAACAGATCTTTCTATTTACGTCCTCATATAGGTGCTAGAGTTGTGTAGAGAGTGGTAGCAAATGAGGCATAGGATAGGGAGACAAATGCCAGGTTGAGATTAATATTCAGATTTGAATTTTTAGTGAGCTTTGGATTTTCACAATATTACACAAGCCATAGAAAGCATTATTATCGCTTGATAAAACATTTTTCTCATAGTGTTGCATTAACTTGTCAATATTCAAGTTCTAATAATGGACTAACAGTGGACTTTTCCATCTGCAGATTATACTGAATGGCCAGCGGAGGCAGTATTGCAGAGAAGAATATCTCTGCGTTGCTGAGAAAAAAAAGAAAATCCAATCATCAGCTTTGCAAGCCTCTTTCAATTTATATGGTAAGTCACACATTTGAGACTTATACATTTATTTGAAGGTGTGGGGTTGATCATAACATTCTGGAGTTCTCCAGAGGTTAACTGATAGGGATGTGCTAAAATGAAGATGTTAGAATCTGTTAGTCCTAGTTTTTATGATTCCCAATAACTGTAGCATAAACCTTCCACCCTTAATTTATCAGACCACTGAATTGCTATTGGTGTACCATAACCCACAAGAATTCCAGTAAGAAGGATGCACTGTCACTTGGCTGCCAAACAGATCTTTCTATCTACGTCCTCATATAGGTGCTAGAGTTGTGTAGAGAGCGGTAGCAAATGAGGCATACGATTGGGAGACGAATGCCAGGTTGAGATTAATATTCAGATTTGAATTTTTAGTGAGCTTGAAATTTTCACAATATTACACAAGCCATAGAAAGCATTATTATCGCTTGATAAAACATTTTTCTCATAGTGTTGCATTAACTTGGCAATATTCAAGTTCTAATAATGGACTAACAGTGGACTTTTCCATCTGCAGATTATACTGAATGGCCAGCGGAGGCAGTATTGCAGAGGAGAATCTCTCTGCGTCGCAGGAAAAAAAAAAGAAAACCCATTCATCAGCTTTGCAAGCCTCTTTCAATTTATATGGTAAGTCACACATTTGAGACTTCTACATTTGTTTGAATGTGTGGGGTTGATCATAACATTCTGGAGCTCTCCATAGGTTAACTGATAGGGATGTGCTAAAATGAAGATGTTAAAATCTGTTAGTCCTAATTTTTATGATTCCCAATAAATGTAGCATAAACCTTCCTCCCTTAATTTATCAGACCACTGAATTGCTATTGGTGTACCATAACCCACAAGAATACCAGTAAGAAGGGTGCACTGTCACTTGGCTGCCAATCAGATCTTTCTATCTACGTCCTCATATAGGTGCTAGAGTTGTGTAGAGAGCGGTAGCAAATGAGGCATACGATTGGGAGACGAATGCCAGGTTGAGATTAATATTCAGATTTGAATTTTTAGTGAGCTTTAAATTTTCACAATATTACACAAGCCATAGAAAGCATTATTATCGCTTGATAAAACATTTTTCTCATAGTGTTGCATTAACTTGGCAATATTCAAGTTCTAATAATGGACTAACAGTGGACTTTCCCATCTGCAGATTATACTGAATGGCCAGCGGAGGCAGTATTGCAGAGAAGAATATCTCTGCGTTGCTGAGAAAAAAAAGAAAATCCAATCATCAGCTTTGCAAGCCTCTTTCAATTTATATGGTAAGTCACACATTTGAGACTTATACATTTATTTGAAGGTGTGGGGTTGATCATAACATTCTGGAGTTCTCCAGAGGTTAACTGATAGGGATGTGCTAAAATGAAGATGTTAAAATCTGTTAGTCCTAATTTTTATGATTCCCAATAAATGTAGCATAAACCTTCCTCCCTTAATTTATCAGACCACTGAATTGCTATTGGTGTACCATAACCCACAAGAATACCAGTAAGAAGGGTGCACTGTCACTTGGCTGCCAAACAGATCTTTCTATCTACGTCCTCATATAGGTGCTAGAGTTGTGTACAGAGCGGTAGCAAATGAGGCATAGGATAGGGAGACGAATGCCAGGTTGAGATTAATATTCAGATTTGAATTTTTAGTGAGCTTTGGATTTTCACAATATTACACAAGCCATAGAAAGCATTATTATCGCTTGATAAAACATTTTTCTCATAGTGTTGCATTAACTTGGCAATATTCAAGTTCTAATAATGGACTAACAGTGGACTTTTCCATCTGCAGATTATACTGAATGGCCAGCGGAGGCAGTATTGCAGAGAAGAATATCTCTGCGTTGCTGAGAAAAAAAAGAAAATCCAATCATCAGCTTTGCAAGCCTCTTTCAATTTATATGGTAAGTCACACATTTGAGACTTATACATTTATTTGAAGGTGTGGGGTTGATCATAACATTCTGGAGTTCTCCAGAGGTTAACTGATAGGGATGTGCTAAAATGAAGATGTTAGAATCTGTTAGTCCTAGTTTTTATGATTCCCAATAACTGTAGCATAAACCTTCCACCCTTAATTTATCAGACCACTGAATTGCTATTGGTGTACCATAACCCACAAGAATTCCAGTAAGAAGGATGCACTGTCACTTGGCTGCCAAACAGATCTTTCTATCTACGTCCTCATATAGGTGCTAGAGTTGTGTAGAGAGCGGTAGCAAATGAGGCATACGATTGGGAGACGAATGCCAGGTTGAGATTAATATTCAGATTTGAATTTTTAGTGAGCTTTAAATTTTCACAATATTACACAAGCCATAGAAAGCATTATTATCGCTTGATAAAACATTTTTCTCATAGTGTTGCATTAACTTGGCAATATTCAAGTTCTAATAATGGACTAACAGTGGACTTTTCCATCTGCAGATTATACTGAATGGCCAGCGGAGGCAGTATTGCAGAGGAGAATCTCTCTGCGTCGCAGGAAAAAAAAAAGAAAACCCATTCATCAGCTTTGCAAGCCTCTTTCAATTTATATGGTAAGTCACACATTTGAGACTTATACATTTGTTTGAATGTGTGGGGTTGATCATAACATTCTGGAGTTCTCCATAGGTTAACTGATAGGGATGTGCTAAAATGAAGATGGTAAAATCTGTTAGTCCTAATTTTTATGATTCTCAATAAATGTAGCATAAACCTTCCTCCCTTAATTTATCAGACCACTGAATTGCTATTGGTGTACCATAACCCACAAGAATACCAGTAAGAAGGGTGCACTGTCACTTGGCTGCCAAACAGATCTTTCTATCTATGTCCTCATATAGGTGCTAGAGTTGTGTAGAGAGCGGTAGCAAATGAGGCATACGATTGGGAGACGAATGCCAGGTTGAGATTAATATTCAGATTTGAATTTTTAGTGAGCTTTAAATGTTCACAATATTACACAAGCCATAGAAAGCATTATTATCGCTTGATAAAACATTTTTCTCATAGTGTTGCATTAACTTGGCAATATTCAAGTTCTAATAATGGACTAACAGTGGACTTTTCCAACTGCAGATTATACTGAATGGCCAGCGGAGGCAGTATTGCAGAGGAGAATATCTCTGCGTTGCTGAGAAAAAAAAGAAAATCCAATCATCAGCTTTGCAAGCCTCTTTCAATTTATATGGTAAGTCACACATTTGAGACTTATACATTTATTTGAAGGTGTGGGGTTGATCATAACATTCTGGAGTTCTCCAGAGGTTAACTGATAGGGATGTGCTAAAATGAAGATGTTAGAATCTGTTAGTCCTAGTTTTTATGATTCCCAATACCTGTAGCATAAACCTTCAACCCTTAATTTATCAGACCATTGAATTGCTATTGGTGTACCATAACCCACAAAAATTCCAGTAAGAAGGGTGCACTGTCACTTGGCTGCCAAACAGATCTTTCTATTTACGTCCTCATATAGGTGCTAGAGTTGTGTAGAGAGTGGTAGCAAATGAGGCATAGGATAGGGAGACAAATGCCAGGTTGAGATTAATATTCAGATTTGAATTTTTAGTGAGCTTTGGATTTTCACAATATTACACAAGCCATAGAAAGCATTATTATCGCTTGATAAAACATTTTTCTCATAGTGTTGCATTAACTTGTCAATATTCAAGTTCTAATAATGGACTAACAGTGGACTTTTCCATCTGCAGATTATACTGAATGGCCAGCGGAGGCAGTATTGCAGAGAAGAATATCTCTGCGTTGCTGAGAAAAAAAAGAAAATCCAATCATCAGCTTTGCAAGCCTCTTTCAATTTATATGGTAAGTCACACATTTGAGACTTATACATTTATTTGAAGGTGTGGGGTTGATCATAACATTCTGGAGTTCTCCAGAGGTTAACTGATAGGGATGTGCTAAAATGAAGATGTTAGAATCTGTTAGTCCTAGTTTTTATGATTCCCAATAACTGTAGCATAAACCTTCCACCCTTAATTTATCAGACCACTGAATTGCTATTGGTGTACCATAACCCACAAGAATTCCAGTAAGAAGGATGCACTGTCACTTGGCTGCCAAACAGATCTTTCTATCTACGTCCTCATATAGGTGCTAGAGTTGTGTAGAGAGCGGTAGCAAATGAGGCATACGATTGGGAGACGAATGCCAGGTTGAGATTAATATTCAGATTTGAATTTTTAGTGAGCTTGAAATTTTCACAATATTACACAAGCCATAGAAAGCATTATTATCGCTTGATAAAACATTTTTCTCATAGTGTTGCATTAACTTGGCAATATTCAAGTTCTAATAATGGACTAACAGTGGACTTTTCCATCTGCAGATTATACTGAATGGCCAGCGGAGGCAGTATTGCAGAGGAGAATCTCTCTGCGTCGCAGGAAAAAAAAAAGAAAACCCATTCATCAGCTTTGCAAGCCTCTTTCAATTTATATGGTAAGTCACACATTTGAGACTTCTACATTTGTTTGAATGTGTGGGGTTGATCATAACATTCTGGAGCTCTCCATAGGTTAACTGATAGGGATGTGCTAAAATGAAGATGTTAAAATCTGTTAGTCCTAATTTTTATGATTCCCAATAAATGTAGCATAAACCTTCCTCCCTTAATTTATCAGACCACTGAATTGCTATTGGTGTACCATAACCCACAAGAATACCAGTAAGAAGGGTGCACTGTCACTTGGCTGCCAATCAGATCTTTCTATCTACGTCCTCATATAGGTGCTAGAGTTGTGTAGAGAGCGGTAGCAAATGAGGCATACGATTGGGAGACGAATGCCAGGTTGAGATTAATATTCAGATTTGAATTTTTAGTGAGCTTTAAATTTTCACAATATTACACAAGCCATAGAAAGCATTATTATCGCTTGATAAAACATTTTTCTCATAGTGTTGCATTAACTTGGCAATATTCAAGTTCTAATAATGGACTAACAGTGGACTTTCCCATCTGCAGATTATACTGAATGGCCAGCGGAGGCAGTATTGCAGAGAAGAATATCTCTGCGTTGCTGAGAAAAAAAAGAAAATCCAATCATCAGCTTTGCAAGCCTCTTTCAATTTATATGGTAAGTCACACATTTGAGACTTATACATTTATTTGAAGGTGTGGGGTTGATCATAACATTCTGGAGTTCTCCAGAGGTTAACTGATAGGGATGTGCTAAAATGAAGATGTTAAAATCTGTTAGTCCTAATTTTTATGATTCCCAATAAATGTAGCATAAACCTTCCTCCCTTAATTTATCAGACCACTGAATTGCTATTGGTGTACCATAACCCACAAGAATACCAGTAAGAAGGGTGCACTGTCACTTGGCTGCCAAACAGATCTTTCTATCTACGTCCTCATATAGGTGCTAGAGTTGTGTAGAGAGCGGTAGCAAATGAGGCATAGGATAGGGAGACGAATGCCAGGTTGAGATTAATATTCAGATTTGAACTTTTTAGTGAGCTTTGGATTTTCACAATATTACACAAGCCATAGAAAGCATTATTATCGCTTGATAAAACATTTTTCTCATAGTGTTGCATTAACTTGGCAATATTCAAGTTCTAATAATGGACTAACAGTGGACTTTTCCATCTGCAGATTATACTGAATGGCCAGCGGAGGCAGTATTGCAGAGAAGAATATCTCTGCGTTGCTGAGAAAAAAAAAGAAAATCCAATCATCAGCTTTGCAAGCCTCTTTCAATTTATATGGTAAGTCACACATTTGAGACTTATACATTTATTTGAAGGTGTGGGGTTGATCATAACATTCTGGAGTTCTCCAGAGGTTAACTGATAGGGATGTGCTAAAATGAAGATGTTAGAATCTGTTAGTCCTAGTTTTTATGATTCCCAATACCTGTAGCATAAACCTTCCTCCGTTAATTTATCAGACCATTGAATTGCTATTGGTGTACCATAACCCACAAGAATTCCAGTAAGAAGGGTGCACTGTCACTTGGCTGCCAAACAGATCTTTCTATCTACGTCCTCATATAGGTGCTAGAGTTGTGTACAGAGCGGTAGCAAATGAGGCATAGGATAGGGAGACGAATGCCAGGTTGAGATTAATATTCAGATTTGAATTTTTAGTGAGCTTTGGATTTTCACAATATTACACAAGCCATAGAAAGCATTATTATCGCTTGATAAAACATTTTTCTCATAGTGTTGCATTAACTTGGCAATATTCAAGTTCTAATAATGGACTAACAGTGGACTTTTCCATCTGCAGATTATACTGAATGGCCAGCGGAGGCAGTATTGCAGAGGAGAATCTCTCTGCGTCGCAGGAAAAAAAAAGAAAATCCAATCATCAGCTTTGCAAGCCTCTTTCAATTTATATGGTAAGTCACACATTTGAGACTTATACATTTGTTTGAATGTGTGGGGTTGATCATAACATTCTGGAGCTCTCCATAGGTTAACTGATAGGGATGTGCTAAAATGAAGATGTTAAAATCTGTTAGTCCTAATTTTTATGATTCCCAATAAATGTAGCATAAACCTTCCTCCCTTAATTTATCAGACCACTGAATTGCTATTGGTGTACCATGACCCACAAGAATTCCAGTAAGAAGGGTGCACTGTCACTTGGCTGCCAAACAGATCTTTCTATCTACGTCCTCATATAGGTGCTAGAGTTGTGTACAGAGCGGTAGCAAATGAGGCATAGGATAGGGAGACGAATGCCAGGTTGAGATTAATATTCAGATTTGAATTTTTAGTGAGCTTTGGATTTTCACAATATTACACAAGCCATAGAAAGCATTATTATCGCTTGATAAAACATTTTTCTCATAGTGTTGCATTAACTTGGCAATATTCAAGTTCTAATAATGGACTAACAGTGGACTTTTCCATCTGCAGATTATACTGAATGGCCAGCGGAGGCAGTATTGCAGAGAAGAATATCTCTGCGTTGCTGAGAAAAAAAAGAAAATCCAATCATCAGCTTTGCAAGCCTCTTTCAATTTATATGGTAAGTCACACATTTGAGACTTATACATTTATTTGAAGGTGTGGGGTTGATCATAACATTCTGGAGTTCTCCAGAGGTTAACTGATAGGGATGTGCTAAAATGAAGATGTTAGAATCGGTTAGTCCTAGTTTTTATGATTCCCAATAACTGTAGCATAAACCTTCCACCCTTAATTTATCAGACCACTGAATTGCTATTGGTGTACCATAACCCACAAGAATTCCAGTAAGAAGGATGCACTGTCACTTGGCTGCCAAACAGATCTTTCTATCTACGTCCTCATATAGGTGCTAGAGTTGTGTAGAGAGCGGTAGCAAATGAGGCATACGATTGGGAGACGAATGCCAGGTTGAGATTAATATTCAGATTTGAATTTTTAGTGAGCTTTAAATTTTCACAATATTACACAAGCCATAGAAAGCATTATTATCGCTTGATAAAACATTTTTCTCATAGTGTTGCATTAACTTGGCAATATTCAAGTTCTAATAATGGACTAACAGTGGACTTTTCCATCTGCAGATTATACTGAATGGCCAGCGGAGGCAGTATTGCAGAGAAGAATATCTCTGCGTTGCTGAGAAAAAAAAGAAAATCCAATCATCAGCTTTGCAAGCCTCTTTCAATTTATATGGTAAGGCACACATTTGAGACTTATACATTTATTTGAAGGTGTGGGGTTGATCATAACATTCTGGAGTTCTCCAGAGGTTAACTGATAGGGATGTGCTAAAATGAAGATGTTAAAATCTGTTAGTCCTAATTTTTATGATTCCCAATAAATGTAGCATAAACCTTCCTCCCTTAATTTATCAGACCACTGAATTGCTATTGGTGTACCATAACCCACAAGAATACCAGTAAGAAGGGTGCACTGTCACTTGGCTGCCAAACAGATCTTTCTATCTACGTCCTCATATAGGTGCTAGAGTTGTGTAGAGAGCGGTAGCAAATGAGGCATAGGATAGGGAGACGAATGCCAGGTTGAGATTAATATTCAGATTTGAATTTTTAGTGAGCTTTGGATTTTCACAATATTACACAAGCCATAGAAAGCATTATTATCGCTTGATAAAACATTTTTCTCATAGTGTTGCATTAACTTGGCAATATTCAAGTTCTAATAATGGACTAACAGTGGACTTTCCCATCTGCAGATTATACTGAATGGCCAGCGGAGGCAGTATTGCAGAGAAGAATATCTCTGCGTTGCTGAGAAAAAAAAGAAAATCCAATCATCAGCTTTGCAAGCCTCTTTCAATTTATATGGTAAGTCACACATTTGAGACTTATACATTTATATGAAGGTGTGGGGTTGATCATAACATTCTGGAGTTCTCCAGAGGTTAACTGATAGGGATGTGCTAAAATGAAGATGTTAGAATCTGTTAGTCCTAGTTTTTATGATTCCCAATACCTGTAGCATAAACCTTCCTCCATTAATTTATCTGACCATTGAATTGCTATTGGTGTACCATAACCCACAAGAATTCCAGTAAGAAGGGTGCACTGTCACTTGGCTGCCAAACAGATCTTTCTATCTACGTCCTCATATAGGTGCTAGAGTTGTGTACAGAGCGGTAGCAAATGAGGCATAGGATAGGGAGACGAATGCCAGGTTGAGATTAATATTCAGATTTGAATTTTTAGTGAGCTTGAAATTTTCACAATATTACACAAGACATAGAAAGCATTATTATCGCTTGATAAAACATTTTTCTCATAGTGTTGCATTAACTTGGCAATATTCAAGTTCTAATAATGGACTAGCAGTGGACTTTTCCATCTGCAGATTATACTGAATGGCCAGCGGAGGCAGTATTGCAGAGGAGAATCTCTCTGCGTCGCAGGAAAAAAAAAAGAAAACCCATTCATCAGCTTTGCAAGCCTCTTTCAATTTATATGGTAAGTCACACATTTGAGACTTATACATTTGTTTGAATGTGTGGGGTTGATCATAACATTCTGGAGCTCTCCATAGGTTAACTGATAGGGATGTGCTAAAATGAAGATGTTAAAATCTGTTAGTCCTAATTTTTATGATTCCCAATAAATGTAGCATAAACCTTCCTCCCTTAATTTATCAGACCACTGAATTGCTGTTGGTGTACCATAACCCACAAGAATACCAGTAAGAAGGGTGCACTGTCACTTGGCTGCCAAACAGATCTTTCTATCTACGTCCTCATATAGGTGCTAGAGTTGTGTAGAGAGCGGTAGCAAATGAGGCATACGATTGGGAGACGAATGCCAGGTTGAGATTAATATTCAGATTTGAATTTTTAGTGAGCTTTAAATTTTCACAATATTACACAAGCCATAGAAAGCATTATTATCGCTTGATAAAACATTTTTCTCATAGTGTTGCATTAACTTGGCAATATTCAAGTTCTAATAATGGACTAACAGTGGACTTTCCCATCTGCAGATTATACTGAATGGCCAGCGGAGGCAGTATTGCAGAGAAGAATATCTCTGCGTTGCTGAGAAAAAAAAGAAAATCCAATCATCAGCTTTGCAAGCCTCTTTCAATTTATATGGTAAGTCACACATTTGAGACTTATACATTTATTTGAAGGTGTGGGGTTGATCATAACATTCTGGAGTTCTCCAGAGGTTAACTGATAGGGATGTGCTAAAATGAAGATGTTAGAATCTGTTAGTCTTAGTTTTTATGATTCCCAATAACTGTAGCATAAACCTTCCACCCTTAATTTATCAGACCACTGAATTGCTATTGGTGTACCATAACCCACAAGAATTCCAGTAAGAAGGATGCACTGTCACTTGGCTGCCAAACAGATCTTTCTATCTACGTCCTCATATAGGTGCTAGAGTTGTGTAGAGAGCGGTAGCAAATGAGGCATACGATTGGGAGACGAATGCCAGGTTGAGATTAATATTCAGATTTGAATTTTTAGTGAGCTTGAAATTTTCACAATATTACACAAGCCATAGAAAGCATTATTATCGCTTGATAAAACATTTTTCTCATAGTGTTGCATTAACTTGGCAATATTCAAGTTCTAATAATGGACTAACAGTGGACTTTTCCATCTGCAGATTATACTGAATGGCCAGCGGAGGCAGTATTGCAGAGGAGAATCTCTCTGCGTCGCAGGAAAAAAAAAAGAAAACCCATTCATCAGCTTTGCAAGCCTCTTTCAATTTATATGGTAAGTCACACATTTGAGACTTCTACATTTGTTTGAATGTGTGGGGTTGATCATAACATTCTGGAGCTCTCCATAGGTTAACTGATAGGGATGTGCTAAAATGAAGATGTTAAAATCTGTTAGTCCTAATTTTTATGATTCCCAATAAATGTAGCATAAACCTTCCTCCCTTAATTTATCAGACCACTGAATTGCTATTGGTGTACCATAACCCACAAGAATACCAGTAAGAAGGGTGCACTGTCACTTGGCTGCCAATCAGATCTTTCTATCTACGTCCTCATATAGGTGCTAGAGTTGTGTAGAGAGCGGTAGCAAATGAGGCATACGATTGGGAGACGAATGCCAGGTTGAGATTAATATTCAGATTTGAATTTTTAGTGAGCTTTAAATTTTCACAATATTACACAAGCCATAGAAAGCATTATTATCGCTTGATAAAACATTTTTCTCATAGTGTTGCATTAACTTGGCAATATTCAAGTTCTAATAATGGACTAACAGTGGACTTTCCCATCTGCAGATTATACTGAATGGCCAGCGGAGGCAGTATTGCAGAGAAGAATATCTCTGCGTTGCTGAGAAAAAAAAGAAAATCCAATCATCAGCTTTGCAAGCCTCTTTCAATTTATATGGTAAGTCACACATTTGAGACTTATACATTTATTTGAAGGTGTGGGGTTGATCATAACATTCTGGAGTTCTCCAGAGGTTAACTGATAGGGATGTGCTAAAATGAAGATGTTAAAATCTGTTAGTCCTAATTTTTATGATTCCCAATAAATGTAGCATAAACCTTCCTCCCTTAATTTATCAGACCACTGAATTGCTATTGGTGTACCATAACCCACAAGAATACCAGTAAGAAGGGTGCACTGTCACTTGGCTGCCAAACAGATCTTTCTATCTACGTCCTCATATAGGTGCTAGAGTTGTGTACAGAGCGGTAGCAAATGAGGCATAGGATAGGGAGACGAATGCCAGGTTGAGATTAATATTCAGATTTGAATTTTTAGTGAGCTTTGGATTTTCACAATATTACACAAGCCATAGAAAGCATTATTATCGCTTGATAAAACATTTTTCTCATAGTGTTGCATTAACTTGGCAATATTCAAGTTCTAATAATGGACTAACAGTGGACTTTTCCATCTGCAGATTATACTGAATGGCCAGCGGAGGCAGTATTGCAGAGAAGAATATCTCTGCGTTGCTGAGAAAAAAAAGAAAATCCAATCATCAGCTTTGCAAGCCTCTTTCAATTTATATGGTAAGTCACACATTTGAGACTTATACATTTATTTGAAGGTGTGGGGTTGATCATAACATTCTGGAGTTCTCCAGAGGTTAACTGATAGGGATGTGCTAAAATGAAGATGTTAGAATCGGTTAGTCCTAGTTTTTATGATTCCCAATAACTGTAGCATAAACCTTCCACCCTTAATTTATCAGACCACTGAATTGCTATTGGTGTACCATAACCCACAAGAATTCCAGTAAGAAGGATGCACTGTCACTTGGCTGCCAAACAGATCTTTCTATCTACGTCCTCATATAGGTGCTAGAGTTGTGTAGAGAGCGGTAGCAAATGAGGCATAGGATAGGGAGACGAATGCCAGGTTGAGATTAATATTCAGATTTGAATTTTTAGTGAGCTTTGGATTTTCACAATATTACACAAGCCATAGAAAGCATTATTATCGCTTGATAAAACATTTTTCTCATAGTGTTGCATTAACTTGGCAATATTCAAGTTCTAATAATGGACTAACAGTGGACTTTCCCATCTGCAGATTATACTGAATGGCCAGCGGAGGCAGTATTGCAGAGAAGAATATCTCTGCGTTGCTGAGAAAAAAAAGAAAATCCAATCATCAGCTTTGCAAGCCTCTTTCAATTTATATGGTAAGTCACACATTTGAGACTTATACATTTATATGAAGGTGTGGGGTTGATCATAACATTCTGGAGTTCTCCAGAGGTTAACTGATAGGGATGTGCTAAAATGAAGATGTTAGAATCTGTTAGTCCTAGTTTTTATGATTCCCAATACCTGTAGCATAAACCTTCCTCCATTAATTTATCTGACCATTGAATTGCTATTGGTGTACCATAACCCACAAGAATTCCAGTAAGAAGGGTGCACTGTCACTTGGCTGCCAAACAGATCTTTCTATCTACGTCCTCATATAGGTGCTAGAGTTGTGTACAGAGCGGTAGCAAATGAGGCATAGGATAGGGAGACGAATGCCAGGTTGAGATTAATATTCAGATTTGAATTTTTAGTGAGCTTGAAATTTTCACAATATTACACAAGCCATAGAAAGCATTATTATCGCTTGATAAAACATTTTTCTCATAGTGTTGCATTAACTTGGCAATATTCAAGTTCTAATAATGGACTAGCAGTGGACTTTTCCATCTGCAGATTATACTGAATGGCCAGCGGAGGCAGTATTGCAGAGGAGAATCTCTCTGCGTCGCAGGAAAAAAAAAAGAAAACCCATTCATCAGCTTTGCAAGCCTCTTTCAATTTATATGGTAAGTCACACATTTGAGACTTATACATTTATTTGAAGGTGTGGGGTTGATCATAACATTCTGGAGTTCTCCAGAGGTTAACTGATAGGGATGTGCTAAAATGAAGATGTTAGAATCTGTTAGTCCTAGTTTTTATGATTCCCAATAACTGTAGCATAAACCTTCCACCCTTAATTTATCAGACCACTGAATTGCTATTGGTGTACCATAACCCACAAGAATTCCAGTAAGAAGGATGCACTGTCACTTGGCTGCCAAACAGATCTTTCTATCTACGTCCTCATATAGGTGCTAGAGTTGTGTAGAGAGCGGTAGCAAATGAGGCATACGATTGGGAGACGAATGCCAGGTTGAGATTAATATTCAGATTTGAATTTTTAGTGAGCTTTAAATTTTCACAATATTACACAAGCCATAGAAAGCATTATTATCGCTTGATAAAACATTTTTCTCATAGTGTTGCATTAACTTGGCAATATTCAAGTTCTAATAATGGACTAACAGTGGACTTTTCCATCTGCAGATTATACTGAATGGCCAGCGGAGGCAGTATTGCAGAGGAGAATCTCTCTGCGTCGCAGGAAAAAAAAAAGAAAACCCATTCATCAGCTTTGCAAGCCTCTTTCAATTTATATGGTAAGTCACACATTTGAGACTTATACATTTGTTTGAATGTGTGGGGTTGATCATAACATTCTGGAGTTCTCCATAGGTTAACTGATAGGGATGTGCTAAAATGAAGATGTTAAAATCTGTTAGTCCTAATTTTTATGATTCTCAATAAATGTAGCATAAACCTTCCTCCCTTAATTTATCAGACCACTGAATTGCTATTGGTGTACCATAACCCACAAGAATACCAGTAAGAAGGGTGCACTGTCACTTGGCTGCCAAACAGATCTTTCTATCTATGTCCTCATATAGGTGCTAGAGTTGTGTAGAGAGCGGTAGCAAATGAGGCATACGATTGGGAGACGAATGCCAGGTTGAGATTAATATTCAGATTTGAATTTTTAGTGAGCTTTAAATGTTCACAATATTACACAAGCCATAGAAAGCATTATTATCGCTTGATAAAACATTTTTCTCATAGTGTTGCATTAACTTGGCAATATTCAAGTTCTAATAATGGACTAACAGTGGACTTTTCCAACTGCAGATTATACTGAATGGCCAGCGGAGGCAGTATTGCAGAGGAGAATATCTCTGCGTTGCTGAGAAAAAAAAGAAAATCCAATCATCAGCTTTGCAAGCCTCTTTCAATTTATATGGTAAGTCACACATTTGAGACTTATACATTTATTTGAAGGTGTGGGGTTGATCATAACATTCTGGAGTTCTCCAGAGGTTAACTGATAGGGATGTGCTAAAATGAAGATGTTAGAATCTGTTAGTCCTAGTTTTTATGATTCCCAATACCTGTAGCATAAACCTTCAACCCTTAATTTATCAGACCATTGAATTGCTATTGGTGTACCATAACCCACAAAAATTCCAGTAAGAAGGGTGCACTGTCACTTGGCTGCCAAACAGATCTTTCTATTTACGTCCTCATATAGGTGCTAGAGTTGTGTAGAGAGTGGTAGCAAATGAGGCATAGGATAGGGAGACAAATGCCAGGTTGAGATTAATATTCAGATTTGAATTTTTAGTGAGCTTTGGATTTTCACAATATTACACAAGCCATAGAAAGCATTATTATCGCTTGATAAAACATTTTTCTCATAGTGTTGCATTAACTTGTCAATATTCAAGTTCTAATAATGGACTAACAGTGGACTTTTCCATCTGCAGATTATACTGAATGGCCAGCGGAGGCAGTATTGCAGAGAAGAATATCTCTGCGTTGCTGAGAAAAAAAAGAAAATCCAATCATCAGCTTTGCAAGCCTCTTTCAATTTATATGGTAAGTCACACATTTGAGACTTATACATTTATTTGAAGGTGTGGGGTTGATCATAACATTCTGGAGTTCTCCAGAGGTTAACTGATAGGGATGTGCTAAAATGAAGATGTTAGAATCTGTTAGTCCTAGTTTTTATGATTCCCAATAACTGTAGCATAAACCTTCCACCCTTAATTTATCAGACCACTGAATTGCTATTGGTGTACCATAACCCACAAGAATTCCAGTAAGAAGGATGCACTGTCACTTGGCTGCCAAACAGATCTTTCTATCTACGTCCTCATATAGGTGCTAGAGTTGTGTAGAGAGCGGTAGCAAATGAGGCATACGATTGGGAGACGAATGCCAGGTTGAGATTAATATTCAGATTTGAATTTTTAGTGAGCTTGAAATTTTCACAATATTACACAAGCCATAGAAAGCATTATTATCGCTTGATAAAACATTTTTCTCATAGTGTTGCATTAACTTGGCAATATTCAAGTTCTAATAATGGACTAACAGTGGACTTTTCCATCTGCAGATTATACTGAATGGCCAGCGGAGGCAGTATTGCAGAGGAGAATCTCTCTGCGTCGCAGGAAAAAAAAAAGAAAACCCATTCATCAGCTTTGCAAGCCTCTTTCAATTTATATGGTAAGTCACACATTTGAGACTTCTACATTTGTTTGAATGTGTGGGGTTGATCATAACATTCTGGAGCTCTCCATAGGTTAACTGATAGGGATGTGCTAAAATGAAGATGTTAAAATCTGTTAGTCCTAATTTTTATGATTCCCAATAAATGTAGCATAAACCTTCCTCCCTTAATTTATCAGACCACTGAATTGCTATTGGTGTACCATAACCCACAAGAATACCAGTAAGAAGGGTGCACTGTCACTTGGCTGCCAATCAGATCTTTCTATCTACGTCCTCATATAGGTGCTAGAGTTGTGTAGAGAGCGGTAGCAAATGAGGCATACGATTGGGAGACGAATGCCAGGTTGAGATTAATATTCAGATTTGAATTTTTAGTGAGCTTTAAATTTTCACAATATTACACAAGCCATAGAAAGCATTATTATCGCTTGATAAAACATTTTTCTCATAGTGTTGCATTAACTTGGCAATATTCAAGTTCTAATAATGGACTAACAGTGGACTTTCCCATCTGCAGATTATACTGAATGGCCAGCGGAGGCAGTATTGCAGAGAAGAATATCTCTGCGTTGCTGAGAAAAAAAAGAAAATCCAATCATCAGCTTTGCAAGCCTCTTTCAATTTATATGGTAAGTCACACATTTGAGACTTATACATTTATTTGAAGGTGTGGGGTTGATCATAACATTCTGGAGTTCTCCAGAGGTTAACTGATAGGGATGTGCTAAAATGAAGATGTTAAAATCTGTTAGTCCTAATTTTTATGATTCCCAATAAATGTAGCATAAACCTTCCTCCCTTAATTTATCAGACCACTGAATTGCTATTGGTGTACCATAACCCACAAGAATTCCAGTAAGAAGGATGCACTGTCACTTGGCTGCCAAACAGATCTTTCTATCTACGTCCTCATATAGGTGCTAGAGTTGTGTACAGAGCGGTAGCAAATGAGGCATAGGATAGGGAGACGAATGCCAGGTTGAGATTAATATTCAGATTTGAATTTTTAGTGAGCTTGAAATTTTCACAATATTACACAAGCCATAGAAAGCATTATTATCGCTTGATAAAACATTTTTCTCATAGTGTTGCATTAACTTGGCAATATTCAAGTTCTAATAATGGACTAGCAGTGGACTTTTCCATCTGCAGATTATACTGAATGGCCAGCGGAGGCAGTATTGCAGAGGAGAATCTCTCTGCGTCGCAGGAAAAAAAAAAGAAAACCCATTCATCAGCTTTGCAAGCCTCTTTCAATTTATATGGTAAGTCACACATTTGAGACTTATACATTTATTTGAAGGTGTGGGGTTGATCATAACATTCTGGAGTTCTCCAGAGGTTAACTGATAGGGATGTGCTAAAATGAAGATGTTAGAATCTGTTAGTCCTAGTTTTTATGATTCCCAATAACTGTAGCATAAACCTTCCACCCTTAATTTATCAGACCACTGAATTGCTATTGGTGTACCATAACCCACAAGAATTCCAGTAAGAAGGATGCACTGTCACTTGGCTGCCAAACAGATCTTTCTATCTACGTCCTCATATAGGTGCTAGAGTTGTGTAGAGAGCGGTAGCAAATGAGGCATACGATTGGGAGACGAATGCCAGGTTGAGATTAATATTCAGATTTGAATTTTTAGTGAGCTTTAAATTTTCACAATATTACACAAGCCATAGAAAGCATTATTATCGCTTGATAAAACATTTTTCTCATAGTGTTGCATTAACTTGGCAATATTCAAGTTCTAATAATGGACTAACAGTGGACTTTTCCATCTGCAGATTATACTGAATGGCCAGCGGAGGCAGTATTGCAGAGGAGAATCTCTCTGCGTCGCAGGAAAAAAAAAAGAAAACCCATTCATCAGCTTTGCAAGCCTCTTTCAATTTATATGGTAAGTCACACATTTGAGACTTATACATTTGTTTGAATGTGTGGGGTTGATCATAACATTCTGGAGTTCTCCATAGGTTAACTGATAGGGATGTGCTAAAATGAAGATGTTAAAATCTGTTAGTCCTAATTTTTATGATTCTCAATAAATGTAGCATAAACCTTCCTCCCTTAATTTATCAGACCACTGAATTGCTATTGGTGTACCATAACCCACAAGAATACCAGTAAGAAGGGTGCACTGTCACTTGGCTGCCAAACAGATCTTTCTATCTATGTCCTCATATAGGTGCTAGAGTTGTGTAGAGAGCGGTAGCAAATGAGGCATACGATTGGGAGACGAATGCCAGGTTGAGATTAATATTCAGATTTGAATTTTTAGTGAGCTTTAAATGTTCACAATATTACACAAGCCATAGAAAGCATTATTATCGCTTGATAAAACATTTTTCTCATAGTGTTGCATTAACTTGGCAATATTCAAGTTCTAATAATGGACTAACAGTGGACTTTTCCAACTGCAGATTATACTGAATGGCCAGCGGAGGCAGTATTGCAGAGGAGAATATCTCTGCGTTGCTGAGAAAAAAAAGAAAATCCAATCATCAGCTTTGCAAGCCTCTTTCAATTTATATGGTAAGTCACACATTTGAGACTTATACATTTATTTGAAGGTGTGGGGTTAATCATAACATTCTGGAGTTCTCCAGAGGTTAACTGATAGGGATGTGCTAAAATGAAGATGTTAGAATCTGTTAGTCCTAGTTTTTATGATTCCCAATACCTGTAGCATAAACCTTCAACCCTTAATTTATCAGACCATTGAATTGCTATTGGTGTACCATAACCCACAAAAATTCCAGTAAGAAGGGTGCACTGTCACTTGGCTGCCAAACAGATCTTTCTATTTACGTCCTCATATAGGTGCTAGAGTTGTGTAGAGAGTGGTAGCAAATGAGGCATAGGATAGGGAGACAAATGCCAGGTTGAGATTAATATTCAGATTTGAATTTTTAGTGAGCTTTGGATTTTCACAATATTACACAAGCCATAGAAAGCATTATTATCGCTTGATAAAACATTTTTCTCATAGTGTTGCATTAACTTGTCAATATTCAAGTTCTAATAATGGACTAACAGTGGACTTTTCCATCTGCAGATTATACTGAATGGCCAGCGGAGGCAGTATTGCAGAGAAGAATATCTCTGCGTTGCTGAGAAAAAAAAGAAAATCCAATCATCAGCTTTGCAAGCCTCTTTCAATTTATATGGTAAGTCACACATTTGAGACTTATACATTTATTTGAAGGTGTGGGGTTGATCATAACATTCTGGAGTTCTCCAGAGGTTAACTGATAGGGATGTGCTAAAATGAAGATGTTAGAATCTGTTAGTCCTAGTTTTTATGATTCCCAATAACTGTAGCATAAACCTTCCACCCTTAATTTATCAGACCACTGAATTGCTATTGGTGTACCATAACCCACAAGAATTCCAGTAAGAAGGATGCACTGTCACTTGGCTGCCAAACAGATCTTTCTATCTACGTCCTCATATAGGTGCTAGAGTTGTGTAGAGAGCGGTAGCAAATGAGGCATACGATTGGGAGACGAATGCCAGGTTGAGATTAATATTCAGATTTGAATTTTTAGTGAGCTTGAAATTTTCACAATATTACACAAGCCATAGAAAGCATTATTATCGCTTGATAAAACATTTTTCTCATAGTGTTGCATTAACTTGGCAATATTCAAGTTCTAATAATGGACTAACAGTGGACTTTTCCATCTGCAGATTATACTGAATGGCCAGCGGAGGCAGTATTGCAGAGGAGAATCTCTCTGCGTCGCAGGAAAAAAAAAAGAAAACCCATTCATCAGCTTTGCAAGCCTCTTTCAATTTATATGGTAAGTCACACATTTGAGACTTCTACATTTGTTTGAATGTGTGGGGTTGATCATAACATTCTGGAGCTCTCCATAGGTTAACTGATAGGGATGTGCTAAAATGAAGATGTTAAAATCTGTTAGTCCTAATTTTTATGATTCCCAATAAATGTAGCATAAACCTTCCTCCCTTAATTTATCAGACCACTGAATTGCTATTGGTGTACCATAACCCACAAGAATACCAGTAAGAAGGGTGCACTGTCACTTGGCTGCCAATCAGATCTTTCTATCTACGTCCTCATATAGGTGCTAGAGTTGTGTAGAGAGCGGTAGCAAATGAGGCATACGATTGGGAGACGAATGCCAGGTTGAGATTAATATTCAGATTTGAATTTTTAGTGAGCTTTAAATTTTCACAATATTACACAAGCCATAGAAAGCATTATTATCGCTTGATAAAACATTTTTCTCATAGTGTTGCATTAACTTGGCAATATTCAAGTTCTAATAATGGACTAACAGTGGACTTTCCCATCTGCAGATTATACTGAATGGCCAGCGGAGGCAGTATTGCAGAGAAGAATATCTCTGCGTTGCTGAGAAAAAAAAGAAAATCCAATCATCAGCTTTGCAAGCCTCTTTCAATTTATATGGTAAGTCACACATTTGAGACTTATACATTTATTTGAAGGTGTGGGGTTGATCATAACATTCTGGAGTTCTCCAGAGGTTAACTGATAGGGATGTGCTAAAATGAAGATGTTAAAATCTGTTAGTCCTAATTTTTATGATTCCCAATAAATGTAGCATAAACCTTCCTCCCTTAATTTATCAGACCACTGAATTGCTATTGGTGTACCATAACCCACAAGAATACCAGTAAGAAGGGTGCACTGTCACTTGGCTGCCAAACAGATCTTTCTATCTACGTCCTCATATAGGTGCTAGAGTTGTGTAGAGAGCGGTAGCAAATGAGGCATAGGATAGGGAGACGAATGCCAGGTTGAGATTAATATTCAGATTTGAACTTTTTAGTGAGCTTTGGATTTTCACAATATTACACAAGCCATAGAAAGCATTATTATCGCTTGATAAAACATTTTTCTCATAGTGTTGCATTAACTTGGCAATATTCAAGTTCTAATAATGGACTAACAGTGGACTTTTCCATCTGCAGATTATACTGAATGGCCAGCGGAGGCAGTATTGCAGAGAAGAATATCTCTGCGTTGCTGAGAAAAAAAAAGAAAATCCAATCATCAGCTTTGCAAGCCTCTTTCAATTTATATGGTAAGTCACACATTTGAGACTTATACATTTATTTGAAGGTGTGGGGTTGATCATAACATTCTGGAGTTCTCCAGAGGTTAACTGATAGGGATGTGCTAAAATGAAGATGTTAGAATCTGTTAGTCCTAGTTTTTATGATTCCCAATACCTGTAGCATAAACCTTCCTCCGTTAATTTATCAGACCATTGAATTGCTATTGGTGTACCATAACCCACAAGAATTCCAGTAAGAAGGGTGCACTGTCACTTGGCTGCCAAACAGATCTTTCTATCTACGTCCTCATATAGGTGCTAGAGTTGTGTACAGAGCGGTAGCAAATGAGGCATAGGATAGGGAGACGAATGCCAGGTTGAGATTAATATTCAGATTTGAATTTTTAGTGAGCTTTGGATTTTCACAATATTACACAAGCCATAGAAAGCATTATTATCGCTTGATAAAACATTTTTCTCATAGTGTTGCATTAACTTGGCAATATTCAAGTTCTAATAATGGACTAACAGTGGACTTTTCCATCTGCAGATTATACTGAATGGCCAGCGGAGGCAGTATTGCAGAGGAGAATCTCTCTGCGTCGCAGGAAAAAAAAAGAAAATCCAATCATCAGCTTTGCAAGCCTCTTTCAATTTATATGGTAAGTCACACATTTGAGACTTATACATTTGTTTGAATGTGTGGGGTTGATCATAACATTCTGGAGCTCTCCATAGGTTAACTGATAGGGATGTGCTAAAATGAAGATGTTAAAATCTGTTAGTCCTAATTTTTATGATTCCCAATAAATGTAGCATAAACCTTCCTCCCTTAATTTATCAGACCACTGAATTGCTATTGGTGTACCATAACCCACAAGAATTCCAGTAAGAAGGGTGCACTGTCACTTGGCTGCCAAACAGATCTTTCTATCTACGTCCTCATATAGGTGCTAGAGTTGTGTACAGAGCGGTAGCAAATGAGGCATAGGATAGGGAGACGAATGCCAGGTTGAGATTAATATTCAGATTTGAATTTTTAGTGAGCTTTGGATTTTCACAATATTACACAAGCCATAGAAAGCATTATTATCGCTTGATAAAACATTTTTCTCATAGTGTTGCATTAACTTGGCAATATTCAAGTTCTAATAATGGACTAACAGTGGACTTTTCCATCTGCAGATTATACTGAATGGCCAGCGGAGGCAGTATTGCAGAGAAGAATATCTCTGCGTTGCTGAGAAAAAAAAGAAAATCCAATCATCAGCTTTGCAAGCCTCTTTCAATTTATATGGTAAGTCACACATTTGAGACTTATACATTTATTTGAAGGTGTGGGGTTGATCATAACATTCTGGAGTTCTCCAGAGGTTAACTGATAGGGATGTGCTAAAATGAAGATGTTAGAATCGGTTAGTCCTAGTTTTTATGATTCCCAATAACTGTAGCATAAACCTTCCACCCTTAATTTATCAGACCACTGAATTGCTATTGGTGTACCATAACCCACAAGAATTCCAGTAAGAAGGATGCACTGTCACTTGGCTGCCAAACAGATCTTTCTATCTACGTCCTCATATAGGTGCTAGAGTTGTGTAGAGAGCGGTAGCAAATGAGGCATACGATTGGGAGACGAATGCCAGGTTGAGATTAATATTCAGATTTGAATTTTTAGTGAGCTTTAAATTTTCACAATATTACACAAGCCATAGAAAGCATTATTATCGCTTGATAAAACATTTTTCTCATAGTGTTGCATTAACTTGGCAATATTCAAGTTCTAATAATGGACTAACAGTCGACTTTTCCATCTGCAGATTATACTGAATGGCCAGCGGAGGCAGTATTGCAGAGAAGAATATCTCTGCGTTGCTGAGAAAAAAAAGAAAATCCAATCATCAGCTTTGCAAGCCTCTTTCAATTTATATGGTAAGGCACACATTTGAGACTTATACATTTATTTGAAGGTGTGGGGTTGATCATAACATTCTGGAGTTCTCCAGAGGTTAACTGATAGGGATGTGCTAAAATGAAGATGTTAAAATCTGTTAGTCCTAATTTTTATGATTCCCAATAAATGTAGCATAAACCTTCCTCCCTTAATTTATCAGACCACTGAATTGCTATTGGTGTACCATAACCCACAAGAATACCAGTAAGAAGGGTGCACTGTCACTTGGCTGCCAAACAGATCTTTCTATCTACGTCCTCATATAGGTGCTAGAGTTGTGTAGAGAGCGGTAGCAAATGAGGCATAGGATAGGGAGACGAATGCCAGGTTGAGATTAATATTCAGATTTGAATTTTTAGTGAGCTTTGGATTTTCACAATATTACACAAGCCATAGAAAGCATTATTATCGCTTGATAAAACATTTTTCTCATAGTGTTGCATTAACTTGGCAATATTCAAGTTCTAATAATGGACTAACAGTGGACTTTCCCATCTGCAGATTATACTGAATGGCCAGCGGAGGCAGTATTGCAGAGAAGAATATCTCTGCGTTGCTGAGAAAAAAAAGAAAATCCAATCATCAGCTTTGCAAGCCTCTTTCAATTTATATGGTAAGTCACACATTTGAGACTTATACATTTATATGAAGGTGTGGGGTTGATCATAACATTCTGGAGTTCTCCAGAGGTTAACTGATAGGGATGTGCTAAAATGAAGATGTTAGAATCTGTTAGTCCTAGTTTTTATGATTCCCAATACCTGTAGCATAAACCTTCCTCCATTAATTTATCTGACCATTGAATTGCTATTGGTGTACCATAACCCACAAGAATTCCAGTAAGAAGGGTGCACTGTCACTTGGCTGCCAAACAGATCTTTCTATCTACGTCCTCATATAGGTGCTAGAGTTGTGTACAGAGCGGTAGCAAATGAGGCATAGGATAGGGAGACGAATGCCAGGTTGAGATTAATATTCAGATTTGAATTTTTAGTGAGCTTGAAATTTTCACAATATTACACAAGCCATAGAAAGCATTATTATCGCTTGATAAAACATTTTTCTCATAGTGTTGCATTAACTTGGCAATATTCAAGTTCTAATAATGGACTAGCAGTGGACTTTTCCATCTGCAGATTATACTGAATGGCCAGCGGAGGCAGTATTGCAGAGGAGAATCTCTCTGCGTCGCAGGAAAAAAAAAAGAAAACCCATTCATCATCTTTGCAAGCCTCTTTCAATTTATATGGTAAGTCACACATTTGAGACTTATACATTTGTTTGAATGTTTGGGGTTGATCATAACATTCTGGAGCTCTCCATAGGTTAACTGATAGGGATGTGCTAAAATGAAGATGTTAAAATCTGTTAGTCCTAGTTTTTATGATTCCCAATAACTGTAGCATAAACCTTCCACCCTTAATTTATCAGACCACTGAATTGCTATTGGTGTACCATAACCCACAAGAATTCCAGTAAGAAGGATGCACTGTCACTTGGCTGCCAAACAGATCTTTCTATCTACGTCCTCATATAGGTGCTAGAGTTGTGTAGAGAGCGGTAGCAAATGAGGCATACGATTGGGAGACGAATGCCAGGTTGAGATTAATATTCAGATTTGAATTTTTAGTGAGCTTGAAATTTTCACAATATTACACAAGCCATAGAAAGCATTATTATCGCTTGATAAAACATTTTTCTCATAGAGTTGCATTAACTTGGCAATATTCAAGTTCTAATAATGGACTAACAGTGGACTTTTCCATCTGCAGATTATACTGAATGGCCAGCGGAGGCAGTATTGCAGAGGAGAATCTCTCTGCGTCGCAGGAAAAAAAAAAGAAAACCCATTCATCAGCTTTGCAAGCCTCTTTCAATTTATATGGTAAGTCACACATTTGAGACTTATACATTTGTTTGAATGTGTGGGGTTGATCATAACATTCTGGAGCTCTCCATAGGTTAACTGATAGGGATGTGCTAAAATGAAGATGTTAAAATCTGTTAGTCCTAATTTTTATGATTCCCAATAAATGTAGCATAAACCTTCCTCCCTTAATTTATCAGACCACTGAATTGCTGTTGGTGTACCATAACCCACAAGAATACCAGTAAGAAGGGTGCACTGTCACTTGGCTGCCAAACAGATCTTTCTATCTACGTCCTCATATAGGTGCTAGAGTTGTGTAGAGAGCGGTAGCAAATGAGGCATACGATTGGGAGACGAATGCCAGGTTGAGATTAATATTCAGATTTGAATTTTTAGTGAGCTTTAAATTTTCACAATATTACACAAGCCATAGAAAGCATTATTATCACTTGATAAAACATTTTTCTCATAGTGTTGCATTAACTTGGCAATATTCAAGTTCTAATAATGGACTAACAGTGGACTTTCCCATCTGCAGATTATACTGAATGGCCAGCGGAGGCAGTATTGCAGAGAAGAATATCTCTGCGTTGCTGAGAAAAAAAAGAAAATCCAATCATCAGCTTTGCAAGCCTCTTTCAATTTATATGGTAAGTCACACATTTGAGACTTATACATTTATTTGAAGGTGTGGGGTTGATCATAACATTCTGGAGTTCTCCAGAGGTTAACTGATAGGGATGTGCTAAAATGAAGATGTTAGAATCTGTTAGTCTTAGTTTTTATGATTCCCAATAACTGTAGCATAAACCTTCCACCCTTAATTTATCAGACCACTGAATTGCTATTGGTGTACCATAACCCACAAGAATTCCAGTAAGAAGGATGCACTGTCACTTGGCTGCCAAACAGATCTTTCTATCTACGTCCTCATATAGGTGCTAGAGTTGTGTAGAGAGCGGTAGCAAATGAGGCATACGATTGGGAGACGAATGCCAGGTTGAGATTAATATTCAGATTTGAATTTTTAGTGAGCTTGAAATTTTCACAATATTACACAAGCCATAGAAAGCATTATTATCGCTTGATAAAACATTTTTCTCATAGTGTTGCATTAACTTGGCAATATTCAAGTTCTAATAATGGACTAACAGTGGACTTTTCCATCTGCAGATTATACTGAATGGCCAGCGGAGGCAGTATTGCAGAGGAGAATCTCTCTGCGTCGCAGGAAAAAAAAAAGAAAACCCATTCATCATCTTTGCAAGCCTCTTTCAATTTATATGGTAAGTCACACATTTGAGACTTATACATTTGTTTGAATGTTTGGGGTTGATCATAACATTCTGGAGCTCTCCATAGGTTAACTGATAGGGATGTGCTAAAATGAAGATGTTAAAATCTGTTAGTCCTAGTTTTTATGATTCCCAATAACTGTAGCATAAACCTTCCACCCTTAATTTATCAGACCACTGAATTGCTATTGGTGTACCATAACCCACAAGAATTCCAGTAAGAAGGATGCACTGTCACTTGGCTGCCAAACAGATCTTTCTATCTACGTCCTCATATAGGTGCTAGAGTTGTGTAGAGAGCGGTAGCAAATGAGGCATACGATTGGGAGACGAATGCCAGGTTGAGATTAATATTCAGATTTGAATTTTTAGTGAGCTTTAAATTTTCACAATATTACACAAGCCATAGAAAGCATTATTATCGCTTGATAAAACATTTTTCTCATAGTGTTGCATTAACTTGGCAATATTCAAGTTCTAATAATGGACTAACAGTGGACTTTTCCATCTGCAGATTATACTGAATGGCCAGCGGAGGCAGTATTGCAGAGAAGAATATCTCTGCGTTGCTGAGAAAAAAAAGAAAATCCAATCATCAGCTTTGCAAGCCTCTTTCAATTTATATGGTAAGGCACACATTTGAGACTTATACATTTATTTGAAGGTGTGGGGTTGATCATAACATTCTGGAGTTCTCCAGAGGTTAACTGATAGGGATGTGCTAAAATGAAGATGTTAAAATCTGTTAGTCCTAATTTTTATGATTCCCAATAAATGTAGCATAAACCTTCCTCCCTTAATTTATCAGACCACTGAATTGCTATTGGTGTACCATAACCCACAAGAATACCAGTAAGAAGGGTGCACTGTCACTTGGCTGCCAAACAGATCTTTCTATCTACGTCCTCATATAGGTGCTAGAGTTGTGTAGAGAGCGGTAGCAAATGAGGCATAGGATAGGGAGACGAATGCCAGGTTGAGATTAATATTCAGATTTGAATTTTTAGTGAGCTTTGGATTTTCACAATATTACACAAGCCATAGAAAGCATTATTATCGCTTGATAAAACATTTTTCTCATAGTGTTGCATTAACTTGGCAATATTCAAGTTCTAATAATGGACTAACAGTGGACTTTCCCATCTGCAGATTATACTGAATGGCCAGCGGAGGCAGTATTGCAGAGAAGAATATCTCTGCGTTGCTGAGAAAAAAAAGAAAATCCAATCATCAGCTTTGCAAGCCTCTTTCAATTTATATGGTAAGTCACACATTTGAGACTTATACATTTATATGAAGGTGTGGGGTTGATCATAACATTCTGGAGTTCTCCAGAGGTTAACTGATAGGGATGTGCTAAAATGAAGATGTTAGAATCTGTTAGTCCTAGTTTTTATGATTCCCAATACCTGTAGCATAAACCTTCCTCCATTAATTTATCAGACCATTGAATTGCTATTGGTGTACCATAACCCACAAGAATTCCAGTAAGAAGGGTGCACTGTCACTTGGCTGCCAAACAGATCTTTCTATCTACGTCCTCATATAGGTGCTAGAGTTGTGTACAGAGCGGTAGCAAATGAGGCATAGGATAGGGAGACGAATGCCAGGTTGAGATTAATATTCAGATTTGAATTTTTAGTGAGCTTGAAATTTTCACAATATTACACAAGCCATAGAAAGCATTATTATCGCTTGATAAAACATTTTTCTCATAGTGTTGCATTAACTTGGCAATATTCAAGTTCTAATAATGGACTAACAGTGGACTTTTCCATCTGCAGATTATACTGAATGGCCAGCGGAGGCAGTATTGCAGAGGAGAATCTCTCTGCGTCGCAGGAAAAAAAAAAGAAAACCCATTCATCATCTTTGCAAGCCTCTTTCAATTTATATGGTAAGTCACACATTTGAGACTTATACATTTGTTTGAATGTTTGGGGTTGATCATAACATTCTGGAGCTCTCCATAGGTTAACTGATAGGGATGTGCTAAAATGAAGATGTTAAAATCTGTTAGTCCTAGTTTTTATGATTCCCAATAACTGTAGCATAAACCTTCCACCCTTAATTTATCAGACCACTGAATTGCTATTGGTGTACCATAACCCACAAGAATTCCAGTAAGAAGGATGCACTGTCACTTGGCTGCCAAACAGATCTTTCTATCTACGTCCTCATATAGGTGCTAGAGTTGTGTAGAGAGCGGTAGCAAATGAGGCATACGATTGGGAGACGAATGCCAGGTTGAGATTAATATTCAGATTTGAATTTTTAGTGAGCTTGAAATTTTCACAATATTACACAAGCCATAGAAAGCATTATTATCGCTTGATAAAACATTTTTCTCATAGTGTTGCATTAACTTGGCAATATTCAAGTTCTAATAATGGACTAACAGTGGACTTTTCCATCTGCAGATTATACTGAATGGCCAGCGGAGGCAGTATTGCAGAGGAGAATCTCTCTGCGTCGCAGGAAAAAAAAAAGAAAACCCATTCATCTGCTTTGCAAGCCTCTTTCAATTTATATGGTAAGTCACACATTTGAGACTTATACATTTGTTTGAATGTGTGGGGTTGATCATAACATTCTGGAGCTCTCCATAGGTTAACTGATAGGGATGTGCTAAAATGAAGATGTTAAAATCTGTTAGTCCTAATTTTTATGATTCCCAATAAATGTAGCATAAACCTTCCTCCCTTAATTTATCAGACCACTGAATTGCTGTTGGTGTACCATAACCCACAAGAATACCAGTAAGAAGGGTGCACTGTCACTTGGCTGCCAAACAGATCTTTCTATCTACGTCCTCATATAGGTGCTAGAGTTGTGTAGAGAGCGGTAGCAAATGAGGCATACGATTGGGAGACGAATGCCAGGTTGAGATTAATATTCAGATTTGAATTTTTAGTGAGCTTTAAATTTTCACAATATTACACAAGCCATAGAAAGCATTATTATCGCTTGATAAAACATTTTTCTCATAGTGTTGCATTAACTTGGCAATATTCAAGTTCTAATAATGGACTAACAGTGGACTTTCCCATCTGCAGATTATACTGAATGGCCAGCGGAGGCAGTATTGCAGAGAAGAATATCTCTGCGTTGCTGAGAAAAAAAAGAAAATCCAATCATCAGCTTTGCAAGCCTCTTTCAATTTATATGGTAAGTCACACATTTGAGACTTATACATTTATTTGAAGGTGTGGGGTTGATCATAACATTCTGGAGTTCTCCAGAGGTTAACTGATAGGGATGTGCTAAAATGAAGATGTTAGAATCTGTTAGTCCTAGTTTTTATGATTCCCAATAACTGTAGCATAAACCTTCCACCCTTAATTTATCAGACCACTGAATTGCTATTGGTGTACCATAACCCACAAGAATTCCAGTAAGAAGGATGCACTGTCACTTGGCTGCCAAACAGATCTTTCTATCTACGTCCTCATATAGGTGCTAGAGTTGTGTAGAGAGCGGTAGCAAATGAGGCATACGATTGGGAGACGAATGCCAGGTTGAGATTAATATTCAGATTTGAATTTTTAGTGAGCTTGAAATTTTCACAATATTACACAAGCCATAGAAAGCATTATTATCGCTTGATAAAACATTTTTCTCATAGTGTTGCATTAACTTGGCAATATTCAAGTTCTAATAATGGACTAACAGTGGACTTTTCCATCTGCAGATTATACTGAATGGCCAGCGGAGGCAGTATTGCAGAGGAGAATCTCTCTGCGTCGCAGGAAAAAAAAAAGAAAACCCATTCATCATCTTTGCAAGCTTCTTTCAATTTATATGGTAAGTCACACATTTGAGACTTCTACATTTGTTTGAATGTGTGGGGTTGATCATAACATTCTGGAGCTCTCCATAGGTTAACTGATAGGGATGTGCTAAAATGAAGATGTTAAAATCTGTTAGTCCTAATTTTTATGATTCCCAATACCTGTAGCATAAACCTTCCTCCATTAATTTATCAGACCATTGAATTGCTATTGGTGTACCATAACCCACAAGAATTCCAGTAAGAAGGGTGCACTGTCACTTGGCTGCCAAACAGATCTTTCTATCTACGTCCTCATATAGGTGCTAGAGTTGTGTACAGAGCGGTAGCAAATGAGGCATAGGATAGGGAGACGAATGCCAGGTTGAGATTAATATTCAGATTTGAATTTTTAGTGAGCTTTGGATTTTCACAATATTACACAAGCCATAGAAAGCATTATTATCGCTTGATAAAACATTTTTCTCATAGTGTTGCATTAACTTGGCAATATTCAAGTTCTAATAATGGACTAACAGTGGACTTTTCCATCTGCAGATTATACTGAATGGCCAGCGGAGGCAGTATTGCAGAGGAGAATCTCTCTGCGTCGCAGGAAAAAAAAAAGAAAACCCATTCATCAGCTTTGCAAGCCTCTTTCAATTTATATGGTAAGTCACACATTTGAGACTTATACATTTGTTTGAATGTGTGGGGTTGATCATAACATTCTGGAGTTCTCCATAGGTTAACTGATAGGGATGTGCTAAAATGAAGATGTTAAAATCTGTTAGTCCTAATTTTTATGATTCTCAATAAATGTAGCATAAACCTTCCTCCCTTAATTTATCAGACCACTGAATTGCTATTGGTGTACCATAACCCACAAGAATCCCAGTAAGAAGGGTGCACTGTCACTTGGCTGCCAAACAGATCTTTCTATCTACGTCCTCATATAGGTGCTAGAGTTGTGTAGAGAGCGGTAGCAAATGAGGCATACGATTGGGAGACGAATGCCAGGTTGAGATTAATATTCAGATTTGAATTTTTAGTGAGCTTTAAATGTTCACAATATTACACAAGCCATAGAAAGCATTATTATCGCTTGATAAAACATTTTTCTCATAGTGTTGCATTAACTTGGCAATATTCAAGTTCTAATAATGGACTAACAGTGGACTTTTCCAACTGCAGATTATACTGAATGGCCAGCGGAGGCAGTATTGCAGAGGAGAATATCTCTGCGTTGCTGAGAAAAAAAAGAAAATCCAATCATCAGCTTTGCAAGCCTCTTTCAATTTATATGGTAAGTCACACATTTGAGACTTATACATTTATATGAAGGTGTGGGGTTGATCATAACATTCTGGAGTTCTCCAGAGGTTAACTGATAGGGATGTGCTAAAATGAAGATGTTAGAATCTGTTAGTCCTAGTTTTTATGATTCCCAATACCTGTAGCATAAACCTTCCTCCATTAATTTATCAGACCATTGAATTGCTATTGGTGTACCATAACCCACAAGAATTCCAGTAAGAAGGGTGCACTGTCACTTGGCTGCCAAACAGATCTTTCTATCTACGTCCTCATATAGGTGCTAGAGTTGTGTAGAGAGCGGTAGCAAATGAGGCATACGATTGGGAGACGAATGCCAGGTTGAGATTAATATTCAGATTTGAATTTTTAGTGAGCTATAAATGTTCACAATATTACACAAGCCATAGAAAGCATTATTATCGCTTGATAAAACATTTTTCTCATAGTGTTGCATTAACTTGGCAATATTCAAGTTCTAATAATGGACTAACAGTGGACTTTTCCAACTGCAGATTATACTGAATGGCCAGCGGAGGCAGTATTGCAGAGGAGAATATCTCTGCGTTGCTGAGAAAAAAAAGAAAATCCAATCATCAGCTTTGCAAGCCTCTTTCAATTTATATGGTAAGTCACACATTTGAGACTTATACATTTATATGAAGGTGTGGGGTTGATCATAACATTCTGGAGTTCTCCAGAGGTTAACTGATAGGGATGTGCTAAAATGAAGATGTTAGAATCTGTTAGTCCTAGTTTTTATGATTCCCAATACCTGTAGCATAAACCTTCCTCCATTAATTTATCAGACCATTGAATTGCTATTGGTGTACCATAACCCACAAGAATTCCAGTAAGAAGGGTGCACTGTCACTTGGCTGCCAAACAGATCTTTCTATCTACGTCCTCATATAGGTGCTAGAGTTGTGTACAGAGCGGTAGCAAATGAGGCATAGGATAGGGAGACGAATGCCAGGTTGAGATTAATATTCAGATTTGAATTTTTAGTGAGCTTGAAATTTTCACAATATTACACAAGCCATGGAAAGCATTATTATCGCTTGATAAAACATTTTTCTCATAGTGTTGCATTAACTTGGCAATATTCAAGTTCTAATAATGGACTAACAGTGGACTTTTCCATCTGCAGATTATACTGAATGGCCAGCGGAGGCACTATTGCAGAGGAGAATCTCTCTGCGTCGCAGGAAAAAAAAAAGAAAACCCATTCATCATCTTTGCAAGCCTCTTTCAATTTATATGGTAAGTCACACATTTGAGACTTATACATTTGTTTGAATGTTTGGGGTTGATCATAACATTCTGGAGCTCTCCATAGGTTAACTGATAGGGATGTGCTAAAATGAAGATGTTAAAATCTGTTAGTCCTAGTTTTTATGATTCCCAATAAATGTAGCATAAACCTTCCTCCCTTAATTTATCAGACCACTGAATTGCTATTGGTGTACCATAACCCACAAGAATTCCAGTAAGAAGGGTGCACTGTCACTTGGCTGCCAAACAGATCTTTCTATTTACGTCCTCATATAGGTGCTAGAGTTGTGTAGAGAGTGGTAGCAAATGAGGCATAGGATAGGGAGACGAATGCCAGGTTGAGATTAATATTCAGATTTGATTTTTTAGTGAGCTTTGGATTTTCACAATATTACACAAGCCATAGAAAGCATTATTATCGCTTGATAAAACATTTTTCTCATAGTGTTGCATTAACTTGGCAATATTCAAGTTCTAATAATGGACTAACAGTGGACTTTTCCATCTGCAGATTATACTGAATGGCCAGCCGAGGCAGTATTGCAGAGAAGAATATCTCTGCGTTGCTGAGAAAAAAAAGAAAATCCAATCATCAGCTTTGCAAGCCTCTTTCAATTTATATGGTAAGTCACACATTTGAGACTTATACATTTATTTGAAGGTGTGGGGTTGATCATAACATTCTGGAGTTCTCCAGAGGTTAACTGATAGGGATGTGCTAAAATGAAGATGTTAGAATCTGTTAGTCCTAGTTTTTATGATTCCCAATAACTGTAGCATAAACCTTCCACCCTTAATTTATCAGACCACTGAATTGCTATTGGTGTACCATAACCCACAAGAATCCCAGTAAGAAGGGTGCACTGTCACTTGGCTGCCAAACAGATCTTTCTATCTACGTCCTCATATAGGTGCTAGAGTTGTGTAGAGAGCGGTAGCAAATGAGGCATACGATTGGGAGACGAATGCCAGGTTGAGATTAATATTCAGATTTGAATTTTTAGTGAGCTTTAAATGTTCACAATATTACACAAGCCATAGAAAGCATTATTATCGCTTGATAAAACATTTTTCTCATAGTGTTGCATTAACTTGGCAATATTCAAGTTCTAATAATGGACTAACAGTGGACTTTTCCAACTGCAGATTATACTGAATGGCCAGCGGAGGCAGTATTGCAGAGGAGAATATCTCTGCGTTGCTGAGAAAAAAAAGAAAATCCAATCATCATCTTTGCAAGCTTCTTTCAATTTATATGGTAAGTCACACATTTGAGACTTCTACATTTGTTTGAATGTGTGGGGTTGATCATAACATTCTGGAGCTCTCCATAGGTTAACTGATAGGGATGTGCTAAAATGAAGATGTTAAAATCTGTTAGTCCTAATTTTTATGATTCCCAATACCTGTAGCATAAACCTTCCTCCATTAATTTATCAGACCATTGAATTGCTATTGGTGTACCATAACCCACAAGAATTCCAGTAAGAAGGGTGCACTGTCACTTGGCTGCCAAACAGATCTTTCTATCTACGTCCTCATATAGGTGCTAGAGTTGTGTACAGAGCGGTAGCAAATGAGGCATAGGATAGGGAGACGAATGCCAGGTTGAGATTAATATTCAGATTTGAATTTTTAGTGAGCTTTGGATTTTCACAATATTACACAAGCCATAGAAAGCATTATTATCGCTTGATAAAACATTTTTCTCATAGTGTTGCATTAACTTGGCAATATTCAAGTTCTAATAATGGACTAACAGTGGACTTTTCCATCTGCAGATTATACTGAATGGCCAGCGGAGGCAGTATTGCAGAGGAGAATCTCTCTGCGTCGCAGGAAAAAAAAAAGAAAACCCATTCATCAGCTTTGCAAGCCTCTTTCAATTTATATGGTAAGTCACACATTTGAGACTTATACATTTGTTTGAATGTGTGGGGTTGATCATAACATTCTGGAGTTCTCCATAGGTTAACTGATAGGGATGTGCTAAAATGAAGATGTTAAAATCTGTTAGTCCTAATTTTTATGATTCTCAATAAATGTAGCATAAACCTTCCTCCCTTAATTTATCAGACCACTGAATTGCTATTGGTGTACCATAACCCACAAGAATCCCAGTAAGAAGGGTGCACTGTCACTTGGCTGCCAAACAGATCTTTCTATCTACGTCCTCATATAGGTGCTAGAGTTGTGTAGAGAGCGGTAGCAAATGAGGCATACGATTGGGAGACGAATGCCAGGTTGAGATTAATATTCAGATTTGAATTTTTAGTGAGCTTTAAATGTTCACAATATTACACAAGCCATAGAAAGCATTATTATCGCTTGATAAAACATTTTTCTCATAGTGTTGCATTAACTTGGCAATATTCAAGTTCTAATAATGGACTAACAGTGGACTTTTCCAACTGCAGATTATACTGAATGGCCAGCGGAGGCAGTATTGCAGAGGAGAATATCTCTGCGTTGCTGAGAAAAAAAAGAAAATCCAATCATCAGCTTTGCAAGCCTCTTTCAATTTATATGGTAAGTCACACATTTGAGACTTATACATTTATATGAAGGTGTGGGGTTGATCATAACATTCTGGAGTTCTCCAGAGGTTAACTGATAGGGATGTGCTAAAATGAAGATGTTAGAATCTGTTAGTCCTAGTTTTTATGATTCCCAATACCTGTAGCATAAACCTTCCTCCATTAATTTATCAGACCATTGAATTGCTATTGGTGTACCATAACCCACAAGAATTCCAGTAAGAAGGGTGCACTGTCACTTGGCTGCCAAACAGATCTTTCTATCTACGTCCTCATATAGGTGCTAGAGTTGTGTAGAGAGCGGTAGCAAATGAGGCATACGATTGGGAGACGAATGCCAGGTTGAGATTAATATTCAGATTTGAATTTTTAGTGAGCTATAAATGTTCACAATATTACACAAGCCATAGAAAGCATTATTATCGCTTGATAAAACATTTTTCTCATAGTGTTGCATTAACTTGGCAATATTCAAGTTCTAATAATGGACTAACAGTGGACTTTTCCAACTGCAGATTATACTGAATGGCCAGCGGAGGCAGTATTGCAGAGGAGAATATCTCTGCGTTGCTGAGAAAAAAAAGAAAATCCAATCATCAGCTTTGCAAGCCTCTTTCAATTTATATGGTAAGTCACACATTTGAGACTTATACATTTATATGAAGGTGTGGGGTTGATCATAACATTCTGGAGTTCTCCAGAGGTTAACTGATAGGGATGTGCTAAAATGAAGATGTTAGAATCTGTTAGTCCTAGTTTTTATGATTCCCAATACCTGTAGCATAAACCTTCCTCCATTAATTTATCAGACCATTGAATTGCTATTGGTGTACCATAACCCACAAGAATTCCAGTAAGAAGGGTGCACTGTCACTTGGCTGCCAAACAGATCTTTCTATCTACGTCCTCATATAGGTGCTAGAGTTGTGTACAGAGCGGTAGCAAATGAGGCATAGGATAGGGAGACGAATGCCAGGTTGAGATTAATATTCAGATTTGAATTTTTAGTGAGCTTGAAATTTTCACAATATTACACAAGCCATGGAAAGCATTATTATCGCTTGATAAAACATTTTTCTCATAGTGTTGCATTAACTTGGCAATATTCAAGTTCTAATAATGGACTAACAGTGGACTTTTCCATCTGCAGATTATACTGAATGGCCAGCGGAGGCACTATTGCAGAGGAGAATATCTCTGCGTCGCAGGAAAAAAAAAAGAAAACCCATTCATCATCTTTGCAAGCCTCTTTCAATTTATATGGTAAGTCACACATTTGAGACTTATACATTTGTTTGAATGTTTGGGGTTGATCATAACATTCTGGAGCTCTCCATAGGTTAACTGATAGGGATGTGCTAAAATGAAGATGTTAAAATCTGTTAGTCCTAGTTTTTATGATTCCCAATAAATGTAGCATAAACCTTCCTCCCTTAATTTATCAGACCACTGAATTGCTATTGGTGTACCATAACCCACAAGAATTCCAGTAAGAAGGGTGCACTGTCACTTGGCTGCCAAACAGATCTTTCTATTTACGTCCTCATATAGGTGCTAGAGTTGTGTAGAGAGTGGTAGCAAATGAGGCATAGGATAGGGAGACGAATGCCAGGTTGAGATTAATATTCAGATTTGATTTTTTAGTGAGCTTTGGATTTTCACAATATTACACAAGCCATAGAAAGCATTATTATCGCTTGATAAAACATTTTTCTCATAGTGTTGCATTAACTTGGCAATATTCAAGTTCTAATAATGGACTAACAGTGGACTTTTCCATCTGCAGATTATACTGAATGGCCAGCCGAGGCAGTATTGCAGAGAAGAATATCTCTGCGTTGCTGAGAAAAAAAAGAAAATCCAATCATCAGCTTTGCAAGCCTCTTTCAATTTATATGGTAAGTCACACATTTGAGACTTATACATTTATTTGAAGGTGTGGGGTTGATCATAACATTCTGGAGTTCTCCAGAGGTTAACTGATAGGGATGTGCTAAAATGAAGATGTTAGAATCTGTTAGTCCTAGTTTTTATGATTCCCAATAACTGTAGCATAAACCTTCCACCCTTAATTTATCAGACCACTGAATTGCTATTGGTGTACCATAACCCACAAGAATCCCAGTAAGAAGGGTGCACTGTCACTTGGCTGCCAAACAGATCTTTCTATCTACGTCCTCATATAGGTGCTAGAGTTGTGTAGAGAGCGGTAGCAAATGAGGCATACGATTGGGAGACGAATGCCAGGTTGAGATTAATATTCAGATTTGAATTTTTAGTGAGCTTTAAATGTTCACAATATTACACAAGCCATAGAAAGCATTATTATCGCTTGATAAAACATTTTTCTCATAGTGTTGCATTAACTTGGCAATATTCAAGTTCTAATAATGGACTAACAGTGGACTTTTCCAACTGCAGATTATACTGAATGGCCAGCGGAGGCAGTATTGCAGAGGAGAATATCTCTGCGTTGCTGAGAAAAAAAAGAAAATCCAATCATCAGCTTTGCAAGCCTCTTTCAATTTATATGGTAAGTCACACATTTGAGACTTATACATTTATATGAAGGTGTGGGGTTGATCATAACATTCTGGAGTTCTCCAGAGGTTAACTGATAGGGATGTGCTAAAATGAAGATGTTAGAATCTGTTAGTCCTAGTTTTTATGATTCCCAATACCTGTAGCATAAACCTTCCTCCATTAATTTATCAGACCATTGAATTGCTATTGGTGTACCATAACCCACAAGAATTCCAGTAAGAAGGGTGCACTGTCACTTGGCTGCCAAACAGATCTTTCTATCTACGTCCTCATATAGGTGCTAGAGTTGTGTACAGAGCGGTAGCAAATGAGGCATAGGATAGGGAGACGAATGCCAGGTTGAGATTAATATTCAGATTTGAATTTTTAGTGAGCTTGAAATTTTCACAATATTACACAAGCCATAGAAAGCATTATTATCGCTTGATAAAACATTTTTCTCATAGTGTTGCATTAACTTGGCAATATTCAAGTTCTAATAATGGACTAACAGTGGACTTTTCCATCTGCAGATTATACTGAATGGCCAGCGGAGGCAGTATTGCAGAGGAGAATCTCTCTGCGTCGCAGGAAAAAAAAAAGAAAACCCATTCATCATCTTTGCAAGCCTCTTTCAATTTATATGGTAAGTCACACATTTGAGACTTATACATTTGTTTGAATGTTTGGGGTTGATCATAACATTCTGGAGCTCTCCATAGGTTAACTGATAGGGATGTGCTAAAATGAAGATGTTAAAATCTGTTAGTCCTAGTTTTTATGATTCCCAATAAATGTAGCATAAACCTTCCTCCCTTAATTTATCAGACCACTGAATTGCTATTGGTGTACCATAACCCACAAGAATTCCAGTAAGAAGGGTGCACTGTCACTTGGCTGCCAAACAGATCTTTCTATTTACGTCCTCATATAGGTGCTAGAGTTGTGTAGAGAGTGGTAGCAAATGAGGCATAGGATAGGGAGACGAATGCCAGGTTGAGATTAATATTCAGATTTGAATTTTTAGTGAGCTTTGGATTTTCACAATATTACACAAGCCATAGAAAGCATTATTATCGCTTGATAAAACATTTTTCTCATAGTGTTGCATTAACTTGGCAATATTCAAGTTCTAATAATGGACTAACAGTGGACTTTCCCATCTGCAGATTATACTGAATGGCCAGCGGAGGCAGTATTGCAGAGAAGAATATCTCTGCGTTGCTGAGAAAAAAAAGAAAATCCAATCATCAGCTTTGCAAGCCTCTTTCAATTTATATGGTAAGTCACACATTTGAGACTTATACATTTATTTGAAGGTGTGGGGTTGATCATAACATTCTGGAGTTCTCCAGAGGTTAACTGATAGGGATGTGCTAAAATGAAGATGTTAGAATCTGTTAGTCCTACTTTTTATGATTCCCAATAACTGTAGCATAAACCTTCCACCCTTAATTTATCAGACCACTGAATTGCTATTGGTGTACCATAACCCACAAGAATTCCAGTAAGAAGGATGCACTGTCACTTGGCTGCCAAACAGATCTTTCTATCTACGTCCTCATATAGGTGCTAGAGTTGTGTAGAGAGCGGTAGCAAATGAGGCATACGATTGGGAGACGAATGCCAGGTTGAGATTAATATTCAGATTTGAATTTTTAGTGAGCTTGAAATTTTCACAATATTACACAAGCCATAGAAAGCATTATTATCGCTTGATAAAACATTTTTCTCAGTGTTGCATTAACTTGGCAATATTCAAGTTCTAATAATGGACTAACAGTGGACTTTTCCATCTGCAGATTATACTGAATGGCCAGCGGAGGCAGTATTGCAGAGGAGAATCTCTCTGCGTCGCAGGAAAAAAAAAAGAAAACCCATTCATCATCTTTGCAAGCCTCTTTCAATTTATATGGTAAGTCACACATTTGAGACTTATACATTTGTTTGAATGTGTGGGGTTGATCATAACATTCTGGAGCTCTCCATAGGTTAACTGATAGGGATGTGCTAAAATGAAGATGTTAAAATCTGTTAGTCCTAGTTTTTATGATTCCCAATAAATGTAGCATAAACCTTCCTCCCTTAATTTATCAGACCACTGAATTGCTATTGGTGTACCATAACCCACAAGAATTCCAGTAAGAAGGGTGCACTGTCACTTGGCTGCCAAACAGATCTTTCTATTTACGTCCTCATATAGGTGCTAGAGTTGTGTAGAGAGTGGTAGCAAATGAGGCATAGGATAGGGAGACGAATGCCAGGTTGAGATTAATATTCAGATTTGAATTTTTAGTGAGCTTTGGATTTTCACAATATTACACAAGCCATAGAAAGCATTATTATCGCTTGATAAAACATTTTTCTCATAGTGTTGCATTAACTTGGCAATATTCAAGTTCTAATAATGGACTAACAGTGGACTTTTCCATCTGCAGATTATACTGAATGGCCAGCGGAGGCAGTATTGCAGAGGAGAATCTCTCTGCGTCGCAGGAAAAAAAAAAGAAAACCCATTCATCAGCTTTGCAAGCCTCTTTCAATTTATATGGTAAGTCACACATTTGAGACTTATACATTTGTTTGAATGTGTGGGGTTGATCATAACATTCTGGAGTTCTCCATAGGTTAACTGATAGGGATGTGCTAAAATGAAGATGTTAAAATCTGTTAGTCCTAATTTTTATGATTCTCAATAAATGTAGCATAAACCTTCCTCCCTTAATTTATCAGACCACTGAATTGCTATTGGTGTACCATAACCCACAAGAATCCCAGTAAGAAGGGTGCACTGTCACTTGGCTGCCAAACAGATCTTTCTATCTACGTCCTCATATAGGTGCTAGAGTTGTGTAGAGAGCGGTAGCAAATGAGGCATACGATTGGGAGACGAATGCCAGGTTGAGATTAATATTCAGATTTGAATTTTTAGTGAGCTTTAAATGTTCACAATATTACACAAGCCATAGAAAGCATTATTATCGCTTGATAAAACATTTTTCTCATAGTGTTGCATTAACTTGGCAATATTCAAGTTCTAATAATGGACTAACAGTGGACTTTTCCAACTGCAGATTATACTGAATGGCCAGCGGAGGCAGTATTGCAGAGGAGAATATCTCTGCGTTGCTGAGAAAAAAAAGAAAATCCAATCATCAGCTTTGCAAGCCTCTTTCAATTTATATGGTAAGTCACACATTTGAGACTTATACATTTATATGAAGGTGTGGGGTTGATCATAACATTCTGGAGTTCTCCAGAGGTTAACTGATAGGGATTTGCTAAAATGAAGATGTTAGAATCTGTTAGTCCTAGTTTTTATGATTCCCAATACCTGTAGCATAAACCTTCCTCCATTAATTTATCAGACCATTGAATTGCTATTGGTGTACCATAACCCACAAGAATTCCAGTAAGAAGGGTGCACTGTCACTTGGCTGCCAAACAGATCTTTCTATTTACGTCCTCATATAGGTGCTAGAGTTGTGTAGAGAGTGGTAGCAAATGAGGCATAGGATAGGGAGACGAATGCCAGGTTGAGATTAATATTCAGATATGAATTTTTAGTGAGCTTTGGATTTTCACAATATTACACAAGCCATAGAAAGCATTATTATCGCTTGATAAAACATTTTTCTCATAGTGTTGCATTAACTTGGCAATATTCAAGTTCTAATAATGGACTAACAGTGGACTTTCCCATCTGCAGATTATACTGAATGGCCAGCGGAGGCAGTATTGCAGAGAAGAATATCTCTGCGTTGCTGAGAAAAAAAAGAAAATCCAATCATCAGCTTTGCAAGCCTCTTTCAATTTATATGGTAAGTCACACATTTGAGACTTATACATTTATTTGAAGGTGTGGGGTTGATCATAACATTCTGGAGTTCTCCAGAGGTTAACTGATAGGGATGTGCTAAAATGAAGATGTTAGAATCTGTTAGTCCTAGTTTTTATGATTCCCAATAACTGTAGCATAAACCTTCCACCCTTAATTTATCAGACCACTGAATTGCTATTGGTGTACCATAACCCACAAGAATTCCAGTAAGAAGGATGCACTGTCACTTGGCTGCCAAACAGATCTTTCTATCTACGTCCTCATATAGGTGCTAGAGTTGTGTAGAGAGCGGTAGCAAATGAGGCATACGATTGGGAGACGAATGCCAGGTTGAGATTAATATTCAGATTTGAATTTTTAGTGAGCTTGAAATTTTCACAATATTACACAAGCCATAGAAAGCATTATTATCGCTTGATAAAACATTTTTCTCAGTGTTGCATTAACTTGGCAATATTCAAGTTCTAATAATGGACTAACAGTGGACTTTTCCATCTGCAGATTATACTGAATGGCCAGCGGAGGCAGTATTGCAGAGGAGAATCTCTCTGCGTCGCAGGAAAAAAAAAAGAAAACCCATTCATCATCTTTGCAAGCCTCTTTCAATTTATATGGTAAGTCACACATTTGAGACTTATACATTTGTTTGAATGTGTGGGGTTGATCATAACATTCTGGAGCTCTCCATAGGTTAACTGATAGGGATGTGCTAAAATGAAGATGTTAAAATCTGTTAGTCCTAGTTTTTATGATTCCCAATAAATGTAGCATAAACCTTCCTCCCTTAATTTATCAGACCACTGAATTGCTATTGGTGTACCATAACCCACAAGAATTCCAGTAAGAAGGGTGCACTGTCACTTGGCTGCCAAACAGATCTTTCTATTTACGTCCTCATATAGGTGCTAGAGTTGTGTAGAGAGTGGTAGCAAATGAGGCATAGGATAGGGAGACGAATGCCAGGTTGAGATTAATATTCAGATTTGAATTTTTAGTGAGCTTTGGATTTTCACAATATTACACAAGCCATAGAAAGCATTATTATCGCTTGATAAAACATTTTTCTCATAGTGTTGCATTAACTTGGCAATATTCAAGTTCTAATAATGGACTAACAGTGGACTTTCCCATCTGCAGATTATACTGAATGGCCAGCGGAGGCAGTATTGCAGAGAAGAATATCTCTGCGTTGCTGAGAAAAAAAAGAAAATCCAATCATCAGCTTTGCAAGCCTCTTTCAATTTATATGGTAAGTCACACATTTGAGACTTATACATTTATTTGAAGGTGTGGGGTTGATCATAACATTCTGGAGTTCTCCAGAGGTTAACTGATAGGGATGTGCTAAAATGAAGATGTTAGAATCTGTTAGTCCTAGTTTTTATGATTCCCAATAACTGTAGCATAAACCTTCCACCCTTAATTTATCAGACCACTGAATTGCTATTGGTGTACCATAACCCACAAGAATTCCAGTAAGAAGGATGCACTGTCACTTGGCTGCCAAACAGATCTTTCTATCTACGTCCTCATATAGGTGCTAGAGTTGTGTAGAGAGCGGTAGCAAATGAGGCATACGATTGGGAGACGAATGCCAGGTTGAGATTAATATTCAGATTTGAATTTTTAGTGAGCTTGAAATTTTCACAATATTACACAAGCCATAGAAAGCATTATTATCGCTTGATAAAACATTTTTCTCATAGTGTTGCATTAACTTGGCAATATTCAAGTTCTAATAATGGACTAACAGTGGACTTTTCCATCTGCAGATTATACTGAATGGCCAGCGGAGGCAGTATTGCAGAGGAGAATCTCTCTGCGTCGCAGGAAAAAAAAAAGAAAACCCATTCATCATCTTTGCAAGCCTCTTTCAATTTATATGGTAAGTCACACATTTGAGACTTATACATTTGTTTGAATGTTTGGGGTTGATCATAACATTCTGGAGCTCTCCATAGGTTAACTGATAGGGATGTGCTAAAATGAAGATGTTAAAATCTGTTAGTCCTAGTTTTTATGATTCCCAATAAATGTAGCATAAACCTTCCTCCCTTAATTTATCAGACCACTGAATTGCTATTGGTGTACCATAACCCACAAGAATTCCAGTAAGAAGGGTGCACTGTCACTTGGCTGCCAAACAGATCTTTCTATTTACGTCCTCATATAGGTGCTAGAGTTGTGTAGAGAGTGGTAGCAAATGAGGCATAGGATAGGGAGACGAATGCCAGGTTGAGATTAATATTCAGATTTGAATTTTTAGTGAGCTTTGGATTTTCACAATATTACACAAGCCATAGAAAGCATTATTATCGCTTGATAAAACATTTTTCTCATAGTGTTGCATTAACTTGGCAATATTCAAGTTCTAATAATGGACTAACAGTGGACTTTCCCATCTGCAGATTATACTGAATGGCCAGCGGAGGCAGTATTGCAGAGAAGAATATCTCTGCGTTGCTGAGAAAAAAAAGAAAATCCAATCATCAGCTTTGCAAGCCTCTTTCAATTTATATGGTAAGTCACACATTAGAGACTTATACATTTATTTGAAGGTGTGGGGTTGATCATAACATTCTGGAGTTCTCCAGAGGTTAACTGATAGGGATGTGCTAAAATGAAGATGTTAGAATCTGTTAGTCCTAGTTTTTATGATTCCCAATAACTGTAGCATAAACCTTCCACCCTTAATTTATCAGACCACTGAATTGCTATTGGTGTACCATAACCCACAAGAATTCCAGTAAGAAGGATGCACTGTCACTTGGCTGCCAAACAGATCTTTCTATCTACGTCCTCATATAGGTGCTAGAGTTGTGTAGAGAGCGGTAGCAAATGAGGCATACGATTGGGAGACGAATGCCAGGTTGAGATTAATATTCAGATTTGAATTTTTAGTGAGCTTGAAATTTTCACAATATTACACAAGCCATAGAAAGCATTATTATCGCTTGATAAAACATTTTTCTCAGTGTTGCATTAACTTGGCAATATTCAAGTTCTAATAATGGACTAACAGTGGACTTTTCCATCTGCAGATTATACTGAATGGCCAGCGGAGGCAGTATTGCAGAGGAGAATCTCTCTGCGTCGCAGGAAAAAAAAAAGAAAACCCATTCATCATCTTTGCAAGCCTCTTTCAATTTATATGGTAAGTCACACATTTGAGACTTATACATTTGTTTGAATGTGTGGGGTTGATCATAACATTCTGGAGCTCTCCATAGGTTAACTGATAGGGATGTGCTAAAATGAAGATGTTAAAATCTGTTAGTCCTAGTTTTTATGATTCCCAATAAATGTAGCATAAACCTTCCTCCCTTAATTTATCAGACCACTGAATTGCTATTGGTGTACCATAACCCACAAGAATCCCAGTAAGAAGGGTGCACTGTCACTTGGCTGCCAAACAGATCTTTCTATCTACGTCCTCATATAGGTGCTAGAGTTGTGTAGAGAGCGGTAGCAAATGAGGCATACGATTGGGAGACGAATGCCAGGTTGAGATTAATATTCAGATTTGAATTTTTAGTGAGCTTTAAATGTTCACAATATTACACAAGCCATAGAAAGCATTATTATCGCTTGATAAAACATTTTTCTCATAGTGTTGCATTAACTTGGCAATATTCAAGTTCTAATAATGGACTAACAGTGGACTTTTCCAACTGCAGATTATACTGAATGGCCAGCGGAGGCAGTATTGCAGAGGAGAATATCTCTGCGTTGCTGAGAAAAAAAAGAAAATCCAATCATCAGCTTTGCAAGCCTCTTTCAATTTATATGGTAAGTCACACATTTGAGACTTATACATTTATATGAAGGTGTGGGGTTGATCATAACATTCTGGAGTTCTCCAGAGGTTAACTGATAGGGATTTGCTAAAATGAAGATGTTAGAATCTGTTAGTCCTAGTTTTTATGATTCCCAATACCTGTAGCATAAACCTTCCTCCATTAATTTATCAGACCATTGAATTGCTATTGGTGTACCATAACCCACAAGAATTCCAGTAAGAAGGGTGCACTGTCACTTGGCTGCCAAACAGATCTTTCTATTTACGTCCTCATATAGGTGCTAGAGTTGTGTAGAGAGTGGTAGCAAATGAGGCATAGGATAGGGAGACGAATGCCAGGTTGAGATTAATATTCAGATATGAATTTTTAGTGAGCTTTGGATTTTCACAATATTACACAAGCCATAGAAAGCATTATTATCGCTTGATAAAACATTTTTCTCATAGTGTTGCATTAACTTGGCAATATTCAAGTTCTAATAATGGACTAACAGTGGACTTTCCCATCTGCAGATTATACTGAATGGCCAGCGGAGGCAGTATTGCAGAGAAGAATATCTCTGCGTTGCTGAGAAAAAAAAGAAAATCCAATCATCAGCTTTGCAAGCCTCTTTCAATTTATATGGTAAGTCACACATTTGAGACTTATACATTTATTTGAAGGTGTGGGGTTGATCATAACATTCTGGAGTTCTCCAGAGGTTAACTGAGAGGGATGTGCTAAAATGAAGATGTTAGAATCTGTTAGTCCTAGTTTTTATGATTCCCAATAACTGTAGCATAAACCTTCCACCCTTAATTTATCAGACCACTGAATTGCTATTGGTGTACCATAACCCACAAGAATTCCAGTAAGAAGGATGCACTGTCACTTGGCTGCCAAACAGATCTTTCTATCTACGTCCTCATATAGGTGCTAGAGTTGTGTAGAGAGCGGTAGCAAATGAGGCATACGATTGGGAGACGAATGCCAGGTTGAGATTAATATTCAGATTTGAATTTTTAGTGAGCTTGAAATTTTCACAATATTACACAAGCCATAGAAAGCATTATTATCGCTTGATAAAACATTTTTCTCAGTGTTGCATTAACTTGGCAATATTCAAGTTCTAATAATGGACTAACAGTGGACTTTTCCATCTGCAGATTATACTGAATGGCCAGCGGAGGCAGTATTGCAGAGGAGAATCTCTCTGCGTCGCAGGAAAAAAAAAAGAAAACCCATTCATCATCTTTGCAAGCCTCTTTCAATTTATATGGTAAGTCACACATTTGAGACTTATACATTTGTTTGAATGTGTGGGGTTGATCATAACATTCTGGAGCTCTCCATAGGTTAACTGATAGGGATGTGCTAAAATGAAGATGTTAAAATCTGTTAGTCCTAGTTTTTATGATTCCCAATAAATGTAGCATAAACCTTCCTCCCTTAATTTATCAGACCACTGAATTGCTATTGGTGTACCATAACCCACAAGAATTCCAGTAAGAAGGGTGCACTGTCACTTGGCTGCCAAACAGATCTTTCTATTTACGTCCTCATATAGGTGCTAGAGTTGTGTAGAGAGTGGTAGCAAATGAGGCATAGGATAGGGAGACGAATGCCAGGTTGAGATTAATATTCAGATTTGAATTTTTAGTGAGCTTTGGATTTTCACAATATTACACAAGCCATAGAAAGCATTATTATCGCTTGATAAAACATTTTTCTCATAGTGTTGCATTAACTTGGCAATATTCAAGTTCTAATAATGGACTAACAGTGGACTTTCCCATCTGCAGATTATACTGAATGGCCAGCGGAGGCAGTATTGCAGAGAAGAATATCTCTGCGTTGCTGAGAAAAAAAAGAAAATCCAATCATCAGCTTTGCAAGCCTCTTTCAATTTATATGGTAAGTCACACATTTGAGACTTATACATTTATTTGAAGGTGTGGGGTTGATCATAACATTCTGGAGTTCTCCAGAGGTTAACTGATAGGGATGTGCTAAAATGAAGATGTTAGAATCTGTTAGTCCTAGTTTTTATGATTCCCAATAACTGTAGCATAAACCTTCCACCCTTAATTTATCAGACCACTGAATTGCTATTGGTGTACCATAACCCACAAGAATTCCAGTAAGAAGGATGCACTGTCACTTGGCTGCCAAACAGATCTTTCTATCTACGTCCTCATATAGGTGCTAGAGTTGTGTAGAGAGCGGTAGCAAATGAGGCATACGATTGGGAGACGAATGCCAGGTTGAGATTAATATTCAGATTTGAATTTTTAGTGAGCTTGAAATTTTCACAATATTACACAAGCCATAGAAAGCATTATTATCGCTTGATAAAACATTTTTCTCATAGTGTTGCATTAACTTGGCAATATTCAAGTTCTAATAATGGACTAACAGTGGACTTTTCCATCTGCAGATTATACTGAATGGCCAGCGGAGGCAGTATTGCAGAGGAGAATCTCTCTGCGTCGCAGGAAAAAAAAAAGAAAACCCATTCATCATCTTTGCAAGCCTCTTTCAATTTATATGGTAAGTCACACATTTGAGACTTATACATTTGTTTGAATGTTTGGGGTTGATCATAACATTCTGGAGCTCTCCATAGGTTAACTGATAGGGATGTGCTAAAATGAAGATGTTAAAATCTGTTAGTCCTAGTTTTTATGATTCCCAATAAATGTAGCATAAACCTTCCTCCCTTAATTTATCAGACCACTGAATTGCTATTGGTGTACCATAACCCACAAGAATTCCAGTAAGAAGGGTGCACTGTCACTTGGCTGCCAAACAGATCTTTCTATTTACGTCCTCATATAGGTGCTAGAGTTGTGTAGAGAGTGGTAGCAAATGAGGCATAGGATAGGGAGACGAATGCCAGGTTGAGATTAATATTCAGATTTGAATTTTTAGTGAGCTTTGGATTTTCACAATATTACACAAGCCATAGAAAGCATTATTATCGCTTGATAAAACATTTTTCTCATAGTGTTGCATTAACTTGGCAATATTCAAGTTCTAATAATGGACTAACAGTGGACTTTCCCATCTGCAGATTATACTGAATGGCCAGCGGAGGCAGTATTGCAGAGAAGAATATCTCTGCGTTGCTGAGAAAAAAAAGAAAATCCAATCATCAGCTTTGCAAGCCTCTTTCAATTTATATGGTAAGTCACACATTAGAGACTTATACATTTATTTGAAGGTGTGGGGTTGATCATAACATTCTGGAGTTCTCCAGAGGTTAACTGATAGGGATGTGCTAAAATGAAGATGTTAGAATCTGTTAGTCCTAGTTTTTATGATTCCCAATAACTGTAGCATAAACCTTCCACCCTTAATTTATCAGACCACTGAATTGCTATTGGTGTACCATAACCCACAAGAATTCCAGTAAGAAGGATGCACTGTCACTTGGCTGCCAAACAGATCTTTCTATCTACGTCCTCATATAGGTGCTAGAGTTGTGTAGAGAGCGGTAGCAAATGAGGCATACGATTGGGAGACGAATGCCAGGTTGAGATTAATATTCAGATTTGAATTTTTAGTGAGCTTGAAATTTTCACAATATTACACAAGCCATAGAAAGCATTATTATCGCTTGATAAAACATTTTTCTCAGTGTTGCATTAACTTGGCAATATTCAAGTTCTAATAATGGACTAACAGTGGACTTTTCCATCTGCAGATTATACTGAATGGCCAGCGGAGGCAGTATTGCAGAGGAGAATCTCTCTGCGTCGCAGGAAAAAAAAAAGAAAACCCATTCATCATCTTTGCAAGCCTCTTTCAATTTATATGGTAAGTCACACATTTGAGACTTATACATTTGTTTGAATGTGTGGGGTTGATCATAACATTCTGGAGCTCTCCATAGGTTAACTGATAGGGATGTGCTAAAATGAAGATGTTAAAATCTGTTAGTCCTAGTTTTTATGATTCCCAATAAATGTAGCATAAACCTTCCTCCCTTAATTTATCAGACCACTGAATTGCTATTGGTGTACCATAACCCACAAGAATTCCAGTAAGAAGGGTGCACTGTCACTTGGCTGCCAAACAGATCTTTCTATTTACGTCCTCATATAGGTGCTAGAGTTGTGTAGAGAGTGGTAGCAAATGAGGCATAGGATAGGGAGACGAATGCCAGGTTGAGATTAATATTCAGATTTGAATTTTTAGTGAGCTTTGGATTTTCACAATATTACACAAGCCATAGAAAGCATTATTATCGCTTGATAAAACATTTTTCTCATAGTGTTGCATTAACTTGGCAATATTCAAGTTCTAATAATGGACTAACAGTGGACTTTTCCATCTGCAGATTATACTGAATGGCCAGCGGAGGCAGTATTGCAGAGGAGAATCTCTCTGCGTCGCAGGAAAAAAAAAAGAAAACCCATTCATCAGCTTTGCAAGCCTCTTTCAATTTATATGGTAAGTCACACATTTGAGACTTATACATTTGTTTGAATGTGTGGGGTTGATCATAACATTCTGGAGTTCTCCATAGGTTAACTGATAGGGATGTGCTAAAATGAAGATGTTAAAATCTGTTAGTCCTAATTTTTATGATTCTCAATAAATGTAGCATAAACCTTCCTCCCTTAATTTATCAGACCACTGAATTGCTATTGGTGTACCATAACCCACAAGAATCCCAGTAAGAAGGGTGCACTGTCACTTGGCTGCCAAACAGATCTTTCTATCTACGTCCTCATATAGGTGCTAGAGTTGTGTAGAGAGCGGTAGCAAATGAGGCATACGATTGGGAGACGAATGCCAGGTTGAGATTAATATTCAGATTTGAATTTTTAGTGAGCTTTAAATGTTCACAATAATACACAAGCCATAGAAAGCATTATTATCGCTTGATAAAACATTTTTCTCATAGTGTTGCATTAACTTGGCAATATTCAAGTTCTAATAATGGACTAACAGTGGACTTTTCCAACTGCAGATTATACTGAATGGCCAGCGGAGGCAGTATTGCAGAGGAGAATATCTCTGCGTTGCTGAGAAAAAAAAGAAAATCCAATCATCAGCTTTGCAAGCCTCTTTCAATTTATATGGTAAGTCACACATTTGAGACTTATACATTTATATGAAGGTGTGGGGTTGATCATAACATTCTGGAGTTCTCCAGAGGTTAACTGATAGGGATTTGCTAAAATGAAGATGTTAGAATCTGTTAGTCCTAGTTTTTATGATTCCCAATACCTGTAGCATAAACCTTCCTCCATTAATTTATCAGACCATTGAATTGCTATTGGTGTACCATAACCCACAAGAATTCCAGTAAGAAGGGTGCACTGTCACTTGGCTGCCAAACAGATCTTTCTATTTACGTCCTCATATAGGTGCTAGAGTTGTGTAGAGAGTGGTAGCAAATGAGGCATAGGATAGGGAGACGAATGCCAGGTTGAGATTAATATTCAGATATGAATTTTTAGTGAGCTTTGGATTTTCACAATATTACACAAGCCATAGAAAGCATTATTATCGCTTGATAAAACATTTTTCTCATAGTGTTGCATTAACTTGGCAATATTCAAGTTCTAATAATGGACTAACAGTGGACTTTCCCATCTGCAGATTATACTGAATGGCCAGCGGAGGCAGTATTGCAGAGAAGAATATCTCTGCGTTGCTGAGAAAAAAAAGAAAATCCAATCATCAGCTTTGCAAGCCTCTTTCAATTTATATGGTAAGTCACACATTTGAGACTTATACATTTATTTGAAGGTGTGGGGTTGATCATAACATTCTGGAGTTCTCCAGAGGTTAACTGATAGGGATGTGCTAAAATGAAGATGTTAGAATCTGTTAGTCCTAGTTTTTATGATTCCCAATAACTGTAGCATAAACCTTCCACCCTTAATTTATCAGACCACTGAATTGCTATTGGTGTACCATAACCCACAAGAATTCCAGTAAGAAGGATGCACTGTCACTTGGCTGCCAAACAGATCTTTCTATCTACGTCCTCATATAGGTGCTAGAGTTGTGTAGAGAGCGGTAGCAAATGAGGCATACGATTGGGAGACGAATGCCAGGTTGAGATTAATATTCAGATTTGAATTTTTAGTGAGCTTGAAATTTTCACAATATTACACAAGCCATAGAAAGCATTATTATCGCTTGATAAAACATTTTTCTCAGTGTTGCATTAACTTGGCAATATTCAAGTTCTAATAATGGACTAACAGTGGACTTTTCCATCTGCAGATTATACTGAATGGCCAGCGGAGGCAGTATTGCAGAGGAGAATCTCTCTGCGTCGCAGGAAAAAAAAAAGAAAACCCATTCATCATCTTTGCAAGCCTCTTTCAATTTATATGGTAAGTCACACATTTGAGACTTATACATTTGTTTGAATGTGTGGGGTTGATCATAACATTCTGGAGCTCTCCATAGGTTAACTGATAGGGATGTGCTAAAATGAAGATGTTAAAATCTGTTAGTCCTAGTTTTTATGATTCCCAATAAATGTAGCATAAACCTTCCTCCCTTAATTTATCAGACCACTGAATTGCTATTGGTGTACCATAACCCACAAGAATTCCAGTAAGAAGGGTGCACTGTCACTTGGCTGCCAAACAGATCTTTCTATTTACGTCCTCATATAGGTGCTAGAGTTGTGTAGAGAGTGGTAGCAAATGAGGCATAGGATAGGGAGACGAATGCCAGGTTGAGATTAATATTCAGATTTGAATTTTTAGTGAGCTTTGGATTTTCACAATATTACACAAGCCATAGAAAGCATTATTATCGCTTGATAAAACATTTTTCTCATAGTGTTGCATTAACTTGGCAATATTCAAGTTCTAATAATGGACTAACAGTGGACTTTCCCATCTGCAGATTATACTGAATGGCCAGCGGAGGCAGTATTGCAGAGAAGAATATCTCTGCGTTGCTGAGAAAAAAAAGAAAATCCAATCATCAGCTTTGCAAGCCTCTTTCAATTTATATGGTAAGTCACACATTTGAGACTTATACATTTATTTGAAGGTGTGGGGTTGATCATAACATTCTGGAGTTCTCCAGAGGTTAACTGATAGGGATGTGCTAAAATGAAGATGTTAGAATCTGTTAGTCCTAGTTTTTATGATTCCCAATAACTGTAGCATAAACCTTCCACCCTTAATTTATCAGACCACTGAATTGCTATTGGTGTACCATAACCCACAAGAATTCCAGTAAGAAGGATGCACTGTCACTTGGCTGCCAAACAGATCTTTCTATCTACGTCCTCATATAGGTGCTAGAGTTGTGTAGAGAGCGGTAGCAAATGAGGCATACGATTGGGAGACGAATGCCAGGTTGAGATTAATATTCAGATTTGAATTTTTAGTGAGCTTGAAATTTTCACAATATTACACAAGCCATAGAAAGCATTATTATCGCTTGATAAAACATTTTTCTCATAGTGTTGCATTAACTTGGCAATATTCAAGTTCTAATAATGGACTAACAGTGGACTTTTCCATCTGCAGATTATACTGAATGGCCAGCGGAGGCAGTATTGCAGAGGAGAATCTCTCTGCGTCGCAGGAAAAAAAAAAGAAAACCCATTCATCATCTTTGCAAGCCTCTTTCAATTTATATGGTAAGTCACACATTTGAGACTTATACATTTGTTTGAATGTTTGGGGTTGATCATAACATTCTGGAGCTCTCCATAGGTTAACTGATAGGGATGTGCTAAAATGAAGATGTTAAAATCTGTTAGTCCTAGTTTTTATGATTCCCAATAAATGTAGCATAAACCTTCCTCCCTTAATTTATCAGACCACTGAATTGCTATTGGTGTACCATAACCCACAAGAATTCCAGTAAGAAGGGTGCACTGTCACTTGGCTGCCAAACAGATCTTTCTATTTACGTCCTCATATAGGTGCTAGAGTTGTGTAGAGAGTGGTAGCAAATGAGGCATAGGATAGGGAGACGAATGCCAGGTTGAGATTAATATTCAGATTTGAATTTTTAGTGAGCTTTGGATTTTCACAATATTACACAAGCCATAGAAAGCATTATTATCGCTTGATAAAACATTTTTCTCATAGTGTTGCATTAACTTGGCAATATTCAAGTTCTAATAATGGACTAACAGTGGACTTTCCCATCTGCAGATTATACTGAATGGCCAGCGGAGGCAGTATTGCAGAGAAGAATATCTCTGCGTTGCTGAGAAAAAAAAGAAAATCCAATCATCAGCTTTGCAAGCCTCTTTCAATTTATATGGTAAGTCACACATTAGAGACTTATACATTTATTTGAAGGTGTGGGGTTGATCATAACATTCTGGAGTTCTCCAGAGGTTAACTGATAGGGATGTGCTAAAATGAAGATGTTAGAATCTGTTAGTCCTAGTTTTTATGATTCCCAATAACTGTAGCATAAACCTTCCACCCTTAATTTATCAGACCACTGAATTGCTATTGGTGTACCATAACCCACAAGAATTCCAGTAAGAAGGATGCACTGTCACTTGGCTGCCAAACAGATCTTTCTATCTACGTCCTCATATAGGTGCTAGAGTTGTGTAGAGAGCGGTAGCAAATGAGGCATACGATTGGGAGACGAATGCCAGGTTGAGATTAATATTCAGATTTGAATTTTTAGTGAGCTTGAAATTTTCACAATATTACACAAGCCATAGAAAGCATTATTATCGCTTGATAAAACATTTTTCTCAGTGTTGCATTAACTTGGCAATATTCAAGTTCTAATAATGGACTAACAGTGGACTTTTCCATCTGCAGATTATACTGAATGGCCAGCGGAGGCAGTATTGCAGAGGAGAATCTCTCTGCGTCGCAGGAAAAAAAAAAGAAAACCCATTCATCATCTTTGCAAGCCTCTTTCAATTTATATGGTAAGTCACACATTTGAGACTTATACATTTGTTTGAATGTGTGGGGTTGATCATAACATTCTGGAGCTCTCCATAGGTTAACTGATAGGGATGTGCTAAAATGAAGATGTTAAAATCTGTTAGTCCTAGTTTTTATGATTCCCAATAAATGTAGCATAAACCTTCCTCCCTTAATTTATCAGACCACTGAATTGCTATTGGTGTACCATAACCCACAAGAATTCCAGTAAGAAGGGTGCACTGTCACTTGGCTGCCAAACAGATCTTTCTATTTACGTCCTCATATAGGTGCTAGAGTTGTGTAGAGAGTGGTAGCAAATGAGGCATAGGATAGGGAGACGAATGCCAGGTTGAGATTAATATTCAGATTTGAATTTTTAGTGAGCTTTGGATTTTCACAATATTACACAAGCCATAGAAAGCATTATTATCGCTTGATAAATTTTTTTTCTCATAGTGTTGCATTAACTTGGCAATATTCAAGTTCTAATAATGGACTAACAGTGGACTTTCCCATCTGCAGATTATACTGAATGGCCAGCGGAGGCAGTATTGCAGAGAAGAATATCTCTGCGTTGCTGAGAAAAAAAAGAAAATCCAATCATCAGCTTTGCAAGCCTCTTTCAATTTATATGGTAAGTCACACATTTGAGACTTATACATTTATTTGAAGGTGTGGGGTTGATCATAACATTCTGGAGTTCTCCAGAGGTTAACTGATAGGGATGTGCTAAAATGAAGATGTTAGAATCTGTTAGTCCTAGTTTTTATGATTCCCAATAACTGTAGCATAAACCTTCCACCCTTAATTTATCAGACCACTGAATTGCTATTGGTGTACCATAACCCACAAGAATTCCAGTAAGAAGGATGCACTGTCACTTGGCTGCCAAACAGATCTTTCTATCTACGTCCTCATATAGGTGCTAGAGTTGTGTAGAGAGCGGTAGCAAATGAGGCATACGATTGGGAGACGAATGCCAGGTTGAGATTAATATTCAGATTTGAATTTTTAGTGAGCTTGAAATTTTCACAATATTACACAAGCCATAGAAAGCATTATTATCGCTTGATAAAACATTTTTCTCAGTGTTGCATTAACGTGGCAATATTCAAGTTCTAATAATGGACTAACAGTGGACTTTTCCATCTGCAGATTATACTGAATGGCAAGCGGAGGCAGTATTGCAGAGGAGAATCTCTCTGCGTCGCAGGAAAAAAAAAAGAAAACCCATTCATCATCTTTGCAAGCCTCTTTCAATTTATATGGTAAGTCACACATTTGAGACTTATACATTTGTTTGAATGTGTGGGGTTGATCATAACATTCTGGAGCTCTCCATAGGTTAACTGATAGGGATGTGCTAAAATGAAGATGTTAAAATCTGTTAGTCCTAGTTTTTATGATTCCCAATAAATGTAGCATAAACCTTCCTCCCTTAATTTATCAGACCACTGAATTGCTATTGGTGTACCATAACCCACAAGAATTCCAGTAAGAAGGGTGCACTGTCACTTGGCTGCCAAACAGATCTTTCTATTTACGTCCTCATATAGGTGCTAGAGTTGTGTAGAGAGTGGTAGCAAATGAGGCATAGGATAGGGAGACGAATGCCAGGTTGAGATTAATATTCAGATTTGAATTTTTAGTGAGCTTTGGATTTTCACAATATTACACAAGCCATAGAAAGCATTATTATCGCTTGATAAAAAAATTTTCTCATAGTGTTGCATTAACTTGGCAATATTCAAGTTCTAATAATGGACTAACAGTGGACTTTCCCATCTGCAGATTATACTGAATGGCCAGCGGAGGCAGTATTGCAGAGAAGAATATCTCTGCGTTGCTGAGAAAAAAAAGAAAATCCAATCATCAGCTTTGCAAGCCTCTTTCAATTTATATGGTAAGTCACACATTTGAGACTTATACATTTATTTGAAGGTGTGGGGTTGATCATAACATTCTGGAGTTCTCCAGAGGTTAACTGATAGGGATGTGCTAAAATGAAGATGTTAGAATCTGTTAGTCCTAGTTTTTATGATTCCCAATAACTGTAGCATAAACCTTCCACCCTTAATTTATCACACCACTGAATTGCTATTGGTGTACCATAACCCACAAGAATTCCAGTAAGAAGGATGCACTGTCACTTGGCTGCCAAACAGATCTTTCTATCTACGTCCTCATATAGGTGCTAGAGTTGTGTAGAGAGCGGTAGCAAATGAGGCATACGATTGGGAGACGAATGCCAGGTTGAGATTAATATTCAGATTTGAATTTTTAGTGAGCTTTGGATTTTCACAATATTACACAAGCCATAGAAAGCATTATTATCGCTTGATAAAACATTTTTCTCATAGTGTTGCATTAACTTGGCAATATTCAAGTTCTAATAATGGACTAACAGTGGACTTTTCCATCTGCAGATTATACTGAATGGCCAGCGGAGGCAGTATTGCAGAGGAGAATCTCTCTGCGTCGCAGGAAAAAAAAAAGAAAACCCATTCATCATCTTTGCAAGCCTCTTTCAATTTATATGGTAAGTCACACATTTGAGACTTATACATTTGTTTGAATGTGTGGGGTTGATCATAACATTCTGGAGCTCTCCATAGGTTAACTGATAGGGATGTGCTAAAATGAAGATGTTAAAATCTGTTAGTCCTAATTTTTATGATTCCCAATACCTGTAGCATAAACCTTCCTCCATTAATTTATCAGACCATTGAATTGCTATTGGTGTACCATAACCCACAAGAATTCCAGTAAGAAGGGTGCACTGTCACTTGGCTGCCAAACAGATCTTTCTATCTACGTCCTCATATAGGTGCTAGAGTTGTGTAGAGAGCGGTAGCAAATGAGGCATAGGATAGGGAGACGAATGCCAGGTTGAGATTAATATTCAGATTTGAATTTTTAGTGAGCTTTGGATTTTCACAATATTACACAAGCCATAGAAAGCATTATTATCGCTTGATAAAACATTTTTCTCATAGTGTTGCATTAACTTGGCAATATTCAAGTTCTAATAATGGACTAACAGTGGACTTTTCCATCTGCAGATTATACTGAATGGCCAGCGGAGGCAGTATTGCAGAGGAGAATCTCTCTGCGTCGCAGGAAAAAAAAAAGAAAACCCATTCATCAGCTTTGCAAGCCTCTTTCAATTTATATGGTAAGTCACTCATTTGAGACTTATACATTTGTTTAAATGTGTGGGGTTGATCATAACATTCTGGAGTTCTCCATAGGTTAACTGATAGGGATGTGCTAAAATGAAGATGTTAAAATCTGTTAGTCCTAATTTTTATGATTCTCAATAAATGTAGCATAAACCTTCCTCCCTTAATTTATCAGACCACTGAATTGCTATTGGTGTACCATAACCCACAAGAATCCCAGTAAGAAGGGTGCACTGTCACTTGGCTGCCAAACAGATCTTTCTATCTACGTCCTCATATAGGTGCTAGAGTTGTGTAGAGAGCGGTAGCAAATGAGGCATACGATTGGGAGACGAATGCCAGGTTGAGATTAATATTCAGATTTGAATTTTTAGTGAGCTTTAAATGTTCACAATATTACACAAGCCATAGAAAGCATTATTATCGCTTGATAAAACATTTTTCTCATAGTGTTGCATTAACTTGGCAATATTCAAGTTCTAATAATGGACTAACAGTGGACTTTTCCAACTGCAGATTATACTGAATGGCCAGCGGAGGCAGTATTGCAGAGGAGAATATCTCTGCGTTGCTGAGAAAAAAAAGAAAATCCAATCATCAGCTTTGCAAGCCTCTTTCAATTTATATGGTAAGTCACACATTTGAGACTTATACATTTATTTGAAGGTGTGGGGTTGATCATAACATTCTGGAGTTCTCCAGAGGTTAACTGATAGGGATGTGCTAAAATGAAGATGTTAGAATCTGTTAGTCCTAGTTTTTATGATTCCCAATACCTGTAGCATAAACCTTCAACCCTTAATTTATCAGACCATTGAATTGCTATTGGTGTACCATAACCCACAAGAATTCCAGTAAGAAGGGTGCACTGTCACTTGGCTGCCAAACAGATCTTTCTATTTACGTCCTCATATAGGTGCTAGAGTTGTGTAGAGAGTGGTAGCAAATGAGGCATAGGATAGGGAGACAAATGCCAGGTTGAGATTAATATTCAGATTTGAATTTTTAGTGAGCTTTGGATTTTCACAATATTACACAAGCCATAGAAAGCATTATTATCGCTTGATAAAACATTTTTCTCATAGTGTTGCATTAACTTGGCAATATTCAAGTTCTAATAATGGACTAACAGTGGACTTTTCCATCTGCAGATTATACTGAATGGCCAGCGGAGGCAGTATTGCAGAGAAGAATATCTCTGCGTTGCTGAGAAAAAAAAGAAAATCCAATCATCAGCTTTGCAAGCCTCTTTCAATTTATATGGTAAGTCACACATTTGAGACTTATACATTTATTTGAAGGTGTGGGGTTGATCATAACATTCTGGAGTTCTCCAGAGGTTAACTGATAGGGATGTGCTAAAATGAAGATGTTAAAATCTGTTAGTCCTAATTTTTATGATTCTCAATAAATGTAGCATAAACCTTCCTCCCTTAATTTATCAGACCACTGAATTGCTATTGGTGTACCATAACCCACAAGAATCCCAGTAAGAAGGGTGCACTGTCACTTGGCTGCCAAACAGATCTTTCTATCTACGTCCTCATATAGGTGCTAGAGTTGTGTAGAGAGCGGTAGCAAATGAGGCATACGATTGGGAGACGAATGCCAGGTTGAGATTAATATTCAGATTTGAATTTTTAGTGAGCTTTAAATGTTCACAATATTACACAAGCCATAGAAAGCATTATTATCGCTTGATAAAACATTTTTCTCATAGTGTTGCATTAACTTGGCAATATTCAAGTTCTAATAATGGACTAACAGTGGACTTTTCCAACTGCAGATTATACTGAATGGCCAGCGGAGGCAGTATTGCAGAGGAGAATATCTCTGCGTTGCTGAGAAAAAAAAGAAAATCCAATCATCAGCTTTGCAAGCTTCTTTCAATTTATATGGTAAGTCACACATTTGAGACTTATACATTTATTTGAAGGTGTGGGGTTGATCATAACATTCTGGAGTTCTCCAGAGGTTAACTGATAGGGATGTGCTAAAATGAAGATGTTAGAATCTGTTAGTCCTAGTTTTTATGATTCCCAATACCTGTAGCATAAACCTTCAACCCTTAATTTATCAGACCATTGAATTGCTATTGGTGTACCATAACCCACAAGAATTCCAGTAAGAAGGGTGCACTGTCACTTGGCTGCCAAACAGATCTTTCTATTTACGTCCTCATATAGGTGCTAGAGTTGTGTAGAGAGTGGTAGCAAATGAGGCATAGGATAGGGAGACAAATGCCAGGTTGAGATTAATATTCAGATTTGAATTTTTAGTGAGCTTTGGATTTTCACAATATTACACAAGCCATAGAAAGCATTATTATCGCTTGATAAAACATTTTTCTCATAGTGTTGCATTAACTTGGCAATATTCAAGTTCTAATAATGGACTAACAGTGGACTTTTCCATCTGCAGATTATACTGAATGGCCAGCGGAGGAAGTATTGCAGAGAAGAATATCTCTGCGTTGCTGAGAAAAAAAAGAAAATCCAATCATCAGCTTTGCAAGCCTCTTTCAATTTATATGGTAAGTCACACATTTGAGACTTATACATTTATTTGAAGGTGTGGGGTTGATCATAACATTCTGGAGTTCTCCAGAGGTTAACTGATAGGGATGTGCTAAAATGAAGATGTTAGAATCTGTTAGTCCTAGTTTTTATGATTCCCAATAACTGTAGCATAAACCTTCCACCCTTAATTTATCAGACCACTGAATTGCTATTGGTGTACCATAACCCACAAGAATTCCAGTAAGAAGGATGCACTGTCACTTGGCTGCCAAACAGATCTTTCTATCTACGTCCTCATATAGGTGCTAGAGTTGTGTAGAGAGCGGTAGCAAATGAGGCATACGATTGGGAGACGAATGCCAGGTTGAGATTAATATTCAGATTTGAATTTTTAGTGAGCTTGAAATTTTCACAATATTACACAAGCCATAGAAAGCATTATTATCGCTTGATAAAACATTTTTCTCATAGTGTTGCATTAACTTGGCAATATTCAAGTTCTAATAATGGACTAACAGTGGACTTTTCCATCTGCAGATTATACTGAATGGCCAGCGGAGGCAGTATTGCAGAGGAGAATCTCTCTGCGTCGCAGGAAAAAAAAAAGAAAACCCATTCATCAGCTTTGCAAGCCTCTTTCAATTTATATGGTAAGTCACACATTTGAGACTTATACATTTGTTTGAATGTGTGGGGTTGATCATAACATTCTGGAGCTCTCCATAGGTTAACTGATAGGGATGTGCTAAAATGAAGATGTTAAAATCTGTTAGTCCTAATTTTTATGATTCCCAATAAATGTAGCATAAACCTTCCTCCCTTAATTTATCAGACCACTGAATTGCTATTGGTGTACCATAACCCACAAGAATACCAGTAAGAAGGGTGCACTGTCACTTGGCTGCCAAACAGATCTTTCTATCTACGTCCTCATATAGGTGCTAGAGTTGTGTAGAGAGCGGTAGCAAATGAGGCATACGATTGGGAGACGAATGCCAGGTTGAGATTAATATTCAGATTTGAATTTTTAGTGAGCTTGAAATTTTCACAATATTACACAAGCCATAGAAAGCATTATTATCGCTTGATAACACATTTTTCTCATAGTGTTGCATTAACTTGGCAATATTCAAGTTCTAATAATGGACTAACAGTGGACTTTTCCATCTGCAGATTATACTGAATGGCCAGCGGAGGCAGTATTGCAGAGGAGAATCTCTCTGCGTCGCAGGAAAAAAAAAAGAAAACCCATTCATCATCTTTGCAAGCCTCTTTCAATTTATATGGTAAGTCACACATTTGAGACTTATACATTTGTTTGAATGTGTGGGGTTGATCATAACATTCTGGAGCTCTCCATAGGTTAACTGATAGGGATGTGCTAAAATGAAGATGTTAAAATCTGTTAGTCCTAATTTTTATGATTCCCAATAAATGTAGCATAAACCTTCCTCCCTTAATTTATCAGACCACTGAATTGCTATTGGTGTACCATAACCCACAAGAATACCAGTAAGAAGGGTGCACTGTCACTTGGCTGCCAAACAGATCTTTCTATCTACGTCCTCATATAGGTGCTAGAGTTGTGTAGAGAGCGGTAGCAAATGAGGCATAGGATAGGGAGACGAATGCCAGGTTGAGATTAATATTCAGATTTGAATTTTTAGTGAGCTTTGGATTTTCACAATATTACACAAGCCATAGAAAGCATTATTATCGCTTGATAAAACATTTTTCTCTTAGTGTTGCATTAACTTGGCAATATTCAAGTTCTAATAATGGACTAACAGTGGACTTTCCCATCTGCAGATTATACTGAATGGCCAGCGGAGGCAGTATTGCAGAGAAGAATATCTCTGCGTTGCTGAGAAAAAAAAGAAAATCCAATCATCAGCTTTGCAAGCCTCTTTCAATTTATATGGTAAGGCACACATTTGAGACTTATACATTTATTTGAAGGTGTGGGGTTGATCATAACATTCTGGAGTTCTCCAGAGGTTAACTGATAGGGATGTGCTAAAATGAAGATGTTAAAATCTGTTAGTCCTAATTTTTATGATTCCCAATAAATGTAGCATAAACCTTCCTCCCTTAATTTATCAGACCACTGAATTGCTATTGGTGTACCATAACCCACAAGAATACCAGTAAGAAGGGTGCACTGTCACTTGGCTGCCAAACAGATCTTTCTATCTACGTCCTCATATAGGTGCTAGAGTTGTGTAGAGAGCGGTAGCAAATGAGGCATAGGATAGGGAGACGAATGCCAGGTTGAGATTAATATTCAGATTTGAATTTTTAGTGAGCTTTGGATTTTCACAATATTACACAAGCCATAGAAAGCATTATTATCGCTTGATAAAACATTTTTCTCATAGTGTTGCATTAACTTGGCAATATTCAAGTTCTAATAATGGACTAACAGTGGACTTTCCCATCTGCAGATTATACTGAATGGCCAGCGGAGGCAGTATTGCAGAGAAGAATATCTCTGCGTTGCTGAGAAAAAAAAGAAAATCCAATCATCAGCTTTGCAAGCCTCTTTCAATTTATATGGTAAGTCACACATTTGAGACTTATACATTTATATGAAGGTGTGGGGTTGATCATAACATTCTGGAGTTCTCCAGAGGTTAACTGATAGGGATGTGCTAAAATGAAGATGTTAGAATCTGTTAGTCCTAGTTTTTATGATTCCCAATACCTGTAGCATAAACCTTCCTCCATTAATTTATCAGACCATTGAATTGCTATTGGTGTACCATAACCCACAAGAATTCCAGTAAGAAGGGTGCACTGTCACTTGGCTGCCAAACAGATCTTTCTATCTACGTCCTCATATAGGTGCTAGAGTTGTGTACAGAGCGGTAGCAAATGAGGCATAGGATAGGGAGACGAATGCCAGGTTGAGATTAATATTCAGATTTGAATTTTTAGTGAGCTTTGGATTTTCACAATATTACACAAGCCATAGAAAGCATTATTATCGCTTGATAAAACATTTTTCTCATAGTGTTGCATTAACTTGGCAATATTCAAGTTCTAATAATGGACTAACAGTGGACTTTTCCATCTGCAGATTATACTGAATGGCCAGCGGAGGAAGTATTGCAGAGAAGAATATCTCTGCGTTGCTGAGAAAAAAAAGAAAATCCAATCATCAGCTTTGCAAGCCTCTTTCAATTTATATGGTAAGTCACACATTTGAGACTTATACATTTATTTGAAGGTGTGGGGTTGATCATAACATTCTGGAGTTCTCCAGAGGTTAACTGATAGGGATGTGCTAAAATGAAGATGTTAGAATCTGTTAGTCCTAATTTTTATGATTCCCAATAAATGTAGCATAAACCTTCCTCCCTTAATTTATCAGACCACTGAATTGCTATTGGTGTACCATAACCCACAAGAATACCAGTAAGAAGGGTGCACTGTCACTTGGCTGCCAAACAGATCTTTCTATCTACGTCCTCATATAGGTGCTAGAGTTGTGTAGAGAGCGGTAGCAAATGAGGCATAGGATAGGGAGACGAATGCCAGGTTGAGATTAATATTCAGATTTGAATTTTTAGTGAGCTTTGGATTTTCACAATATACCATAACCCACAAGAATTCCAGTAAGAAGGATGCACTGTCACTTGGCTGCCAAACAGATCTTTCTATCTACGTCCTCATATAGGTGCTAGAGTTGTGTAGAGAGCGGTAGCAAATGAGGCATACGATTGGGAGACGAATGCCAGGTTGAGATTAATATTCAGATTTAAATTTTTAGTGAGCTTGAAATTTTCACAATATTACACAAGCCATAGAAAGCATTATTATCGCTTGATAAAACATTTTTCTCATAGTGTTGCATTAACTTGGCAATATTCAAGTTCTAATAATGGACTAACAGTGGACTTTTCCATCTGCAGATTATACTGAATGGCCAGCGGAGGCAGTATTGCAGAGGAGAATCTCTCTGCGTCGCAGGAAAAAAAAAAGAAAACCCATTCATCAGCTTTGCAAGCCTCTTTCAATTTATATGGTAAGTCACACATTTGAGACTTATACATTTGTTTGAATGTGTGGGGTTGATCATAACATTCTGGAGCTCTCCATAGGTTAACTGATAGGCATGTGCTAAAATGAAGATGTTAAAATCTGTTAGTCCTAATTTTTATGATTCCCAATAAATGTAGCATAAACCTTCCTCCCTTAATTTATCAGACCACTGAATTGCTATTGGTGTACCATAACCCACAAGAATACCAGTAAGAAGGGTGCACTGTCACTTGGCTGCCAAACAGATCTTTCTATCTACGTCCTCATATAGGTGCTAGAGTTGTGTAGAGAGCGGTAGCAAATGAGGCATACGATTGGGAGACGAATGCCAGGTTGAGATTAATATTCAGATTTGAATTTTTAGTGAGCTTGAAATTTTCACAATATTACACAAGCCATAGAAAGCATTATTATCGCTTGATAACACATTTTTCTCATAGTGTTGCATTAACTTGGCAATATTCAAGTTCTAATAATGGACTAACAGTGGACTTTTCCATCTGCAGATTATACTGAATGGCCAGCGGAGGCAGTATTGCAGAGGAGAATCTCTCTGCGTCGCAGGAAAAAAAAAAGAAAACCCATTCATCATCTTTGCAAGCCTCTTTCAATTTATATGGTAAGTCACACATTTGAGACTTATACATTTGTTTGAATGTGTGGGGTTGATCATAACATTCTGGAGCTCTCCATAGGTTAACTGATAGGGATGTGCTAAAATGAAGATGTTAAAATCTGTTAGTCCTAATTTTTATGATTCCCAATAAATGTAGCATAAACCTTCCTCCCTTAATTTATCAGACCACTGAATTGCTATTGGTGTACCATAACCCACAAGAATACCAGTAAGAAGGGTGCACTGTCACTTGGCTGCCAAACAGATCTTTCTATCTACGTCCTCATATAGGTGCTAGAGTTGTGTAGAGAGCGGTAGCAAATGAGGCATAGGATAGGGAGACGAATGCCAGGTTGAGATTAATATTCAGATTTGAATTTTTAGTGAGCTTTGGATTTTCACAATATTACACAAGCCATAGAAAGCATTATTATCGCTTGATAAAACATTTTTCTCTTAGTGTTGCATTAACTTGGCAATATTCAAGTTCTAATAATGGACTAACAGTGGACTTTCCCATCTGCAGATTATACTGAATGGCCAGCGGAGGCAGTATTGCAGAGAAGAATATCTCTGCGTTGCTGAGAAAAAAAAGAAAATCCAATCATCAGCTTTGCAAGCCTCTTTCAATTTATATGGTAAGGCACACATTTGAGACTTATACATTTATTTGAAGGTGTGGGGTTGATCATAACATTCTGGAGTTCTCCAGAGGTTAACTGATAGGGATGTGCTAAAATGAAGATGTTAAAATCTGTTAGTCCTAATTTTTATGATTCCCAATAAATGTAGCATAAACCTTCCTCCCTTAATTTATCAGACCACTGAATTGCTATTGGTGTACCATAACCCACAAGAATACCAGTAAGAAGGGTGCACTGTCACTTGGCTGCCAAACAGATCTTTCTATCTACGTCCTCATATAGGTGCTAGAGTTGTGTAGAGAGCGGTAGCAAATGAGGCATAGGATAGGGAGACGAATGCCAGGTTGAGATTAATATTCAGATTTGAATTTTTAGTGAGCTTTGGATTTTCACAATATTACACAAGCCATAGAAAGCATTATTATCGCTTGATAAAACATTTTTCTCATAGTGTTGCATTAACTTGGCAATATTCAAGTTCTAATAATGGACTAACAGTGGACTTTCCCATCTGCAGATTATACTGAATGGCCAGCGGAGGCAGTATTGCAGAGAAGAATATCTCTGCGTTGCTGAGAAAAAAAAGAAAATCCAATCATCAGCTTTGCAAGCCTCTTTCAATTTATATGGTAAGTCACACATTTGAGACTTATACATTTATATGAAGGTGTGGGGTTGATCATAACATTCTGGAGTTCTCCAGAGGTTAACTGATAGGGATGTGCTAAAATGAAGATGTTAGAATCTGTTAGTCCTAGTTTTTATGATTCCCAATACCTGTAGCATAAACCTTCCTCCATTAATTTATCAGACCATTGAATTGCTATTGGTGTACCATAACCCACAAGAATTCCAGTAAGAAGGGTGCACTGTCACTTGGCTGCCAAACAGATCTTTCTATCTACGTCCTCATATAGGTGCTAGAGTTGTGTACAGAGCGGTAGCAAATGAGGCATAGGATAGGGAGACGAATGCCAGGTTGAGATTAATATTCAGATTTGAATTTTTAGTGAGCTTTGGATTTTCACAATATTACACAAGCCATAGAAAGCATTATTATCGCTTGATAAAACATTTTTCTCATAGTGTTGCATTAACTTGGCAATATTCAAGTTCTAATAATGGACTAACAGTGGACTTTTCCATCTGCAGATTATACTGAATGGCCAGCGGAGGCAGTATTGCAGAGGAGAATCTCTCTGCGTCGCAGGAAAAAAAAAAGAAAACCCATTCATCAGCTTTGCAAGCCTCTTTCAATTTATATGGTAAGTCACACATTTGAGACTTATACATTTGTTTGAATGTGTGGGGTTGATCATAACATTCTGGAGTTCTCCATAGGTTAACTGATAGGGATGTGCTAAAATGAAGATGTTAAAATCTGTTAGTCCTAATTTTTATGATTCTCAATAAATGTAGCATAAACCTTCCTCCCTTAATTTATCAGACCACTGAATTGCTATTGGTGTACCATAACCCACAAGAATCCCAGTAAGAAGGGTGCACTGTCACTTGGCTGCCAAACAGATCTTTCTATCTACGTCCTCATATAGGTGCTAGAGTTGTGTAGAGAGCGGTAGCAAATGAGGCATACGATTGGGAGACGAATGCCAGGTTGAGATTAATATTCAGATTTGAATTTTTAGTGAGCTTTAAATGTTCACAATATTACACAAGCCATAGAAAGCATTATTATCGCTTGATAAAACATTTTTCTCATAGTGTTGCATTAACTTGGCAATATTCAAGTTCTAATAATGGACTAACAGTGGACTTTTCCAACTGCAGATTATACTGAATGGCCAGCGGAGGCAGTATTGCAGAGGAGAATATCTCTGCGTTGCTGAGAAAAAAAAGAAAATCCAATCATCAGCTTTGCAAGCCTCTTTCAATTTATATGGTAAGTCACACATTTGAGACTTATACATTTATTTGAAGGTGTGGGGTTGATCATAACATTCTGGAGTTCTCCAGAGGTTAACTGATAGGGATGTGCTAAAATGAAGATGTTAGAATCTGTTAGTCCTAGTTTTTATGATTCCCAATACCTGTAGCATAAACCTTCAACCCTTAATTTATCAGACCATTGAATTGCTATTGGTGTACCATAACCCACAAGAATTCCAGTAAGAAGGGTGCACTGTCACTTGGCTGCCAAACAGATCTTTCTATTTACGTCCTCATATAGGTGCTAGAGTTGTGTAGAGAGTGGTAGCAAATGAGGCATAGGATAGGGAGACAAATGCCAGGTTGAGATTAATATTCAGATTTGAATTTTTAGTGAGCTTTGGATTTTCACAATATTACACAAGCCATAGAAAGCATTATTATCGCTTGATAAAACATTTTTCTCATAGTGTTGCATTAACTTGGCAATATTCAAGTTCAAATAATGGACTAACAGTGGACTTTTCCATCTGCAGATTATACTGAATGGCCAGCGGAGGCAGTATTGCAGAGAAGAATATCTCTGCGTTGCTGAGAAAAAAAAGAAAATCCAATCATCAGCTTTGCAAGCCTCTTTCAATTTATATGGTAAGTCACACATTTGAGACTTATACATTTATTTGAAGGTGTGGGGTTGATCATAACATTCTGGAGTTCTCCAGAGGTTAACTGATAGGGATGTGCTAAAATGAAGATGTTAGAATCTGTTAGTCCTAGTTTTTATGATTCCCAATAACTGTAGCATAAACCTTCCACCCTTAATTTATCAGACCACTGAATTGCTATTGGTGTACCATAACCCACAAGAATTCCAGTAAGAAGGATGCACTGTCACTTGGCTGCCAAACAGATATTTCTATCTACGTCCTCATATAGGTGCTAGAGTTGTGTAGAGAGCGGTAGCAAATGAGGCATACGATTGGGAGACGAATGCCAGGTTGAGATTAATATTCAGATTTGAATTTTTAGTGAGCTTGAAATTTTCACAATATTACACAAGCCATAGAAAGCATTATTATCGCTTGATAAAACATTTTTCTCATAGTGTTGCACTAACTTGGCAATATTCAAGTTCTAATAATGGACTAACAGTGGACTTTTCCATCTGCAGATTATACTGAATGGCCAGCGGAGGCAGTATTGCAGAGGAGAATCTCTCTGCGTCGCAGGAAAAAAAAAAGAAAACCCATTCATCATCTTTGCAAGCCTCTTTCAATTTATATGGTAAGTCACACATTTGAGACTTATACATTTGTTTGAATGTTTGGGGTTGATCATAACATTCTGGAGCTCTCCATAGGTTAACTGATAGGGATGTGCTAAAATGAAGATGTTAAAATCTGTTAGTCCTAGTTTTTATGATTCCCAATAAATGTAGCATAAACCTTCCTCCCTTAATTTATCAGACCACTGAATTGCTATTGGTGTACCATAACCCACAAGAATACCAGTAAGAAGGGTGCACTGTCACTTGGCTGCCAAACAGATCTTTCTATCTACGTCCTCATATAGGTGCTAGAGTTGTGTAGAGAGCGGTAGCAAATGAGGCATAGGATAGGGAGACGAATGCCAGGTTGAGATTAATATTCAGATTTGAATTTTTAGTGAGCTTTGGATTTTCACAATATTACACAAGCCATAGAAAGCATTATTATCGCTTGATAAAACATTTTTCTCTTAGTGTTGCATTAACTTGGCAATATTCAAGTTCTAATAATGGACTAACAGTGGACTTTCCCATCTGCAGATTATACTGAATGGCCAGCGGAGGCAGTATTGCAGAGAAGAATATCTCTGCGTTGCTGAGAAAAAAAAGAAAATCCAATCATCAGCTTTGCAAGCCTCTTTCAATTTATATGGTAAGGCACACATTTGAGACTTATACATTTATTTGAAGGTGTGGGGTTGATCATAACATTCTGGAGTTCTCCAGAGGTTAACTGATAGGGATGTGCTAAAATGAAGATGTTAAAATCTGTTAGTCCTAATTTTTATGATTCCCAATAAATGTAGCATAAACCTTCCTCCCTTAATTTATCAGACCACTGAATTGCTATTGGTGTACCATAACCCACAAGAATACCAGTAAGAAGGGTGCACTGTCACTTGGCTGCCAAACAGATCTTTCTATCTACGTCCTCATATAGGTGCTAGAGTTGTGTAGAGAGCGGTAGCAAATGAGGCATAGGATAGGGAGACGAATGCCAGGTTGAGATTAATATTCAGATTTGAATTTTTAGTGAGCTTTGGATTTTCACAATATTACACAAGCCATAGAAAGCATTATTATTGCTTGATAAAACATTTTTCTCATAGTGTTGCATTAACTTGGCAATATTCAAGTTCTAATAATGGACTAACAGTGGACTTTCCCATCTGCAGATTATACTGAATGGCCAGCGGAGGCAGTATTGCAGAGAAGAATATCTCTGCGTTGCTGAGAAAAAAAAGAAAATCCAATCATCAGCTTTGCAAGCCTCTTTCAATTTATATGGTAAGTCACACATTTGAGACTTATACATTTATATGAAGGTGTGGGGTTGATCATAACATTCTGGAGTTCTCCAGAGGTTAACTGATAGGGATGTGCTAAAATGAAGATGTTAGAATCTGTTAGTCCTAGTTTTTATGATTCCCAATACCTGTAGCATAAACCTTCCTCCATTAATTTATCAGACCATTGAATTGCTATTGGTGTACCATAACCCACAAGAATTCCAGTAAGAAGGGTGCACTGTCACTTGGCTGCCAAACAGATCTTTCTATCTACGTCCTCATATAGGTGCTAGAGTTGTGTACAGAGCGGTAGCAAATGAGGCATAGGATAGGGAGACGAATGCCAGGTTGAGATTAATATTCAGATTTGAATTTTTAGTGAGCTTTGGATTTTCACAATATTACACAAGCCATAGAAAGCATTATTATCGCTTGATAAAACATTTTTCTCATAGTGTTGCATTAACTTGGCAATATTCAAGTTCTAATAATGGACTAACAGTGGACTTTTCCATCTGCAGATTATACTGAATGGCCAGCGGAGGCAGTATTGCAGAGGAGAATCTCTCTGCGTCGCAGGAAAAAAAAAAGAAAACCCATTCATCAGCTTTGCAAGCCTCTTTCAATTTATATGGTAAGTCACACATTTGAGACTTATACATTTGTTTGAATGTGTGGGGTTGATCATAACATTCTGGAGTTCTCCATAGGTTAACTGATAGGGATGTGCTAAAATGAAGATGTTAAAATCTGTTAGTCCTAATTTTTATGATTCTCAATAAATGTAGCATAAACCTTCCTCCCTTAATTTATCAGACCACTGAATTGCTATTGGTGTACCATAACCCACAAGAATCCCAGTAAGAAGGGTGCACTGTCACTTGGCTGCCAAACAGATCTTTCTATCTACGTCCTCATATAGGTGCTAGAGTTGTGTAGAGAGCGGTAGCAAATGAGGCATACGATTGGGAGACGAATGCCAGGTTGAGATTAATATTCAGATTTGAATTTTTAGTGAGCTTTAAATGTTCACAATATTACACAAGCCATAGAAAGCATTATTATCGCTTGATAATACATTTTTCTCATAGTGTTGCATTAACTTGGCAATATTCAAGTTCTAATAATGGACTAACAGTGGACTTTTCCAACTGCAGATTATACTGAATGGCCAGCGGAGGCAGTATTGCAGAGGAGAATATCTCTGCGTTGCTGAGAAAAAAAAGAAAATCCAATCATCAGCTTTGCAAGCCTCTTTCAATTTATATGGTAAGTCACACATTTGAGACTTATACATTTATTTGAAGGTGTGGGGTTGATCATAACATTCTGGAGTTCTCCAGAGGTTAACTGATAGGGATGTGCTAACATGAAGATGTTAGAATCTGTTAGTCCTAGTTTTTATGATTCCCAATACCTGTAGCATAAACCTTCAACCCTTAATTTATCAGACCATTGAATTGCTATTGGTGTACCATAACCCACAAGAATTCCAGTAAGAAGGGTGCACTGTCACTTGGCTGCCAAACAGATCTTTCTATTTAAGTCCTCATATAGGTGCTAGAGTTGTGTAGAGAGTGGTAGCAAATGAGGCATAGGATAGGGAGACAAATGCCAGGTTGAGATTAATATTCAGATTTGAATTTTTAGTGAGCTTTGGATTTTCACAATATTACACAAGCCATAGAAAGCATTATTATTGCTTGATAAAACATTTTTCTCATAGTGTTGCATTAACTTGGCAATATTCAAGTTCTAATAATGGACTAACAGTGGACTTTTCCAACTGCAGATTATACTGAATGGCCAGCGGAGGCAGTATTGCAGAGGAGAATATCTCTGCGTTGCTGAGAAAAAAAAGAAAATCCAATCATCAGCTTTGCAAGCCTCTTTCAATTTATATGGTAAGTCACACATTTGAGACTTATACATTTATTTGAAGGTGTGGGGTTGATCATAACATTCTGGAGTTCTCCAGAGGTTAACTGATAGGGATGTGCTAAAATGAAGATGTTAGAATCTGTTAGTCCTAGTTTTTATGATTCCCAATACCTGTAGCATAAACCTTCAACCCTTAATTTATCAGACCATTGAATTGCTATTGGTGTACCATAACCCACAAGAATTCCAGTAAGAAGGGTGCACTGTCACTTGGCTGCCAAACAGATCTTTCTATTTAAGTCCTCATATAGGTGCTAGAGTTGTGTAGAGAGTGGTAGCAAATGAGGCATAGGATAGGGAGACAAATGCCAGGTTGAGATTAATATTCAGATTTGAATTTTTAGTGAGCTTTGGATTTTCACAATATTACACAAGCCATAGAAAGCATTATTATTGCTTGATAAAACATTTTTCTCATAGTGTTGCATTAACTTGGCAATATTCAAGTTCTAATAATGGACTAACAGTGGACTTTTCCATCTGCAGATTATACTGAATGGCCAGCGGAGGCAGTATTGCAGAGAAGAATATCTCTGCGTTGCTGAGAAAAAAAAGAAAATCCAATCATCAGCTTTGCAAGCCTCTTTCAATTTATATGGTAAGTCACACATTTGAGACTTATACATTTATTTGAAGGTGTGGGGTTGATCATAACATTCTGGAGTTCTCCAGAGGTTAACTGATAGGGATGTGCTAAAATGAAGATGTTAGAATCTGTTAGTCCTAGTTTTTATGATTCCCAATAACTGTAGCATAAACCTTCCACCCTTAATTTATCAGACCTCTGAATTGCTATTGGTGTACCATAACCCACAAGAATTCCAGTAAGAAGGATGCACTGCCACTTGGCTGCCAAACAGATCTTTCTATCTACGTCCTCATATAGGTGCTAGAGTTGTGTAGAGAGCGGTAGCAAATGAGGCATACGATTGGGAGACGAATGCCTGGTTGAGATTAATATTCAGATCTGAATTTTTAGTGAGCTTGAAATTTTCACAATATTACACAAGCCATAGAAAGCATTATTATCGCTTGATAAAACATTTTTCTCATAGTGTTGCATTAACTTGGCAATATTCAAGTTCTAATAATGGACTAACAGTGGACTTTTCCATCTGCAGATTATACTGAATGGCCAGCGGAGGCAGTATTGCAGAGGAGAATCTCTCTGCGTCGCAGGAAAAAAAAAAGAAAACCCATTCATCAGCTTTGCAAGCCTCTTTCAATTTATATGGTAAGTCACACATTTGAGACTTATACATTTGTTTGAATGTGTGGGGTTGATCATAACATTCTGGAGCTCTCCATAGGTTAACTGATAGGGATGTGCTAAAATGAAGATGTTAAAATCTGTTAGTCCTAATTTTTATGATTCCCAATAAATGTAGCATAAACCTTCCTCCCTTAATTTATCAGACCACTGAATTGCTATTGGTGTACCATAACCCACAAGAATACCAGTAAGAAGGGTGCACTGTCACTTGGCTGCCAAACAGATCTTTCTATCTACGTCCTCATATAGGTGCTAGAGTTGTGTAGAGAGCGGTAGCAAATGAGGCATACGATTGGGAGACGAATGCCAGGTTGAGATTAATATTCAGATTTGAATTTTTAGTGAGCTTGAAATTTTCACAATATTACACAAGCCATAGAAAGCATTATTATCGCTTGATAAAACATTTTTCTCATAGTGTTGCATTAACTTGGCAATATTCAAGTTCTAATAATGGACTAACAGTGGACTTTTCCATCTGCCGATTATACTGAATGGCCAGCGGAGGCAGTATTGCAGAGGAGAATCTCTCTGCGTCGCAGGAAAAAAAAAAGAAAACCCATTCATCATCTTTGCAAGCCTCTTTCAATTTATATGGTAAGTCACACATTTGAGACTTACACATTTGTTTGAATGTGTGGGGTTGATCATAACATTCTGGAGCTCTCCATAGGTTAACTGATAGGGATGTGCTAAAATGAAGATGTTAAAATCTGTTAGTCCTAATTTTTATGATTCCCAATAAATGTAGCATAAACCTTCCTCCCTTAATTTATCAGACCACTGAATTGCTATTGGTGTACCATAACCCACAAGAATACCAGTAAGAAGGGTGCACTGTCACTTGGCTGCCAAACAGATCTTTCTATCTACGTCCTCATATAGGTGCTAGAGTTGTGTAGAGAGCGGTAGCAAATGAGGCATACGATTGGGAGACGAATGCCAGGTTGAGATTAATATTCAGATTTGAATTTTTAGTGAGCTTGAAATTTTCACAATATTACACAAGCCATAGAAAGCATTATTATCGCTTGATAAAACATTTTTCTCATAGTGTTGCATTAACTTGGCAATATTCAAGTTCTAATAATGGACTAACAGTGGACTTTTCCATCTGCCGATTATACTGAATGGCCAGCGGAGGCAGTATTGCAGAGGAGAATCTCTCTGCGTCGCAGGAAAAAAAAAAGAAAACCCATTCATCATCTTTGCAAGCCTCTTTCAATTTATATGGTAAGTCACACATTTGAGACTTACACATTTGTTTGAATGTGTGGGGTTGATCATAACATTCTGGAGCTCTCCATAGGTTAACTGATAGGGATGTGCTAAAATGAAGATGTTAAAATCTGTTAGTCCTAATTTTTATGATTCCCAATAAATGTAGCATAAACCTTCCTCCCTTAATTTATCAGACCACTGAATTGCTATTGGTGTACCATAACCCACAAGAATACCAGTAAGAAGGGTGCACTGTCACTTGGCTGCCAAACAGATCTTTCTATCTACGTCCTCATATAGGTGCTAGAGTTGTGTAGAGAGCGGTAGCAAATGAGGCATAGGATAGGAAGACGAATGCCAGGTTGAGATTAATATTCAGATTTGAATTTTTAGTGAGCTTTGGATTTTCACAATATTACACAAGCCATAGAAAGCATTATTATCGCTTGATAAAACATTTTTCTCTTAGTGTTGCATTAACTTGGCAATATTCAAGTTCTAATAATGGACTAACAGTGGACTTTCCCATCTGCAGATTATACTGAATGGCCAGCGGAGGCAGTATTGCAGAGAAGAATATCTCTGCGTTGCTGAGAAAAAAAAGAAAATCCAATCATCAGCTTTGCAAGCCTCTTTCAATTTATATGGTAAGGCACACATTTGAGACTTATACATTTATTTGAAGGGGTGGGGTTGATCATAACATTCTGGAGTTCTCCAGAGGTTAACTGATAGGGATGTGCTAAAATGAAGATGTTAAAATCTGTTAGTCCTAATTTTTATGATTCCCAATAAATGTAGCATAAACCTTCCTCCCTTAATTTATCAGACCACTGAATTGCTATTGGTGTACCATAACCCACAAGAATACCAGTAAGAAGGGTGCACTGTCACTTGGCTGCCAAACAGATCTTTCTATCTACGTCCTCATATATGTGCTAGAGTTGTGTAGAGAGCGGTAGCAAATGAGGCATAGGATAGGGAGACGAATGCCAGGTTGAGATTAATATTCAGATTTGAATTTTTAGTGAGCTTTGGATTTTCACAATATTACACAAGCCATAGAAAGCATTATTATCGCTTGATAAAACATTTTTCTCATAGTGTCGCATTAACTTGGCAATATTCAAGTTCTAATAATGGACTAACAGTGGACTTTCCCATCTGCAGATTATACTGAATGGCCAGCGGAGGCAGTATTGCAGAGAAGAATATCTCTGCGTTGCTGAGAAAAAAAAGAAAATCCAATCATCAGCTTTGCAAGCCTCTTTCAATTTATATGGTAAGTCACACATTTGAGACTTATACATTTATATGAAGGTGTGGGGTTGATCATAACATTCTGGAGTTCTCCAGAGGTTAACTGATAGGGATGTGCTAAAATGAAGATGTTAAAATCTGTTAGTCCTAATTTTTATGATTCCCAATAAATGTAGCATAAACCTTCCTCCCTTAATTTATCAGACCACTGAATTGCTATTGGTGTACCATAACCCACAAGAATACCAGTAAGAAGGGTGCACTGTCACTTGGCTGCCAAACAGATCTTTCTATCTACGTCCTCATATAGGTGCTAGAGTTGTGTAGAGAGCGGTAGCAAATGAGGCATAGGATAGGGAGACGAATGCCAGGTTGAGATTAATATTCAGATTTGAATTTTTAGTGAGCTTTGGATTTTCACAATATTACACAAGCCATAGAAAGCATTATTATCGCTTGATAAAACATTTTTCTCATAGTGTTGCATTAACTTGGCAATATTCAAGTTCTAATAATGGACTAACAGTGGACTTTCCCATCTGCAGATTATACTGAATGGCCAGCGGAGGCAGTATTGCAGAGAAGAATATCTCTGCGTTGCTGAGAAAAAAAAGAAAATCCAATCATCAGCTTTGCAAGCCTCTTTCAATTTATATGGTAAGTCACACATTTGAGACTTATACATTTATTTAAGGTGTGGGGTTGATCATAACATTCTGGAGTTCTCCAGAGGTTAACTGATAGGGATGTGCTAAAATGAAGATGTTAGAATCTGTTAGTCCTAGTTTTTATGATTCCCAATAACTGTAGCATAAACCTTCCACCCTTAATTTATCAGACCACTGAATTGCTATTGGTGTACCATAACCCACAAGAATTCCAGTAAGAAGGATGCACTGTCACTTGGCTGCCAAACAGATCTTTCTGTCTACGTCCTCATATAGGTGCTAGAGTTGTGTAGAGAGCGGTAGCAAATGAGGCATAGGATAGGGAGACGAATGCCAGGTTGAGATTAATATTCAGATTTGAATTTTTAGTGAGCTTTGGATTTTCACAATATTACACAAGCCATAGAAAGCATTATTATCGCTTGATAAAACATTTTTCTCATAGTGTTGCATTAACTTGGCAATATTCAAGTTCTAATAATGGACTAACAGTGGACTTTCCCATCTGCAGATTATACTGAATGGCCAGCGGAGGCAGTATTGCAGAGAAGAATATCTCTGCGTTGCTGAGAAAAAAAAGAAAATCCAATCATCAGCTTTGCAAGCCTCTTTCAATTTATATGGTAAGTCACACATTTGAGACTTATACATTTATATGAAGGTGTGGGGTTGATCATAACATTCTGGAGTTCTCCAGAGGTTAACTGATAGGGATGTGCTAAAATGAAGATGTTAGAATCTGTTAGTCCTAGTTTTTATGATTCCCAATACCTGTAGCATAAACCTTCCTCCATTAATTTATCAGACCATTGAATTGCTATTGGTGTACCATAACCCACAAGAATTCCAGTAAGAAGGGTGCACTGTCACTTGGCTGCCAAACAGATCTTTCTATCTACGTCCTCATATAGGTGCTAGAGTTGTGTACAGAGCGGTAGCAAATGAGGCATAGGATAGGGAGACGAATGCCAGGTTGAGATTAATATTCAGATTTGAATTTTTAGTGAGCTTTGGATTTTCACAATATTACACAAGCCATAGAAAGCATTATTATCGCTTGATAAAACATTTTTCTCATAGTGTTGCATTAACTTGGCAATATTCAAGTTCTAATAATGGACTAACAGTGGACTTTTCCATCTGCAGATTATACTGAATGGCCAGCGGAGGCAGTATTGCAGAGGAGAATCTCTCTGCGTCGCAGGAAAAAAAAAAGAAAACCCATTCATCAGCTTTGCAAGCCTCTTTCAATTTATATGGTAAGTCACACATTTGAGACTTATACATTTGTTTGAATGTGTGGGGTTGATCATAACATTCTGGAGTTCTCCATAGGTTAACTGATAGGGATGTGCTAAAATGAAGATGTTAAAATCTGTTAGTCCTAATTTTTATGATTCTCAATAAATGTAGCATAAACCTTCCTCCCTTAATTTATCAGACCACTGAATTGCTATTGGTGTACCATAACCCACAAGAATCCCAGTAAGAAGGGTGCACTGTCACTTGGCTGCCAAACAGATCTTTCTATCTACGTCCTCATATAGGTGCTAGAGTTGTGTAGAGAGCGGTAGCAAATGAGGCATACGATTGGGAGACGAATGCCAGGTTGAGATTAATATTCAGATTTGAATTTTTAGTGAGCTTTAAATGTTCACAATATTACACAAGCCATAGAAAGCATTATTATCGCTTGATAAAACATTTTTCTCATAGTGTTGCATTAACTTGGCAATATTCAAGTTCTAATAATGGACTAACAGTGGACTTTTCCAACTGCAGATTATACTGAATGGCCAGCGGAGGCAGTATTGCAGAGGAGAATATCTCTGCGTTGCTGAGAAAAAAAAGAAAATCCAATCATCAGCTTTGCAAGCCTCTTTCAATTTATATGGTAAGTCACACATTTGAGACTTATACATTTATTTGAAGGTGTGGGGTTGATCATAACATTCTGGAGTTCTCCAGAGGTTAACTGATAGGGATGTGCTAAAATGAAGATGTTAGAATCTGTTAGTCCTAGTTTTTATGATTCCCAATACCTGTAGCATAAACCTTCAACCCTTAATTTATCAGACCATTGAATTGCTATTGGTGTACCATAACCCACAAGAATTCCAGTAAGAAGGGTGCACTGTCACTTGGCTGCCAAACAGATCTTTCTATTTACGTCCTCATATAGGTGCTAGAGTTGTGTAGAGAGTGGTAGCAAATGAGGCATAGGATAGGGAGACAAATGCCAGGTTGAGATTAATATTCAGATTTGAATTTTTAGTGAGCTTTGGATTTTCACAATATTACACAAGCCATAGAAAGCATTATTATCGCTTGATAAAACATTTTTCTCATAGTGTTGCATTAACTTGGCAATATTCAAGTTCAAATAATGGACTAACAGTGGACTTTTCCATCTGCAGATTATACTGAATGGCCAGCGGAGGCAGTATTGCAGAGAAGAATATCTCTGCGTTGCTGAGAAAAAAAAGAAAATCCAATCATCAGCTTTGCAAGCCTCTTTCAATTTATATGGTAAGTCACACATTTGAGACTTATACATTTATTTGAAGGTGTGGGGTTGATCATAACATTCTGGAGTTCTCCAGAGGTTAACTGATAGGGATGTGCTAAAATGAAGATGTTAGAATCTGTTAGTCCTAGTTTTTATGATTCCCAATAACTGTAGCATAAACCTTCCACCCTTAATTTATCAGACCACTGAATTGCTATTGGTGTACCATAACCCACAAGAATTCCAGTAAGAAGGATGCACTGTCACTTGGCTGCCAAACAGATATTTCTATCTACGTCCTCATATAGGTGCTAGAGTTGTGTAGAGAGCGGTAGCAAATGAGGCATACGATTGGGAGACGAATGCCAGGTTGAGATTAATATTCAGATTTGAATTTTTAGTGAGCTTGAAATTTTCACAATATTACACAAGCCATAGAAAGCATTATTATCGCTTGATAAAACATTTTTCTCATAGTGTTGCACTAACTTGGCAATATTCAAGTTCTAATAATGGACTAACAGTGGACTTTTCCATCTGCAGATTATACTGAATGGCCAGCGGAGGCAGTATTGCAGAGGAGAATCTCTCTGCGTCGCAGGAAAAAAAAAAGAAAACCCATTCATCATCTTTGCAAGCCTCTTTCAATTTATATGGTAAGTCACACATTTGAGACTTATACATTTGTTTGAATGTTTGGGGTTGATCATAACATTCTGGAGCTCTCCATAGGTTAACTGATAGGGATGTGCTAAAATGAAGATGTTAAAATCTGTTAGTCCTAGTTTTTATGATTCCCAATAAATGTAGCATAAACCTTCCTCCCTTAATTTATCAGACCACTGAATTGCTATTGGTGTACCATAACCCACAAGAATACCAGTAAGAAGGGTGCACTGTCACTTGGCTGCCAAACAGATCTTTCTATCTACGTCCTCATATAGGTGCTAGAGTTGTGTAGAGAGCGGTAGCAAATGAGGCATAGGATAGGGAGACGAATGCCAGGTTGAGATTAATATTCAGATTTGAATTTTTAGTGAGCTTTGGATTTTCACAATATTACACAAGCCATAGAAAGCATTATTATCGCTTGATAAAACATTTTTCTCTTAGTGTTGCATTAACTTGGCAATATTCAAGTTCTAATAATGGACTAACAGTGGACTTTCCCATCTGCAGATTATACTGAATGGCCAGCGGAGGCAGTATTGCAGAGAAGAATATCTCTGCGTTGCTGAGAAAAAAAAGAAAATCCAATCATCAGCTTTGCAAGCCTCTTTCAATTTATATGGTAAGGCACACATTTGAGACTTATACATTTATTTGAAGGTGTGGGGTTGATCATAACATTCTGGAGTTCTCCAGAGGTTAACTGATAGGGATGTGCTAAAATGAAGATGTTAAAATCTGTTAGTCCTAATTTTTATGATTCCCAATAAATGTAGCATAAACCTTCCTCCCTTAATTTATCAGACCACTGAATTGCTATTGGTGTACCATAACCCACAAGAATACCAGTAAGAAGGGTGCACTGTCACTTGGCTGCCAAACAGATCTTTCTATCTACGTCCTCATATAGGTGCTAGAGTTGTGTAGAGAGCGGTAGCAAATGAGGCATAGGATAGGGAGACGAATGCCAGGTTGAGATTAATATTCAGATTTGAATTTTTAGTGAGCTTTGGATTTTCACAATATTACACAAGCCATAGAAAGCATTATTATTGCTTGATAAAACATTTTTCTCATAGTGTTGCATTAACTTGGCAATATTCAAGTTCTAATAATGGACTAACAGTGGACTTTCCCATCTGCAGATTATACTGAATGGCCAGCGGAGGCAGTATTGCAGAGAAGAATATCTCTGCGTTGCTGAGAAAAAAAAGAAAATCCAATCATCAGCTTTGCAAGCCTCTTTCAATTTATATGGTAAGTCACACATTTGAGACTTATACATTTATATGAAGGTGTGGGGTTGATCATAACATTCTGGAGTTCTCCAGAGGTTAACTGATAGGGATGTGCTAAAATGAAGATGTTAGAATCTGTTAGTCCTAGTTTTTATGATTCCCAATACCTGTAGCATAAACCTTCCTCCATTAATTTATCAGACCATTGAATTGCTATTGGTGTACCATAACCCACAAGAATTCCAGTAAGAAGGGTGCACTGTCACTTGGCTGCCAAACAGATCTTTCTATCTACGTCCTCATATAGGTGCTAGAGTTGTGTACAGAGCGGTAGCAAATGAGGCATAGGATAGGGAGACGAATGCCAGGTTGAGATTAATATTCAGATTTGAATTTTTAGTGAGCTTTGGATTTTCACAATATTACACAAGCCATAGAAAGCATTATTATCGCTTGATAAAACATTTTTCTCATAGTGTTGCATTAACTTGGCAATATTCAAGTTCTAATAATGGACTAACAGTGGACTTTTCCATCTGCAGATTATACTGAATGGCCAGCGGAGGCAGTATTGCAGAGGAGAATCTCTCTGCGTCGCAGGAAAAAAAAAAGAAAACCCATTCATCAGCTTTGCAAGCCTCTTTCAATTTATATGGTAAGTCACACATTTGAGACTTATACATTTGTTTGAATGTGTGGGGTTGATCATAACATTCTGGAGTTCTCCATAGGTTAACTGATAGGGATGTGCTAAAATGAAGATGTTAAAATCTGTTAGTCCTAATTTTTATGATTCTCAATAAATGTAGCATAAACCTTCCTCCCTTAATTTATCAGACCACTGAATTGCTATTGGTGTACCATAACCCACAAGAATCCCAGTAAGAAGGGTGCACTGTCACTTGGCTGCCAAACAGATCTTTCTATCTACGTCCTCATATAGGTGCTAGAGTTGTGTAGAGAGCGGTAGCAAATGAGGCATACGATTGGGAGACGAATGCCAGGTTGAGATTAATATTCAGATTTGAATTTTTAGTGAGCTTTAAATGTTCACAATATTACACAAGCCATAGAAAGCATTATTATCGCTTGATAATACATTTTTCTCATAGTGTTGCATTAACTTGGCAATATTCAAGTTCTAATAATGGACTAACAGTGGACTTTTCCAACTGCAGATTATACTGAATGGCCAGCGGAGGCAGTATTGCAGAGGAGAATATCTCTGCGTTGCTGAGAAAAAAAAGAAAATCCAATCATCAGCTTTGCAAGCCTCTTTCAATTTATATGGTAAGTCACACATTTGAGACTTATACATTTATTTGAAGGTGTGGGGTTGATCATAACATTCTGGAGTTCTCCAGAGGTTAACTGATAGGGATGTGCTAAAATGAAGATGTTAGAATCTGTTAGTCCTAGTTTTTATGATTCCCAATACCTGTAGCATAAACCTTCAACCCTTAATTTATCAGACCATTGAATTGCTATTGGTGTACCATAACCCACAAGAATTCCAGTAAGAAGGGTGCACTGTCACTTGGCTGCCAAACAGATCTTTCTATTTAAGTCCTCATATAGGTGCTAGAGTTGTGTAGAGAGTGGTAGCAAATGAGGCATAGGATAGGGAGACAAATGCCAGGTTGAGATTAATATTCAGATTTGAATTTTTAGTGAGCTTTGGATTTTCACAATATTACACAAGCCATAGAAAGCATTATTATTGCTTGATAAAACATTTTTCTCATAGTGTTGCATTAACTTGGCAATATTCAAGTTCTAATAATGGACTAACAGTGGACTTTTCCAACTGCAGATTATACTGAATGGCCAGCGGAGGCAGTATTGCAGAGGAGAATATCTCTGCGTTGCTGAGAAAAAAAAGAAAATCCAATCATCAGCTTTGCAAGCCTCTTTCAATTTATATGGTAAGTCACACATTTGAGACTTATACATTTATTTGAAGGTGTGGGGTTGATCATAACATTCTGGAGTTCTCCAGAGGTTAACTGATAGGGATGTGCTAAAATGAAGATGTTAGAATCTGTTAGTCCTAGTTTTTATGATTCCCAATACCTGTAGCATAAACCTTCAACCCTTAATTTATCAGACCATTGAATTGCTATTGGTGTACCATAACCCACAAGAATTCCAGTAAGAAGGGTGCACTGTCACTTGGCTGCCAAACAGATCTTTCTATTTAAGTCCTCATATAGGTGCTAGAGTTGTGTAGAGAGTGGTAGCAAATGAGGCATAGGATAGGGAGACAAATGCCAGGTTGAGATTAATATTCAGATTTGAATTTTTAGTGAGCTTTGGATTTTCACAATATTACACAAGCCATAGAAAGCATTATTATTGCTTGATAAAACATTTTTCTCATAGTGTTGCATTAACTTGGCAATATTCAAGTTCTAATAATGGACTAACAGTGGACTTTTCCATCTGCAGATTATACTGAATGGCCAGCGGAGGCAGTATTGCAGAGAAGAATATCTCTGCGTTGCTGAGAAAAAAAAGAAAATCCAATCATCAGCTTTGCAAGCCTCTTTCAATTTATATGGTAAGTCACACATTTGAGACTTATACATTTATTTGAAGGTGTGGGGTTGATCATAACATTCTGGAGTTCTCCAGAGGTTAACTGATAGGGATGTGCTAAAATGAAGATGTTAGAATCTGTTAGTCCTAGTTTTTATGATTCCCAATAACTGTAGCATAAACCTTCCACCCTTAATTTATCAGACCTCTGAATTGCTATTGGTGTACCATAACCCACAAGAATTCCAGTAAGAAGGATGCACTGCCACTTGGCTGCCAAACAGATCTTTCTATCTACGTCCTCATATAGGTGCTAGAGTTGTGTAGAGAGCGGTAGCAAATGAGGCATACGATTGGGAGACGAATGCCTGGTTGAGATTAATATTCAGATCTGAATTTTTAGTGAGCTTGAAATTTTCACAATATTACACAAGCCATAGAAAGCATTATTATCGCTTGATAAAACATTTTTCTCATAGTGTTGCATTAACTTGGCAATATTCAAGTTCTAATAATGGACTAACAGTGGACTTTTCCATCTGCAGATTATACTGAATGGCCAGCGGAGGCAGTATTGCAGAGGAGAATCTCTCTGCGTCGCAGGAAAAAAAAAAGAAAACCCATTCATCAGCTTTGCAAGCCTCTTTCAATTTATATGGTAAGTCACACATTTGAGACTTATACATTTGTTTGAATGTGTGGGGTTGATCATAACATTCTGGAGCTCTCCATAGGTTAACTGATAGGGATGTGCTAAAATGAAGATGTTAAAATCTGTTAGTCCTAATTTTTATGATTCCCAATAAATGTAGCATAAACCTTCCTCCCTTAATTTATCAGACCACTGAATTGCTATTGGTGTACCATAACCCACAAGAATACCAGTAAGAAGGGTGCACTGTCACTTGGCTGCCAAACAGATCTTTCTATCTACGTCCTCATATAGGTGCTAGAGTTGTGTAGAGAGCGGTAGCAAATGAGGCATACGATTGGGAGACGAATGCCAGGTTGAGATTAATATTCAGATTTGAATTTTTAGTGAGCTTGAAATTTTCACAATATTACACAAGCCATAGAAAGCATTATTATCGCTTGATAAAACATTTTTCTCATAGTGTTGCATTAACTTGGCAATATTCAAGTTCTAATAATGGACTAACAGTGGACTTTTCCATCTGCCGATTATACTGAATGGCCAGCGGAGGCAGTATTGCAGAGGAGAATCTCTCTGCGTCGCAGGAAAAAAAAAAGAAAACCCATTCATCATCTTTGCAAGCCTCTTTCAATTTATATGGTAAGTCACACATTTGAGACTTACACATTTGTTTGAATGTGTGGGGTTGATCATAACATTCTGGAGCTCTCCATAGGTTAACTGATAGGGATGTGCTAAAATGAAGATGTTAAAATCTGTTAGTCCTAATTTTTATGATTCCCAATAAATGTAGCATAAACCTTCCTCCCTTAATTTATCAGACCACTGAATTGCTATTGGTGTACCATAACCCACAAGAATACCAGTAAGAAGGGTGCACTGTCACTTGGCTGCCAAACAGATCTTTCTATCTACGTCCTCATATAGGTGCTAGAGTTGTGTAGAGAGCGGTAGCAAATGAGGCATACGATTGGGAGACGAATGCCAGGTTGAGATTAATATTCAGATTTGAATTTTTAGTGAGCTTGAAATTTTCACAATATTACACAAGCCATAGAAAGCATTATTATCGCTTGATAAAACATTTTTCTCATAGTGTTGCATTAACTTGGCAATATTCAAGTTCTAATAATGGACTAACAGTGGACTTTTCCATCTGCCGATTATACTGAATGGCCAGCGGAGGCAGTATTGCAGAGGAGAATCTCTCTGCGTCGCAGGAAAAAAAAAAGAAAACCCATTCATCATCTTTGCAAGCCTCTTTCAATTTATATGGTAAGTCACACATTTGAGACTTACACATTTGTTTGAATGTGTGGGGTTGATCATAACATTCTGGAGCTCTCCATAGGTTAACTGATAGGGATGTGCTAAAATGAAGATGTTAAAATCTGTTAGTCCTAATTTTTATGATTCCCAATAAATGTAGCATAAACCTTCCTCCCTTAATTTATCAGACCACTGAATTGCTATTGGTGTACCATAACCCACAAGAATACCAGTAAGAAGGGTGCACTGTCACTTGGCTGCCAAACAGATCTTTCTATCTACGTCCTCATATAGGTGCTAGAGTTGTGTAGAGAGCGGTAGCAAATGAGGCATAGGATAGGAAGACGAATGCCAGGTTGAGATTAATATTCAGATTTGAATTTTTAGTGAGCTTTGGATTTTCACAATATTACACAAGCCATAGAAAGCATTATTATCGCTTGATAAAACATTTTTCTCTTAGTGTTGCATTAACTTGGCAATATTCAAGTTCTAATAATGGACTAACAGTGGACTTTCCCATCTGCAGATTATACTGAATGGCCAGCGGAGGCAGTATTGCAGAGAAGAATATCTCTGCGTTGCTGAGAAAAAAAAGAAAATCCAATCATCAGCTTTGCAAGCCTCTTTCAATTTATATGGTAAGGCACACATTTGAGACTTATACATTTATTTGAAGGGGTGGGGTTGATCATAACATTCTGGAGTTCTCCAGAGGTTAACTGATAGGGATGTGCTAAAATGAAGATGTTAAAATCTGTTAGTCCTAATTTTTATGATTCCCAATAAATGTAGCATAAACCTTCCTCCCTTAATTTATCAGACCACTGAATTGCTATTGGTGTACCATAACCCACAAGAATACCAGTAAGAAGGGTGCACTGTCACTTGGCTGCCAAACAGATCTTTCTATCTACGTCCTCATATATGTGCTAGAGTTGTGTAGAGAGCGGTAGCAAATGAGGCATAGGATAGGGAGACGAATGCCAGGTTGAGATTAATATTCAGATTTGAATTTTTAGTGAGCTTTGGATTTTCACAATATTACACAAGCCATAGAAAGCATTATTATCGCTTGATAAAACATTTTTCTCATAGTGTTGCATTAACTTGGCAATATTCAAGTTCTAATAATGGACTAACAGTGGACTTTCCCATCTGCAGATTATACTGAATGGCCAGCGGAGGCAGTATTGCAGAGAAGAATATCTCTGCGTTGCTGAGAAAAAAAAGAAAATCCAATCATCAGCTTTGCAAGCCTCTTTCAATTTATATGGTAAGTCACACATTTGAGACTTATACATTTATATGAAGGTGTGGGGTTGATCATAACATTCTGGAGTTCTCCAGAGGTTAACTGATAGGGATGTGCTAAAATGAAGATGTTAAAATCTGTTAGTCCTAATTTTTATGATTCCCAATAAATGTAGCATAAACCTTCCTCCCTTAATTTATCAGACCACTGAATTGCTATTGGTGTACCATAACCCACAAGAATACCAGTAAGAAGGGTGCACTGTCACTTGGCTGCCAAACAGATCTTTCTATCTACGTCCTCATATAGGTGCTAGAGTTGTGTAGAGAGCGGTAGCAAATGAGGCATAGGATAGGGAGACGAATGCCAGGTTGAGATTAATATTCAGATTTGAATTTTTAGTGAGCTTTGGATTTTCACAATATTACACAAGCCATAGAAAGCATTATTATCGCTTGATAAAACATTTTTCTCATAGTGTTGCATTAACTTGGCAATATTCAAGTTCTAATAATGGACTAACAGTGGACTTTCCCATCTGCAGATTATACTGAATGGCCAGCGGAGGCAGTATTGCAGAGAAGAATATCTCTGCGTTGCTGAGAAAAAAAAGAAAATCCAATCATCAGCTTTGCAAGCCTCTTTCAATTTATATGGTAAGTCACACATTTGAGACTTATACATTTATTTAAGGTGTGGGGTTGATCATAACATTCTGGAGTTCTCCAGAGGTTAACTGATAGGGATGTGCTAAAATGAAGATGTTAGAATCTGTTAGTCCTAGTTTTTATGATTCCCAATAACTGTAGCATAAACCTTCCACCCTTAATTTATCAGACCACTGAATTGCTATTGGTGTACCATAACCCACAAGAATTCCAGTAAGAAGGATGCACTGTCACTTGGCTGCCAAACAGATCTTTCTGTCTACGTCCTCATATAGGTGCTAGAGTTGTGTAGAGAGCGGTAGCAAATGAGGCATACGATTGGGAGACGAATGCCAGGTTGAGATTAATATTCAGATTTGAATTTTTAGTGAGCTTGAAATTTTCACAATATTACACAAGCCATAGAAAGCATTATTATCGCTTGATAAAACATTTTTCTCATAGTCTTGCATTAACTTGGCAATATTCAAGTTCTAATAATGGACTAACAGTGGACTTTTCCATCTGCCGATTATACTGAATGGCCAGCGGAGGCAGTATTGCAGAGGAGAATCTCTCTGCGTCGCAGGAAAAAAAAAAGAAAACCCATTCATCATCTTTGCAAGCCTCTTTCAATTTATATGGTAAGTCACACATTTGAGACTTACACATTTGTTTGAATGTGTGGGGTTGATCATAACATTCTGGAGCTCTCCATAGGTTAACTGATAGGGATGTGCTAAAATGAAGATGTTAAAATCTGTTAGTCCTAATTTTTATGATTCCCAATAAATGTAGCATAAACCTTCCTCCCTTAATTTATCAGACCACTGAATTGCTATTGGTGTACCATAACCCAAAAGAATACCAGTAAGAAGGGTGCACTGTCACTTGGCTGCCAAACAGATCTTTCTATCTACGTCCTCATATAGGTGCTAGAGTTGTGTAGAGAGCGGTAGCAAATGAGGCATAGGATAGGAAGACGAATGCCAGGTTGAGATTAATATTCAGATTTGAATTTTTAGTGAGCTTTGGATTTTCACAATATTACACAAGCCATAGAAAGCATTATTATCGCTTGATAAAACATTTTTCTCTTAGTGTTGCATTAACTTGGCAATATTCAAGTTCTAATAATGGACTAACAGTGGACTTTCCCATCTGCAGATTATACTGAATGGCCAGCGGAGGCAGTATTGCAGAGAAGAATATCTCTGCGTTGCTGAGAAAAAAAAGAAAATCCAATCATCAGCTTTGCAAGCCTCTTTCAATTTATATGGTAAGGCACACATTTGAGACTTATACATTTATTTGAAGGGGTGGGGTTGATCATAACATTCTGGAGTTCTCCAGAGGTTAACTGATAGGGATGTGCTAAAATGAAGATGTTAAAATCTGTTAGTCCTAATTTTTATGATTCCCAATAAATGTAGCATAAACCTTCCTCCCTTAATTTATCAGACCACTGAATTGCTATTGGTGTACCATAACCCACAAGAATACCAGTAAGAAGGGTGCACTGTCACTTGGCTGCCAAACAGATCTTTCTATCTACGTCCTCATATAGGTGCTAGAGTTGTGTAGAGAGCGGTAGCAAATGAGGCATAGGATAGGGAGACGAATGCCAGGTTGAGATTAATATTCAGATTTGAATTTTTAGTGAGCTTTGGATTTTCACAATATTACACAAGCCATAGAAAGCATTATTATCGCTTGATAAAACATTTTTCTCATAGTGTTGCATTAACTTGGCAATATTCAAGTTCTAATAATGGACTAACAGTGGACTTTCCCATCTGCAGATTATACTGAATGGCCAGCGGAGGCAGTATTGCAGAGAAGAATATCTCTGCGTTGCTGAGAAAAAAAAGAAAATCCAATCATCAGCTTTGCAAGCCTCTTTCAATTTATATGGTAAGTCACACATTTGAGACTTATACATTTATATGAAGGTGTGGGGTTGATCATAACATTCTGGAGTTCTCCAGAGGTTAACTGATAGGGATGTGCTAAAATGAAGATGTTAGAATCTGTTAGTCCTAGTTTTTATGATTCCCAATAACTGTAGCATAAACCTTCCACCCTTAATTTATCAGACCACTGAATTGCTATTGGTGTACCATAACCCACAAGAATTCCAGTAAGAAGGATGCACTGTCACTTGGCTGCCAAACAGATCTTTCTGTCTACGTCCTCATATAGGTGCTAGAGTTGTGTAGAGAGCGGTAGCAAATGAGGCATACGATTGGGAGACGAATGCCAGGTTGAGATTAATATTCAGATTTGAATTTTTAGTGAGCTTGAAATTTTCACAATATTACACAAGCCATAGAAAGCATTATTATCGCTTGATAAAACATTTTTCTCATAGTCTTGCATTAACTTGGCAATATTCAAGTTCTAATAATGGACTAACAGTGGACTTTCCCATCTGCAGATTATACTGAATGGCCAGCGGAGGCAGTATTGCAGAGAAGAATATCTCTGCGTTGCTGAGAAAAAAAAGAAAATCCAATCATCAGCTTTGCAAGCCTCTTTCAATTTATATGGTAAGTCACACATTTGAGACTTATACATTTATTTGAAGGTGTGGGGTTGATCATAACATTCTGGAGTTCTCCAGAGGTTAACTGATAGGGATGTGCTAAAATGAAGATGTTAGAATCTGTTAGTCCTAGTTTTTATGATTCCCAATAACTGTAGCATAAACCTTCCTCCCTTAATTTATCAGACCACTGAATTGCTATTGGTGTACCATAACCCACAAGAATACCAGTAAGAAGGGTGCACTGTCACTTGGCTGCCAAACAGATCTTTCTATCTACGTCCTCATATAGGTGCTAGAGTTGTGTAGAGAGCGGTAGCAAATGAGGCATAGGATAGGGAGACAAATGCCAGGTTGAGATTAATATTCAGATTTGAATTTTTAGTGAGCTTTGGATTTTCACAATATTACACAAGCCATAGAAAGCATTATTATCGCTTGATAAAACATTTTTCTCATAGTGTTGCATTAACTTGGCAATATTCAAGTTCTAATAATGGACTAACAGTGGACTTTCCCATCTGCAGATTATACTGAATGGCCAGCGGAGGCAGTATTGCAGAGAAGAATATCTCTGCGTTGCTGAGAAAAAAAAGAAAATCCAATCATCAGCTTTGCAAGCCTCTTTCAATTTATATGGTAAGTCACACATTTGAGACTTATACATTTATTTGAAGGTGTGGGGTTGATCATAACATTCTGGAGTTCTCCAGAGGTTAACTGATAGGGATGTGCTAAAATGAAGATGTTAGAATCTGTTAGTCCTAGTTTTTATGATTCCCAATAACTGTAGCATAAACCTTCCACCCTTAATTTATCAGACCACTGAATTGCTATTGGTGTACCATAACCCACAAGAATTCCAGTAAGAAGGATGCACTGTCACTTGGCTGCCAAACAGATCTTTCTGTCTACGTCCTCATATAGGTGCTAGAGTTGTGTAGAGAGCGGTAGCAAATGAGGCATACGATTGGGAGACGAATGCCAGGTTGAGATTAATATTCAGATTTGAATTTTTAGTGAGCTTGAAATTTTCACAATATTACACAAGCCATAGAAAGCATTATTATCGCTTGATAAAACATTTTTCTCATAGTCTTGCATTAACTTGGCAATATTCAAGTTCTAATAATGGACTAACAGTGGACTTTCCCATCTGCAGATTATACTGAATGGCCAGCGGAGGCAGTATTGCAGAGAAGAATATCTCTGCGTTGCTGAGAAAAAAAAGAAAATCCAATCATCAGCTTTGCAAGCCTCTTTCAATTTATATGGTAAGTCACACATTTGAGACTTATACATTTATTTGAAGGTGTGGGGTTGATCATAACATTCTGGAGTTCTCCAGAGGTTAACTGATAGGGATGTGCTAAAATGAAGATGTTAAAATCTGTTAGTCCTAATTTTTATGATTCCCAATAAATGTAGCATAAACCTTCCTCCCTTAATTTATCAGACCACTGAATTGCTATTGGTGTACCATAACCCACAAGAATACCAGTAAGAAGGGTGCACTGTCACTTGGCTGCCAAACAGATCTTTCTATCTACGTCCTCATATAGGTGCTAGAGTTGTGTACAGAGCGGTAGCAAATGAGGCATAGGATAGGGAGACGAATGCCAGGTTGAGATTAATATTCAGATTTGAATTTTTAGTGAGCTTTGGATTTTCACAATATTACACAAGCCATAGAAAGCATTATTATCGCTTGATAAAACATTTTTCTCATAGTGTTGCATTAACTTGGCAATATTCAAGTTCTAATAATGGACTAACAGTGGACTTTTCCATCTGCAGATTATACTGAATGGCCAGCGGAGGCAGTATTGCAGAGAAGAATATCTCTGCGTTGCTGAGAAAAAAAAGAAAATCCAATCATCAGCTTTGCAAGCCTCTTTCAATTTATATGGTAAGTCACACATTTGAGACTTATACATTTATTTGAAGGTGTGGGGTTGATCATAACATTCTGGAGTTCTCCAGAGGTTAACTGATAGGGATGTGCTAAAATGAAGATGTTAGAATCTGTTAGTCCTAGTTTTTATGATTCCCAATAACTGTAGCATAAACCTTCCACCCTTAATTTATCAGACCACTGAATTGCTATTGGTGTACCATAACCCACAAGAATTCCAGTAAGAAGGATGCACTGTCACTTGGCTGCCAAACAGATCTTTCTATCTACGTCCTCATATAGGTGCTAGAGTTGTGTAGAGAGCGGTAGCAAATGAGGCATACGATTGGGAGACGAATGCCAGGTTGAGATTAATATTCAGATTTGAATTTTTAGTGAGTTTTAAATTTTCACAATATTACACAAGCCATAGAAAGCATTATTATCGCTTGATAAAACATTTTTCTCATAGTGTTGCATTAACTTGGCAATATTCAAGTTCTAATAATGGACTAACAGTGGACTTTCCCATCTGCAGATTATACTGAATGGCCAGCGGAGGCAGTATTGCAGAGAAGAATATCTTTGCGTTGCTGAGAAAAAAAAGAAAATCCAATCATCAGCTTTGCAAGCCTCTTTCAATTTATATGGTAAGTCACACATTTGAGACTTATACATTTATTTGAAGGTGTGGGGTTGATCATAACATTCTGGAGTTCTCCAGAGGTTAACTGATAGGGATGTGCTAAAATGAAGATGTTAAAATCTGTTAGTCCTAATTTTTATGATTCCCAATAAATGTAGCATAAACCTTCCTCCCTTAATTTATCAGACCACTGAATTGCTATTGGTGTACCATAACCCACAAGAATTCCAGTAAGAAGGGTGCACTGTCACTTGGCTGCCAAACAGATCTTTCTATCTACGTCCTCATATAGGTGCTAGAGTTGTGTACAGAGCGGTAGCAAATGAGGCATAGGATAGGGAGACGAATGCCAGGTTGAGATTAATATTCAGATTTGAATTTTTAGTGAGCTTTGGATTTTCACAATATTACACAAGCCATAGAAAGCATTATTATTGCTTGATAAAACATTTTTCTCATAGTGTTGCATTAACTTGGCAATATTCAAGTTCTAATAATGGACTAACAGTGGACTTTTCCATCTGCAGATTATACTGAATGGCCAGCGGAGGCAGTATTGCAGAGAAGAATATCTCTGCGTTGCTGAGAAAAAAAAGAAAATCCAATCATCAGCTTTGCAAGCCTCTTTCAATTTATATGGTAAGTCACACATTTGAGACTAATACATTTATTTGAAGGTGTGGGGTTGATCATAACATTCTGGAGTTCTCCAGGGGTTAACTGATAGGGATGTGCTAAAATGAAGATGTTAGAATCTGTTAGTCCTAGTTTTTATGATTCCCAATAACTGTAGCATAAACCTTCCACCCTTAATTTATCAGACCACTGAATTGCTATTGGTGTACCATAACCCACAAGAATTCCAGTAAGAAGGATGCACTGTCACTTGGCTGCCAAACAGATCTTTCTATCTACGTCCTCATATAGGTGCTAGAGTTGTGTAGAGAGCGGTAGCAAATGAGGCATAGGATAGGGAGACAAATGCCAGGTTGAGATTAATATTCAGATTTGAATTTTTAGTGAGCTTTGGATTTCCACAATATTACACAAGCCATAGAAAGCATTATTATCGCTTGATAAAACATTTTTCTCATAGTGTTGCATTAACTTGGCAATATTCAAGTTCTAATAATGGACTAACAGTGGACTTTTCCATCTGCAGATTATACTGAATGGCCAGCGGAGGCAGTATTGCAGAGGAGAATCTCTCTGCGTCGCAGGAAAAAAAAAAGAAAACCGATTCATCATCTTTGCAAGCCTCTTTCAATTTATATGGTAAGTCACACATTTGAGACTTATACATTTGTTTGAATGTGTGGGGTTGATCATAACATTCTGGAGCTCTCCATAGGTTAACTGATAGGGATGTGCTAAAATGAAGATGTTAAAATCTGTTAGTCCTAATTTTTATGATTCCCAATAAATGTAGCATAAACCTTCCTCCCTTAATTTATCAGACCACTGAATTGCTATTGGTGTACCATAACCCACAAGAATACCAGTAAGAAGGGTGCACTGTCACTTGGCTGCCAAACAGATCTTTCTATCTACGTCCTCATATAGGTGCTAGAGTTGTGTACAGAGCGGTAGCAAATGAGGCATAGGATAGGGAGACGAATGCCAGGTTGAGATTAATATTCAGATTTGAATTTTTAGTGAGCTTTGGATTTTCACAATATTACACAAGCCATAGAAAGCATTATTATCGCTTGATAAAACATTTTTCTCATAGTGTTGCATTAACTTGGCAATATTCAAGTTCTAATAATGGACTAACAGTGGACTTTTCCATCTGCAGATTATACTGAATGGCCAGCGGAGGCAGTATTGCAGAGAAGAATATCTCTGCGTTGCTGAGAAAAAAAAAAAAATCCAATCATCAGCTTTGCAAGCCTCTTTCAATTTATATGGTAAGTCACACATTTGAGACTTATACATTTATTTGAAGGTGTGGGGTTGATCATAACATTCTGGAGTTCTCCAGAGGTTAACTGATAGGGATGTGCTAAAATGAAGATGTTAGAATCTGTTAGTCCTAGTTTTTATGATTCCCAATAACTGTAGCATAAACCTTCCACCCTTAATTTATCAGACCACTGAATTGCTATTGGTGTACCATAACCCACAAGAATTCCAGTAAGAAGGATGCACTGTCACTTGGCTGCCAAACAGATCTTTCTATCTACGTCCTCATATAGGTGCTAGAGTTGTGTAGAGAGCGGTAGCAAATGAGGCATACGATTGGGAGACGAATGCCAGGTTGAGATTAATATTCAGATTTGAATTTTTAGTGAGTTTTAAATTTTCACAATATTACACAAGCCATAGAAAGCATTATTATCGCTTGATAAAACATTTTTCTCATAGTGTTGCATTAACTTGGCAATATTCAAGTTCTAATAATGGACTAACAGTGGACTTTCCCATCTGCAGATTATACTGAATGGCCAGCGGAGGCAGTATTGCAGAGAAGAATATCTTTGCGTTGCTGAGAAAAAAAAGAAAATCCAATCATCAGCTTTGCAAGCCTCTTTCAATTTATATGGTAAGTCACACATTTGAGACTTATACATTTATTTGAAGGTGTGGGGTTGATCATAACATTCTGGAGTTCTCCAGAGGTTAACTGATAGGGATGTGCTAAAATGAAGATGTTAAAATCTGTTAGTCCTAATTTTTATGATTCCCAATAAATGTAGCATAAACCTTCCTCCCTTAATTTATCAGACCACTGAATTGCTATTGGTGTACCATAACCCACAAGAATTCCAGTAAGAAGGGTGCACTGTCACTTGGCTGCCAAACAGATCTTTCTATCTACGTCCTCATATAGGTGCTAGAGTTGTGTACAGAGCGGTAGCAAATGAGGCATAGGATAGGGAGACGAATGCCAGGTTGAGATTAATATTCAGATTTGAATTTTTAGTGAGCTTTGGATTTTCACAATATTACACAAGCCATAGAAAGCATTATTATTGCTTGATAAAACATTTTTCTCATAGTGTTGCATTAACTTGGCAATATTCAAGTTCTAATAATGGACTAACAGTGGACTTTTCCATCTGCAGATTATACTGAATGGCCAGCGGAGGCAGTATTGCAGAGAAGAATATCTCTGCGTTGCTGAGAAAAAAAAGAAAATCCAATCATCAGCTTTGCAAGCCTCTTTCAATTTATATGGTAAGTCACACATTTGAGACTAATACATTTATTTGAAGGTGTGGGGTTGATCATAACATTCTGGAGTTCTCCAGAGGTTAACTGATAGGGATGTGCTAAAATGAAGATGTTAGAATCTGTTAGTCCTAGTTTTTATGATTCCCAATAACTGTAGCATAAACCTTCCACCCTTAATTTATCAGACCACTGAATTGCTATTGGTGTACCATAACCCACAAGAATTCCAGTAAGAAGGATGCACTGTCACTTGGCTGCCAAACAGATCTTTCTGTCTACGTCCTCATATAGGTGCTAGAGTTGTGTAGAGAGCGGTAGCAAATGAGGCATACGATTGGGAGACGAATGCCAGGTTGAGATTAATATTCAGATTTGAATTTTTAGTGAGCTTGAAATTTTCACAATATTACACAAGCCATAGAAAGCATTATTATCGCTTGATAAAACATTTTTCTCATAGTCTTGCATTAACTTGGCAATATTCAAGTTCTAATAATGGACTAACAGTGGACTTTCCCATCTGCAGATTATACTGAATGGCCAGCGGAGGCAGTATTGCAGAGAAGAATATCTCTGCGTTGCTGAGAAAAAAAAGAAAATCCAATCATCAGCTTTGCAAGCCTCTTTCAATTTATATGGTAAGTCACACATTTGAGACTTATACATTTATTTGAAGGTGTGGGGTTGATCATAACATTCTGGAGTTCTCCAGAGGTTAACTGATAGGGATGTGCTAAAATGAAGATGTTAAAATCTGTTAGTCCTAATTTTTATGATTCCCAATAAATGTAGCATAAACCTTCCTCCCTTAATTTATCAGACCACTGAATTGCTATTGGTGTACCATAACCCACAAGAATACCAGTAAGAAGGGTGCACTGTCACTTGGCTGCCAAACAGATCTTTCTATCTACGTCCTCATATAGGTGCTAGAGTTGTGTACAGAGCGGTAGCAAATGAGGCATAGGATAGGGAGACGAATGCCAGGTTGAGATTAATATTCAGATTTGAATTTTTTGTGAGCTTTGGATTTTCACAATATTACACAAGCCATAGAAAGCATTATTATCGCTTGATAAAACATTTTTCTCATAGTGTTGCATTAACTTGGCAATATTCAAGTTCTAATAATGGACTAACAGTGGACTTTTCCATCTGCAGATTATACTGAATGGCCAGCGGAGGCAGTATTGCAGAGAAGAATATCTCTGCGTTGCTGAGAAAAAAAAGAAAATCCAATCATCAGCTTTGCAAGCCTCTTTCAATTTATATGGTAAGTCACACATTTGAGACTTATACATTTATTTGAAGGTGTGGGGTTGATCATAACATTCTGGAGTTCTCCAGAGGTTAACTGATAGGGATGTGCTAAAATGAAGATGTTAGAATCTGTTAGTCCTAGTTTTTATGATTCCCAATAACTGTAGCATAAACCTTCCACCCTTAATTTATCAGACCACTGAATTGCTATTGGTGTACCATAACCCACAAGAATTCCAGTAAGAAGGATGCACTGTCACTTGGCTGCCAAACAGATCTTTCTATCTACGTCCTCATATAGGTGCTAGAGTTGTGTAGAGAGCGGTAGCAAATGAGGCATACGATTGGGAGACGAATGCCAGGTTGAGATTAATATTCAGATTTGAATTTTTAGTGAGTTTTAAATTTTCACAATATTACACAAGCCATAGAAAGCATTATTATCGCTTGATAAAACATTTTTCTCATAGTGTTGCATTAACTTGGCAATATTCAAGTTCTAATAATGGACTAACAGTGGACTTTCCCATCTGCAGATTATACTGAATGGCCAGCGGAGGCAGTATTGCAGAGAAGAATATCTTTGCGTTGCTGAGAAAAAAAAGAAAATCCAATCATCAGCTTTGCAAGCCTCTTTCAATTTATATGGTAAGTCACACATTTGAGACTTATACATTTATTTGAAGGTGTGGGGTTGATCATAACATTCTGGAGTTCTCCAGAGGTTAACTGATAGGGATGTGCTAAAATGAAGATGTTAAAATCTGTTAGTCCTAATTTTTATGATTCCCAATAAATGTAGCATAAACCTTCCTCCCTTAATTTATCAGACCACTGAATTGCTATTGGTGTACCATAACCCACAAGAATTCCAGTAAGAAGGGTGCACTGTCACTTGGCTGCCAAACAGATCTTTCTATCTACTTCCTCATATAGGTGCTAGAGTTGTGTACAGAGCGGTAGCAAATGAGGCATAGGATAGGGAGACGAATGCCAGGTTGAGATTAATATTCAGATTTGAATTTTTAGTGAGCTTTGGATTTTCACAATATTACACAAGCCATAGAAAGCATTATTATTGCTTGATAAAACATTTTTCTCATAGTGTTGCATTAACTTGGCAATATTCAAGTTCTAATAATGGACTAACAGTGGACTTTTCCATCTGCAGATTATACTGAATGGCCAGCGGAGGCAGTATTGCAGAGAAGAATATCTCTGCGTTGCTGAGAAAAAAAAGAAAATCCAATCATCAGCTTTGCAAGCCTCTTTCAATTTATATGGTAAGTCACACATTTGAGACTAATACATTTATTTGAAGGTGTGGGGTTGATCATAACATTCTGGAGTTCTCCAGAGGTTAACTGATAGGGATGTGCTAAAATGAAGATGTTAGAATCTGTTAGTCCTAGTTTTTATGATTCCCAATAACTGTAGCATAAACCTTCCACCCTTAATTTATCAGACCACTGAATTGCTATTGGTGTACCATAACCCACAAGAATTCCAGTAAGAAGGATGCACTGTCACTTGGCTGCCAAACAGATCTTTCTATCTACGTCCTCATATAGGTGCTAGAGTTGTGTAGAGAGCGGTAGCAAATGAGGCATAGGATAGGGAGACAAATGCCAGGTTGAGATTAATATTCAGATTTGAATTTTTAGTGAGCTTTGGATTTTCACAATATTACACAAGCCATAGAAAGCATTATTATCGCTTGATAAAACATTTTTCTCATAGTGTTGCATTAACTTGGCAATATTCAAGTTCTAATAATGGACTAACAGTGGACTTTTCCATCTGCAGATTATACTGAATGGCCAGCGGAGGCAGTATTGCAGAGGAGAATCTCTCTGCGTCGCAGGAAAAAAAAAAGAAAACCGATTCATCATCTTTGCAAGCCTCTTTCAATTTATATGGTAAGTCACACATTTGAGACTTATACATTTGTTTGAATGTGTGGGGTTGATCATAACATTCTGGAGCTCTCCATAGGTTAACTGATAGGGATGTGCTAAAATGAAGATGTTAAAATCTGTTAGTCCTAATTTTTATGATTCCCAATAAATGTAGCATAAACCTTCCTCCCTTAATTTATCAGACCACTGAATTGCTATTGGTGTACCATAACCCACAAGAATACCAGTAAGAAGGGTGCACTGTCACTTGGCTGCCAAACAGATCTTTCTATCTACGTCCTCATATAGGTGCTAGAGTTGTGTACAGAGCGGTAGCAAATGAGGCATAGGATAGGGAGACGAATGCCAGGTTGAGATTAATATTCAGATTTGAATTTTTAGTGAGCTTTGGATTTTCACAATATTACACAAGCCATAGAAAGCATTATTATCGCTTGATAAAACATTTTTCTCATAGTGTTGCATTAACTTGGCAATATTCAAGTTCTAATAATGGACTAACAGTGGACTTTTCCATCTGCAGATTATACTGAATGGCCAGCGGAGGCAGTATTGCAGAGAAGAATATCTCTGCGTTGCTGAGAAAAAAAAGAAAATCCAATCATCAGCTTTGCAAGCCTCTTTCAATTTATATGGTAAGTCACACATTTGAGACTTATACATGTATTTGAAGGTGTGGGGTTGATCATAACATTCTGGAGTTCTCCAGAGGTTAACTGATAGGGATGTGCTAAAATGAAGATGTTAGAATCTGTTAGTCCTAGTTTTTATGATTCCCAATAACTGTAGCATAAACCTTCCACCCTTAATTTATCAGACCACTGAATTGCTATTGGTGTACCATAACCCACAAGAATTCCAGTAAGAAGGATGCACTGTCACTTGGCTGCCAAACAGATCTTTCTATCTACGTCCTCATATAGGTGCTAGAGTTGTGTAGAGAGCGGTAGCAAATGAGGCATACGATTGGGAGACGAATGCCAGGTTGAGATTAATATTCAGATTTGAATTTTTAGTGAGTTTTAAATTTTCACAATATTACACAAGCCATAGAAAGCATTATTATCGCTTGATAAAACATTTTTCTCATAGTGTTGCATTAACTTGGCAATATTCAAGTTCTAATAATGGACTAACAGTGGACTTTCCCATCTGCAGATTATACTGAATGGCCAGCGGAGGCAGTATTGCAGAGAAGAATATCTTTGCGTTGCTGAGAAAAAAAAGAAAATCCAATCATCAGCTTTGCAAGCCTCTTTCAATTTATATGGTAAGTCACACATTTGAGACTTATACATTTATTTGAAGGTGTGGGGTTGATCATAACATTCTGGAGTTCTCCAGAGGTTAACTGATAGGGATGTGCTAAAATGAAGATGTTAAAATCTGTTAGTCCTAATTTTTATGATTCCCAATAAATGTAGCATAAACCTTCCTCCCTTAATTTATCAGACCACTGAATTGCTATTGGTGTACCATAACCCACAAGAATTCCAGTAAGAAGGGTGCACTGTCACTTGGCTGCCAAACAGATCTTTCTATCTACGTCCTCATATAGGTGCTAGAGTTGTGTACAGAGCGGTAGCAAATGAGGCATAGGATAGGGAGACGAATGCCAGGTTGAGATTAATATTCAGATTTGAATTTTTAGTGAGCTTTGGATTTTCACAATATTACACAAGCCATAGAAAGCATTATTATTGCTTGATAAAACATTTTTCTCATAGTGTTGCATTAACTTGGCAATATTCAAGTTCTAATAATGGACTAACAGTGGACTTTTCCATCTGCAGATTATACTGAATGGCCAGCGGAGGCAGTATTGCAGAGAAGAATATCTCTGCGTTGCTGAGAAAAAAAAGAAAATCCAATCATCAGCTTTGCAAGCCTCTTTCAATTTATATGGTAAGTCACACATTTGAGACTAATACATTTATTTGAAGGTGTGGGGTTGATCATAACATTCTGGAGTTCTCCAGAGGTTAACTGATAGGGATGTGCTAAAATGAAGATGTTAGAATCTGTTAGTCCTAGTTTTTATGATTCCCAATAACTGTAGCATAAACCTTCCACCCTTAATTTATCAGACCACTGAATTGCTATTGGTGTACCATAACCCACAAGAATTCCAGTAAGAAGGATGCACTGTCACTTGGCTGCCAAACAGATCTTTCTATCTACGTCCTCATATAGGTGCTAGAGTTGTGTAGAGAGCGGTAGCAAATGAGGCATAGGATAGGGAGACAAATGCCAGGTTGAGATTAATATTCAGATTTGAATTTTTAGTGAGCTTTGGATTTTCACAATATTACACAAGCCATAGAAAGCATTATTATCGCTTGATAAAACATTTTTCTCATAGTGTTGCATTAACTTGGCAATATTCAAGTTCTAATAATGGACTAACAGTGGACTTTCCCATCTGCAGATTATACTGAATGGCCAGCGGAGGCAGTATTGCAGAGAAGAATATCTCTGCGTTGCTGAGAAAAAAAAGAAAATCCAATCATCAGCTTTGCAAGCCTCTTTCAATTTATATGGTAAGTCACACATTTGAGACTTATACATTTATTTGAAGGTGTGGGGTTGATCATAACATTCTGGAGTTCTCCAGAGGTTAACTGATAGGGATGTGCTAAAATGAAGATGTTAGAATCTGTTAGTCCTAGTTTTTATGATTCCCAATAACTGTAGCATAAACCTTCCACCCTTAATTTATCAGACCACTGAATTGCTATTGGTGTACCATAACCCACAAGAATTCCAGTAAGAAGGATGCACTGTCACTTGGCTGCCAAACAGATCTTTCTGTCTACGTCCTCATATAGGTGCTAGAGTTGTGTAGAGAGCGGTAGCAAATGAGGCATACGATTGGGAGACGAATGCCAGGTTGAGATTAATATTCAGATTTGAATTTTTAGTGAGCTTGAAATTTTCACAATATTACACAAGCCATAGAAAGCATTATTATCGCTTGATAAAACATTTTTCTCATAGTCTTGCATTAACTTGGCAATATTCAAGTTCTAATAATGGACTAACAGTGGACTTTTCCATCTGCAGATTATACTGAATGGCCAGCGGAGGCAGTATTACAGAGAAGAATATCTCTGCGTTGCTGAGAAAAAAAAGAAAATCCAATCATCAGCTTTGCAAGCCTCTTTCAATTTATATGGTAAGTCACACATTTGAGACTAATACATTTATTTGAAGGTGTGGGGTTGATCATAACATTCTGGAGTTCTCCAGAGGTTAACTGATAGGGATGTGCTAAAATGAAGATGTTAGAATCTGTTAGTCCTAGTTTTTATGATTCCCAATAACTGTAGCATAAACCTTCCACCCTTAATTTATCAGACCACTGAATTGCTATTGGTGTACCATAACCCACAAGAATTCCAGTAAGAAGGATGCACTGTCACTTGGCTGCCAAACAGATCTTTCTATCTACGTCCTCATATAGGTGCTAGAGTTGTGTAGAGAGCGGTAGCAAATGAGGCATAGGATAGGGAGACAAATGCCAGGTTGAGATTAATATTCAGATTTGAATTTTTAGTGAGCTTTGGATTTTCACAATATTACACAAGCCATAGAAAGCATTATTATCGCTTGATAAAACATTTTTCTCATAGTGTTGCATTAACTTGGCAATATTCAAGTTCTAATAATGGACTAACAGTGGACTTTCCCATCTGCAGATTATACTGAATGGCCAGCGGAGGCAGTATTGCAGAGAAGAATATCTCTGCGTTGCTGAGAAAAAAAAGAAAATCCAATCATCAGCTTTGCAAGCCTCTTTCAATTTATATGGTAAGTCACACATTTGAGACTTATACATTTATTTGAAGGTGTGGGGTTGATCATAACATTCTGGAGTTCTCCAGAGGTTAACTGATAGGGATGTGCTAAAATGAAGATGTTAGAATCTGTTAGTCCTAGTTTTTATGATTCCCAATAACTGTAGCATAAACCTTCCACCCTTAATTTATCAGACCACTGAATTGCTATTGGTGTACCATAACCCACAAGAATTCCAGTAAGAAGGATGCACTGTCACTTGGCTGCCAAACAGATCTTTCTGTCTACGTCCTCATATAGGTGCTAGAGTTGTGTAGAGAGCGGTAGCAAATGAGGCATACGATTGGGAGACGAATGCCAGGTTGAGATTAATATTCAGATTTGAATTTTTAGTGAGCTTGAAATTTTCACAATATTACACAAGCCATAGAAAGCATTATTATCGCTTGATAAAACATTTTTCTCATAGTCTTGCATTAACTTGGCAATATTCAAGTTCTAATAATGGACTAACAGTGGACTTTTCCATCTGCAGATTATACTGAATGGCCAGCGGAGGCAGTATTGCAGAGAAGAATATCTCTGCGTTGCTGAGAAAAAAAAGAAAATCCAATCATCAGCTTTGCAAGCCTCTTTCAATTTATATGGTAAGTCACACATTTGAGACTAATACATTTATTTGAAGGTGTGGGGTTGATCATAACATTCTGGAGTTCTCCAGAGGTTAACTGATAGGGATGTGCTAAAATGAAGATGTTAGAATCTGTTAGTCCTAGTTTTTATGATTCCCAATAACTGTAGCATAAACCTTCCACCCTTAATTTATCAGACCACTGAATTGCTATTGGTGTACCATAACCCACAAGAATTCCAGTAAGAAGGATGCACTGTCACTTGGCTGCCAAACAGATCTTTCTATCTACGTCCTCATATAGGTGCTAGAGTTGTGTAGAGAGCGGTAGCAAATGAGGCATAGGATAGGGAGACAAATGCCAGGTTGAGATTAATATTCAGATTTGAATTTTTAGTGAGCTTTGGATTTTCACAATATTACACAAGCCATAGAAAGCATTATTATCGCTTGATAAAACATTTTTCTCATAGTGTTGCATTAACTTGGCAATATTCAAGTTCTAATAATGGACTAACAGTGGACTTTCCCATCTGCAGATTATACTGAATGGCAAGCGGAGGCAGTATTGCAGAGAAGAATATCTCTGCGTTGCTGAGAAAAAAAAGAAAATCCAATCATCAGCTTTGCAAGCCTCTTTCAATTTATATGGTAAGTCACACATTTGAGACTTATACATTTATTTGAAGGTGTGGGGTTGATCATAACATTCTGGAGTTCTCCAGAGGTTAACTGATAGGGATGTGCTAAAATGAAGATGTTAGAATCTGTTAGTCCTAGTTTTTATGATTCCCAATAACTGTAGCATAAACCTTCCACCCTTAATTTATCAGACCACTGAATTGCTATTGGTGTACCATAACCCACAAGAATTCCAGTAAGAAGGATGCACTGTCACTTGGCTGCCAAACAGATCTTTCTGTCTACGTCCTCATATAGGTGCTAGAGTTGTGTAGAGAGCGGTAGCAAATGAGGCATACGATTGGGAGACGAATGCCAGGTTGAGATTAATATTCAGATTTGAATTTTTAGTGAGCTTGAAATTTTCACAATATTACACAAGCCATAGAAAGCATTATTATCGCTTGATAAAACATTTTTCTCATAGTCTTGCATTAACTTGGCAATATTCAAGTTCTAATAATGGACTAACAGTGGACTTTCCCATCTGCAGATTATACTGAATGGCCAGCGGAGGCAGTATTGCAGAGAAGAATATCTCTGCGTTGCTGAGAAAAAAAAGAAAATCCAATCATCAGCTTTGCAAGCCTCTTTCAATTTATATGGTAAGTCACACATTTGAGACTTATACATTTATTTGAAGGTGTGGGGTTGATCATAACATTCTGGAGTTCTCCAGAGGTTAACTGATAGGGATGTGCTAAAATGAAGATGTTAAAATCTGTTAGTCCTAATTTTTATGATTCCCAATAAATGTAGCATAAACCTTCCTCCCTTAATTTATCAGACCACTGAATTGCTATTGGTGTACCATAACCCACAAGAATACCAGTAAGAAGGGTGCACTGTCACTTGGCTGCCAAACAGATCTTTCTATCTACGTCCTCATATAGGTGCTAGAGTTGTGTACAGAGCGGTAGCAAATGAGGCATAGGATAGGGAGACGAATGCCAGGTTGAGATTAATATTCAGATTAGAATTTTTTGTGAGCTTTGGATTTTCACAATATTACACAAGCCATAGAAAGCATTATTATCGCTTGATAAAACATTTTTCTCATAGTGTTGCATTAACTTGGCAATATTCAAGTTCTAATAATGGACTAACAGTGGACTTTTCCATCTGCAGATTATACTGAATGGCCAGCGGAGGCAGTATTGCAGAGAAGAATATCTCTGCGTTGCTGAGAAAAAAAAGAAAATCCAATCATCAGCTTTGCAAGCCTCTTTCAATTTATATGGTAAGTCACACATTTGAGACTTATACATTTATTTGAAGGTGTGGGGTTGATCATAACATTCTGGAGTTCTCCAGAGGTTAACTGATAGGGATGTGCTAAAATGAAGATGTTAGAATCTGTTAGTCCTAGTTTTTATGATTCCCAATAACTGTAGCATAAACCTTCCACCCTTAATTTATCAGACCACTGAATTGCTATTGGTGTACCATAACCCACAAGAATTCCAGTAAGAAGGATGCACTGTCACTTGGCTGCCAAACAGATCTTTCTATCTACGTCCTCATATAGGTGCTAGAGTTGTGTAGAGAGCGGTAGCAAATGAGGCATACGATTGGGAGACGAATGCCAGGTTGAGATTAATATTCAGATTTGAATTTTTAGTGAGTTTTAAATTTTCACAATATTACACAAGCCATAGAAAGCATTATTATCGCTTGATAAAACATTTTTCTCATAGTGTTGCATTAACTTGGCAATATTCAAGTTCTAATAATGGACTAACAGTGGACTTTCCCATCTGCAGATTATACTGAATGGCCAGCGGAGGCAGTATTGCAGAGAAGAATATCTTTGCGTTGCTGAGAAAAAAAAGAAAATCCAATCATCAGCTTTGCAAGCCTCTTTCAATTTATATGGTAAGTCACACATTTGAGACTTATACATTTATTTGAAGGTGTGGGGTTGATCATAACATTCTGGAGTTCTCCAGAGGTTAACTGATAGGGATGTGCTAAAATGAAGATGTTAAAATCTGTTAGTCCTAATTTTTATGATTCCCAATAAATGTAGCATAAACCTTCCTCCCTTAATTTATCAGACCACTGAATTGCTATTGGTGTACCATAACCCACAAGAATTCCAGTAAGAAGGGTGCACTGTCACTTGGCTGCCAAACAGATCTTTCTATCTACGTCCTCATATAGGTGCAAGAGTTGTGTACAGAGCGGTAGCAAATGAGGCATAGGATAGGGAGACGAATGCCAGGTTGAGATTAATATTCAGATTTGAATTTTTAGTGAGCTTTGGATTTTCACAATATTACACAAGCCATAGAAAGCATTATTATTGCTTGATAAAACATTTTTCTCATAGTGTTGCATTAACTTGGCAATATTCAAGTTCTAATAATGGACTAACAGTGGACTTTTCCATCTGCAGATTATACTGAATGGCCAGCGGAGGCAGTATTGCAGAGAAGAATATCTCTGCGTTGCTGAGAAAAAAAAGAAAATCCAATCATCAGCTTTGCAAGCCTCTTTCAATTTATATGGTAAGTCACACATTTGAGACTAATACATTTATTTGAAGGTGTGGGGTTGATCATAACATTCTGGAGTTCTCCAGAGGTTAACTGATAGGGATGTGCTAAAATGAAGATGTTAGAATCTGTTAGTCCTAGTTTTTATGATTCCCAATAACTGTAGCATAAACCTTCCACCCTTAATTTATCAGACCACTGAATTGCTATTGGTGTACCATAACCCACAAGAATTCCAGTAAGAAGGATGCACTGTCACTTGGCTGCCAAACAGATCTTTCTATCTACGTCCTCATATAGGTGCTAGAGTTGTGTAGAGAGCGGTAGCAAATGAGGCATAGGATAGGGAGACAAATGCCAGGTTGAGATTAATATTCAGATTTGAATTTTTAGTGAGCTTTGGATTTTCACAATATTACACAAGCCATAGAAAGCATTATTATCGCTTGATAAAACATTTTTCTCATAGTGTTGCATTAACTTGGCAATATTCAAGTTCTAATAATGGACTAACAGTGGACTTTTCCATCTGCAGATTATACTGAATGGCCAGCGGAGGCAGTATTGCAGAGGAGAATCTCTCTGCGTCGCAGGAAAAAAAAAAGAAAACCGATTCATCATCTTTGCAAGCCTCTTTCAATTTATATGGTAAGTCACACATTTGAGACTTATACATTTGTTTGAATGTGTGGGGTTGATCATAACATTCTGGAGCTCTCCATAGGTTAACTGATAGGGATGTGCTAAAATGAAGATGTTAAAATCTGTTAGTCCTAATTTTTATGATTCCCAATAAATGTAGCATAAACCTTCCTCCCTTAATTTATCAGACCACTGAATTGCTATTGGTGTTCCATAACCCACAAGAATACCAGTAAGAAGGGTGCACTGTCACTTGGCTGCCAAACAGATCTTTCTATCTACGTCCTCATATAGGTGCTAGAGTTGTGTACAGAGCGGTAGCAAATGAGGCATAGGATAGGGAGACGAATGCCAGGTTGAGATTAATATTCAGATTTGAATTTTTAGTGAGCTTTGGATTTTCACAATATTACACAAGCCATAGAAAGCATTATTATCGCTTGATAAAACATTTTTCTCATAGTGTTGCATTAACTTGGCAATATTCAAGTTCTAATAATGGACTAACAGTGGACTTTTCCATCTGCAGATTATACTGAATGGCCAGCGGAGGCAGTATTGCAGAGAAGAATATCTCTGCGTTGCTGAGAAAAAAAAGAAAATCCAATCATCAGCTTTGCAAGCCTCTTTCAATTTATATGGTAAGTCACACATTTGAGACTTATACATTTATTTGAAGGTGTGGGGTTGATCATAACATTCTGGAGTTCTCCAGAGGTTAACTGATAGGGATGTGCTAAAATGAAGATGTTAGAATCTGTTAGTCCTAGTTTTTATGATTCCCAATAACTGTAGCATAAACCTTCCACCCTTAATTTATCAGACCACTGAATTGCTATTGGTGTACCATAACCCACAAGAATTCCAGTAAGAAGGATGCACTGTCACTTGGCTGCCAAACAGATCTTTCTATCTACGTCCTCATATAGGTGCTAGAGTTGTGTAGAGAGCGGTAGCAAATGAGGCATACGATTGGGAGACGAATGCCAGGTTGAGATTAATATTCAGATTTGAATTTTTAGTGAGTTTTAAATTTTCACAATATTACACAAGCCATAGAAAGCATTATTATCGCTTGATAAAACATTTTTCTCATAGTGTTGCATTAACTTGGCAATATTCAAGTTCTAATAATGGACTAACAGTGGACTTTCCCATCTGCAGATTATACTGAATGGCCAGCGGAGGCAGTATTGCAGAGAAGAATATCTCTGCGTTGCTGAGAAAAAAAAGAAAATCCAATCATCAGCTTTGCAAGCCTCTTTCAATTTATATGGTAAGTCACACATTTGAGACTTATACATTTATTTGAAGGTGTGGGGTTGATCATAACATTCTGGAGTTCTCCAGAGGTTAACTGATAGGGATGTGCTAAAATGAAGATGTTAAAATCTGTTAGTCCTAATTTTTATGATTCCCAATAAATGTAGCATAAACCTTCCTCCCTTAATTTATCAGACCACTGAATTGCTATTGGTGTACCATAACCCACAAGAATTCCAGTAAGAAGGGTGCACTGTCACTTGGCTGCCAAACAGATCTTTCTATCTACGTCCTCATATAGGTGCTAGAGTTGTGTACAGAGCGGTAGCAAATGAGGCATAGGATAGGGAGACGAATGCCAGGTTGAGATTAATATTCAGATTTGAATTTTTAGTGAGCTTTGGATTTTCACAATATTACACAAGCCATAGAAAGCATTATTATTGCTTTATAAAACATTTTTCTCATAGTGTTGCATTAACTTGGCAATATTCAAGTTCTAATAATGGACTAACAGTGGACTTTTCCATCTGCAGATTATACTGAATGGCCAGCGGAGGCAGTATTGCAGAGAAGAATATCTCTGCGTTGCTGAGAAAAAAAAGAAAATCCAATCATCAGCTTTGCAAGCCTCTTTCAATTTATATGGTAAGTCACACATTTGAGACTAATACATTTATTTGAAGGTGTGGGGTTGATCATAACATTCTGGAGTTCTCCAGAGGTTAACTGATAGGGATGTGCTAAAATGAAGATGTTAGAATCTGTTAGTCCTAGTTTTTATGATTCCCAATAACTGTAGCATAAACCTTCCACCCTTAATTTATCAGACCACTGAATTGCTATTGGTGTACCATAACCCACAAGAATTCCAGTAAGAAGGATGCACTGTCACTTGGCTGCCAAACAGATCTTTCTATCTACGTCCTCATATAGGTGCTAGAGTTGTGTAGAGAGCGGTAGCAAATGAGGCATAGGATAGGGAGACAAATGCCAGGTTGAGATTAATATTCAGATTTGAATTTTTAGTGAGCTTTGGATTTTCACAATATTACACAAGCCATAGAAAGCATTATTATCGCTTGATAAAACATTTTTCTCATAGTGTTGCATTAACTTGGCAATATTCAAGTTCTAATAATGGACTAACAGTGGACTTTTCCATCTGCAGATTATACTGAATGGCCAGCGGAGGCAGTATTGCAGAGGAGAATCTCTCTGCGTCGCAGGAAAAAAAAAAGAAAACCCATTCATCATCTTTGCAAGCCTCTTTCAATTTATATGGTAAGTCACACATTTGAGACTTATACATTTGTTTGAATGTGTGGGGTTGATCATAACATTCTGGAGCTCTCCATAGGTTAACTGATAGGGATGTGCTAAAATGAAGATGTTAGAATCTGTTAGTCCTAGTTTTTATGATTCCCAATAACTGTAGCATAAACCTTCCACCCTTAATTTATCAGACCACTGAATTGCTATTGGTGTACCATAACCCACAAGAATTCCAGTAAGAAGGATGCACTGTCACTTGGCTGCCAAACAGATCTTTCTGTCTACGTCCTCATATAGGTGCTAGAGTTGTGTAGAGAGCGGTAGCAAATGAGGCATACGATTGGGAGACGAATGCCAGGTTGAGATTAATATTCAGATTTGAATTTTTAGTGAGCTTGAAATTTTCACAATATTACACAAGCCATAGAAAGCATTATTATCGCTTGATAAAACATTTTTCTCATAGTCTTGCATTAACTTGGCAATATTCAAGTTCTAATAATGGACTAACAGTGGACTTTCCCATCTGCAGATTATACTGAATGGCCAGCAGAGGCAGTATTGCAGAGGAGAATCTCTCTGCGTCGCAGGAAAAAAAAAAAAGAAAACCGATTCATCATCTTTGCAAGCCTCTTTCAATTTATATGGTAAGTCACACATTTGAGACTTATACATTTGTTTGAATGTGTGGGGTTGATCATAACATTCTGGAGCTCTCCATAGGTTAACTGATAGGGATGTGCTAAAATGAAGATGTTAAAATCTGTTAGTCCTAATTTTTATGATTCCCAATAAATGTAGCATAAACCTTCCTCCCTTAATTTATCAGACCACTGAATTGCTATTGGTGTACCATAACCCACAAGAATACCAGTAAGAAGGGTGCACTGTCACTTGGCTGCCAAACAGATCTTTCTATCTACGTCCTCATATAGGTGCTAGAGTTGTGTACAGAGCGGTAGCAAATGAGGCATAGGATAGGGAGACGAATGCCAGGTTGAGATTAATATTCAGATTTGAATTTTTAGTGAGCTTTGGATTTTCACAATATTACACAAGCCATAGAAAGCATTATTATCGCTTGATAAAACATTTTTCTCATAGTGTTGCATTAACTTGGCAATATTCAAGTTCTAATAATGGACTAACAGTGGACTTTTCCATCTGCAGATTATACTGAATGGCCAGCGGAGGCAGTATTGCAGAGAAGAATATCTCTGCGTTGCTGAGAAAAAAAAGAAAATCCAATCATCAGCTTTGCAAGCCTCTTTCAATTTATATGGTAAGTCACACATTTGAGACTTATACATTTATTTGAAGGTGTGGGGTTGATCATAACATTCTGGAGTTCTCCAGAGGTTAACTGATAGGGATGTGCTAAAATGAAGATGTTAGAATCTGTTAGTCCTAGTTTTTATGATTCCCAATAACTGTAGCATAAACCTTCCACCCTTAATTTATCAGACCACTGAATTGCTATTGGTGTACCATAACCCACAAGAATTCCAGTAAGAAGGATGCACTGTCACTTGGCTGCCAAACAGATCTTTCTATCTACGTCCTCATATAGGTGCTAGAGTTGTGTAGAGAGCGGTAGCAAATGAGGCATACGATTGGGAGACGAATGCCAGGTTGAGATTAATATTCAGATTTGAATTTTTAGTGAGTTTTAAATTTTCACAATATTACACAAGCCATAGAAAGCATTATTATCGCTTGATAAAACATTTTTCTCATAGTGTTGCATTAACTTGGCAATATTCAAGTTCTAATAATGGACTAACAGTGGACTTTCCCATCTGCAGATTATACTGAATGGCCAGCGGAGGCAGTATTGCAGAGAAGAATATCTCTGCGTTGCTGAGAAAAAAAAAAAGAAAATCCAATCATCAGCTTTGCAAGCCTCTTTCAATTTATATGGTAAGTCACACATTTGAGACTTATACATTTATTTGAAGGTGTGGGGTTGATCATAACATTCTGGAGTTCTCCAGAGGTTAACTGATAGGGATGTGCTAAAATGAAGATGTTAAAATCTGTTAGTCCTAATTTTTATGATTCCCAATAAATGTAGCATAAACCTTCCTCCCTTAATTTATCAGACCACTGAATTGCTATTGGTGTACCATAACCCACAAGAATTCCAGTAAGAAGGGTGCACTGTCACTTGGCTGCCAAACAGATCTTTCTATCTACGTCCTCATATAGGTGCTAGAGTTGTGTACAGAGCGGTAGCAAATGAGGCATAGGATAGGGAGACGAATGCCAGGTTGAGATTAATATTCAGATTTGAATTTTTAGTGAGCTTTGGATTTTCACAATATTACACAAGCCATAGAAAGCATTATTATTGCTTGATAAAACATTTTTCTCATAGTGTTGCATTAACTTGGCAATATTCAAGTTCTAATAATGGACTAACAGTGGACTTTTCCATCTGCAGATTATACTGAATGGCCAGCGGAGGCAGTATTGCAGAGAAGAATATCTCTGCGTTGCTGAGAAAAAAAAGAAAATCCAATCATCAGCTTTGCAAGCCTCTTTCAATTTATATGGTAAGTCACACATTTGAGACTAATACATTTATTTGAAGGTGTGGGGTTGATCATAACATTCTGGAGTTCTCCAGAGGTTAACTGATAGGGATGTGCTAAAATGAAGATGTTAGAATCTGTTAGTCCTAGTTTTTATGATTCCCAATAACTGTAGCATAAACCTTCCACCCTTAATTTATCAGACCACTGAATTGCTATTGGTGTACCATAACCCACAAGAATTCCAGTAAGAAGGATGCACTGTCACTTGGCTGCCAAACAGATCTTTCTGTCTACGTCCTCATATAGGTGCTAGAGTTGTGTAGAGAGCGGTAGAAAATGAGGCATACGATTGGGAGACGAATGCCAGGTTGAGATTAATATTCAGATTTGAATTTTTAGTGAGCTTGAAATTTTCACAATATTACACAAGCCATAGAAAGCATTATTATCGCTTGATAAAACATTTTTCTCATAGTCTTGCATTAACTTGGCAATATTCAAGTTCTAATAATGGACTAACAGTGGACTTTCCCATCTGCAGATTATACTGAATGGCCAGCAGAGGCAGTATTGCAGAGGAGAATCTCTCTGCGTCGCAGGAAAAAAAAAAGAAAACCGATTCATCATCTTTGCAAGCCTCTTTCAATTTATATGGTAAGTCACACATTTGAGACTTATACATTTGTTTGAATGTGTGGGGTTGATCATAACATTCTGGAGCTCTCCATAGGTTAACTGATAGGGATGTGCTAAAATGAAGATGTTAAAATCTGTTAGTCCTAATTTTTATGATTCCCAATAAATGTAGCATAAACCTTCCTCCCTTAATTTATCAGACCACTGAATTGCTATTGGTGTACCATAACCCACAAGAATACCAGTAAGAAGGGTGCACTGTCACTTGGCTGCCAAACAGATCTTTCTATCTACGTCCTCATATAGGTGCTAGAGTTGTGTACAGAGCGGTAGCAAATGAGGCATAGGATAGGGAGACGAATGCCAGGTTGAGATTAATATTCAGATTTGAATTTTTAGTGAGCTTTGGATTTTCACAATATTACACAAGCCATAGAAAGCATTATTATCGCTTGATAAAACATTTTTCTCATAGTGTTGCATTAACTTGGCAATATTCAAGTTCTAATAATGGACTAACAGTGGACTTTTCCATCTGCAGATTATACTGAATGGCCAGCGGAGGCAGTATTGCAGAGAAGAATATCTCTGCGTTGCTGAGAAAAAAAAGAAAATCCAATCATCAGCTTTGCAAGCCTCTTTCAATTTATATGGTAAGTCACACATTTGAGACTTATACATTTATTTGAAGGTGTGGGGTTGATCATAACATTCTGGAGTTCTCCAGAGGTTAACTGATAGGGATGTGCTAAAATGAAGATGTTAGAATCTGTTAGTCCTAGTTTTTATGATTCCCAATAACTGTAGCATAAACCTTCCACCCTTAATTTATCAGACCACTGAATTGCTATTGGTGTACCATAACCCACAAGAATTCCAGTAAGAAGGATGCACTGTCACTTGGCTGCCAAACAGATCTTTCTATCTACGTCCTCATATAGGTGCTAGAGTTGTGTAGAGAGCGGTAGCAAATGAGGCATACGATTGGGAGACGAATGCCAGGTTGAGATTAATATTCAGATTTGAATTTTTAGTGAGTTTTAAATTTTCACAATATTACACAAGCCATAGAAAGCATTATTATCGCTTGATAAAACATTTTTCTCATAGTGTTGCATTAACTTGGCAATATTCAAGTTCTAATAATGGACTAACAGTGGACTTTCCCATCTGCAGATTATACTGAATGGCCAGCGGAGGCAGTATTGCAGAGAAGAATATCTCTGCGTTGCTGAGAAAAAAAAGAAAATCCAATCATCAGCTTTGCAAGCCTCTTTCAATTTATATGGTAAGTCACACATTTGAGACTTATACATTTATTTGAAGGTGTGGGGTTGATCATAACATTCTGGAGTTCTCCAGAGGTTAACTGATAGGGATGTGCTAAAATGAAGATGTTAAAATCTGTTAGTCCTAATTTTTATGATTCCCAATAAATGTAGCATAAACCTTCCTCCCTTAATTTATCAGACCACTGAATTGCTATTGGTGTACCATAACCCACAAGAATTCCAGTAAGAAGGGTGCACTGTCACTTGGCTGCCAAACAGATCTTTCTATCTACGTCCTCATATAGGTGCTAGAGTTGTGTACAGAGCGGTAGCAAATGAGGCATAGGATAGGGAGACGAATGCCAGGTTGAGATTAATATTCAGATTTGAATTTTTAGTGAGCTTTGGATTTTCACAATATTACACAAGCCATAGAAAGCATTATTATTGCTTGATAAAACATTTTTCTCATAGTGTTGCATTAACTTGGCAATATTCAAGTTCTAATAATGGACTAACAGTGGACTTTTCCATCTGCAGATTATACTGAATGGCCAGCGGAGGCAGTATTGCAGAGAAGAATATCTCTGCGTTGCTGAGAAAAAAAAGAAAATCCAATCATCAGCTTTGCAAGCCTCTTTCAATTTATATGGTAAGTCACACATTTGAGACTTATACATTTATTTGAAGGTGTGGGGTTGATCATAACATTCTGGAGTTCTCCAGAGGTTAACTGATAGGGATGTGCTAAAATGAAGATGTTAGAATCTGTTAGTCCTAGTTTTTATGATTCCCAATAACTGTAGCATAAACCTTCCACCCTTAATTTATCAGACCACTGAATTGCTATTGGTGTACCATAACCCACAAGAATTCCAGTAAGAAGGATGCACTGTCACTTGGCTGCCAAACAGATCTTTCTATCTACGTCCTCATATAGGTGCTAGAGTTGTGTAGAGAGCGGTAGCAAATGAGGCATACGATTGGGAGACGAATGCCAGGTTGAGATTAATATTCAGATTTGAATTTTTAGTGAGTTTTAAATTTTCACAATATTACACAAGCCATAGAAAGCATTATTATCGCTTGATAAAACATTTTTCTCATAGTGTTGCATTAACTTGGCAATATTCAAGTTCTAATAATGGACTAACAGTGGACTTTCCCATCTGCAGATTATACTGAATGGCCAGCGGAGGCAGTATTGCAGAGAAGAATATCTCTGCACTGCTGAGAAAAAAAAGAAAATCCAATCATCAGCTTTGCAAGCCTCTTTCAATTTATATGGTAAGTCACACATTTGAGACTTATACATTTATTTGAAGGTGTGGGGTTGATCATAACATTCTGGAGTTCTCCAGAGGTTAACTGATAGGGATGTGCTAAAATGAAGATGTTAAAATCTGTTAGTCCTAATTTTTATGATTCCCAATAAATGTAGCATAAACCTTCCTCCCTTAATTTATCAGACCACTGAATTGCTATTGGTGTACCATAACCCACAAGAATTCCAGTAAGAAGGGTGCACTGTCACTTGGCTGCCAAACAGATCTTTCTATCTACGTCCTCATATAGGTGCTAGAGTTGTGTACAGAGCGGTAGCAAATGAGGCATAGGATAGGGAGACGAATGCCAGGTTGAGATTAATATTCAGATTTGAATTTTTAGTGAGCTTTGGATTTTCACAATATTACACAAGCCATAGAAAGCATTATTATTGCTTGATAAAACATTTTTCTCATAGTGTTGCATTAACTTGGCAATATTCAAGTTCTAATAATGGACTAACAGTGGACTTTTCCATCTGCAGATTATACTGAATGGCCAGCGGAGGCAGTATTGCAGAGAAGAATATCTCTGCGTTGCTGAGAAAAAAAAGAAAATCCAATCATCAGCTTTGCAAGCCTCTTTCAATTTATATGGTAAGTCACACATTTGAGACTAATACATTTATTTGAAGGTGTGGGGTTGATCATAACATTCTGGAGTTCTCCAGAGGTTAACTGATAGGGATGTGCTAAAATGAAGATGTTAGAATCTGTTAGTCCTAGTTTTTATGATTCCCAATAACTGTAGCATAAACCTTCCACCCTTAATTTATCAGACCACTGAATTGCTATTGGTGTACCATAACCCACAAGAATTCCAGTAAGAAGGATGCACTGTCACTTGGCTGCCAAACAGATCTTTCTGTCTACGTCCTCATATAGGTGCTAGAGTTGTGTAGAGAGCGGTAGAAAATGAGGCATACGATTGGGAGACGAATGCCAGGTTGAGATTAATATTCAGATTTGAATTTTTAGTGAGCTTGAAATTTTCACAATATTACACAAGCCATAGAAAGCATTATTATCGCTTGATAAAACATTTTTCTCATAGTCTTGCATTAACTTGGCAATATTCAAGTTCTAATAATGGACTAACAGTGGACTTTCCCATCTGCAGATTATACTGAATGGCCAGCAGAGGCAGTATTGCAGAGGAGAATCTCTCTGCGTCGCAGGAAAAAAAAAAGAAAACCGATTCATCATCTTTGCAAGCCTCTTTCAATTTATATGGTAAGTCACACATTTGAGACTTATACATTTGTTTGAATGTGTGGGGTTGATCATAACATTCTGGAGCTCTCCATAGGTTAACTGATAGGGATGTGCTAAAATGAAGATGTTAAAATCTGTTAGTCCTAATTTTTATGATTCCCAATAAATGTAGCATAAACCTTCCTCCCTTAATTTATCAGACCACTGAATTGCTATTGGTGTACCATAACCCACAAGAATACCAGTAAGAAGGGTGCACTGTCACTTGGCTGCCAAACAGATCTTTCTATCTACGTCCTCATATAGGTGCTAGAGTTGTGTACAGAGCGGTAGCAAATGAGGCATAGGATAGGGAGACGAATGCCAGGTTGAGATTAATATTCAGATTTGAATTTTTAGTGAGCTTTGGATTTTCACAATATTACACAAGCCATAGAAAGCATTATTATCGCTTGATAAAACATTTTTCTCATAGTGTTGCATTAACTTGGCAATATTCAAGTTCTAATAATGGACTAACAGTGGACTTTTCCATCTGCAGATTATACTGAATGGCCAGCGGAGGCAGTATTGCAGAGAAGAATATCTCTGCGTTGCTGAGAAAAAAAAGAAAATCCAATCATCAGCTTTGCAAGCCTCTTTCAATTTATATGGTAAGTCACACATTTGAGACTTATACATTTATTTGAAGGTGTGGGGTTGATCATAACATTCTGGAGTTCTCCAGAGGTTAACTGATAGGGATGTGCTAAAATGAAGATGTTAGAATCTGTTAGTCCTAGTTTTTATGATTCCCAATAACTGTAGCATAAACCTTCCACCCTTAATTTATCAGACCACTGAATTGCTATTGGTGTACCATAACCCACAAGAATTCCAGTAAGAAGGATGCACTGTCACTTGGCTGCCAAACAGATCTTTCTATCTACGTCCTCATATAGGTGCTAGAGTTGTGTAGAGAGCGGTAGCAAATGAGGCATACGATTGGGAGACGAATGCCAGGTTGAGATTAATATTCAGATTTGAATTTTTAGTGAGTTTTAAATTTTCACAATATTACACAAGCCATAGAAAGCATTATTATCGCTTGATAAAACATTTTTCTCATAGTGTTGCATTAACTTGGCAATATTCAAGTTCTAATAATGGACTAACAGTGGACTTTCCCATCTGCAGATTATACTGAATGGCCAGCGGAGGCAGTATTGCAGAGAAGAATATCTCTGCGTTGCTGAGAAAAAAAAGAAAATCCAATCATCAGCTTTGCAAGCCTCTTTCAATTTATATGGTAAGTCACACATTTGAGACTTATACATTTATTTGAAGGTGTGGGGTTGATCATAACATTCTGGAGTTCTCCAGAGGTTAACTGATAGGGATGTGCTAAAATGAAGATGTTAAAATCTGTTAGTCCTAATTTTTATGATTCCCAATAAATGTAGCATAAACCTTCCTCCCTTAATTTATCAGACCACTGAATTGCTATTGGTGTACCATAACCCACAAGAATTCCAGTAAGAAGGGTGCACTGTCACTTGGCTGCCAAACAGATCTTTCTATCTACGTCCTCATATAGGTGCTAGAGTTGTGTACAGAGCGGTAGCAAATGAGGCATAGGATAGGGAGACGAATGCCAGGTTGAGATTAATATTCAGATTTGAATTTTTAGTGAGCTTTGGATTTTCACAATATTACACAAGCCATAGAAAGCATTATTATTGCTTGATAAAACATTTTTCTCATAGTGTTGCATTAACTTGGCAATATTCAAGTTCTAATAATGGACTAACAGTGGACTTTTCCATCTGCAGATTATACTGAATGGCCAGCGGAGGCAGTATTGCAGAGAAGAATATCTCTGCGTTGCTGAGAAAAAAAAGAAAATCCAATCATCAGCTTTGCAAGCCTCTTTCAATTTATATGGTAAGTCACACATTTGAGACTAATACATTTATTTGAAGGTGTGGGGTTGATCATAACATTCTGGAGTTCTCCAGAGGTTAACTGATAGGGATGTGCTAAAATGAAGATGTTAGAATCTGTTAGTCCTAGTTTTTATGATTCCCAATAACTGTAGCATAAACCTTCCACCCTTAATTTATCAGACCACTGAATTGCTATTGGTGTACCATAACCCACAAGAATTCCAGTAAGAAGGATGCACTGTCACTTGGCTGCCAAACAGATCTTTCTATCTACGTCCTCATATAGGTGCTAGAGTTGTGTAGAGAGCGGTAGCAAATGAGGCATAGGATAGGGAGACAAATGCCAGGTTGAGATTAATATTCAGATTTGAATTTTTAGTGAGCTTTGGATTTTCACAATATTACACAAGCCATAGAAAGCATTATTATCGCTTGATAAAACATTTTTCTCATAGTGTTGCATTAACTTGGCAATATTCAAGTTCTAATAATGGACTAACAGTGGACTTTTCCATCTGCAGATTATACTGAATGGCCAGCGGAGGCAGTATTGCAGAGGAGAATCTCTCTGCGTCGCAGGAAAAAAAAAAGAAAACCCATTCATCATCTTTGCAAGCCTCTTTCAATTTATATGGTAAGTCACACATTTGAGACTTATACATTTGTTTGAATGTGTGGGGTTGATCATAACATTCTGGAGCTCTCCATAGGTTAACTGATAGGGATGTGCTAAAATGAAGATGTTAGAATCTGTTAGTCCTAGTTTTTATGATTCCCAATAACTGTAGCATAAACCTTCCACCCTTAATTTATCAGACCACTGAATTGCTATTGGTGTACCATAACCCACAAGAATTCCAGTAAGAAGGATGCACTGTCACTTGGCTGCCAAACAGATCTTTCTGTCTACGTCCTCATATAGGTGCTAGAGTTGTGTAGAGAGCGGTAGCAAATGAGGCATACGATTGGGAGACGAATGCCAGGTTGAGATTAATATTCAGATTTGAATTTTTAGTGAGCTTGAAATTTTCACAATATTACACAAGCCATAGAAAGCATTATTATCGCTTGATAAAACATTTTTCTCATAGTCTTGCATTAACTTGGCAATATTCAAGTTCTAATAATGGACTAACAGTGGACTTTCCCATTTGCAGATTATACTGAATGGCCAGCGGAGGCAGTATTGCAGAGAAGAATATCTCTGCGTTGCTGAGAAAAAAAAGAAAATCCAATCATCAGCTTTGCAAGCCTCTTTCAATTTATATGGTAAGTCACACATTTGAGACTTATACATTTATTTGAAGGTGTGGGGTTGATCATAACATTCTGGAGTTCTCCAGAGGTTAACTGATAGGGATGTGCTAAAATGAAGATGTTAAAATCTGTTAGTCCTAATTTTTATGATTCCCAATAAATGTAGCATAAACCTTCCTCCCTTAATTTATCAGACCACTGAATTGCTATTGGTGTACCATAACCCACAAGAATACCAGTAAGAAGGGTGCACTGTCACTTGGCTGCCAAACAGATCTTTCTATCTACGTCCTCATATAGGTGCTAGAGTTGTGTACAGAGCGGTAGCAAATGAGGCATAGGATAGGGAGACGAATGCCAGGTTGAGATTAATATTCAGATTTGAATTTTTAGTGAGCTTTGGATTTTCACAATATTACACAAGCCATAGAAAGCATTATTATCGCTTGATAAAACATTTTTCTCATAGTGTTGCATTAACTTGGCAATATTCAAGTTCTAATAATGGACTAACAGTGGACTTTTCCATCTGCAGATTATACTGAATGGCCAGCGGAGGCAGTATTGCAGAGAAGAATATCTCTGCGTTGCTGAGAAAAAAAAGAAAATCCAATCATCAGCTTTGGAAGCCTCTTTCAATTTATATGGTAAGTCACACATTTGAGACTTATACATTTATTTGAAGGTGTGGGGTTGATCATAACATTCTGGAGTTCTCCAGAGGTTAACTGATAGGGATGTGCTAAAATGAAGATGTTAGAATCTGTTAGTCCTAGTTTTTATGATTCCCAATAACTGTAGCATAAACCTTCCACCCTTAATTTATCAGACCACTGAATTGCTATTGGTGTACCATAACCCACAAGAATTCCAGTAAGAAGGATGCACTGTCACTTGGCTGCCAAACAGATCTTTCTATCTACGTCCTCATATAGGTGCTAGAGTTGTGTAGAGAGCGGTAGCAAATGAGGCATACGATTGGGAGACGAATGCCAGGTTGAGATTAATATTCAGATTTGAATTTTTAGTGAGTTTTAAATTTTCACAATATTACACAAGCCATAGAAAGCATTATTATCGCTTGATAAAACATTTTTCTCATAGTGTTGCATTAACTTGGCAATATTCAAGTTCTAATAATGGACTAACAGTGGACTTTCCCATCTGCAGATTATACTGAATGGCCAGCGGAGGCAGTATTGCAGAGAAGAATATCTTTGCATTGCTGAGAAAAAAAAGAAAATCCAATCATCAGCTTTGCAAGCCTCTTTCAATTTATATGGTAAGTCACACATTTGAGACTTATACATTTATTTGAAGGTGTGGGGTTGATCATAACATTCTGGAGTTCTCCAGAGGTTAACTGATAGGGATGTGCTAAAATGAAGATGTTAAAATCTGTTAGTCCTAATTTTTATGATTCCCAATAAATGTAGCATAAACCTTCCTCCCTTAATTTATCAGACCACTGAATTGCTATTGGTGTACCATAACCCACAAGAATTCCAGTAAGAAGGGTGCACTGTCACTTGGCTGCCAAACAGATCTTTCTATCTACGTCCTCATATAGGTGCTAGAGTTGTGTACAGAGCGGTAGCAAATGAGGCATAGGATAGGGAGACGAATGCCAGGTTGAGATTAATATTCAGATTTGAATTTTTAGTGAGCTTTGGATTTTCACAATATTACACAAGCCATAGAAAGCATTATTATTGCTTGATAAAACATTTTTCTCATAGTGTTGCATTAACTTGGCAATATTCAAGTTCTAATAATGGACTAACAGTGGACTTTTCCATCTGCAGATTATACTGAATGGCCAGCGGAGGCAGTATTGCAGAGAAGAATATCTCTGCGTTGCTGAGAAAAAAAAGAAAATCCAATCATCAGCTTTGCAAGCCTCTTTCAATTTATATGGTAAGTCACACATTTGAGACTAATACATTTATTTGAAGGTGTGGGGTTGATCATAACATTCTGGAGTTCTCCAGAGGTTAACTGATAGGGATGTGCTAAAATGAAGATGTTAGAATCTGTTAGTCCTAGTTTTTATGATTCCCAATAACTGTAGCATAAACCTTCCACCCTTAATTTATCAGACCACTGAATTGCTATTGGTGTACCATAACCCACAAGAATTCCAGTAAGAAGGATGCACTGTCACTTGGCTGCCAAACAGATCTTTCTATCTACGTCCTCATATAGGTGCTAGAGTTGTGTAGAGAGCGGTAGCAAATGAGGCATAGGATAGGGAGACAAATGCCAGGTTGAGATTAATATTCAGATTTGAATTTTTAGTGAGCTTTGGATTTTCACAATATTACACAAGCCATAGAAAGCATTATTATCGCTTGATAAAACATTTTTCTCATAGTGTTGCATTAACTTGGCAATATTCAAGTTCTAATAATGGACTAACAGTGGACTTTTCCATCTGCAGATTATACTGAATGGCCAGCGGAGGCAGTATTGCAGAGGAGAATCTCTCTGCGTCGCAGGAAAAAAAAAAGAAAACCGATTCATCATCTTTGCAAGCCTCTTTCAATTTATATGGTAAGTCACACATTTGAGACTTATACATTTGTTTGAATGTGTGGGGTTGATCATAACATTCTGGAGCTCTCCATAGGTTAACTGATAGGGATGTGCTAAAATGAAGATGTTAAAATCTGTTAGTCCTAATTTTTATGATTCCCAATAAATGTAGCATAAACCTTCCTCCCTTAATTTATCAGACCACTGAATTGCTATTGGTGTACCATAACCCACAAGAATACCAGTAAGAAGGGTGCACTGTCACTTGGCTGCCAAACAGATCTTTCTATCTACGTCCTCATATAGGTGCTAGAGTTGTGTACAGAGCGGTAGCAAATGAGGCATAGGATAGGGAGACGAATGCCAGGTTGAGATTAATATTCAGATTTGAATTTTTAGTGAGCTTTGGATTTTCACAATATTACACAAGCCATAGAAAGCATTATTATCGCTTGATAAAACATTTTTCTTATAGTGTTGCATTAACTTGGCAATATTCAAGTTCTAATAATGGACTAACAGTGGACTTTTCCATCTGCAGATTATACTGAATGGCCAGCGGAGGCAGTATTGCAGAGAAGAATATCTCTGCGTTGCTGAGAAAAAAAAGAAAATCCAATCATCAGCTTTGCAAGCCTCTTTCAATTTATATGGTAAGTCACACATTTGAGACTTATACATTTATTTGAAGGTGTGGGGTTGATCATAACATTCTGGAGTTCTCCAGAGGTTAACTGATAGGGATGTGCTAAAATGAAGATGTTAGAATCTGTTAGTCCTAGTTTTTATGATTCCCAATAACTGTAGCATAAACCTTCCACCCTTAATTTATCAGACCACTGAATTGCTATTGGTGTACCATAACCCACAAGAATTCCAGTAAGAAGGATGCACTGTCACTTGGCTGCCAAACAGATCTTTCTATCTACGTCCTCATATAGGTGCTAGAGTTGTGTAGAGAGCGGTAGCAAATGAGGCATACGATTGGGAGACGAATGCCAGGTTGAGATTAATATTCAGATTTGAATTTTTAGTGAGTTTTAAATTTTCACAATATTACACAAGCCATAGAAAGCATTATTATCGCTTGATAAAACATTTTTCTCATAGTGTTGCATTAACTTGGCAATATTCAAGTTCTAATAATGGACTAACAGTGGACTTTCCCATCTGCAGATTATACTGAATGGCCAGCGGAGGCAGTATTGCAGAGAAGAATATCTCTGCGTTGCTGAGAAAAAAAAGAAAATCCAATCATCAGCTTTGCAAGCCTCTTTCAATTTATATGGTAAGTCACACATTTGAGACTTATACATTTATTTGAAGGTGTGGGGTTGATCATAACATTCTGGAGTTCTCCAGAGGTTAACTGATAGGGATGTGCTAAAATGAAGATGTTAAAATCTGTTAGTCCTAATTTTTATGATTCCCAATAAATGTAGCATAAACCTTCCTCCCTTAATTTATCAGACCACTGAATTGCTATTGGTGTACCATAACCCACAAGAATTCCAGTAAGAAGGGTGCACTGTCACTTGGCTGCCAAACAGATCTTTCTATCTACGTCCTCATATAGGTGCTAGAGTTGTGTACAGAGCGGTAGCAAATGAGGCATAGGATAGGGAGACGAATGCCAGGTTGAGATTAATATTCAGATTTGAATTTTTAGTGAGCTTTGGATTTTCACAATATTACACAAGCCATAGAAAGCATTATTATTGCTTGATAAAACATTTTTCTCATAGTGTTGCATTAACTTGGCAATATTCAAGTTCTAATAATGGACTAACAGTGGACTTTTCCATCTGCAGATTATACTGAATGGCCAGCGGAGGCAGTATTGCAGAGGAGAATCTCTCTGCGTCGCAGGAAAAAAAAAAGAAAACCGATTCATCATCTTTGCAAGCCTCTTACAATTTATATGGTAAGTCACACATTTGAGACTTATACATTTGTTTGAATGTGTGGGGTTGATCATAACATTCTGGAGCTCTCCATAGGTTAACTGATAGGGATGTGCTAAAATGAAGATGTTAAAATCTGTTAGTCCTAATTTTTATGATTCCCAATAAATGTAGCATAAACCTTCCTCCCTTAATTTATCAGACCACTGAATTGCTATTGGTGTACCATAACCCACAAGAATACCAGTAAGAAGGGTGCACTGTCACTTGGCTGCCAAACAGATCTTTCTATCTACGTCCTCATATAGGTGCTAGAGTTGTGTACAGAGCGGTAGCAAATGAGGCATAGGATAGGGAGACGAATGCCAGGTTGAGATTAATATTCAGATTTGAATTTTTAGTGAGCTTTGGATTTTCACAATATTACACAAGCCATAGAAAGCATTATTATCGCTTGATAAAACATTTTTCTTATAGTGTTGCATTAACTTGGCAATATTCAAGTTCTAATAATGGACTAACAGTGGACTTTTCCATCTGCAGATTATACTGAATGGCCAGCGGAGGCAGTATTGCAGAGAAGAATATCTCTGCGTTGCTGAGAAAAAAAAGAAAATCCAATCATCAGCTTTGCAAGCCTCTTTCAATTTATATGGTAAGTCACACATTTGAGACTTATACATTTATTTGAAGGTGTGGGGTTGATCATAACATTCTGGAGTTCTCCAGAGGTTAACTGATAGGGATGTGCTAAAATGAAGATGTTAGAATCTGTTAGTCCTAGTTTTTATGATTCCCAATAACTGTAGCATAAACCTTCCACCCTTAATTTATCAGACCACTGAATTGCTATTGGTGTACCATAACCCACAAGAATTCCAGTAAGAAGGATGCACTGTCACTTGGCTGCCAAACAGATCTTTCTATCTACGTCCTCATATAGGTGCTAGAGTTGTGTAGAGAGCGGTAGCAAATGAGGCATACGATTGGGAGACGAATGCCAGGTTGAGATTAATATTCAGATTTGAATTTTTAGTGAGTTTTAAATTTTCACAATATTACACAAGCCATAGAAAGCATTATTATCGCTTGATAAAACATTTTTCTCATAGTGTTGCATTAACTTGGCAATATTCAAGTTCTAATAATGGACTAACAGTGGACTTTCCCATCTGCAGATTATACTGAATGGCCAGCGGAGGCAGTATTGCAGAGAAGAATATCTCTGCGTTGCTGAGAAAAAAAAGAAAATCCAATCATCAGCTTTGCAAGCCTCTTTCAATTTATATGGTAAGTCACACATTTGAGACTTATACATTTATTTGAAGGTGTGGGGTTGATCATAACATTCTGGAGTTCTCCAGAGGTTAACTGATAGGGATGTGCTAAAATGAAGATGTTAAAATCTGTTAGTCCTAATTTTTATGATTCCCAATAAATGTAGCATAAACCTTCCTCCCTTAATTTATCAGACCACTGAATTGCTATTGGTGTACCATAACCCACAAGAATTCCAGTAAGAAGGGTGCACTGTCACTTGGCTGCCAAACAGATCTTTCTATCTACGTCCTCATATAGGTGCTAGAGTTGTGTACAGAGCGGTAGCAAATGAGGCATAGGATAGGGAGACGAATGCCAGGTTGAGATTAATATTCAGATTTGAATTTTTAGTGAGCTTTGGATTTTCACAATATTACACAAGCCATAGAAAGCATTATTATTGCTTGATAAAACATTTTTCTCATAGTGTTGCATTAACTTGGCAATATTCAAGTTCTAATAATGGACTAACAGTGGACTTTTCCATCTGCAGATTATACTGAATGGCCAGCGGAGGCAGTATTGCAGAGAAGAATATCTCTGCGTTGCTGAGAAAAAAAAGAAAATCCAATCATCAGCTTTGCAAGCCTCTTTCAATTTATATGGTAAGTCACACATTTGAGACTAATACATTTATTTGAAGGTGTGGGGTTGATCATAACATTCTGGAGTTCTCCAGAGGTTAACTGATAGGGATGTGCTAAAATGAAGATGTTAGAATCTGTTAGTCCTAGTTTTTATGATTCCCAATAACTGTAGCATAAACCTTCCACCCTTAATTTATCAGACCACTGAATTGCTATTGGTGTACCATAACCCACAAGAATTCCAGTAAGAAGGATGCACTGTCACTTGGCTGCCAAACAGATCTTTCTATCTACGTCCTCATATAGGTGCTAGAGTTGTGTAGAGAGCGGTAGCAAATGAGGCATAGGATAGGGAGACAAATGCCAGGTTGAGATTAATATTCAGATTTGAATTTTTAGTGAGCTTTGGATTTTCACAATATTACACAAGCCATAGAAAGCATTATTATCGCTTGATAAAACATTTTTCTCATAGTGTTGCATTAACTTGGCAATATTCAAGTTCTAATAATGGACTAACAGTGGACTTTTCCATCTGCAGATTATACTGAATGGCCAGCGGAGGCAGTATTGCAGAGGAGAATCTCTCTGCGTCGCAGGAAAAAAAAAAGAAAACCCATTCATCATCTTTGCAAGCCTCTTTCAATTTATATGGTAAGTCACACATTTGAGACTTATACATTTGTTTGAATGTGTGGGGTTGATCATAACATTCTGGAGCTCTCCATAGGTTAACTGATAGGGATGTGCTAAAATGAAGATGTTAGAATCTGTTAGTCCTAGTTTTTATGATTCCCAATAACTGTAGCATAAACCTTCCACCCTTAATTTATCAGACCACTGAATTGCTATTGGTGTACCATAACCCACAAGAATTCCAGTAAGAAGGATGCACTGTCACTTGGCTGCCAAACAGATCTTTCTGTCTACGTCCTCATATAGGTGCTAGAGTTGTGTAGAGAGCGGTAGCAAATGAGGCATACGATTGGGAGACGAATGCCAGGTTGAGATTAATATTCAGATTTGAATTTTTAGTGAGCTTGAAATTTTCACAATATTACACAAGCCATAGAAAGCATTATTATCGCTTGATAAAACATTTTTCTCATAGTCTTGCATTAACTTGGCAATATTCAAGTTCTAATAATGGACTAACAGTGGACTTTCCCATCTGCAGATTATACTGAATGGCCAGCGGAGGCAGTATTGCAGAGAAGAATATCTCTGCGTTGCTGAGAAAAAAAAGAAAATCCAATCATCAGCTTTGCAAGCCTCTTTCAATTTATATGGTAAGTCACACATTTGAGACTTATACATTTATTTGAAGGTGTGGGGTTGATCATAACATTCTGGAGTTCTCCAGAGGTTAACTGATAGGGATGTGCTAAAATGAAGATGTTAAAATCTGTTAGTCCTAATTTTTATGATTCCCAATAAATGTAGCATAAACCTTCCTCCCTTAATTTATCAGACCACTGAATTGCTATTGGTGTACCATAACCCACAAGAATACCAGTAAGAAGGGTGCACTGTCACTTGGCTGCCAAACAGATCTTTCTATCTACGTCCTCATATAGGTGCTAGAGTTGTGTACAGAGCGGTAGCAAATGAGGCATAGGATAGGGAGACGAATGCCAGGTTGAGATTAATATTCAGATTTGAATTTTTAGTGAGCTTTGGATTTTCACAATATTACACAAGCCATAGAAAGCATTATTATCGCTTGATAAAACATTTTTCTCATAGTGTTGCATTAACTTGGCAATATTCAAGTTCTAATAATGGACTAACAGTGGACTTTTCCATCTGCAGATTATACTGAATGGCCAGCGGAGGCAGTATTGCAGAGAAGAATATCTCTGCGTTGCTGAGAAAAAAAAGAAAATCCAATCATCAGCTTTGCAAGCCTCTTTCAATTTATATGGTAAGTCACACATTTGAGACTTATACATTTATTTGAAGGTGTGGGGTTGATCATAACATTCTGGAGTTCTCCAGAGGTTAACTGATAGGGATGTGCTAAAATGAAGATGTTAGAATCTGTTAGTCCTAGTTTTTATGATTCCCAATAACTGTAGCATAAACCTTCCACCCTTAATTTATCAGACCACTGAATTGCTATTGGTGTACCATAACCCACAAGAATTCCAGTAAGAAGGATGCACTGTCACTTGGCTGCCAAACAGATCTTTCTATCTACGTCCTCATATAGGTGCTAGAGTTGTGTAGAGAGCGGTAGCAAATGAGGCATACGATTGGGAGACGAATGCCAGGTTGAGATTAATATTCAGATTTGAATTTTTAGTGAGTTTTAAATTTTCACAATATTACACAAGCCATAGAAAGCATTATTATCGCTTGATAAAACATTTTTCTCATAGTGTTGCATTAACTTGGCAATATTCAAGTTCTAATAATGGACTAACAGTGGACTTTCCCATCTGCAGATTATACTGAATGGCCAGCGGAGGCAGTATTGCAGAGAAGAATATCTTTGCGTTGCTGAGAAAAAAAAGAAAATCCAATCATCAGCTTTGCAAGCCTCTTTCAATTTATATGGTAAGTCACACATTTGAGACTTATACATTTATTTGAAGGTGTGGGGTTGATCATAACATTCTGGAGTTCTCCAGAGGTTAACTGATAGGGATTTGCTAAAATGAAGATGTTAAAATCTGTTAGTCCTAATTTTTATGATTCCCAATAAATGTAGCATAAACCTTCCTCCCTTAATTTATCAGACCACTGAATTGCTATTGGTGTACCATAACCCACAAGAATTCCAGTAAGAAGGGTGCACTGTCACTTGGCTGCCAAACAGATCTTTCTATCTACGTCCTCATATAGGTGCTAGAGTTGTGTACAGAGCGGTAGCAAATGAGGCATAGGATAGGGAGACGAATGCCAGGTTGAGATTAATATTCAGATTTGAATTTTTAGTGAGCTTTGGATTTTCACAATATTACACAAGCCATAGAAAGCATTATTATTGCTTGATAAAACATTTTTCTCATAGTGTTGCATTAACTTGGCAATATTCAAGTTCTAATAATGGACTAACAGTGGACTTTTCCATCTGCAGATTATACTGAATGGCCAGCGGAGGCAGTATTGCAGAGAAGAATATCTCTGCGTTGCTGAGAAAAAAAAGAAAATCCAATCATCAGCTTTGCAAGCCTCTTTCAATTTATATGGTAAGTCACACATTTGAGACTAATACATTTATTTGAAGGTGTGGGGTTGATCATAACATTCTGGAGTTCTCCAGAGGTTAACTGATAGGGATGTGCTAAAATGAAGATGTTAGAATCTGTTAGTCCTAGTTTTTATGATTCCCAATAACTGTAGCATAAACCTTCCACCCTTAATTTATCAGACCACTGAATTGCTATTGGTGTACCATAACCCACAAGAATTCCAGTAAGAAGGATGCACTGTCACTTGGCTGCCAAACAGATCTTTCTATCTACGTCCTCATATAGGTGCTAGAGTTGTGTAGAGAGCGGTAGCAAATGAGGCATAGGATAGGGAGACAAATGCCAGGTTGAGATTAATATTCAGATTTGAATTTTTAGTGAGCTTTGGATTTTCACAATATTACACAAGCCATAGAAAGCATTATTATCGCTTGATAAAACATTTTTCTCATAGTGTTGCATTAACTTGGCAATATTCAAGTTCTAATAATGGACTAACAGTGGACTTTTCCATCTGCAGATTATACTGAATGGCCAGCGGAGGCAGTATTGCAGAGGAGAATCTCTCTGCGTCGCAGGAAAAAAAAAAGAAAACCGATTCATCATCTTTGCAAGCCTCTTTCAATTTATATGGTAAGTCACACATTTGAGACTTATACATTTGTTTGAATGTGTGGGGTTGATCATAACATTCTGGAGCTCTCCATAGGTTAACTGATAGGGATGTGCTAAAATGAAGATGTTAAAATCTGTTAGTCCTAATTTTTATGATTCCCAATAAATGTAGCATAAACCTTCCTCCCTTAATTTATCAGACCACTGAATTGCTATTGGTGTACCATAACCCACAAGAATACCAGTAAGAAGGGTGCACTGTCACTTGGCTGCCAAACAGATCTTTCTATCTACGTCCTCATATAGGTGCTAGAGTTGTGTACAGAGCGGTAGCAAATGAGGCATAGGATAGGGAGACGAATGCCAGGTTGAGATTAATATTCAGATTTGAATTTTTAGTGAGCTTTGGATTTTCACAATATTACACAAGCCATAGAAAGCATTATTATCGCTTGATAAAACATTTTTCTCATAGTGTTGCATTAACTTGGCAATATTCAAGTTCTAATAATGGACTAACAGTGGACTTTTCCATCTGCAGATTATACTGAATGGCCAGCGGAGGCAGTATTGCAGAGAAGAATATCTCTGCGTTGCTGAGAAAAAAAAGAAAATCCAATCATCAGCTTTGCAAGCCTCTTTCAATTTATATGGTAAGTCACACATTTGAGACTTATACATTTATTTGAAGGTGTGGGGTTGATCATAACATTCTGGAGTTCTCCAGAGGTTAACTGATAGGGATGTGCTAAAATGAAGATGTTAGAATCTGTTAGTCCTAGTTTTTATGATTCCCAATAACTGTAGCATAAACCTTCCACCCTTAATTTATCAGACCACTGAATTGCTATTGGTGTACCATAACCCACAAGAATTCCAGTAAGAAGGATGCACTGTCACTTGGCTGCCAAACAGATCTTTCTATCTACGTCCTCATATAGGTGCTAGAGTTGTGTAGAGAGCGGTAGCAAATGAGGCATACGATTGGGAGACGAATGCCAGGTTGAGATTAATATTCAGATTTGAATTTTTAGTGAGTTTTAAATTTTCACAATATTACACAAGCCATAGAAAGCATTATTATCGCTTGATAAAACATTTTTCTCATAGTGTTGCATTAACTTGGCAATATTCAAGTTCTAATAATGGACTAACAGTGGACTTTCCCATCTGCAGATTATACTGAATGGCCAGCGGAGGCAGTATTGCAGAGAAGAATATCTTTGCGTTGCTGAGAAAAAAAAGAAAATCCAATCATCAGCTTTGCAAGCCTCTTTCAATTTATATGGTAAGTCACACATTTGAGACTTATACATTTATTTGAAGGTGTGGGGTTGATCATAACATTCTGGAGTTCTCCAGAGGTTAACTGATAGGGATTTGCTAAAATGAAGATGTTAAAATCTGTTAGTCCTAATTTTTATGATTCCCAATAAATGTAGCATAAACCTTCCTCCCTTAATTTATCAGACCACTGAATTGCTATTGGTGTACCATAACCCACAAGAATTCCAGTAAGAAGGGTGCACTGTCACTTGGCTGCCAAACAGATCTTTCTATCTACGTCCTCATATAGGTGCTAGAGTTGTGTACAGAGCGGTAGCAAATGAGGCATAGGATAGGGAGACGAATGCCAGGTTGAGATTAATATTCAGATTTGAATTTTTAGTGAGCTTTGGATTTTCACAATATTACACAAGCCATAGAAAGCATTATTATTGCTTGATAAAACATTTTTCTCATAGTGTTGCATTAACTTGGCAATATTCAAGTTCTAATAATGGACTAACAGTGGACTTTTCCATCTGCAGATTATACTGAATGGCCAGCGGAGGCAGTATTGCAGAGAAGAATATCTCTGCGTTGCTGAGAAAAAAAAGAAAATCCAATCATCAGCTTTGCAAGCCTCTTTCAATTTATATGGTAAGTCACACATTTGAGACTAATACATTTATTTGAAGGTGTGGGGTTGATCATAACATTCTGGAGTTCTCCAGAGGTTAACTGATAGGGATGTGCTAAAATGAAGATGTTAGAATCTGTTAGTCCTAGTTTTTATGATTCCCAATAACTGTAGCATAAACCTTCCACCCTTAATTTATCAGACCACTGAATTGCTATTGGTGTACCATAACCCACAAGAATTCCAGTAAGAAGGATGCACTGTCACTTGGCTGCCAAACAGATCTTTCTATCTACGTCCTCATATAGGTGCTAGAGTTGTGTAGAGAGCGGTAGCAAATGAGGCATAGGATAGGGAGACAAATGCCAGGTTGAGATTAATATTCAGATTTGAATTTTTAGTGAGCTTTGGATTTTCACAATATTACACAAGCCATAGAAAGCATTATTATCGCTTGATAAAACATTTTTCTCATAGTGTTGCATTAACTTGGCAATATTCAAGTTCTAATAATGGACTAACAGTGGACTTTTCCATCTGCAGATTATACTGAATGGCCAGCGGAGGCAGTATTGCAGAGGAGAATCTCTCTGCGTCGCAGGAAAAAAAAAAGAAAACCGATTCATCATCTTTGCAAGCCTCTTTCAATTTATATGGTAAGTCACACATTTGAGACTTATACATTTGTTTGAATGTGTGGGGTTGATCATAACATTCTGGAGCTCTCCATAGGTTAACTGATAGGGATGTGCTAAAATGAAGATGTTAAAATCTGTTAGTCCTAATTTTTATGATTCCCAATAAATGTAGCATAAACCTTCCTCCCTTAATTTATCAGACCACTGAATTGCTATTGGTGTACCATAACCCACAAGAATACCAGTAAGAAGGGTGCACTGTCACTTGGCTGCCAAACAGATCTTTCTATCTACGTCCTCATATAGGTGCTAGAGTTGTGTACAGAGCGGTAGCAAATGAGGCATAGGATAGGGAGACGAATGCCAGGTTGAGATTAATATTCAGATTTGAATTTTTAGTGAGCTTTGGATTTTCACAATATTACACAAGCCATAGAAAGCATTATTATCGCTTGATAAAACATTTTTCTCATAGTGTTGCATTAACTTGGCAATATTCAAGTTCTAATAATGGACTAACAGTGGACTTTTCCATCTGCAGATTATACTGAATGGCCAGCGGAGGCAGTATTGCAGAGAAGAATATCTCTGCGTTGCTGAGAAAAAAAAGAAAATCCAATCATCAGCTTTGCAAGCCTCTTTCAATTTATATGGTAAGTCACACATTTGAGACTTATACATTTATTTGAAGGTGTGGGGTTGATCATAACATTCTGGAGTTCTCCAGAGGTTAACTGATAGGGATGTGCTAAAATGAAGATGTTAGAATCTGTTAGTCCTAGTTTTTATGATTCCCAATAACTGTAGCATAAACCTTCCACCCTTAATTTATCAGACCACTGAATTGCTATTGGTGTACCATAACCCACAAGAATTCCAGTAAGAAGGATGCACTGTCACTTGGCTGCCAAACAGATCTTTCTATCTACGTCCTCATATAGGTGCTAGAGTTGTGTAGAGAGCGGTAGCAAATGAGGCATACGATTGGGAGACGAATGCCAGGTTGAGATTAATATTCAGATTTGAATTTTTAGTGAGTTTTAAATTTTCACAATATTACACAAGCCATAGAAAGCATTATTATCGCTTGATAAAACATTTTTCTCATAGTGTTGCATTAACTTGGCAATATTCAAGTTCTAATAATGGACTAACAGTGGACTTTCCCATCTGCAGATTATACTGAATGGCCAGCGGAGGCAGTATTGCAGAGAAGAATATCTCTGCGTTGCTGAGAAAAAAAAGAAAATCCAATCATCAGCTTTGCAAGCCTCTTTCAATTTATATGGTAAGTCACACATTTGAGACTTATACATTTATTTGAAGGTGTGGGGTTGATCATAACATTCTGGAGTTCTCCAGAGGTTAACTGATAGGGATGTGCTAAAATGAAGATGTTAAAATCTGTTAGTCCTAATTTTTATGATTCCCAATAAATGTAGCATAAACCTTCCTCCCTTAATTTATCAGACCACTGAATTGCTATTGGTGTACCATAACCCACAAGAATTCCAGTAAGAAGGGTGCACTGTCACTTGGCTGCCAAACAGATCTTTCTATCTACGTCCTCATATAGGTGCTAGAGTTGTGTACAGAGCGGTAGCAAATGAGGCATAGGATAGGGAGACGAATGCCAGGTTGAGATTAATATTCAGATTTGAATTTTTAGTGAGCTTTGGATTTTCACAATATTACACAAGCCATAGAAAGCATTATTATTGCTTGATAAAACATTTTTCTCATAGTGTTGCATTAACTTGGCAATATTCAAGTTCTAATAATGGACTAACAGTGGACTTTTCCATCTGCAGATTATACTGAATGGCCAGCGGAGGCAGTATTGCAGAGAAGAATATCTCTGCGTTGCTGAGAAAAAAAAGAAAATCCAATCATCAGCTTTGCAAGCCTCTTTCAATTTATATGGTAAGTCACACATTTGAGACTAATACATTTATTTGAAGGTGTGGGGTTGATCATAACATTCTGGAGTTCTCCAGAGGTTAACTGATAGGGATGTGCTAAAATGAAGATGTTAGAATCTGTTAGTCCTAGTTTTTATGATTCCCAATAACTGTAGCATAAACCTTCCACCCTTAATTTATCAGACCACTGAATTGCTATTGGTGTACCATAACCCACAAGAATTCCAGTAAGAAGGATGCACTGTCACTTGGCTGCCAAACAGATCTTTCTATCTACGTCCTCATATAGGTGCTAGAGTTGTGTAGAGAGCGGTAGCAAATGAGGCATAGGATAGGGAGACAAATGCCAGGTTGAGATTAATATTCAGATTTGAATTTTTAGTGAGCTTTGGATTTTCACAATATTACACAAGCCATAGAAAGCATTATTATCGCTTGATAAAACATTTTTCTCATAGTGTTGCATTAACTTGGCAATATTCAAGTTCTAATAATGGACTAACAGTGGACTTTTCCATCTGCAGATTATACTGAATGGCCAGCGGAGGCAGTATTGCAGAGGAGAATCTCTCTGCGTCGCAGGAAAAAAAAAAGAAAACCCATTCATCATCTTTGCAAGCCTCTTTCAATTTATATGGTAAGTCACACATTTGAGACTTATACATTTGTTTGAATGTGTGGGGTTGATCATAACATTCTGGAGCTCTCCATAGGTTAACTGATAGGGATGTGCTAAAATGAAGATGTTAAAATCTGTTAGTCCTAATTTTTATGATTCCCAATAAATGTAGCATAAACCTTCCTCCCTTAATTTATCAGACCACTGAATTGCAATTGGTGTACCATAACCCACAAGAATACCAGTAAGAAGGGTGCACTGTCACTTGGCTGCCAAACAGATCTTTCTATCTACGTCCTCATATAGGTGCTAGAGTTGTGTAGAGAGCGGTAGCAAATGAGGCATAGGATAGGGAGACGAATGCCAGGTTGAGATTAATATTCAGATTTGAATTTTTAGTGAGCTTTGGATTTTCACAATATTACACAAGCCATAGAAAGCATTATTATCGCTTGATAAAACATTTTTCTCTTAGTGTTGCATTAACTTGGCAATATTCAAGTTCTAATAATGGACGGACTTTCCCATCTGCAGATTATACTGAATGGCCAGCGGAGGCAGTATTGCAGAGAAGAATATCTCTGCGTTGTTGAGAAAAAAAAGAAAATCCAATCATCAGCTTTGCAAGCCTCTTTCAATTTATATGGTAAGGCACACATTTGAGACTTATACATTTATTTGAAAGTGTGGGGTTGATCATAACATTCTGGAGTTCTCCAGAGGTTAACTGATAGGGATGTGCTAAAATGAAGATGTTAAAATCTGTTAGTCCTAATTTTTATGATTCCCAATAAATGTAGCATAAACCTTCCTCCCTTAATTTATCAGACCACTGAATTGCTAATGGTGTACCATAACCCACAAGAATACCAGTAAGAAGGGTGCACTGTCACTTGGCTGCCAAACAGATCTTTCTATCTATGTCCTCATATAGGTGCTAGAGTTGTGTAGAGAGCGGTAGCAAATGAGGCATAGGATAGGGAGACGAATGCCAGGTTGAGATTAATATTCAGATTTGAATTTTTAGTGAGCTTTGGATTTTCACAATATTACACAAGCCATAGAAAGCATTATTATCGCTTGATAAAACATTTTTCTCATAGTGTTGCATTAACTTGGCAATATTCAAGTTCTAATAATGGACTAACAGTGGACTTTCCCATCTGCAGATTATACTGAATGACCAGCGGAGGCAGTATTGCAGAGAAGAATATCTCTGCGTTGCTGAGAAAAAAAAGAAAATCCAATCATCAGCTTTGCAAGCCTCTTTCAATTTATATGGTAAGTCACACATTTGAGACTTATACATTTATATGAAGGTGTGGGGTTGATCATAACATTCTGGAGTTCTCCAGAGGTTAACTGATAGGGATGTGCTAAAATGAAGATGTTAGAATCTGTTAGTCCTAGTTTTTATGATTCCCAATACCTGTAGCATAAACCTTCCTCCATTAATTTATCAGACCATTGAATTGCTATTGGTGTACCATAACCCACAAGAATTCCAGTAAGAAGGGTGCACTGTCACTTGGCTGCCAAACAGATCTTTCTATCTACGTCCTCATATAGGTGCTAGAGTTGTGTACAGAGCGGTAGCAAATGAGGCATAGGATAGGGAGACGAATGCCAGGTTGAGATTAATATTCAGATTTGAATTTTTAGTGAGCTTGAAATTTTCACAATATTACACAAGCCATAGAAAGCATTATTATCGCTTGATAAAACATTTTTCTCATAGTGTTGCATTAACTTGGCAATATTCAAGTTCTAATAATGGACTAACAGTGGACTTTTCCATCTGCAGATTATACTGAATGGCCAGCGGAGGCAGTATTGCAGAGGAGAATCTCTCTGCGTCGCAGGAAAAAAAAAAGAAAACCCATTCATCATCTTTGCAAGCCTCTTTCAATTTATATGGTAAGTCACACATTTGAGACTTATACATTTGTTTGAATGTGTGGGGTTGATCATAACATTCTGGAGCTCTCCATAGGTTAACTGATAGGGATGTGCTAAAATGAAGATGTTAAAATCTGTTAGTCCTAATTTTTATGATTCCCAATAAATGTAGCATAAACCTTCCTCCCTTAATTTATCAGACCACTGAATTGCTATTGGTGTACCATAACCCACAAGAATACCAGTAAGAAGGGTGCACTGTCACTTGGCTGCCAAACAGATCTTTCTATCTACGTCCTCATATAGGTGCTAGAGTTGTGTAGAGAGCGGTAGCAAATGAGGCATAGGATAGGGAGACGAATGCCAGGTTGAGATTAATATTCAGATTTGAATTTTTAGTGAGCTTTGGATTTTCACAATATTACACAAGCCATAGAAAGCATTATTATCGCTTGATAAAACATTTTTCTCTTAGTGTTGCATTAACTTGGCAATATTCAAGTTCTAATAATGGACTAACAGTGGACTTTCCCATCTGCAGATTATACTGAATGGCCAGCGGAGGCAGTATTGCAGAGAAGAATATCTCTGCGTTGCTGAGAAAAAAAAGAAAATCCAATCATCAGCTTTGCAAGCCTCTTTCAATTTATATGGTAAGGCACACATTTGAGACTTATACATTTATTTGAAGGTGTGGGGTTGATCATAACATTCTGGAGTTCTCCAGAGGTTAACTGATAGGGATGTGCTAAAATGAAGATGTTAAAATCTGTTAGTCCTAATTTTTATGATTCCCAATAAATGTAGCATAAACCTTCCTCCCTTAATTTATCAGACCACTGAATTGCTATTGGTGTACCATAACCCACAAGAATACCAGTAAGAAGGGTGCACTGTCACTTGGCTGCCAAACAGATCTTTCTATCTACGTCCTCATATAGGTGCTAGAGTTGTGTAGAGAGCGGTAGCAAATGAGGCATAGGATAGGGAGACGAATGCCAGGTTGAGATTAATATTCAGATTTGAATTTTTAGTGAGCTTTGGATTTTCACAATATTACACAAGCCATAGAAAGCATTATTATCGCTTGATAAAACATTTTTCTCATAGTGTTGCATTAACTTGGCAATATTCAAGTTCTAATAATGGACTAACAGTGGACTTTTCCATCTGCAGATTATACTGAATGGCCAGCGGAGGCAGTATTGCAGAGGAGAATCTCTCTGCGTCGCAGGAAAAAAAAAAGAAAACCCATTCATCATCTTTGCAAGCCTCTTTCAATTTATATGGTAAGTCACACATTTGAGACTTATACATTTGTTTGAATGTGTGGGGTTGATCATAACATTCTGGAGCTCTCCATAGGTTAACTGATAGGGATGTGCTAAAATGAAGATGTTAAAATCTGTTAGTCCTAATTTTTATGATTCCCAATAAATGTAGCATAAACCTTCCTCCCTTAATTTATCAGACCACTGAATTGCTATTGGTGTACCATAACCCACAAGAATACCAGTAAGAAGGGTGCACTGTCACTTGGCTGCCAAACAGATCTTTCTATCTACGTCCTCATATAGGTGCTAGAGTTGTGTAGAGAGCGGTAGCAAATGAGGCATAGGATAGGGAGACGAATGCCAGGTTGAGATTAATATTCAGATTTGAATTTTTAGTGAGCTTTGGATTTTCACAATATTACACAAGCCATAGAAAGCATTATTATCGCTTGATAAAACATTTTTCTCATAGTGTTGCATTAACTTGGCAATATTCAAGTTCTAATAATGGACTAACAGTGGACTTTCCCATCTGCAGATTATACTGAATGGCCAGCGGAGGCAGTATTGCAGAGAAGAATATCTCTGCGTTGCTGAGAAAAAAAAGAAAATCCAATCATCAGCTTTGCAAGCCTCTTTCAATTTATATGGTAAGTCACACATTTGAGACTTATACATGTATTTGAAGGTGTGGGGTTGATCATAACATTCTGGAGTTCTCCAGAGGTTAACTGATAGGGATGTGCTAAAATGAAGATGTTAAAATCTGTTAGTCCTAATTTTTATGATTCCCAATAAATGTAGCATAAACCTTCCTCCCTTAATTTATCAGACCACTGAATTGCTATTGGTGTACCATAACCCACAAGAATACCAGTAAGAAGGGTGCACTGTCACTTGGCTGCCAAACAGATCTTTCTATCTACGTCCTCATATAGGTGCTAGAGTTGTGTACAGAGCGGTAGCAAATGAGGCATAGGATAGGGAGACGAATGCCAGGTTGAGATTAATATTCAGATTTGAATTTTTAGTGAGCTTTGGATTTTCACAATATTACACAAGCCATAGAAAGCATTATTATCGCTTGATAAAACATTTTTCTCATAGTGTTGCATTAGCTTGGCAATATTCAAGTTCTAATAATGGACTAACAGTGGACTTTTCCATCTGCAGATTATACTGAATGGCCAGCGGAGGCAGTATTGCAGAGAAGAATATCTCTGCGTCGCTGAGAAAAAAAAGAAAATCCAATCATCAGCTTTGCAAGCCTCTTTCAATTTATATGGTAAGTCACACATTTGAGACTTATACATTTATTTGAAGGTGTGGGGTTGATCATAACATTCTGGAGTTCTCCAGAGGTTAACTGATAGGGATGTGCTAAAATGAAGATGTTAGAATCTGTTAGTCCTAGTTTTTATGATTCCCAATAACTGTAGCATAAACCTTCCACCCTTAATTTATCAGACCACTGAATTGCTATTGGTGTACCAAAACCCACAAGAATTCCAGTAAGAAGGATGCACTGTCACTTGGCTGCCAAACAGATCTTTCTATCTACGTCCTCATATAGGTGCTAGAGTTGTGTAGAGAGCGGTAGCAAATGAGGCATACGATTGGGAGACGAATGCCAGGTTGAGATTAATATTCAGATTTGAATTTTTAGTGAGTTTTAAATTTTCACAATATTACACAAGCCATAGAAAGCATTATTATCGCTTGATAAAACATTTTTCTCATAGTGTTGCATTAACTTGGCAATATTCAAGTTCTAATAATGGACTAACAGTGGACTTTCCCATCTGCAGATTATACTGAATGGCCAGCGGAGGCAGTATTGCAGAGAAGAATATCTCTGCGTTGCTGAGAAAAAAAAGAAAATCCAATCATCAGCTTTGCAAGCCTCTTTCAATTTATATGGTAAGTCACACATTTGAGACTTACATTTATTTGAAGGTGTGGGGTTGATCATAACATTCTGGAGTTCTCCAGAGGTTAACTGATAGGGATGTGCTAAAATGAAGATGTTAAAATCTGTTAGTCCTAATTTTTATGATTCCCAATAAATGTAGCATAAACCTTCCTCCCTTAATTTATCAGACCACTGAATTGCTATTGGTGTACCATAACCCACAAGAATTCCAGTAAGAAGGGTGCACTGTCACTTGGCTGCCAAACAGATCTTTCTATCTACGTCCTCATATAGGTGCTAGAGTTGTGTACAGAGCGGTAGCAAATGAGGCATAGGATAGGGAGACGAATGCCAGGTTGAGATTAATATTCAGATTTGAATTTTTAGTGAGCTTTGGATTTTCACAATATTACACAAGCCATAGAAAGCATTATTATCGCTTGATAAAACATTTTTCTCATAGTGTTGCATTAACTTGGCAATATTCAAGTTCTAATAATGGACTAACAGTGGACTTTCCCATCTGCAGATTATACTGAATGGCCAGCGGAGGCAGTATTGCAGAGAAGAATATCTCTGCGTTGCTGAGAAAAAAAAGAAAATCCAATCATCAGCTTTGCAAGCCTCTTTCAATTTATATGGTAAGGCACACATTTGAGACTTATACATTTATTTGAAGGTGTGGGGTTGATCATAACATTCTGGAGTTCTCCAGAGGTTAACTGATAGGGATGTGCTAAAATGAAGATGTTAAAATCTGTTAGTCCTAATTTTTATGATTCCCAATAAATGTAGCATAAACCTTCCTCCCTTAATTTATCAGACCACTGAATTGCTATTGGTGTACCATAACCCACAAGAATACCAGTAAGAAGGGTGCACTGTCACTTGGCTGCCAAACAGATCTTTCTATCTACGTCCTCATATAGGTGCTAGAGTTGTGTAGAGAGCGGTAGCAAATGAGGCATAGGATAGGGAGACGAATGCCAGGTTGAGATTAATATTCAGATTTGAATTTTTAGTGAGCTTTGGATTTTCACAATATTACACAAGCCATAGAAAGCATTATTATCGCTTGATAAAACATTTTTCTCATAGTGTTGCATTAACTTGGCAATATTCAAGTTCTAATAATGGACTAACAGTGGACTTTTCCATCTGCAGATTATACTGAATGGCCAGCGGAGGCAGTATTGCAGAGGAGAATCTCTCTGCGTCGCAGGAAAAAAAAAAGAAAACCCATTCATCATCTTTGCAAGCCTCTTTCAATTTATATGGTAAGTCACACATTTGAGACTTATACATTTGTTTGAATGTGTGGGGTTGATCATAACATTCTGGAGCTCTCCATAGGTTAACTGATAGGGATGTGCTAAAATGAAGATGTTAAAATCTGTTAGTCCTAATTTTTATGATTCCCAATAAATGTAGCATAAACCTTCCTCCCTTAATTTATCAGACCACTGAATTGCTATTGGTGTACCATAACCCACAAGAATACCAGTAAGAAGGGTGCACTGTCACTTGGCTGCCAAACAGATCTTTCTATCTACGTCCTCATATAGGTGCTAGAGTTGTGTAGAGAGCGGTAGCAAATGAGGCATAGGATAGGGAGACGAATGCCAGGTTGAGATTAATATTCAGATTTGAATTTTTAGTGAGCTTTGGATTTTCACAATATTACACAAGCCATAGAAAGCATTATTATCGCTTGATAAAACATTTTTCTCATAGTGTTGCATTAACTTGGCAATATTCAAGTTCTAATAATGGACTAACAGTGGACTTTCCCATCTGCAGATTATACTGAATGGCCAGCGGAGGCAGTATTGCAGAGAAGAATATCTCTGCGTTGCTGAGAAAAAAAAGAAAATCCAATCATCAGCTTTGCAAGCCTCTTTCAATTTATATGGTAAGTCACACATTTGAGACTTATACATGTATTTGAAGGTGTGGGGTTGATCATAACATTCTGGAGTTCTCCAGAGGTTAACTGATAGGGATGTGCTAAAATGAAGATGTTAAAATCTGTTAGTCCTAATTTTTATGATTCCCAATAAATGTAGCATAAACCTTCCTCCCTTAATTTATCAGACCACTGAATTGCTATTGGTGTACCATAACCCACAAGAATACCAGTAAGAAGGGTGCACTGTCACTTGGCTGCCAAACAGATCTTTCTATCTACGTCCTCATATAGGTGCTAGAGTTGTGTACAGAGCGGTAGCAAATGAGGCATAGGATAGGGAGACGAATGCCAGGTTGAGATTAATATTCAGATTTGAATTTTTAGTGAGCTTTGGATTTTCACAATATTACACAAGCCATAGAAAGCATTATTATCGCTTGATAAAACATTTTTCTCATAGTGTTGCATTAGCTTGGCAATATTCAAGTTCTAATAATGGACTAACAGTGGACTTTTCCATCTGCAGATTATACTGAATGGCCAGCGGAGGCAGTATTGCAGAGAAGAATATCTCTGCGTCGCTGAGAAAAAAAAGAAAATCCAATCATCAGCTTTGCAAGCCTCTTTCAATTTATATGGTAAGTCACACATTTGAGACTTATACATTTATTTGAAGGTGTGGGGTTGATCATAACATTCTGGAGTTCTCCAGAGGTTAACTGATAGGGATGTGCTAAAATGAAGATGTTAGAATCTGTTAGTCCTAGTTTTTATGATTCCCAATAACTGTAGCATAAACCTTCCACCCTTAATTTATCAGACCACTGAATTGCTATTGGTGTACCAAAACCCACAAGAATTCCAGTAAGAAGGATGCACTGTCACTTGGCTGCCAAACAGATCTTTCTATCTACGTCCTCATATAGGTGCTAGAGTTGTGTAGAGAGCGGTAGCAAATGAGGCATACGATTGGGAGACGAATGCCAGGTTGAGATTAATATTCAGATTTGAATTTTTAGTGAGTTTTAAATTTTCACAATATTACACAAGCCATAGAAAGCATTATTATCGCTTGATAAAACATTTTTCTCATAGTGTTGCATTAACTTGGCAATATTCAAGTTCTAATAATGGACTAACAGTGGACTTTCCCATCTGCAGATTATACTGAATGGCCAGCGGAGGCAGTATTGCAGAGAAGAATATCTCTGCGTTGCTGAGAAAAAAAAGAAAATCCAATCATCAGCTTTGCAAGCCTCTTTCAATTTATATGGTAAGTCACACATTTGAGACTTACATTTATTTGAAGGTGTGGGGTTGATCATAACATTCTGGAGTTCTCCAGAGGTTAACTGATAGGGATGTGCTAAAATGAAGATGTTAAAATCTGTTAGTCCTAATTTTTATGATTCCCAATAAATGTAGCATAAACCTTCCTCCCTTAATTTATCAGACCACTGAATTGCTATTGGTGTACCATAACCCACAAGAATTCCAGTAAGAAGGGTGCACTGTCACTTGGCTGCCAAACAGATCTTTCTATCTACGTCCTCATATAGGTGCTAGAGTTGTGTACAGAGCGGTAGCAAATGAGGCATAGGATAGGGAGACGAATGCCAGGTTGAGATTAATATTCAGATTTGAATTTTTAGTGAGCTTTGGATTTTCACAATATTACACAAGCCATAGAAAGCATTATTATCGCTTGATAAAACATTTTTCTCATAGTGTTGCATTAACTTGGCAATATTCAAGTTCTAATAATGGACTAACAGTGGACTTTTCCATCTGCAGATTATACTGAATGGCCAGCGGAGGCAGTATTGCAGAGAAGAATATCTCTGCGTTGCTGAGAAAAAAAAGAAAATCCAATCATCAGCTTTGCAAGCCTCTTTCAATTTATATGGTAAGTCACACATTTGAGACTTATACATTTATTTGAAGGTGTGGGGTTGATCATAACATTCTGGAGTTCTCCAGAGGTTAACTGATAGGGATGTGCTAAAATGAAGATGTTAGAATCTGTTAGTCCTAGTTTTTATGATTCCCAATAACTGTAGCATAAACCTTCCACCCTTAATTTATCAGACCACTGAATTGCTATTGGTGTACCATAACCCACAAGAATTCCAGTAAGAAGGATGCACTGTCACTTGGCTGCCAAACAGATCTTTCTATCTACGTCCTCATATAGGTGCTAGAGTTGTGTAGAGAGCGGTAGCAAATGAGGCATAGGATAGGGAGACAAATGCCAGGTTGAGATTAATATTCAGATTTGAATTTTTAGTGAGCTTTGGATTTTCACAATATTACATAATCCATAGAAAGCATTATTATCGCTTGATAAAACATTTTTCTCATAGTGTTGCATTAACTTGGCAATATTCAAGTTCTAATAATGGACTAACAGTGGACTTTCCCATCTGCAGATTATACTGAATGGCCAGCGGAGGCAGTATTGCAGAGGAGAATCTCTCTGCGTCGCAGGAAAAAAAAAAGAAAACCCATTCATCATCTTTGCAAGCCTCTTTCAATTTATATGGTAAGTCACACATTTGAGACTTATACATTTGTTTGAATGTGTGGGGTTGATCATAACATTCTGGAGCTCTCCATAGGTTAACTGATAGGGATGTGCTAAAATGAAGATGTTAAAATCTGTTAGTCCTAATTTTTATGATTCCCAATAAATGTAGCATAAACCTTCCTCCCTTAATTTATCAGACCACTGAATTGCTATTGGTGTACCATAACCCACAAGAATACCAGTAAGAAGGGTGCACTGTCACTTGGCTGCCAAACAGATCTTTCTATCTACGTCCTCATATAGGTGCTAGAGTTGTGTAGAGAGCGGTAGCAAATGAGGCATAGGATAGGGAGACGAATGCCAGGTTGAGATTAATATTCAGATTTGAATTTTTAGTGAGCTTTGGATTTTCACAATATTACACAAGCCATAGAAAGCATTATTATCGCTTGATAAAACATTTTTCTCATAGTGTTGCATTAACTTGGCAATATTCAAGTTCTAATAATGGACTAACAGTGGACTTTTCCATCTGCAGATTATACTGAATGGCCAGCGGAGGCAGTATTGCAGAGAAGAATATCTCTGCGTTGCTGAGAAAAAAAAGAAAATCCAATCATCAGCTTTGCAAGCCTCTTTCAATTTATATGGTAAGTCACACATTTGAGACTTATACATTTATTTGAAGGTGTGGGGGTGATCATAACATTCTGGAGTTCTCCAGATGTTAACTGATAGGGATGTGCTAAAATGAAGATGTTAGAATCTGTTAGTCCTAGTTTTTATGATTCCCAATAACTGTAGCATAAACCTTCCACCCTTAATTTATCAGACCACTGAATTGCTATTGGTGTACCATAACCCACAAGAATTCCAGTAAGAAGGATGCACTGTCACTTGGCTGCCAAACAGATCTTTCTATCTACGTCCTCATATAGGTGCTAGAGTTGTGTAGAGAGCGGTAGCAAATGAGGCATAGGATAGGGAGACAAATGCCAGGTTGAGATTAATATTCAGATTTGAATTTTTAGTGAGCTTTGGATTTTCACAATATTACACAAGCCATAGAAAGCATTATTATCGCTTGATAAAACATTTTTCTCATAGTGTTGCATTAACTTGGCAATATTCAAGTTCTAATAATGGACTAACAGTGGACTTTCCCATCTGCAGATTATACTGAATGGCCAGCGGAGGCAGTATTGCAGAGAAGAATATCTCTGCGTTGCTGAGAAAAAAAAGAAAATCCAATCATCAGCTTTGCAAGCCTCTTTCAATTTATATGGTAAGTCACACATTTGAGACTTATACATTTATTTGAAGGTGTGGGGTTGATCATAACATTCTGGAGTTCTCCAGAGGTTAACTGATAGGGAGTGCTAAAATGAAGATGTTAAAATCTGTTAGTCCTAATTTTTATGATTCCCAATAAATGTAGCATAAACCTTCCTCCCTTAATTTATCAGACCACTGAATTGCTATTGGTGTACCATAACCCACAAGAATTCCAGTAAGAAGGGTGCACTGTCACTTGGCTGCCAAACAGATCTTTCTATCTACGTCCTCATATAGGTGCTAGAGTTGTGTACAGAGCGGTAGCAAATGAGGCATAGGATAGGGAGACGAATGCCAGGTTGAGATTAATATTCAGATTTGAATTTTTAGTGAGCTTTGGATTTTCACAATATTACACAAGCCATAGAAAGCATTATTATCGCTTGATAAAACATTTTTCTCATAGTGTTGCATTAACTTGGCAATATTCAAGTTCTAATAATGGACTAACAGTGGACTTTTCCATCTGCAGATTATACTGAATGGCCAGCGGAGGCAGTATTGCAGAGAAGAATATCTCTGCGTTGCTGAGAAAAAAAAGAAAATCCAATCATCAGCTTTGCAAGCCTCTTTCAATTTATATGGTAAGTCACACATTTGAGACTTATACATTTATTTGAAGGTGTGGGGTTGATCATAACATTCTGGAGTTCTCCAGAGGTTAACTGATAGGGATGTGCTAAAATGAAGATGTTAGAATCTGTTAGTCCTAGTTTTTATGATTCCCAATAACTGTAGCATAAACCTTCCACCCTTAATTTATCAGACCACTGAATTGCTATTGGTGTACCATAACCCACAAGAATTCCAGTAAGAAGGATGCACTGTCACTTGGCTGCCAAACAGATCTTTCTATCTACGTCCTCATATAGGTGCTAGAGTTGTGTAGAGAGCGGTAACAAATGAGGCATACGATTGGGAGACGAATGCCAGGTTGAGATTAATATTCAGATTTGAATTTTTTGTGAGCTTGAAATTTTCACAATATTACACAAGCCATAGAAAGCATTATTATCGCTTGATAAAACATTTTTCTCATAGTGTTGCATTAACTTGGCAATATTCAAGTTCTAATAATGGACTAACAGTGGACTTTTCCATCTGCAGATTATACTGAATGGCCAGCGGAGGCAGTATTGCAGAGGAGAATCTCTCTGCGTCGCAGGAAAAAAAAAAGAAAACCCATTCATCATCTTTGCAAGCCTCTTTCAATTTATATGGTAAGTCACACATTTGAGACTTATACATTTGTTTGAATGTGTGGGGTTGATCATAACATTCTGGAGCTCTCCATAGGTTAACTGATAGGGATGTGCTAAAATGAAGATGTTAAAATCTGTTAGTCCTAATTTTTATGATTCCCAATACCTGTAGCATAAACCTTCCTCCATTAATTTATCAGACCATTGAATTGCTATTGGTGTACCATAACCCACAAGAATTCCAGTAAGAAGGGTGCACTGTCACTTGGCTGCCAAACAGATCTTTCTATCTACGTCCTCATATAGGTGCTAGAGTTGTGTACAGAGCGGTAGCAAATGAGGCATAGGATAGGGAGACGAATGCCAGGTTGAGATTAATATTCAGATTTAAATTTTTAGTGAGCTTGAAATTTTCACAATATTACACAAGCCATAGAAAGCATTATTATCGCTTGATAAAACATTTTTCTCATAGTGTTGCATTAACTTGGCAATATTCAAGTTCTAATAATGGACTAACAGTGGACTTTTCCATCTGCAGATTATACTGAATGGCCAGCGGAGGCAGTATTGCAGAGGAGAATCTCTCTGCGTCGCAGGAAAAAAAAAAGAAAACCCATTCATCATCTTTGCAAGCCTCTTTCAATTTATATGGTAAGTCACACATTTGAGACTTATACATTTGTTTGAATGTGTGGGGTTGATCATAACATTCTGGAGCTCTCCATAGGTTAACTGATAGGGATGTGCTAAAATGAAGATGTTAAAATCTGTTAGTCCTAATTTTTATGATTCCCAATAAATGTAGCATAAACCTTCCTCCCTTAATTTATCAGACCACTGAATTGCTATTGGTGTACCATAACCCACAAGAATACCAGTAAGAAGGGAGCACTGTCACTTGGCTGCCAAACAGATCTTTCTATCTACGTCCTCATATAGGTGCTAGAGTTGTGTAGAGAGCGGTAGCAAATGAGGCATAGGATAGGGAGACGAATGCCAGGTTGAGATTAATATTCAGATTTGAATTTTTAGTGAGCTTTGGATTTTCACAATATTACACAAGCCATAGAAAGCATTATTATCGCTTGATAAAACATTTTTCTCTTAGTGTTGCATTAACTTGGCAATATTCAAGTTCTAATAATGGACTAACAGTGGACTTTCCCATCTGCAGATTATACTGAATGGCCAGCGGAGGCAGTATTGCAGAGAAGAATATCTCTGCGTTGCTGAGAAAAAAAAGAAAATCCAATCATCAGCTTTGCAAGCCTCTTTCAATTTATATGGTAAGGCACACATTTGAGACTTATACATTTATTTGAAGGTGTGGGGTTGATCATAACATTCTGGAGTTCTCCAGAGGTTAACTGATAGGGATGTGCTAAAATGAAGATGTTAAAATCTGTTAGTCCTAATTTTTATGATTCCCAATAAATGTAGCATAAACCTTCCTCCCTTAATTTATCAGACCACTGAATTGCTATTGGTGTACCATAACCCACAAGAATACCAGTAAGAAGGGTGCACTGTCACTTGGCTGCCAAACAGATCTTTCTATCTACGTCCTCATATAGGTGCTAGAGTTGTGTAGAGAGCGGTAGCAAATGAGGCATAGGATAGGGAGACGAATGCCAGGTTGAGATTAATATTCAGATTTGAATTTTTAGTGAGCTTTGGATTTTCACAATATTACACAAGCCATAGAAAGCATTATTATCGCTTGATAAAACATTTTTCTCATAGTGTTGCATTAACTTGGCAATATTCAAGTTCTAATAATGGACTAACAGTGGACTTTTCCATCTGCAGATTATACTGAATGGCCAGCGGAGGCAGTATTGCAGAGAAGAATATCTCTGCGTTGCTGAGAAAAAAAAGAAAATCCAATCATCAGCTTTGCAAGCCTCTTTCAATTTATATGGTAAGTCACACATTTGAGACTTATACATTTATTTGAAGGTGTGGGGTTGATCATAACATTCTGGAGTTCTCCAGAGGTTAACTGATAGGGATGTGCTAAAATGAAGATGTTAAAATCTGTTAGTCCTAATTTTTATGATTCCCAATAAATGTAGCATAAACCTTCCTCCCTTAATTTATCAGACCACTGAATTGCTATTGGTGTACCATAACCCACAAGAATACCAGTAAGAAGGGTGCACTGTCACTTGGCTGCCAAACAGATCTTTCTATCTACGTCCTCATATAGGTGCTAGAGTTGTGTAGAGAGCGGTAGCAAATGAGGCATAGGATAGGGAGACGAATGCCAGGTTGAGATTAATATTCAGATTTGAATTTTTAGTGAGCTTTGGATTTTCACAATATTACACAAGCCATAGAAAGCATTATTATCGCTTGATAAAACATTTTTCTCATAGTGTTGCATTAACTTGGCAATATTCAAGTTCTAATAATGGACTAACAGTGGACTTTTCCATCTGCAGATTATACTGAATGGCCAGCGGAGGCAGTATTGCAGAGGAGAATCTCTCTGCGTCGCAGGAAAAAAAAAAGAAAACCCATTCATCATCTTTGCAAGCCTCTTTCAATTTATATGGTAAGTCACACATTTGAGACTTATACATTTGTTTGAATGTGTGGGGTTGATCATAACATTCTGGAGCTCTCCATAGGTTAACTGATAGGGATGTGCTAAAATGAAGATGTTAAAATCTGTTAGTCCTAATTTTTATGATTCCCAATAAATGTAGCATAAACCTTCCTCCCTTAATTTATCAGACCACTGAATTGCTATTGGTGTACCATAACCCACAAGAATACCAGTAAGAAGGGTGCACTGTCACTTGGCTGCCAAACAGATCTTTCTATCTACGTCCTCATATAGGTGCTAGAGTTGTGTAGAGAGCGGTAGCAAATGAGGCATAGGATAGGGAGACGAATGCCAGGTTGAGATTAATATTCAGATTTGAATTTTTAGTGAGCTTTGGATTTTCACAATATTACACAAGCCATAGAAAGCATTATTATCGCTTGATAAAACATTTTTCTCATAGTGTTGCATTAACTTGGCAATATTCAAGTTCTAATAATGGACTAACAGTGGACTTTCCCATCTGCAGATTATACTGAATGGCCAGCGGAGGCAGTATTGCAGAGAAGAATATCTCTGCGTTGCTGAGAAAAAAAAGAAAATCCAATCATCAGCTTTGCAAGCCTCTTTCAATTTATATGGTAAGTCACACATTTGAGACTTATACATGTATTTGAAGGTGTGGGGTTGATCATAACATTCTGGAGTTCTCCAGAGGTTAACTGATAGGGATGTGCTAAAATGAAGATGTTAAAATCTGTTAGTCCTAATTTTTATGATTCCCAATAAATGTAGCATAAACCTTCCTCCCTTAATTTATCAGACCACTGAATTGCTATTGGTGTACCATAACCCACAAGAATACCAGTAAGAAGGGTGCACTGTCACTTGGCTGCCAAACAGATCTTTCTATCTACGTCCTCATATAGGTGCTAGAGTTGTGTACAGAGCGGTAGCAAATGAGGCATAGGATAGGGAGACGAATGCCAGGTTGAGATTAATATTCAGATTTGAATTTTTAGTGAGCTTTGGATTTTCACAATATTACACAAGCCATAGAAAGCATTATTATCGCTTGATAAAACATTTTTCTCATAGTGTTGCATTAGCTTGGCAATATTCAAGTTCTAATAATGGACTAACAGTGGACTTTTCCATCTGCAGATTATACTGAATGGCCAGCGGAGGCAGTATTGCAGAGAAGAATATCTCTGCGTCGCTGAGAAAAAAAAGAAAATCCAATCATCAGCTTTGCAAGCCTCTTTCAATTTATATGGTAAGTCACACATTTGAGACTTATACATTTATTTGAAGGTGTGGGGTTGATCATAACATTCTGGAGTTCTCCAGAGGTTAACTGATAGGGATGTGCTAAAATGAAGATGTTAGAATCTGTTAGTCCTAGTTTTTATGATTCCCAATAACTGTAGCATAAACCTTCCACCCTTAATTTATCAGACCACTGAATTGCTATTGGTGTACCAAAACCCACAAGAATTCCAGTAAGAAGGATGCACTGTCACTTGGCTGCCAAACAGATCTTTCTATCTACGTCCTCATATAGGTGCTAGAGTTGTGTAGAGAGCGGTAGCAAATGAGGCATACGATTGGGAGACGAATGCCAGGTTGAGATTAATATTCAGATTTGAATTTTTAGTGAGTTTTAAATTTTCACAATATTACACAAGCCATAGAAAGCATTATTATCGCTTGATAAAACATTTTTCTCATAGTGTTGCATTAACTTGGCAATATTCAAGTTCTAATAATGGACTAACAGTGGACTTTCCCATCTGCAGATTATACTGAATGGCCAGCGGAGGCAGTATTGCAGAGAAGAATATCTCTGCGTTGCTGAGAAAAAAAAGAAAATCCAATCATCAGCTTTGCAAGCCTCTTTCAATTTATATGGTAAGTCACACATTTGAGACTTACATTTATTTGAAGGTGTGGGGTTGATCATAACATTCTGGAGTTCTCCAGAGGTTAACTGATAGGGATGTGCTAAAATGAAGATGTTAAAATCTGTTAGTCCTAATTTTTATGATTCCCAATAAATGTAGCATAAACCTTCCTCCCTTAATTTATCAGACCACTGAATTGCTATTGGTGTACCATAACCCACAAGAATTCCAGTAAGAAGGGTGCACTGTCACTTGGCTGCCAAACAGATCTTTCTATCTACGTCCTCATATAGGTGCTAGAGTTGTGTACAGAGCGGTAGCAAATGAGGCATAGGATAGGGAGACGAATGCCAGGTTGAGATTAATATTCAGATTTGAATTTTTAGTGAGCTTTGGATTTTCACAATATTACACAAGCCATAGAAAGCATTATTATCGCTTGATAAAACATTTTTCTCATAGTGTTGCATTAACTTGGCAATATTCAAGTTCTAATAATGGACTAACAGTGGACTTTTCCATCTGCAGATTATACTGAATGGCCAGCGGAGGCAGTATTGCAGAGAAGAATATCTCTGCGTTGCTGAGAAAAAAAAGAAAATCCAATCATCAGCTTTGCAAGCCTCTTTCAATTTATATGGTAAGTCACACATTTGAGACTTATACATTTATTTGAAGGTGTGGGGTTGATCATAACATTCTGGAGTTCTCCAGAGGTTAACTGATAGGGATGTGCTAAAATGAAGATGTTAGAATCTGTTAGTCCTAGTTTTTATGATTCCCAATAACTGTAGCATAAACCTTCCACCCTTAATTTATCAGACCACTGAATTGCTATTGGTGTACCATAACCCACAAGAATTCCAGTAAGAAGGATGCACTGTCACTTGGCTGCCAAACAGATCTTTCTATCTACGTCCTCATATAGGTGCTAGAGTTGTGTAGAGAGCGGTAGCAAATGAGGCATAGGATAGGGAGACAAATGCCAGGTTGAGATTAATATTCAGATTTGAATTTTTAGTGAGCTTTGGATTTTCACAATATTACATAATCCATAGAAAGCATTATTATCGCTTGATAAAACATTTTTCTCATAGTGTTGCATTAACTTGGCAATATTCAAGTTCTAATAATGGACTAACAGTGGACTTTTCCATCTGCAGATTATACTGAATGGCCAGCGGAGGCAGTATTGCAGAGGAGAATCTCTCTGCGTCGCAGGAAAAAAAAAAGAAAACCCATTCATCATCTTTGCAAGCCTCTTTCAATTTATATGGTAAGTCACACATTTGAGACTTATACATTTGTTTGAATGTGTGGGGTTGATCATAACATTCTGGAGCTCTCCATAGGTTAACTGATAGGGATGTGCTAAAATGAAGATGTTAAAATCTGTTAGTCCTAATTTTTATGATTCCCAATAAATGTAGCATAAACCTTCCTCCCTTAATTTATCAGACCACTGAATTGCTATTGGTGTACCATAACCCACAAGAATACCAGTAAGAAGGGTGCACTGTCACTTGGCTGCCAAACAGATCTTTCTATCTACGTCCTCATATAGGTGCTAGAGTTGTGTAGAGAGCGGTAGCAAATGAGGCATAGGATAGGGAGACGAATGCCAGGTTGAGATTAATATTCAGATTTGAATTTTTAGTGAGCTTTGGATTTTCACAATATTACACAAGCCATAGAAAGCATTATTATCGCTTGATAAAACATTTTTCTCATAGTGTTGCATTAACTTGGCAATATTCAAGTTCTAATAATGGACTAACAGTGGACTTTTCCATCTGCAGATTATACTGAATGGCCAGCGGAGGCAGTATTGCAGAGAAGAATATCTCTGCGTTGCTGAGAAAAAAAAGAAAATCCAATCATCAGCTTTGCAAGCCTCTTTCAATTTATATGGTAAGTCACACATTTGAGACTTATACATTTATTTGAAGGTGTGGGGGTGATCATAACATTCTGGAGTTCTCCAGATGTTAACTGATAGGGATGTGCTAAAATGAAGATGTTAGAATCTGTTAGTCCTAGTTTTTATGATTCCCAATAACTGTAGCATAAACCTTCCACCCTTAATTTATCAGACCACTGAATTGCTATTGGTGTACCATAACCCACAAGAATTCCAGTAAGAAGGATGCACTGTCACTTGGCTGCCAAACAGATCTTTCTATCTACGTCCTCATATAGGTGCTAGAGTTGTGTAGAGAGCGGTAGCAAATGAGGCATAGGATAGGGAGACAAATGCCAGGTTGAGATTAATATTCAGATTTGAATTTTTAGTGAGCTTTGGATTTTCACAATATTACACAAGCCATAGAAAGCATTATTATCGCTTGATAAAACATTTTTCTCATAGTGTTGCATTAACTTGGCAATATTCAAGTTCTAATAATGGACTAACAGTGGACTTTCCCATCTGCAGATTATACTGAATGGCCAGCGGAGGCAGTATTGCAGAGAAGAATATCTCTGCGTTGCTGAGAAAAAAAAGAAAATCCAATCATCAGCTTTGCAAGCCTCTTTCAATTTATATGGTAAGTCACACATTTGAGACTTATACATTTATTTGAAGGTGTGGGGTTGATCATAACATTCTGGAGTTCTCCAGAGGTTAACTGATAGGGAGTGCTAAAATGAAGATGTTAAAATCTGTTAGTCCTAATTTTTATGATTCCCAATAAATGTAGCATAAACCTTCCTCCCTTAATTTATCAGACCACTGAATTGCTATTGGTGTACCATAACCCACAAGAATTCCAGTAAGAAGGGTGCACTGTCACTTGGCTGCCAAACAGATCTTTCTATCTACGTCCTCATATAGGTGCTAGAGTTGTGTACAGAGCGGTAGCAAATGAGGCATAGGATAGGGAGACGAATGCCAGGTTGAGATTAATATTCAGATTTGAATTTTTAGTGAGCTTTGGATTTTCACAATATTACACAAGCCATAGAAAGCATTATTATCGCTTGATAAAACATTTTTCTCATAGTGTTGCATTAACTTGGCAATATTCAAGTTCTAATAATGGACTAACAGTGGACTTTTCCATCTGCAGATTATACTGAATGGCCAGCGGAGGCAGTATTGCAGAGAAGAATATCTCTGCGTTGCTGAGAAAAAAAAGAAAATCCAATCATCAGCTTTGCAAGCCTCTTTCAATTTATATGGTAAGTCACACATTTGAGACTTATACATTTATTTGAAGGTGTGGGGTTGATCATAACATTCTGGAGTTCTCCAGAGGTTAACTGATAGGGATGTGCTAAAATGAAGATGTTAGAATCTGTTAGTCCTAGTTTTTATGATTCCCAATAACTGTAGCATAAACCTTCCACCCTTAATTTATCAGACCACTGAATTGCTATTGGTGTACCATAACCCACAAGAATTCCAGTAAGAAGGATGCACTGTCACTTGGCTGCCAAACAGATCTTTCTATCTACGTCCTCATATAGGTGCTAGAGTTGTGTAGAGAGCGGTAACAAATGAGGCATACGATTGGGAGACGAATGCCAGGTTGAGATTAATATTCAAATTTGAATTTTTTGTGAGCTTGAAATTTTCACAATATTACACAAGCCATAGAAAGCATTATTATCGCTTGATAAAACATTTTTCTCATAGTGTTGCATTAACTTGGCAATATTCAAGTTCTAATAATGGACTAACAGTGGACTTTTCCATCTGCAGATTATACTGAATGGCCAGCGGAGGCAGTATTGCAGAGGAGAATCTCTCTGCGTCGCAGGAAAAAAAAAAGAAAACCCATTCATCATCTTTGCAAGCCTCTTTCAATTTATATGGTAAGTCACACATTTGAGACTTATACATTTGTTTGAATGTGTGGGGTTGATCATAACATTCTGGAGCTCTCCATAGGTTAACTGATAGGGATGTGCTAAAATGAAGATGTTAAAATCTGTTAGTCCTAATTTTTATGATTCCCAATACCTGTAGCATAAACCTTCCTCCATTAATTTATCAGACCATTGAATTGCTATTGGTGTACCATAACCCACAAGAATTCCAGTAAGAAGGGTGCACTGTCACTTGGCTGCCAAACAGATCTTTCTATCTACGTCCTCATATAGGTGCTAGAGTTGTGTACAGAGCGGTAGCAAATGAGGCATAGGATAGGGAGACGAATGCCAGGTTGAGATTAATATTCAGATTTAAATTTTTAGTGAGCTTGAAATTTTCACAATATTACACAAGCCATAGAAAGCATTATTATCGCTTGATAAAACATTTTTCTCATAGTGTTGCATTAACTTGGCAATATTCAAGTTCTAATAATGGACTAACAGTGGACTTTTCCATCTGCAGATTATACTGAATGGCCAGCGGAGGCAGTATTGCAGAGGAGAATCTCTCTGCGTCGCAGGAAAAAAAAAAGAAAACCCATTCATCATCTTTGCAAGCCTCTTTCAATTTATATGGTAAGTCACACATTTGAGACTTATACATTTGTTTGAATGTGTGGGGTTGATCATAACATTCTGGAGCTCTCCATAGGTTAACTGATAGGGATGTGCTAAAATGAAGATGTTAAAATCTGTTAGTCCTAATTTTTATGATTCCCAATAAATGTAGCATAAACCTTCCTCCCTTAATTTATCAGACCACTGAATTGCTATTGGTGTACCATAACCCACAAGAATACCAGTAAGAAGGGAGCACTGTCACTTGGCTGCCAAAAAGATCTTTCTATCTACGTCCTCATATAGGTGCTAGAGTTGTGTAGAGAGCGGTAGCAAATGAGGCATAGGATAGGGAGACGAATGCCAGGTTGAGATTAATATTCAGATTTGAATTTTTAGTGAGCTTTGGATTTTCACAATATTACACAAGCCATAGAAAGCATTATTATCGCTTGATAAAACATTTTTCTCTTAGTGTTGCATTAACTTGGCAATATTCAAGTTCTAATAATGGACTAACAGTGGACTTTCCCATCTGCAGATTATACTGAATGGCCAGCGGAGGCAGTATTGCAGAGAAGAATATCTCTGCGTTGCTGAGAAAAAAAAGAAAATCCAATCATCAGCTTTGCAAGCCTCTTTCAATTTATATGGTAAGGCACACATTTGAGACTTATACATTTATTTGAAGGTGTGGGGTTGATCATAACATTCTGGAGTTCTCCAGAGGTTAACTGATAGGGATGTGCTAAAATGAAGATGTTAAAATCTGTTAGTCCTAATTTTTATGATTCCCAATAAATGTAGCATAAACCTTCCTCCCTTAATTTATCAGACCACTGAATTGCTATTGGTGTACCATAACCCACAAGAATACCAGTAAGAAGGGTGCACTGTCACTTGGCTGCCAAACAGATCTTTCTATCTACGTCCTCATATAGGTGCTAGAGTTGTGTAGAGAGCGGTAGCAAATGAGGCATAGGATAGGGAGACGAATGCCAGGTTGAGATTAATATTCAGATTTGAATTTTTAGTGAGCTTTGGATTTTCACAATATTACACAAGCCATAGAAAGCATTATTATCGCTTGATAAAACATTTTTCTCATAGTGTTGCATTAACTTGGCAATATTCAAATTCTAATAATGGACTAACAGTGGACTTTTCCATCTGCAGATTATACTGAATGGCCAGCGGAGGCAGTATTGCAGAGGAGAATCTCTCTGCGTCGCAGGAAAAAAAAAAGAAAACCCATTCATCATCTTTGCAAGCCTCTTTCAATTTATATGGTAAGTCACACATTTGAGACTTATACATTTGTTTGAATGTGTGGGGTTGATCATAACATTCTGGAGCTCTCCATAGGTTAACTGATAGGGATGTGCTAAAATGAAGATGTTAAAATCTGTTAGTCCTAATTTTTATGATTCCCAATAAATGTAGCATAAACCTTCCTCCCTTAATTTATCAGACCACTGAATTGCTATTGGTGTACCATAACCCACAAGAATACCAGTAAGAAGGGTGCACTGTCACTTGGCTGCCAAACAGATCTTTCTATCTACGTCCTCATATAGGTGCTAGAGTTGTGTAGAGAGCGGTAGCAAATGAGGCATAGGATAGGGAGACGAATGCCAGGTTGAGATTAATATTCAGATTTGAATTTTTAGTGAGCTTTGGATTTTCACAATATTACACAAGCCATAGAAAGCATTATTATCGCTTGATAAAACATTTTTCTCATAGTGTTGCATTAACTTGGCAATATTCAAGTTCTAATAATGGACTAACAGTGGACTTTTCCATCTGCAGATTATACTGAATGGCCAGCGGAGGCAGTATTGCAGAGAAGAATATCTCTGCGTTGCTGAGAAAAAAAAGAAAATCCAATCATCAGCTTTGCAAGCCTCTTTCAATTTATATGGTAAGTCACACATTTGAGACTTATACATTTATTTGAAGGTGTGGGGTTGATCATAACATTCTGGAGTTCTCCAGAGGTTAACTGATAGGGATGTGCTAAAATGAAGATGTTAGAATCTGTTAGTCCTAGTTTTTATGATTCCCAATAACTGTAGCATAAACCTTCCACCCTTAATTTATCAGACCACTGAATTGCTATTGGTGTACCATAACCCACAAGAATTCCAGTAAGAAGGATGCACTGTCACTTGGCTGCCAAACAGATCTTTCTATCTACGTCCTCATATAGGTGCTAGAGTTGTGTAGAGAGCGGTAGCAAATGAGGCATAGGATAGGGAGACAAATGCCAGGTTGAGATTAATATTCAGATTTGAATTTTTAGTGAGCTTTGGATTTTCACAATATTACATAAGCCATAGAAAGCATTATTATCGCTTGATAAAACATTTTTCTCATAGTGTTGCATTAACTTGGCAATATTCAAGTTCTAATAATGGACTAACAGTGGACTTTTCCATCTGCAGATTATACTGAATGGCCAGCGGAGGCAGTATTGCAGAGGAGAATCTCTCTGCGTCGCAGGAAAAAAAAAAGAAAACCCATTCATCATCTTTGCAAGCCTCTTTCAATTTATATGGTAAGTCACACATTTGAGACTTATACATTTGTTTGAATGTGTGGGGTTGATCATAACATTCTGGAGCTCTCCATAGGTTAACTGATAGGGATGTGCTAAAATGAAGATGTTAAAATCTGTTAGTCCTAATTTTTATGATTCCCAATAAATGTAGCATAAACCTTCCTCCCTTAATTTATCAGACCACTGAATTGCTATTGGTGTACCATAACCCACAAGAATACCAGTAAGAAGGGTGCACTGTCACTTGGCTGCCAAACAGATCTTTCTATCTACGTCCTCATATAGGTGCTAGAGTTGTGTAGAGAGCGGTAGCAAATGAGGCATAGGATAGGGAGACGAATGCCAGGTTGAGATTAATATTCAGATTTGAATTTTTAGTGAGCTTTGGATTTTCACAATATTACACAAGCCATAGAAAGCATTATTATCGCTTGATAAAACATTTTTCTCATAGTGTTGCATTAACTTGGCAATATTCAAGTTCTAATAATGGACTAACAGTGGACTTTTCCATCTGCAGATTATACTGAATGGCCAGCGGAGGCAGTATTGCAGAGAAGAATATCTCTGCGTTGCTGAGAAAAAAAAGAAAATCCAATCATCAGCTTTGCAAGCCTCTTTCAATTTATATGGTAAGTCACACATTTGAGACTTATACATTTATTTGAAGGTGTGGGGGTGATCATAACATTCTGGAGTTCTCCAGAGGTTAACTGATAGGGATGTGCTAAAATGAAGATGTTAGAATCTGTTAGTCCTAGTTTTTATGATTCCCAATAACTGTAGCATAAACCTTCCACCCTTAATTTATCAGACCACTGAATTGCTATTGGTGTACCATAACCCACAAGAATTCCAGTAAGAAGGATGCACTGTCACTTGGCTGCCAAACAGATCTTTCTATCTACGTCCTCATATAGGTGCTAGAGTTGTGTAGAGAGCGGTAGCAAATGAGGCATAGGATAGGGAGACAAATGCCAGGTTGAGATTAATATTCAGATTTGAATTTTTAGTGAGCTTTGGATTTTCACAATATTACACAAGCCATAGAAAGCATTATTATCGCTTGATAAAACATTTTTCTCATAGTGTTGCATTAACTTGGCAATATTCAAGTTCTAATAATGGACTAACAGTGGACTTTCCCATCTGCAGATTATACTGAATGGCCAGCGGAGGCAGTATTGCAGAGAAGAATATCTCTGCGTTGCTGAGAAAAAAAAGAAAATCCAATCATCAGCTTTGCAAGCCTCTTTCAATTTATATGGTAAGTCACACATTTGAGACTTATACATTTATTTGAAGGTGTGGGGTTGATCATAACATTCTGGAGTTCTCCAGAGGTTAACTGATAGGGAGTGCTAAAATGAAGATGTTAAAATCTGTTAGTCCTAATTTTTATGATTCCCAATAAATGTAGCATAAACCTTCCTCCCTTAATTTATCAGACCACTGAATTGCTATTGGTGTACCATAACCCACAAGAATTCCAGTAAGAAGGGTGCACTGTCACTTGGCTGCCAAACAGATCTTTCTATCTACGTCCTCATATAGGTGCTAGAGTTGTGTACAGAGCGGTAGCAAATGAGGCATAGGATAGGGAGACGAATGCCAGGTTGAGATTAATATTCAGATTTGAATTTTTAGTGAGCTTTGGATTTTCACAATATTACACAAGCCATAGAAAGCATTATTATCGCTTGATAAAACATTTTTCTCATAGTGTTGCATTAACTTGGCAATATTCAAGTTCTAATAATGGACTAACAGTGGACTTTTCCATCTGCAGATTATACTGAATGGCCAGCGGAGGCAGTATTGCAGAGAAGAATATCTCTGCGTTGCTGAGAAAAAAAAGAAAATCCAATCATCAGCTTTGCAAGCCTCTTTCAATTTATATGGTAAGTCACACATTTGAGACTTATACATTTATTTGAAGGTGTGGGGTTGATCATAACATTCTGGAGTTCTCCAGAGGTTAACTGATAGGGATGTGCTAAAATGAAGATGTTAGAATCTGTTAGTCCTAGTTTTTATGATTCCCAATAACTGTAGCATAAACCTTCCACCCTTAATTTATCAGACCACTGAATTGCTATTGGTGTACCATAACCCACAAGAATTCCAGTAAGAAGGATGCACTGTCACTTGGCTGCCAAACAGATCTTTCTATCTACGTCCTCATATAGGTGCTAGAGTTGTGTAGAGAGCGGTAACAAATGAGGCATACGATTGGGAGACGAATGCCAGGTTGAGATTAATATTCAGATTTGAATTTTTTGTGAGCTTGAAATTTTCACAATATTACACAAGCCATAGAAAGCATTATTATCGCTTGATAAAACATTTTTCTCATAGTGTTGCATTAACTTGGCAATATTCAAGTTCTAATAATGGACTAACAGTGGACTTTTCCATCTGCAGATTATACTGAATGGCCAGCGGAGGCAGTATTGCAGAGGAGAATCTCTCTGCGTCGCAGGAAAAAAAAAAGAAAACCCATTCATCATCTTTGCAAGCCTCTTTCAATTTATATGGTAAGTCACACATTTGAGACTTATACATTTGTTTGAATGTGTGGGGTTGATCATAACATTCTGGAGCTCTCCATAGGTTAACTGATAGGGATGTGCTAAAATGAAGATGTTAAAATCTGTTAGTCCTAATTTTTATGATTCCCAATACCTGTAGCATAAACCTTCCTCCATTAATTTATCAGACCATTGAATTGCTATTGGTGTACCATAACCCACAAGAATTCCAGTAAGAAGGGTGCACTGTCACTTGGCTGCCAAACAGATCTTTCTATCTACGTCCTCATATAGGTGCTAGAGTTGTGTACAGAGCGGTAGCAAATGAGGCATAGGATAGGGAGACGAATGCCAGGTTGAGATTAATATTCAGATTTGAATTTTTAGTGAGCTTGAAATTTTCACAATATTACACAAGCCATAGAAAGCATTATTATCGCTTGATAAAACATTTTTCTCATAGTGTTGCATTAACTTGGCAATATTCAAGTTCTAATAATGGACTAACAGTGGACTTTTCCATCTGCAGATTATACTGAATGGCCAGCGGAGGCAGTATTGCAGAGGAGAATCTCTCTGCGTCGCAGGAAAAAAAAAAGAAAACCCATTCATCATCTTTGCAAGCCTCTTTCAATTTATATGGTAAGTCACACATTTGAGACTTATACATTTGTTTGAATGTGTGGGGTTGATCATAACATTCTGGAGCTCTCCATAGGTTAACTGATAGGGATGTGCTAAAATGAAGATGTTAAAATCTGTTAGTCCTAATTTTTATGATTCCCAATAAATGTAGCATAAACCTTCCTCCCTTAATTTATCAGACCACTGAATTGCTATTGGTGTACCATAACCCACAAGAATACCAGTAAGAAGGGAGCACTGTCACTTGGCTGCCAAACAGATCTTTCTATCTACGTCCTCATATAGGTGCTAGAGTTGTGTAGAGAGCGGTAGCAAATGAGGCATAGGATAGGGAGACGAATGCCAGGTTGAGATTAATATTCAGATTTGAATTTTTAGTGAGCTTTGGATTTTCACAATATTACACAAGCCATAGAAAGCATTATTATCGCTTGATAAAACATTTTTCTCTTAGTGTTGCATTAACTTGGCAATATTCAAGTTCTAATAATGGACTAACAGTGGACTTTCCCATCTGCAGATTATACTGAATGGCCAGCGGAGGCAGTATTGCAGAGAAGAATATCTCTGCGTTGCTGAGAAAAAAAAGAAAATCCAATCATCAGCTTTGCAAGCCTCTTTCAATTTATATGGTAAGGCACACATTTGAGACTTATACATTTATTTGAAGGTGTGGGGTTGATCATAACATTCTGGAGTTCTCCAGAGGTTAACTGATAGGGATGTGCTAAAATGAAGATGTTAAAATCTGTTAGTCCTAATTTTTATGATTCCCAATAAATGTAGCATAAACCTTCCTCCCTTAATTTATCAGACCACTGAATTGCTATTGGTGTACCATAACCCACAAGAATACCAGTAAGAAGGGTGCACTGTCACTTGGCTGCCAAACAGATCTTTCTATCTACGTCCTCATATAGGTGCTAGAGTTGTGTAGAGAGCGGTAGCAAATGAGGCATAGGATAGGGAGACGAATGCCAGGTTGAGATTAATATTCAGATTTGAATTTTTAGTGAGCTTTGGATTTTCACAATATTACACAAGCCATAGAAAGCATTATTATCGCTTGATAAAACATTTTTCTCATAGTGTTGCATTAACTTGGCAATATTCAAATTCTAATAATGGACTAACAGTGGACTTTTCCATCTGCAGATTATACTGAATGGCCAGCGGAGGCAGTATTGCAGAGGAGAATCTCTCTGCGTCGCAGGAAAAAAAAAAGAAAACCCATTCATCATCTTTGCAAGCCTCTTTCAATTTATATGGTAAGTCACACATTTGAGACTTATACATTTGTTTGAATGTGTGGGGTTGATCATAACATTCTGGAGCTCTCCATAGGTTAACTGATAGGGATGTGCTAAAATGAAGATGTTAAAATCTGTTAGTCCTAATTTTTATGATTCCCAATAAATGTAGCATAAACCTTCCTCCCTTAATTTATCAGACCACTGAATTGCTATTGGTGTACCATAACCCACAAGAATACCAGTAAGAAGGGTGCACTGTCACTTGGCTGCCAAACAGATCTTTCTATCTACGTCCTCATATAGGTGCTAGAGTTGTGTAGAGAGCGGTAGCAAATGAGGCATAGGATAGGGAGACGAATGCCAGGTTGAGATTAATATTCAGATTTGAATTTTTAGTGAGCTTTGGATTTTCACAATATTACACAAGCCATAGAAAGCATTATTATCGCTTGATAAAACATTTTTCTCTTAGTGTTGCATTAACTTGGCAATATTCAAGTTCTAATAATGGACTAACAGTGGACTTTCCCATCTGCAGATTATACTGAATGGCCAGCGGAGGCAGTATTGCAGAGAAGAATATCTCTGCGTTGCTGAGAAAAAAAAGAAAATCCAATCATCAGCTTTGCAAGCCTCTTTCAATTTATATGGTAAGGCACACATTTGAGACTTATACATTTATTTGAAGGTGTGGGGGTGATCATAACATTCTGGAGTTCTCCAGAGGTTAACTGATAGGGATGTGCTAAAATGAAGATGTTAGAATCTGTTAGTCCTAGTTTTTATGATTCCCAATAACTGTAGCATAAACCTTCCACCCTTAATTTATCAGACCACTGAATTGCTATTGGTGTACCATAACCCACAAGAATTCCAGTAAGAAGGATGCACTGTCACTTGGCTGCCAAACAGATCTTTCTATCTACGTCCTCATATAGGTGCTAGAGTTGTGTAGAGAGCGGTAGCAAATGAGGCATAGGATAGGGAGACAAATGCCAGGTTGAGATTAATATTCAGATTTGAATTTTTAGTGAGCTTTGGATTTTCACAATATTACACAAGCCATAGAAAGCATTATTATCGCTTGATAAAACATTTTTCTCATAGTGTTGCATTAACTTGGCAATATTCAAGTTCTAATAATGGACTAACAGTGGACTTTCCCATCTGCAGATTATACTGAATGGCCAGCGGAGGCAGTATTGCAGAGAAGAATATCTCTGCGTTGCTGAGAAAAAAAAGAAAATCCAATCATCAGCTTTGCAAGCCTCTTTCAATTTATATGGTAAGTCACACATTTGAGACTTATACATTTATTTGAAGGTGTGGGGTTGATCATAACATTCTGGAGTTCTCCAGAGGTTAACTGATAGGGAGTGCTAAAATGAAGATGTTAAAATCTGTTAGTCCTAATTTTTATGATTCCCAATAAATGTAGCATAAACCTTCCTCCCTTAATTTATCAGACCACTGAATTGCTATTGGTGTACCATAACCCACAAGAATTCCAGTAAGAAGGGTGCACTGTCACTTGGCTGCCAAACAGATCTTTCTATCTACGTCCTCATATAGGTGCTAGAGTTGTGTACAGAGCGGTAGCAAATGAGGCATAGGATAGGGAGACGAATGCCAGGTTGAGATTAATATTCAGATTTGAATTTTTAGTGAGCTTTGGATTTTCACAATATTACACAAGCCATAGAAAGCATTATTATCGCTTGATAAAACATTTTTCTCATAGTGTTGCATTAACTTGGCAATATTCAAGTTCTAATAATGGACTAACAGTGGACTTTTCCATCTGCAGATTATACTGAATGGCCAGCGGAGGCAGTATTGCAGAGAAGAATATCTCTGCGTTGCTGAGAAAAAAAAGAAAATCCAATCATCAGCTTTGCAAGCCTCTTTCAATTTATATGGTAAGTCACACATTTGAGACTTATACATTTATTTGAAGGTGTGGGGTTGATCATAACATTCTGGAGTTCTCCAGAGGTTAACTGATAGGGATGTGCTAAAATGAAGATGTTAGAATCTGTTAGTCCTAGTTTTTATGATTCCCAATAACTGTAGCATAAACCTTCCACCCTTAATTTATCAGACCACTGAATTGCTATTGGTGTACCATAACCCACAAGAATTCCAGTAAGAAGGATGCACTGTCACTTGGCTGCCAAACAGATCTTTCTATCTACGTCCTCATATAGGTGCTAGAGTTGTGTAGAGAGCGGTAACAAATGAGGCATACGATTGGGAGACGAATGCCAGGTTGAGATTAATATTCAGATTTGAATTTTTTGTGAGCTTGAAATTTTCACAATATTACACAAGCCATAGAAAGCATTATTATCGCTTGATAAAACATTTTTCTCATAGTGTTGCATTAACTTGGCAATATTCAAGTTCTAATAATGGACTAACAGTGGACTTTTCCATCTGCAGATTATACTGAATGGCCAGCGGAGGCAGTATTGCAGAGGAGAATCTCTCTGCGTCGCAGGAAAAAAAAAAGAAAACCCATTCATCATCTTTGCAAGCCTCTTTCAATTTATATGGTAAGTCACACATTTGAGACTTATACATTTGTTTGAATGTGTGGGGTTGATCATAACATTCTGGAGCTCTCCATAGGTTAACTGATAGGGATGTGCTAAAATGAAGATGTTAAAATCTGTTAGTCCTAATTTTTATGATTCCCAATACCTGTAGCATAAACCTTCCTCCATTAATTTATCAGACCATTGAATTGCTATTGGTGTACCATAACCCACAAGAATACCAGTAAGAAGGGAGCACTGTCACTTGGCTGCCAAACAGATCTTTCTATCTACGTCCTCATATAGGTGCTAGAGTTGTGTAGAGAGCGGTAGCAAATGAGGCATAGGATAGGGAGACGAATGCCAGGTTGAGATTAATATTCAGATTTGAATTTTTAGTGAGCTTTGGATTTTCACAATATTACACAAGCCATAGAAAGCATTATTATCGCTTGATAAAACATTTTTCTCTTAGTGTTGCATTAACTTGGCAATATTCAAGTTCTAATAATGGACTAACAGTGGACTTTCCCATCTGCAGATTATACTGAATGGCCAGCGGAGGCAGTATTGCAGAGAAGAATATCTCTGCGTTGCTGAGAAAAAAAAGAAAATCCAATCATCAGCTTTGCAAGCCTCTTTCAATTTATATGGTAAGGCACACATTTGAGACTTATACATTTATTTGAAGGTGTGGGGTTGATCATAACATTCTGGAGTTCTCCAGAGGTTAACTGATAGGGATGTGCTAAAATGAAGATGTTAAAATCTGTTAGTCCTAATTTTTATGATTCCCAATAAATGTAGCATAAACCTTCCTCCCTTAATTTATCAGACCACTGAATTGCTATTGGTGTACCATAACCCACAAGAATACCAGTAAGAAGGGTGCACTGTCACTTGGCTGCCAAACAGATCTTTCTATCTACGTCCTCATATAGGTGCTAGAGTTGTGTAGAGAGCGGTAGCAAATGAGGCATAGGATAGGGAGACGAATGCCAGGTTGAGATTAATATTCAGATTTGAATTTTTAGTGAGCTTTGGATTTTCACAATATTACACAAGCCATAGAAAGCATTATTATCGCTTGATAAAACATTTTTCTCATAGTGTTGCATTAACTTGGCAATATTCAAATTCTAATAATGGACTAACAGTGGACTTTTCCATCTGCAGATTATACTGAATGGCCAGCGGAGGCAGTATTGCAGAGGAGAATCTCTCTGCGTCGCAGGAAAAAAAAAAGAAAACCCATTCATCATCTTTGCAAGCCTCTTTCAATTTATATGGTAAGTCACACATTTGAGACTTATACATTTGTTTGAATGTGTGGGGTTGATCATAACATTCTGGAGCTCTCCATAGGTTAACTGATAGGGATGTGCTAAAATGAAGATGTTAAAATCTGTTAGTCCTAATTTTTATGATTCCCAATAAATGTAGCATAAACCTTCCTCCCTTAATTTATCAGACCACTGAATTGCTATTGGTGTACCATAACCCACAAGAATACCAGTAAGAAGGGTGCACTGTCACTTGGCTGCCAAACAGATCTTTCTATCTACGTCCTCATATAGGTGCTAGAGTTGTGTAGAGAGCGGTAGCAAATGAGGCATAGGATAGGGAGACGAATGCCAGGTTGAGATTAATATTCAGATTTGAATTTTTAGTGAGCTTTGGATTTTCACAATATTACACAAGCCATAGAAAGCATTATTATCGCTTGATAAAACATTTTTCTCTTAGTGTTGCATTAACTTGGCAATATTCAAGTTCTAATAATGGACTAACAGTGGACTTTCCCATCTGCAGATTATACTGAATGGCCAGCGGAGGCAGTATTGCAGAGAAGAATATCTCTGCGTTGCTGAGAAAAAAAAGAAAATCCAATCATCAGCTTTGCAAGCCTCTTTCAATTTATATGGTAAGGCACACATTTGAGACTTATACATTTATTTGAAGGTGTGGGGTTGATCATAACATTCTGGAGTTCTCCAGAGGTTAACTGATAGGGATGTGCTAAAATGAAGATGTTAAAATCTGTTAGTCCTAATTTTTATGATTCCCAATAAATGTAGCATAAACCTTCCTCCCTTAATTTATCAGACCACTGAATTGCTATTGGTGTACCATAACCCACAAGAATACCAGTAAGAAGGGTGCACTGTCACTTGGCTGCCAAACAGATCTTTCTATCTACGTCCTCATATAGGTGCTAGAGTTGTGTAGAGAGCGGTAGCAAATGAGGCATAGGATAGGGAGACGAATGCCAGGTTGAGATTAATATTCAGATTTGAATTTTTAGTGAGCTTTGGATTTTCACAATATTACACAAGCCATAGAAAGCATTATTATCGCTTGATAAAACATTTTTCTCATAGTGTTGCATTAACTTGGCAATATTCAAATTCTAATAATGGACTAACAGTGGACTTTTCCATCTGCAGATTATACTGAATGGCCAGCGGAGGCAGTATTGCAGAGGAGAATCTCTCTGCGTCGCAGGAAAAAAAAAAGAAAACCCATTCATCATCTTTGCAAGCCTCTTTCAATTTATATGGTAAGTCACACATTTGAGACTTATACATTTGTTTGAATGTGTGGGGTTGATCAAAACATTCTGGAGCTCTCCATAGGTTAACTGATAGGGATGTGCTAAAATGAAGATGTTAAAATCTGTTAGTCCTAATTTTTATGATTCCCAATAAATGTAGCATAAACCTTCCTCCCTTAATTTATCAGACCACTGAATTGCTATTGGTGTACCATAACCCACAAGAATACCAGTAAGAAGGGTGCACTGTCACTTGGCTGCCAAACAGATCTTTCTATCTACGTCCTCATATAGCTGCTAGAGTTGTGTAGAGAGCGGTAGCAAATGAGGCATAGGATAGGGAGACGAATGCCAGGTTGAGATTAATATTCAGATTTGAATTTTTAGTGAGCTTTGGATTTTCACAATATTACACAAGCCATAGAAAGCATTATTATCGCTTGATAAAACATTTTTCTCATAGTGTTGCATTAACTTGGCAATATTCAAGTTCTAATAATGGACTAACAGTGGACTTTCCCATCTGCAGATTATACTGAATGGCCAGCGGAGGCAGTATTGCAGAGAAGAATATCTCTGCGTTGCTGAGAAAAAAAAGAAAATCCAATCATCAGCTTTGCAAGCCTCTTTCAATTTATATGGTAAGTCACACATTTGAGACTTATACATTTATTTGAAGGTGTGGGGTTGATCATAACATTCTGGAGTTCTCCAGAGGTTAACTGATAGGGATGTGCTAAAATGAAGATGTTAGAATCTGTTAGTCCTAGTTTTTATGATTCCCAATAACTGTAGCATAAACCTTCCACCCTTAATTTATCAGACCACTGAATTGCTATTGGTGTACCATAACCCACAAGAATTCCAGTAAGAAGGATGCACTGTCACTTGGCTGCCAAACAGATCTTTCTATCTACGTCCTCATATAGGTGCTAGAGTTGTGTAGAGAGCGGTAGCAAATGAGGCATACGATTGGGAGACGAATGCCAGGTTGAGATTAATATTCAGATTTGAATTTTTAGTGAGCTTGAAATTTTCACAATATTACACAAGCCATAGAAAGCATTATTATCGCTTGATAAAACATTTTTCTCATAGTCTTGCATTAACTTGGCAATATTCAAGTTCTAATAATGGACTAACAGTGGACTTTCCCATCTGCAGATTATACTGAATGGCCAGCGGAGGCAGTATTGCAGAGAAGAATATCTCTGCGTTGCTGAGAAAAAAAAGAAAATCCAATCATCAGCTTTGCAAGCCTCTTTCAATTTATATGGTAAGTCACACATTTGAGACTTATACATTTATTTGAAGGTGTGGGGGTGATCATAACATTCTGGAGTTCTCCAGATGTTAACTGATAGGGATGTGCTAAAATGAAGATGTTAGAATCTGTTAGTCCTAGTTTTTATGATTCCCAATAACTGTAGCATAAACCTTCCACCCTTAATTTATCAGACCACTGAATTGCTATTGGTGTACCATAACCCACAAGAATTCCAGTAAGAAGGATGCACTGTCACTTGGCTGCCAAACAGATCTTTCTATCTACGTCCTCATATAGGTGCTAGAGTTGTGTAGAGAGCGGTAGCAAATGAGGCATAGGATAGGGAGACAAATGCCAGGTTGAGATTAATATTCAGATTTGAATTTTTGGTGAGCTTTGGATTTTCACAATATTACACAAGCCATAGAAAGCATTATTATCGCTTGATAAAACATTTTTCTCATAGTGTTGCATTAACTTGGCAATATTCAAGTTCTAATAATGGACTAACAGTGGACTTTCCCATCTGCAGATTATACTGAATGGCCAGCGGAGGCAGTATTGCAGAGAAGAATATCTCTGCGTTGCTGAGAAAAAAAAGAAAATCCAATCATCAGCTTTGCAAGCCTCTTTCAATTTATATGGTAAGTCACACATTTGAGACTTATACATTTATTTGAAGGTGTGGGGTTGATCATAACATTCTGGAGTTCTCCAGAGGTTAACTGATAGGGAGTGCTAAAATGAAGATGTTAAAATCTGTTAGTCCTAATTTTTATGATTCCCAATAAATGTAGCATAAACCTTCCTCCCTTAATTTATCAGACCACTGAATTGCTATTGGTGTACCATAACCCACAAGAATTCCAGTAAGAAGGGTGCACTGTCACTTGGCTGCCAAACAGATCTTTCTATCTACGTCCTCATATAGGTGCTAGAGTTGTGTACAGAGCGGTAGCAAATGAGGCATAGGATAGGGAGACGAATGCCAGGTTGAGATTAATATTCAGATTTGAATTTTTAGTGAGCTTTGGATTTTCACAATATTACACAAGCCATAGAAAGCATTATTATCGCTTGATAAAACATTTTTCTCATAGTGTTGCATTAACTTGGCAATATTCAAGTTCTAATAATGGACTAACACTGGACTTTTCCATCTGCAGATTATACTGAATGGCCAGCGGAGGCAGTATTGCAGAGAAGAATATCTCTGCGTTGCTGAGAAAAAAAAGAAAATCCAATCATCAGCTTTGCAAGCCTCTTTCAATTTATATGGTAAGTCACACATTTGAGACTTATACATTTATTTGAAGGTGTGGGGTTGATCATAACATTCTGGAGTTCTCCAGAGGTTAACTGATAGGGATGTGCTAAAATGAAGATGTTAGAATCTGTTAGTCCTAGTTTTTATGATTCCCAATAACTGTAGCATAAACCTTCCACCCTTAATTTATCAGACCACTGAATTGCTATTGGTGTACCATAACCCACAAGAATTCCAGTAAGAAGGATGCACTGTCACTTGGCTGCCAAACAGATCTTTCTATCTACGTCCTCATATAGGTGCTAGAGTTGTGTAGAGAGCGGTAACAAATGAGGCATACGATTGGGAGACGAATGCCAGGTTGAGATTAATATTCAGATTTGAATTTTTAGTGAGCTTGAAATTTTCACAATATTACACAAGCCATAGAAAGCATTATTATCGCTTGATAAAACATTTTTCTCATAGTGTTGCATTAACTTGGCAATATTCAAGTTCTAATAATGGACTAACAGTGGACTTTTCCATCTGCAGATTATACTGAATGGCCAGCGGAGGCAGTATTGCAGAGGAGAATCTCTCTGCGTCGCAGGAAAAAAAAAAGAAAACCCATTCATCATCTTTGCAAGCCTCTTTCAATTTATATGGTAAGTCACACATTTGAGACTTATACATTTGTTTGAATGTGTGGGGTTGATCATAACATTCTGGAGCTCTCCATAGGTTAACTGATAGGGATGTGCTAAAATGAAGATGTTAAAATCTGTTAGTCCTAATTTTTATGATTCCCAATAAATGTAGCATAAACCTTCCTCCCTTAATTTATCAGACCACTGAATTGCTATTGGTGTACCATAACCCACAAGAATACCAGTAAGAAGGGAGCACTGTCACTTGGCTGCCAAACAGATCTTTCTATCTACGTCCTCATATAGGTGCTAGAGTTGTGTAGAGAGCGGTAGCAAATGAGGCATAGGATAGGGAGACGAATGCCAGGTTGAGATTAATATTCAGATTTGAATTTTTAGTGAGCTTTGGATTTTCACAATATTACACAAGCCATAGAAAGCATTATTATCGCTTGATAAAACATTTTTCTCTTAGTGTTGCATTAACTTGGCAATATTCAAGTTCTAATAATGGACTAACAGTGGACTTTCCCATCTGCAGATTATACTGAATGGCCAGCGGAGGCAGTATTGCAGAGAAAAATATCTCTGCGTTGCTGAGAAAAAAAAGAAAATCCAATCATCAGCTTTGCAAGCCTCTTTCAATTTATATGGTAAGGCACACATTTGAGACTTATACATTTATTTGAAGGTGTGGGGTTGATCATAACATTCTGGAATTCTCCAGAGGTTAACTGATAGGGATGTGCTAAAATGAAGATGTTAAAATCTGTTAGTCCTAATTTTTATGATTCCCAATAAATGTAGCATAAACCTTCCTCCCTTAATTTATCAGACCACTGAATTGCTATTGGTGTACCATAACCCACAAGAATACCAGTAAGAAGGGTGCACTGTCACTTGGCTGCCAAACAGATCTTTCTATCTACGTCCTCATATAGGTGCTAGAGTTGTGTAGAGAGCGGTAGCAAATGAGGCATAGGATAGGGAGACGAATGCCAGGTTGAGATTAATATTCAGATTTGAATTTTTAGTGAGCTTTGGATTTTCACAATATTACACAAGCCATAGAAAGCATTATTATTGCTTGATAAAACATTTTTCTCATAGTGTTGCATTAACTTGGCAATATTCAAATTCTAATAATGGACTAACAGTGGACTTTTCCATCTGCAGATTATACTGAATGGCCAGCGGAGGCAGTATTGCAGAGGAGAATCTCTCTGCGTCGCAGGAAAAAAAAAAGAAAACCCATTCATCATCTTTGCAAGCCTCTTTCAATTTATATGGTAAGTCACACATTTGAGACTTATACATTTGTTTGAATGTGTGGGGTTGATCATAACATTCTGGAGCTCTCCATAGGTTAACTGATAGGGATGTGCTAAAATGAAGATGTTAAAATCTGTTAGTCCTAATTTTTATGATTCCCAATAAATGTAGCATAAACCTTCCTCCCTTAATTTATCAGACCACTGAATTGCTATTGGTGTACCATAACCCACAAGAATACCAGTAAGAAGGGTGCACTGTCACTTGGCTGCCAAACAGATCTTTCTATCTACGTCCTCATATAGGTGCTAGAGTTGTGTAGAGAGCGGTAGCAAATGAGGCATAGGATAGGGAGACGAATGCCAGGTTGAGATTAATATTCAGATTTGAATTTTTAGTGAGCTTTGGATTTTCACAATATTACACAAGCCATAGAAAGCATTATTATCGCTTGATAAAACATTTTTCTCATAGTGTTGCATTAACTTGGCAATATTCAAGTTCTAATAATGGACTAACAGTGGACTTTCCCATCTGCAGATTATACTGAATGGCCAGCGGAGGCAGTATTGCAGAGAAGAATATCTCTGCGTTGCTGAGAAAAAAAAGAAAATCCAATCATCAGCTTTGCAAGCCTCTTTCAATTTATATGGTAAGTCACACATTTGAGACTTATACATTTATTTGAAGGTGTGGGGTTGATCATAACATTCTGGAGTTCTCCAGAGGTTAACTGATAGGGATGTGCTAAAATGAAGATGTTAGAATCTGTTAGTCCTAGTTTTTATGATTTCCAATAACTGTAGCATAAACCTTCCACCCTTAATTTATCAGACCACTGAATTGCTATTGGTGTACCATAACCCACAAGAATTCCAGTAAGAAGGATGCACTGTCACTTGGCTGCCAAACAGATCTTTCTATCTACGTCCTCATATAGGTGCTAGAGTTGTGTAGAGAGCGGTAGCAAATGAGGCATACGATTGGGAGACGAATGCCAGGTTGAGATTAATATTCAGATTTGAATTTTTAGTGAGCTTGAAATTTTCACAATATTACACAAGCCATAGAAAGCATTATTATCGCTTGATAAAACATTTTTCTCATAGTCTTGCATTAACTTGGCAATATTCAAGTTCTAATAATGGACTAACAGTGGACTTTCCCATCTGCAGATTATACTGAATGGCCAGCGGAGGCAGTATTGCAGAGAAGAATATCTCTGCGTTGCTGAGAAAAAAAAGAAAATCCAATCATCAGCTTTGCAAGCCTCTTTCAATTTATATGGTAAGTCACACATTTGAGACTTATACATGTATTTGAAGGTGTGGGGTTGATCATAACATTCTGGAGTTCTCCAGAGGTTAACTGATAGGGATGTGCTAAAATGAAGATGTTAAAATCTGTTAGTCCTAATTTTTATGATTCCCAATAAATGTAGCATAAACCTTCCTCCCTTAATTTATCAGACCACTGAATTGCTATTGGTGTACCATAACCCACAAGAATACCAGTAAGAAGGGTGCACTGTCACTTGGCTGCCAAACAGATCTTTCTATCTACGTCCTCATATAGGTGCTAGAGTTGTGTACAGAGCGGTAGCAAATGAGGCATAGGATAGGGAGACGAATGCCAGGTTGAGATTAATATTCAGATTTGAATTTTTAGTGAGCTTTGGATTTTCACAATATTACACAAGCCATAGAAAGCATTATTATCGCTTGATAAAACATTTTTCTCATAGTGTTGCATTAACTTGGCAATATTCAAGTTCTAATAATGGACTAACAGTGGACTTTTCCATCTGCAGATTATACTGAATGGCCAGCGGAGGCAGTATTGCAGAGAAGAATATCTCTGCGTTGCTGAGAAAAAAAAGAAAATCCAATCATCAGCTTTGCAAGCCTCTTTCAATTTATATGGTAAGTCACACATTTGAGACTTATACATTTATTTGAAGGTGTGGGGTTGATCATAACATTCTGGAGTTCTCCAGAGGTTAACTGATAGGGATGTGCTAAAATGAAGATGTTAGAATCTGTTAGTCCTAGTTTTTATGATTCCCAATAACTGTAGCATAAACCTTCCACCCTTAATTTATCAGACCACTGAATTGCTATTGGTGTACCATAACCCACAAGAATTCCAGTAAGAAGGATGCACTGTCACTTGGCTGCCAAACAGATCTTTCTATCTACGTCCTCATATAGGTGCTAGAGTTGTGTAGAGAGCGGTAGCAAATGAGGCATACGATTGGGAGACGAATGCCAGGTTGAGATTAATATTCAGATTTGAATTTTTAGTGAGTTTTAAATTTTCACAATATTACACAAGCCATAGAAAGCATTATTATCGCTTGATAAAACATTTTTCTCATAGTGTTGCATTAACTTGGCAATATTCAAGTTCTAATAATGGACTAACAGTGGACTTTTCCATCTGCAGATTATACTGAATGGCCAGCGGAGGCAGTATTGCAGAGGAGAATCTCTCTGCGTCGCAGGAAAAAAAAAAGAAAACCCATTCATCATCTTTGCAAGCCTCTTTCAATTTATATGGTAAGTCACACATTTGAGACTTATACATTTGTTTGAATGTGTGGGGTTGATCATAACATTCTGGAGCTCTCCATAGGTTAACTGATAGGGATGTGCTAAAATGAAGATGTTAAAATCTGTTAGTCCTAATTTTTATGATTCCCAATAAATGTAGCATAAACCTTCCTCCCTTAATTTATCAGACCACTGAATTGCTATTGGTGTACCATAACCCACAAGAATTCCAGTAAGAAGGATGCACTGTCACTTGGCTGCCAAACAGATCTTTCTATCTACGTCCTCATATAGGTGCTAGAGTTGTGTAGAGAGCGGTAGCAAATGAGGCATAGGATAGGGAGACAAATGCCAGGTTGAGATTAATATTCAGATTTGAATTTTTAGTGAGCTTTGGATTATCACAATATTACACAAGCCATAGAAAGCATTATTATCGCTTGATAAAACATTTTTCTCATAGTGTTGCATTAACTTGGCAATATTCAAGTTCTAATAATGGACTAACAGTGGACTTTCCCATCTGCAGATTATACTGAATGGCCAGCGGAGGCAGTATTGCAGAGAAGAATATCTCTGCGTTGCTGAGAAAAAAAAGAAAATCCAATCATCAGCTTTGCAAGCCTCTTTCAATTTATATGGTAAGTCACACATTTGAGACTTATACATTTATTTGAAGGTGTGGGGTTGATCATAACATTCTGGAGTTCTCCAGAGGTTAACTGATAGGGAGTGCTAAAATGAAGATGTTAAAATCTGTTAGTCCTAATTTTTATGATTCCCAATAAATGTAGCATAAACCTTCCTCCCTTAATTTATCAGACCACTGAATTGCTATTGGTGTACCATAACCCACAAGAATTCCAGTAAGAAGGGTGCACTGTCACTTGGCTGCCAAACAGATCTTTCTATCTACGTCCTCATATAGGTGCTAGAGTTGTGTACAGAGCGGTAGCAAATGAGGCATAGGATAGGGAGACGAATGCCAGGTTGAGATTAATATTCAGATTTGAATTTTTAGTGAGCTTTGGATTTTCACAATATTACACAAGCCATAGAAAGCATTATTATCGCTTGATAAAACATTTTTCTCATAGTGTTGCATTAACTTGGCAATATTCAAGTTCTAATAATGGACTAACAGTGGACTTTTCCATCTGCAGATTATACTGAATGGCCAGCGGAGGCAGTATTGCAGAGAAGAATATCTCTGCGTTGCTGAGAAAAAAAAGAAAATCCAATCATCAGCTTTGCAAGCCTCTTTCAATTTATATGGTAAGTCACACATTTGAGACTTATACATTTATTTGAAGGTGTGGGGTTGATCATAACATTCTGGAGTTCTCCAGAGGTTAACTGATAGGGATGTGCTAAAATGAAGATGTTAGAATCTGTTAGTCCTAGTTTTTATGATTCCCAATAACTGTAGCATAAACCTTCCACCCTTAATTTATCAGACCACTGAATTGCTATTGGTGTACCATAACCCACAAGAATTCCAGTAAGAAGGATGCACTGTCACTTGGCTGCCAAACAGATCTTTCTATCTACGTCCTCATATAGGTGCTAGAGTTGTGTAGAGAGCGGTAACAAATGAGGCATACGATTGGGAGACGAATGCCAGGTTGAGATTAATATTCAGATTTGAATTTTTAGTGAGCTTGAAATTTTCACAATATTACACAAGCCATAGAAAGCATTATTATCGCTTGATAAAACATTTTTCTCATAGTGTTGCATTAACTTGGCAATATTCAAGTTCTAATAATGGACTAACAGTGGACTTTTCCATCTGCAGATTATACTGAATGGCCAGCGGAGGCAGTATTGCAGAGGAGAATCTCTCTGCGTCGCAGGAAAAAAAAAAGAAAACCCATTCATCATCTTTGCAAGCCTCTTTCAATTTATATGGTAAGTCACACATTTGAGACTTATACATTTGTTTGAATGTGTGGGGTTGATCATAACATTCTGGAGCTCTCCATAGGTTAACTGATAGGGATGTGCTAAAATGAAGATGTTAAAATCTGTTAGTCCTAATTTTTATGATTCCCAATAAATGTAGCATAAACCTTCCTCCCTTAATTTATCAGACCACTGAATTGCTATTGGTGTACCATAACCCACAAGAATACCAGTAAGAAGGGAGCACTGTCACTTGGCTGCCAAACAGATCTTTCTATCTACGTCCTCATATAGGTGCTAGAGTTGTGTAGAGAGCGGTAGCAAATGAGGCATAGGATAGGGAGACGAATGCCAGGTTGAGATTAATATTCAGATTTGAATTTTTAGTGAGCTTTGGATTTTCACAATATTACACAAGCCATAGAAAGCATTATTATCGCTTGATAAAACATTTTTCTCTTAGTGTTGCATTAACTTGGCAATATTCAAGTTCTAATAATGGACTAACAGTGGACTTTCCCATCTGCAGATTATACTGAATGGCCAGCGGAGGCAGTATTGCAGAGAAGAATATCTCTGCGTTGCTGAGAAAAAAAAGAAAATCCAATCATCAGCTTTGCAAGCCTCTTTCAATTTATATGGTAAGGCACACATTTGAGACTTATACATTTATTTGAAGGTGTGGGGTTGATCATAACATTCTGGAGTTCTCCAGAGGTTAACTGATAGGGATGTGCTAAAATGAAGATGTTAAAATCTGTTAGTCCTAATTTTTATGATTCCCAATAAATGTAGCATAAACCTTCCTCCCTTAATTTATCAGACCACTGAATTGCTATTGGTGTACCATAACCCACAAGAATACCAGTAAGAAGGGTGCACTGTCACTTGGCTGCCAAACAGATCTTTCTATCTACGTCCTCATATAGGTGCTAGAGTTGTGTAGAGAGCGGTAGCAAATGAGGCATAGGATAGGGAGACGAATGCCAGGTTGAGATTAATATTCAGATTTGAATTTTTAGTGAGCTTTGGATTTTCACAATATTACACAAGCCATAGAAAGCATTATTATCGCTTGATAAAACATTTTTCTCATAGTGTTGCATTAACTTGGCAATATTCAAATTCTAATAATGGACTAACAGTGGACTTTTCCATCTGCAGATTATACTGAATGGCCAGCGGAGGCAGTATTGCAGAGGAGAATCTCTCTGCGTCGCAGGAAAAAAAAAAGAAAACCCATTCATCATCTTTGCAAGCCTCTTTCAATTTATATGGTAAGTCACACATTTGAGACTTATACATTTGTTTGAATGTGTGGGGTTGATCATAACATTCTGGAGCTCTCCATAGGTTAACTGATAGGGATGTGCTAAAATGAAGATGTTAAAATCTGTTAGTCCTAATTTTTATGATTCCCAATAAATGTAGCATAAACCTTCCTCCCTTAATTTATCAGACCACTGAATTGCTATTGGTGTACCATAACCCACAAGAATACCAGTAAGAAGGGTGCACTGTCACTTGGCTGCCAAACAGATCTTTCTATCTACGTCCTCATATAGGTGCTAGAGTTGTGTAGAGAGCGGTAGCAAATGAGGCATAGGATAGGGAGACGAATGCCAGGTTGAGATTAATATTCAGATTTGAATTTTTAGTGAGCTTTGGATTTTCACAATATTACACAAGCCATAGAAAGCATTATTATCGCTTGATAAAACATTTTTCTCATAGTGTTGCATTAACTTGGCAATATTCAAGTTCTAATAATGGACTAACAGTGGACTTTCCCATCTGCAGATTATACTGAATGGCCAGCGGAGGCAGTATTGCAGAGAAGAATATCTCTGCGTTGCTGAGAAAAAAAAGAAAATCCAATCATCAGCTTTGCAAGCCTCTTTCAATTTATATGGTAAGTCACACATTTGAGACTTATACATTTATTTGAAGGTGTGGGGTTGATCATAACATTCTGGAGTTCTCCAGAGGTTAACTGATAGGGATGTGCTAAAATGAAGATGTTAGAATCTGTTAGTCCTAGTTTTTATGATTCCCAATAACTGTAGCATAAACCTTCCACCCTTAATTTATCAGACCACTGAATTGCTATTGGTGTACCATAACCCACAAGAATTCCAGTAAGAAGGATGCACTGTCACTTGGCTGCCAAACAGATCTTTCTATCTACGTCCTCATATAGGTGCTAGAGTTGTGTAGAGAGCGGTAGCAAATGAGGCATACGATTGGGAGACGAATGCCAGGTTGAGATTAATATTCAGATTTGAATTTTTAGTGAGCTTGAAATTTTCACAATATTACACAAGCCATAGAAAGCATTATTATCGCTTGATAAAACATTTTTCTCATAGTCTTGCATTAACTTGGCAATATTCAAGTTCTAATAATGGACTAACAGTGGACTTTCCCATCTGCAGATTATACTGAATGGCCAGCGGAGGCAGTATTGCAGAGAAGAATATCTCTGCGTTGCTGAGAAAAAAAAGAAAATCCAATCATCAGCTTTGCAAGCCTCTTTCAATTTATATGGTAAGTCACACATTTGAGACTTATACATGTATTTGAAGGTGTGGGGTTGATCATAACATTCTGGAGTTCTCCAGAGGTTAACTGATAGGGATGTGCTAAAATGAAGATGTTAAAATCTGTTAGTCCTAATTTTTATGATTCCCAATAAATGTAGCATAAACCTTCCTCCCTTAATTTATCAGACCACTGAATTGCTATTGGTGTACCATAACCCACAAGAATACCAGTAAGAAGGGTGCACTGTCACTTGGCTGCCAAACAGATCTTTCTATCTACGTCCTCATATAGGTGCTAGAGTTGTGTACAGAGCGGTAGCAAATGAGGCATAGGATAGGGAGACGAATGCCAGGTTGAGATTAATATTCAGATTTGAATTTTTAGTGAGCTTTGGATTTTCACAATATTACACAAGCCATAGAAAGCATTATTATCGCTTGATAAAACATTTTTCTCATAGTGTTGCATTAACTTGGCAATATTCAAGTTCTAATAATGGACTAACAGTGGACTTTTCCATCTGCAGATTATACTGAATGGCCAGCGGAGGCAGTATTGCAGAGAAGAATATCTCTGCGTTGCTGAGAAAAAAAAGAAAATCCAATCATCAGCTTTGCAAGCCTCTTTCAATTTATATGGTAAGTCACACATTTGAGACTTATACATTTATTTGAAGGTGTGGGGTTGATCATAACATTCTGGAGTTCTCCAGAGGTTAACTGATAGGGATGTGCTAAAATGAAGATGTTAGAATCTGTTAGTCCTAGTTTTTATGATTCCCAATAACTGTAGCATAAACCTTCCACCCTTAATTTATCAGACCACTGAATTGCTATTGGTGTACCATAACCCACAAGAATTCCAGTAAGAAGGATGCACTGTCACTTGGCTGCCAAACAGATCTTTCTATCTACGTCCTCATATAGGTGCTAGAGTTGTGTAGAGAGCGGTAGCAAATGAGGCATACGATTGGGAGACGAATGCCAGGTTGAGATTAATATTCAGATTTGAATTTTTAGTGAGTTTTAAATTTTCACAATATTACACAAGCCATAGAAAGCATTATTATCGCTTGATAAAACATTTTTCTCATAGTGTTGCATTAACTTGGCAATATTCAAGTTCTAATAATGGACTAACAGTGGACTTTTCCATCTGCAGATTATACTGAATGGCCAGCGGAGGCAGTATTGCAGAGGAGAATCTCTCTGCGTCGCAGGAAAAAAAAAAGAAAACCCATTCATCATCTTTGCAAGCCTCTTTCAATTTATATGGTAAGTCACACATTTGAGACTTATACATTTGTTTGAATGTGTGGGGTTGATCATAACATTCTGGAGCTCTCCATAGGTTAACTGATAGGGATGTGCTAAAATGAAGATGTTAAAATCTGTTAGTCCTAATTTTTATGATTCCCAATAAATGTAGCATAAACCTTCCTCCCTTAATTTATCAGACCACTGAATTGCTATTGGTGTACCATAACCCACAAGAATTCCAGTAAGAAGGATGCACTGTCACTTGGCTGCCAAACAGATCTTTCTATCTACGTCCTCATATAGGTGCTAGAGTTGTGTAGAGAGCGGTAGCAAATGAGGCATAGGATAGGGAGACAAATGCCAGGTTGAGATTAATATTCAGATTTGAATTTTTAGTGAGCTTTGGATTTTCACAATATTACACAAGCCATAGAAAGCATTATTATCGCTTGATAAAACATTTTTCTCATAGTGTTGCATTAACTTGGCAATATTCAAGTTCTAATAATGGACTAACAGTGGACTTTCCCATCTGCAGATTATACTGAATGGCCAGCGGAGGCAGTATTGCAGAGAAGAATATCTCTGCGTTGCTGAGAAAAAAAAGAAAATCCAATCATCAGCTTTGCAAGCCTCTTTCAATTTATATGGTAAGTCACACATTTGAGACTTATACATTTATTTGAAGGTGTGGGGTTGATCATAACATTCTGGAGTTCTCCAGAGGTTAACTGATAGGGAGTGCTAAAATGAAGATGTTAAAATCTGTTAGTCCTAATTTTTATGATTCCCAATAAATGTAGCATAAACCTTCCTCCCTTAATTTATCAGACCACTGAATTGCTATTGGTGTACCATAACCCACAAGAATTCCAGTAAGAAGGGTGCACTGTCACTTGGCTGCCAAACAGATCTTTCTATCTACGTCCTCATATAGGTGCTAGAGTTGTGTACAGAGCGGTAGCAAATGAGGCATAGGATAGGGAGACGAATGCCAGGTTGAGATTAATATTCAGATTTGAATTTTTAGTGAGCTTTGGATTTTCACAATATTACACAAGCCATAGAAAGCATTATTATCGCTTGATAAAACATTTTTCTCATAGTGTTGCATTAACTTGGCAATATTCAAGTTCTAATAATGGACTAACAGTGGACTTTTCCATCTGCAGATTATACTGAATGGCCAGCGGAGGCAGTATTGCAGAGAAGAATATCTCTGCGTTGCTGAGAAAAAAAAGAAAATCCAATCATCAGCTTTGCAAGCCTCTTTCAATTTATATGGTAAGTCACACATTTGAGACTTATACATTTATTTGAAGGTGTGGGGTTGATCATAACATTCTGGAGTTCTCCAGAGGTTAACTGATAGGGAGTGCTAAAATGAAGATGTTAAAATCTGTTAGTCCTAATTTTTATGATTCCCAATAAATGTAGCATAAACCTTCCTCCCTTAATTTATCAGACCACTGAATTGCTATTGGTGTACCATAACCCACAAGAATTCCAGTAAGAAGGGTGCACTGTCACTTGGCTGCCAAACAGATCTTTCTATCTACGTCCTCATATAGGTGCTAGAGTTGTGTACAGAGCGGTAGCAAATGAGGCATAGGATAGGGAGACGAATGCCAGGTTGAGATTAATATTCAGATTTGAATTTTTAGTGAGCTTTGGATTTTCACAATATTACACAAGCCATAGAAAGCATTATTATCGCTTGATAAAACATTTTTCTCATAGTGTTGCATTAACTTGGCAATATTCAAGTTCTAATAATGGACTAACAGTGGACTTTTCCATCTGCAGATTATACTGAATGGCCAGCGGAGGCAGTATTGCAGAGAAGAATATCTCTGCGTTGCTGAGAAAAAAAAGAAAATCCAATCATCAGCTTTGCAAGCCTCTTTCAATTTATATGGTAAGTCACACATTTGAGACTTATACATTTATTTGAAGGTGTGGGGTTGATCATAACATTCTGGAGTTCTCCAGAGGTTAACTGATAGGGATGTGCTAAAATGAAGATGTTAAAATCTGTTAGTCCTAATTTTTATGATTCCCAATAAATGTAGCATAAACCTTCCTCCCTTAATTTATCAGACCACTGAATTGCTATTGGTGTACCATAACCCACAAGAATACCAGTAAGAAGGGTGCACTGTCACTTGGCTGCCAAACAGATCTTTCTATCTACGTCCTCATATAGGTGCTAGAGTTGTGTAGAGAGCGGTAGGAAATGAGGCATAGGATAGGGAGACGAATGCCAGGTTGAGATTAATATTCAGATTTGAATTTTTAGTGAGCTTTGGATTTTCACAATATTACACAAGCCATAGAAAGCATTATTATCGCTTGATAAAACATTTTTCTCATAGTGTTGCATTAACTTGGCAATATTCAAATTCTAATAATGGACTAACAGTGGACTTTTCCATCTGCAGATTATACTGAATGGCCAGCGGAGGCAGTATTGCAGAGGAGAATCTCTCTGCGTCGCAGGAAAAAAAAAAGAAAACCCATTCATCATCTTTGCAAGCCTCTTTCAATTTATATGGTAAGTCACACATTTGAGACTTATACATTTGTTTGAATGTGTGGGGTTGATCATAACATTCTGGAGCTCTCCATAGGTTAACTGATAGGGATGTGCTAAAATGAAGATGTTAAAATCTGTTAGTCCTAATTTTTATGATTCCCAATAAATGTAGCATAAACCTTCCTCCCTTAATTTATCAGACCACTGAATTGCTATTGGTGTACCATAACCCACAAGAATACCAGTAAGAAGGGTGCACTGTCACTTGGCTGCCAAACAGATCTTTCTATCTACGTCCTCATATAGGTGCTAGAGTTGTGTAGAGAGCGGTAGCAAATGAGGCATAGGATAGGGAGACGAATGCCAGGTTGAGATTAATATTCAGATTTGAATTTTTAGTGAGCTTTGGATTTTCACAATATTACACAAGCCATAGAAAGCATTATTATCGCTTGATAAAACATTTTTCTCATAGTGTTGCATTAACTTGGCAATATTCAAGTTCTAATAATGGACTAACAGTGGACTTTTCCATCTGCAGATTATACTGAATGGCCAGCGGAGGCAGTATTGCAGAGGAGAATCTCTCTGCGTCGCAGGAAAAAAAAAAGAAAACCCATTCATCATCTTTGCAAGCCTCTTTCAATTTATATGGTAAGTCACACATTTGAGACTTATACATTTGTTTGAATGTGTGGGGTTGATCATAACATTCTGGAGCTCTCCATAGGTTAACTGATAGGGATGTGCTAAAATGAAGATGTTAAAATCTGTTAGTCCTAATTTTTATGATTCCCAATAAATGTAGCATAAACCTTCCTCCCTTAATTTATCAGACCACTGAATTGCTATTGGTGTACCATAACCCACAAGAATTCCAGTAAGAAGGATGCACTGTCACTTGGCTGCCAAACAGATCTTTCTATCTACGTCCTCATATAGGTGCTAGAGTTGTGTAGAGAGCGGTAGCAAATGAGGCATAGGATAGGGAGACAAATGCCAGGTTGAGATTAATATTCAGATTTGAATTTTTAGTGAGCTTTGGATTTTCACAATATTACACAAGCCATAGAAAGCATTATTATCGCTTGATAAAACATTTTTCTCATAGTGTTGCATTAACTTGGCAATATTCAAGTTCTAATAATGGACTAACAGTGGACTTTCCCATCTGCAGATTATACTGAATGGCCAGCGGAGGCAGTATTGCAGAGAAGAATATCTCTGCGTTGCTGAGAAAAAAAAGAAAATCCAATCATCAGCTTTGCAAGCCTCTTTCAATTTATATGGTAAGTCACACATTTGAGACTTATACATTTATTTGAAGGTGTGGGGTTGATCATAACATTCTGGAGTTCTCCAGAGGTTAACTGATAGGGAGTGCTAAAATGAAGATGTTAAAATCTGTTAGTCCTAATTTTTATGATTCCCAATAAATGTAGCATAAACCTTCCTCCCTTAATTTATCAGACCACTGAATTGCTATTGGTGTACCATAACCCACAAGAATTCCAGTAAGAAGGGTGCACTGTCACTTGGCTGCCAAACAGATCTTTCTATCTACGTCCTCATATAGGTGCTAGAGTTGTGTACAGAGCGGTAGCAAATGAGGCATAGGATAGGGAGACGAATGCCAGGTTGAGATTAATATTCAGATTTGAATTTTTAGTGAGCTTTGGATTTTCACAATATTACACAAGCCATAGAAAGCATTATTATCGCTTGATAAAACATTTTTCTCATAGTGTTGCATTAACTTGGCAATATTCAAGTTCTAATAATGGACTAACAGTGGACTTTTCCATCTGCAGATTATACTGAATGGCCAGCGGAGGCAGTATTGCAGAGAAGAATATCTCTGCGTTGCTGAGAAAAAAAAGAAAATCCAATCATCAGCTTTGCAAGCCTCTTTCAATTTATATGGTAAGTCACACATTTGAGACTTATACATTTATTTGAAGGTGTGGGGTTGATCATAACATTCTGGAGTTCTCCAGAGGTTAACTGATAGGGAGTGCTAAAATGAAGATGTTAAAATCTGTTAGTCCTAATTTTTATGATTCCCAATAAATGTAGCATAAACCTTCCTCCCTTAATTTATCAGACCACTGAATTGCTATTGGTGTACCATAACCCACAAGAATTCCAGTAAGAAGGGTGCACTGTCACTTGGCTGCCAAACAGATCTTTCTATCTACGTCCTCATATAGGTGCTAGAGTTGTGTACAGAGCGGTAGCAAATGAGGCATAGGATAGGGAGACGAATGCCAGGTTGAGATTAATATTCAGATTTGAATTTTTAGTGAGCTTTGGATTTTCACAATATTACACAAGCCATAGAAAGCATTATTATCGCTTGATAAAACATTTTTCTCATAGTGTTGCATTAACTTGGCAATATTCAAGTTCTAATAATGGACTAACAGTGGACTTTTCCATCTGCAGATTATACTGAATGGCCAGCGGAGGCAGTATTGCAGAGAAGAATATCTCTGCGTTGCTGAGAAAAAAAAGAAAATCCAATCATCAGCTTTGCAAGCCTCTTTCAATTTATATGGTAAGTCACACATTTGAGACTTATACATTTATTTGAAGGTGTGGGGTTGATCATAACATTCTGGAGTTCTCCAGAGGTTAACTGATAGGGATGTGCTAAAATGAAGATGTTAAAATCTGTTAGTCCTAATTTTTATGATTCCCAATAAATGTAGCATAAACCTTCCTCCCTTAATTTATCAGACCACTGAATTGCTATTGGTGTACCATAACCCACAAGAATACCAGTAAGAAGGGTGCACTGTCACTTGGCTGCCAAACAGATCTTTCTATCTACGTCCTCATATAGGTGCTAGAGTTGTGTAGAGAGCGGTAGGAAATGAGGCATAGGATAGGGAGACGAATGCCAGGTTGAGATTAATATTCAGATTTGAATTTTTAGTGAGCTTTGGATTTTCACAATATTACACAAGCCATAGAAAGCATTATTATCGCTTGATAAAACATTTTTCTCATAGTGTTGCATTAACTTGGCAATATTCAAATTCTAATAATGGACTAACAGTGGACTTTTCCATCTGCAGATTATACTGAATGGCCAGCGGAGGCAGTATTGCAGAGGAGAATCTCTCTGCGTCGCAGGAAAAAAAAAAGAAAACCCATTCATCATCTTTGCAAGCCTCTTTCAATTTATATGGTAAGTCACACATTTGAGACTTATACATTTGTTTGAATGTGTGGGGTTGATCATAACATTCTGGAGCTCTCCATAGGTTAACTGATAGGGATGTGCTAAAATGAAGATGTTAAAATCTGTTAGTCCTAATTTTTATGATTCCCAATAAATGTAGCATAAACCTTCCTCCCTTAATTTATCAGACCACTGAATTGCTATTGGTGTACCATAACCCACAAGAATACCAGTAAGAAGGGTGCACTGTCACTTGGCTGCCAAACAGATCTTTCTATCTACGTCCTCATATAGGTGCTAGAGTTGTGTAGAGAGCGGTAGCAAATGAGGCATAGGATAGGGAGACGAATGCCAGGTTGAGATTAATATTCAGATTTGAATTTTTAGTGAGCTTTGGATTTTCACAATATTACACAAGCCATAGAAAGCATTATTATCGCTTGATAAAACATTTTTCTCATAGTGTTGCATTAACTTGGCAATATTCAAGTTCTAATAATGGACTAACAGTGGACTTTCCCATCTGCAGATTATACTGAATGGCCAGCGGAGGCAGTATTGCAGAGAAGAATATCTCTGCGTTGCTGAGAAAAAAAAGAAAATCCAATCATCAGCTTTGCAAGCCTCTTTCAATTTATATGGTAAGTCACACATTTGAGACTTATACATTTATTTGAAGGTGTGGGGTTGATCATAACATTCTGGAGTTCTCCAGAGGTTAACTGATAGGGATGTGCTAAAATGAAGATGTTAGAATCTGTTAGTCCTAGTTTTTATGATTCCCAATAACTGTAGCATAAACCTTCCACCCTTAATTTATCAGACCACTGAATTGCTATTGGTGTACCATAACCCACAAGAATTCCAGTAAGAAGGATGCACTGTCACTTGGCTGCCAAACAGATCTTTCTATCTACGTCCTCATATAGGTGCTAGAGTTGTGTAGAGAGCGGTAGCAAATGAGGCATAGGATAGGGAGACGAATGCCAGGTTGAGATTAATATTCAGATTTGAATTTTTAGTGAGCTTTGGATTTTCACAATATTACACAAGCCATAGAAAGCATTATTATCGCTTGATAAAACATTTTTCTCATAGTGTTGCATTAACTTGGCAATATTCAAGTTCTAATAATGGACTAACAGTGGACTTTTCCATCTGCAGATTATACTGAATGGCCAGCGGAGGCAGTATTGCAGAGAAGAATATCTCTGCGTTGCTGAGAAAAAAAAGAAAATCCAATCATCAGCTTTGCAAGCCTCTTTCAATTTATATGGTAAGTCACACATTTGAGACTTATACATTTATTTGAAGGTGTGGGGTTGATCATAACATTCTGGAGTTCTCCAGAGGTTAACTGATAGGGATGTGCTAAAATGAAGATGTTAGAATCTGTTAGTCCTAGTTTTTATGATTCCCAATAACTGTAGCATAAACCTTCCACCCTTAATTTATCAGACCACTGAATTGCTATTGGTGTACCATAACCCACAAGAATTCCAGTAAGAAGGATGCACTGTAACTTGGCTGCCAAACAGATCTTTCTATCTACGTCCTCATATAGGTGCTAGAGTTGTGTAGAGAGCGGTAGCAAATGAGGCATACGATTGGGAGACGAATGCCAGGTTGAGATTAATATTCAGATTTGAATTTTTAGTGAGTTTTAAATTTTCACAATATTACACAAGCCATAGAAAGCATTATTATCGCTTGATAAAACATTTTTCTCATAGTGTTGCATTAACTTGGCAATATTCAAGTTCTAATAATGGACTAACAGTGGACTTTTCCATCTGCAGATTATACTGAATGGCCAGCGGAGGCAGTATTGCAGAGGAGAATCTCTCTGCGTCGCAGGAAAAAAAAAAGAAAACCCATTCATCATCTTTGCAAGCCTCTTTCAATTTATATGGTAAGTCACACATTTGAGACTTATACATTTGTTTGAATGTGTGGGGTTGATCATAACATTCTGGAGCTCTCCATAGGTTAACTGATAGGGATGTGCTAAAATGAAGATGTTAAAATCTGTTAGTCCTAATTTTTATGATTCCCAATAAATGTAGCATAAACCTTCCACCCTTAATATATCAGACCACTGAATTGCTATTGGTGTACCATAACCCACAAGAATACCAGTAAGAAGGGAGCACTGTCACTTGGCTGCCAAACAGATCTTTCTATCTACGTCCTCATATAGGTGCTAGAGTTGTGTAGAGAGCGGTAGCAAATGAGGCATAGGATAGGGAGACGAATGCCAGGTTGAGATTAATATTCAGATTTGAATTTTTAGTGAGCTTTGGATTTTCACAATATTACACAAGCCATAGAAAGCATTATTATCGCTTGATAAAACATTTTTCTCTTAGTGTTGCATTAACTTGGCAATATTCAAGTTCTAATAATGGACTAACAGTGGACTTTCCCATCTGCAGATTATACTGAATGGCCAGCGGAGGCAGTATTGCAGAGAAGAATATCTCTGCGTTGCTGAGAAAAAAAAGAAAATCCAATCATCAGCTTTGCAAGCCTCTTTCAATTTATATGGTAAGGCACACATTTGAGACTTATACATTTATTTGAAGGTGTGGGGTTGATCATAACATTCTGGAGTTCTCCAGAGGTTAACTGATAGGGATGTGCTAAAATGAAGATGTTAAAATCTGTTAGTCCTAATTTTTATGATTCCCAATAAATGTAGCATAAACCTTCCTCCCTTAATTTATCAGACCACTGAATTGCTATTGGTGTACCATAACCCACAAGAATACCAGTAAGAAGGGTGCACTGTCACTTGGCTGCCAAACAGATCTTTCTATCTACGTCCTCATATAGGTGCTAGAGTTGTGTAGAGAGCGGTAGCAAATGAGGCATAGGATAGGGAGACGAATGCCAGGTTGAGATTAATATTCAGATTTGAATTTTTAGTGAGCTTTGGATTTTCACAATATTACACAAGCCATAGAAAGCATTATTATCGCTTGATAAAACATTTTTCTCATAGTGTTGCATTAACTTGGCAATATTCAAATTCTAATAATGGACTAACAGTGGACTTTTCCATCTGCAGATTATACTGAATGGCCAGCGGAGGCAGTATTGCAGAGGAGAATCTCTCTGCGTCGCAGGAAAAAAAAAAGAAAACCCATTCATCATCTTTGCAAGCCTCTTTCAATTTATATGGTAAGTCACACATTTGAGACTTATACATTTGTTTGAATGTGTGGGGTTGATCATAACATTCTGGAGCTCTCCATAGGTTAACTGATAGGGATGTGCTAAAATGAAGATGTTAAAATCTGTTAGTCCTAATTTTTATGATTCCCAATAAATGTAGCATAAACCTTCCTCCCTTAATTTATCAGACCACTGAATTGCTATTGGTGTACCATAACCCACAAGAATACCAGTAAGAAGGGTGCACTGTCACTTGGCTGCCAAACAGATCTTTCTATCTACGTCCTCATATAGGTGCTAGAGTTGTGTAGAGAGCGGTAGCAAATGAGGCATAGGATAGGGAGACGAATGCCAGGTTGAGATTAATATTCAGATTTGAATTTTTAGTGAGCTTTGGATTTTCACAATATTACACAAGCCATAGAAAGCATTATTATCGCTTGATAAAACATTTTTCTCATAGTGTTGCATTAACTTGGCAATATTCAAGTTCTAATAATGGACTAACAATGGACTTTCCCATCTGCAGATTATACTGAATGGCCAGCGGAGGCAGTATTGCAGAGAAGAATATCTCTGCGTTGCTGAGAAAAAAAAGAAAATCCAATCATCAGCTTTGCAAGCCTCTTTCAATTTATATGGTAAGTCACACATTTGAGACTTATACATTTATTTGAAGGTGTGGGGTTGATCATAACATTCTGGAGTTCTCCAGAGGTTAACTGATAGGGATGTGCTAAAATGAAGATGTTAGAATCTGTTAGTCCTAGTTTTTATGATTCCCAATAACTGTAGCATAAACCTTCCACCCTTAATTTATCAGACCACTGAATTGCTATTGGTGTACCATAACCCACAAGAATTCCAGTAAGAAGGATGCACTGTCACTTGGCTGCCAAACAGATCTTTCTATCTACGTCCTCATATAGGTGCTAGAGTTGTGTAGAGAGCGGTAGCAAATGAGGCATACGATTGGGAGACGAATGCCAGGTTGAGATTAATATTCAGATTTGAATTTTTAGTGAGCTTGAAATTTTCACAATATTACACAAGCCATAGAAAGCATTATTATCGCTTGATAAAACATTTTTCTCATAGTCTTGCATTAACTTGGCAATATTCAAGTTCTAATAATGGACTAACAGTGGACTTTCCCATCTGCAGATTATACTGAATGGCCAGCGGAGGCAGTATTGCAGAGAAGAATATCTCTGCGTTGCTGAGAAAAAAAAGAAAATCCAATCATCAGCTTTGCAAGCCTCTTTCAATTTATATGGTAAGTCACACATTTGAGACTTATACATGTATTTGAAGGTGTGGGGTTGATCATAACATTCTGGAGTTCTCCAGAGGTTAACTGATAGGGATGTGCTAAAATGAAGATGTTAGAATCTGTTAGTCCTAGTTTTTATGATTCCCAATAACTGTAGCATAAACCTTCCACCCTTAATTTATCAGACCACTGAATTGCTATTGGTGTACCATAACCCACAAGAATTCCAGTAAGAAGGATGCACTGTCACTTGGCTGCCAAACAGATCTTTCTATCTACGTCCTCATATAGGTGCTAGAGTTGTGTAGAGAGCGGTAGCAAATGAGGCATACGATTGGGAGACGAATGCCAGGTTGAGATTAATATTCAGATTTGAATTTTTAGTGAGTTTTAAATTTTCACAATATTACACAAGCCATAGAAAGCATTATTATCGCTTGATAAAACATTTTTCTCATAGTGTTGCATTAACTTGGCAATATTCAAGTTCTAATAATGGACTAACAATGGACTTTCCCATCTGCAGATTATACTGAATGGCCAGCGGAGGCAGTATTGCAGAGAAGAATATCTCTGCGTTGCTGAGAAAAAAAAGAAAATCCAATCATCAGCTTTGCAAGCCTCTTTCAATTTATATGGTAAGTCACACATTTGAGACTTATACATTTATTTGAAGGTGTGGGGTTGATCATAACATTCTGGAGTTCTCCAGAGGTTAACTGATAGGGATGTGCTAAAATGAAGATGTTAGAATCTGTTAGTCCTAGTTTTTATGATTCCCAATAACTGTAGCATAAACCTTCCACCCTTAATTTATCAGACCACTGAATTGCTATTGGTGTACCATAACCCACAAGAATTCCAGTAAGAAGGATGCACTGTCACTTGGCTGCCAAACAGATCTTTCTATCTACGTCCTCATATAGGTGCTAGAGTTGTGTAGAGAGCGGTAGCAAATGAGGCATACGATTGGGAGACGAATGCCAGGTTGAGATTAATATTCAGATTTGAATTTTTAGTGAGCTTGAAATTTTCACAATATTACACAAGCCATAGAAAGCATTATTATCGCTTGATAAAACATTTTTCTCATAGTCTTGCATTAACTTGGCAATATTCAAGTTCTAATAATGGACTAACAGTGGACTTTCCCATCTGCAGATTATACTGAATGGCCAGCGGAGGCAGTATTGCAGAGAAGAATATCTCTGCGTTGCTGAGAAAAAAAAGAAAATCCAATCATCAGCTTTGCAAGCCTCTTTCAATTTATATGGTAAGTCACACATTTGAGACTTATACATGTATTTGAAGGTGTGGGGTTGATCATAACATTCTGGAGTTCTCCAGAGGTTAACTGATAGGGATGTGCTAAAATGAAGATGTTAGAATCTGTTAGTCCTAGTTTTTATGATTCCCAATAACTGTAGCATAAACCTTCCACCCTTAATTTATCAGACCACTGAATTGCTATTGGTGTACCATAACCCACAAGAATTCCAGTAAGAAGGATGCACTGTCACTTGGCTGCCAAACAGATCTTTCTATCTACGTCCTCATATAGGTGCTAGAGTTGTGTAGAGAGCGGTAGCAAATGAGGCATACGATTGGGAGACGAATGCCAGGTTGAGATTAATATTCAGATTTGAATTTTTAGTGAGTTTTAAATTTTCACAATATTACACAAGCCATAGAAAGCATTATTATCGCTTGATAAAACATTTTTCTCATAGTGTTGCATTAACTTGGCAATATTCAAGTTCTAATAATGGACTAACAGTGGACTTTCCCATCTGCAGATTATACTGAATGGCCAGCGGAGGCAGTATTGCAGAGAAGAATATCTCTGCGTTGCTGAGAAAAAAAAGAAAATCCAATCATCAGCTTTGCAAGCCTCTTTCAATTTATATGGTAAGTCACACATTTGAGACTTATACATTTATTTGAAGGTGTGGGGTTGATCATAACATTCTGGAGTTCTCCAGAGGTTAACTGATAGGGATGTGCTAAAATGAAGATGTTAAAATCTGTTAGTCCTAATTTTTATGATTCCCAATAAATGTAGCATAAACCTTCCTCCCTTAATTTATCAGACCACTGAATTGCTATTGGTGTACCATAACCCACAAGAATTCCAGTAAGAAGGATGCACTGTCACTTGGCTGCCAAACAGATCTTTCTATCTACGTCCTCATATAGGTGCTAGAGTTGTGTAGAGAGCGGTAGCAAATGAGGCATAGGATAGGGAGACAAATGCCAGGTTGAGATTAATATTCAGATTTGAATTTTTAGTGAGCTTTGGATTTTCACAATATTACATAAGCCATAGAAAGCATTATTATCGCTTGATAAAACATTTTTCTCATAGTGTTGCATTAACTTGGCAATATTCAAGTTCTAATAATGGACTAACAGTGGACTTTTCCATCTGCAGATTATACTGAATGGCCAGCGGAGGCAGTATTGCAGAGGAGAATCTCTCTGCGTCGCAGGAAAAAAAAAAGAAAACCCATTCATCATCTTTGCAAGCCTCTTTCAATTTATATGGTAAGTCACACATTTGAGACTTATACATTTGTTTGAATGTGTGGGGTTGATCATAACATTCTGGAGCTCTCCATAGGTTAACTGATAGGGATGTGCTAAAATGAAGATGTTAAAATCTGTTAGTCCTAATTTTTATGATTCCCAATAAATGTAGCATAAACCTTCCTCCCTTAATTTATCAGACCACTGAATTGCTATTGGTGTACCATAACCCACAAGAATACCAGTAAGAAGGGTGCACTGTCACTTGGCTGCCAAACAGATCTTTCTATCTACGTCCTCATATAGGTGCTAGAGTTGTGTAGAGAGCGGTAGCAAATGAGGCATAGGATAGGGAGACGAATGCCAGGTTGAGATTAATATTCAGATTTGAATTTTTAGTGAGCTTTGGATTTTCACAATATTACACAAGCCATAGAAAGCATTATTATCGCTTGATAAAACATTTTTCTCATAGTGTTGCATTAACTTGGCAATATTCAAGTTCTAATAATGGACTAACAGTGGACTTTTCCATCTGCAGATTATACTGAATGGCCAGCGGAGGCAGTATTGCAGAGAAGAATATCTCTGCGTTGCTGAGAAAAAATAGAAAATCCAATCATCAGCTTTGCAAGCCTCTTTCAATTTATATGGTAAGTCACACATTTGAGACTTATACATTTATTTGAAGGTGTGGGGGTGATCATAACATTCTGGAGTTCTCCAGAGGTTAACTGATAGGGATGTGCTAAAATGAAGATGTTAGAATCTGTTAGTCCTAGTTTTTATGATTCCCAAAAACTGTAGCATAAACCTTCCACCCTTAATTTATCAGACCACTGAATTGCTATTGGTGTACCATAACCCACAAGAATTCCAGTAAGAAGGATGCACTGTCACTTGGCTGCCAAACAGATCTTTCTATCTACGTCGTCATATAGGTGCTAGAGTTGTGTAGAGAGCGGTAGCAAATGAGGCATAGGATAGGGAGACAAATGCCAGGTTGAGATTAATATTCAGATTTGAATTTTTAGTGAGCTTTGGATTTTCACAATATTACATAAGCCATAGAAAGCATTATTATCGCTTGATAAAACATTTTTCTCATAGTGTTGCATTAACTTGGCAATATTCAAGTTCTAATAATGGACTAACAGTGGACTTTTCCATCTGCAGATTATACTGAATGGCCAGCGGAGGCAGTATTGCAGAGGAGAATCTCTCTGCGTCGCAGGAAAAAAAAAAGAAAACCCATTCATCATCTTTGCAAGCCTCTTTCAATTTATATGGTAAGTCACACATTTGAGACTTATACATTTGTTTGAATGTGTGGGGTTGATCATAACATTCTGGAGCTCTCCATAGGTTAACTGATAGGGATGTGCTAAAATGAAGATGTTAAAATCTGTTAGTCCTAATTTTTATGATTCCCAATAAATGTAGCATAAACCTTCCTCCCTTAATTTATCAGACCACTGAATTGCTATTGGTGTACCATAACCCACAAGAATACCAGTAAGAAGGGTGCACTGTCACTTGGCTGCCAAACAGATCTTTCTATCCACGTCCTCATATAGGTGCTAGAGTTGTGTAGAGAGCGGTAGCAAATGAGGCATAGGATAGGGAGACGAATGCCAGGTTGAGATTAATATTCAGATTTGAATTTTTAGTGAGCTTTGGATTTTCACAATATTACACAAGCCATAGAAAGCATTATTATCGCTTGATAAAACATTTTTCTCATAGTGTTGCATTAACTTGGCAATATTCAAGTTCTAATAATGGACTAACAGTGGACTTTTCCATCTGCAGATTATACTGAATGGCCAGCGGAGGCAGTATTGCAGAGAAGAATATCTCTGCGTTGCTGAGAAAAAAAAGAAAATCCAATCATCAGCTTTGCAAGCCTCTTTCAATTTATATGGTAAGTCACACATTTGAGACTTATACATTTATTTGAAGGTGTGGGGGTGATCATAACATTCTGGAGTTCTCCAGAGGTTAACTGATAGGGATGTGCTAAAATGAAGATGTTAGAATCTGTTAGTCCTAGTTTTTATGATTCCCAATAACTGTAGCATAAACCTTCCACCCTTAATTTATCAGACCACTGAATTCCTATTGGTGTACCATAACCCACAAGAATTCCAGTAAGAAGGATGCACTGTCACTTGGCTGCCAAACAGATCTTTCTATCTACGTCCTCATATAGGTGCTAGAGTTGTGTAGAGAGCGGTAGCAAATGAGGCATAGGATAGGGAGACAAATGCCAGGTTGAGATTAATATTCAGATTTGAATTTTTAGTGAGCTTTGGATTTTCACAATATTACATAAGCCATAGAAAGCATTATTATCGCTTGATAAAACATTTTTCTCATAGTGTTGCATTAACTTGGCAATATTCAAGTTCTTATAATGGACTAACAGTGGACTTTTCCATCTGCAGATTATACTGAATGGCCAGCGGAGGCAGTATTGCAGAGGAGAATCTCTCTGCGTCGCAGGAAAAAAAAAAGAAAACCCATTCATCAGCTTTGCAAGCCTCTTTCAATTTATATGGTAAGTCACACATTTGAGACTTATACATTTATTTGAAGGTGTGGGGTTGATCATAACATTCTGGAGTTCTCCAGAGGTTAACTGATAGGGATGTGCTAAAATGAAGATGTTAGAATCTGTTAGTCCTAGTTTTTATGATTCCCAATACCTGTAGCATAAACCTTCCTCCATTAATTTATCAGACCATTGAATTGCTACTGGTGTACCATAACCCACAAGAATTCCAGTAAGAAGGGTGCACTGTCACTTGGCTGCCAAACAGATCTTTCTATCTACGTCCTCATATAGGTGCTAGAGTTGTGTACAGAGCGGTAGCAAATGAGGCATAGGATAGGGAGACGAATGCCAGGTTGAGATTAATATTCAGATTTGAATTTTTAGTGAGCTTGAAATTTTCACAATATTACACAAGCCATAGAAAGCATTATTATCGCTTGATAAAACATTTTTCTCATAGTGTTGCATTAACTTGGCAATATTCAAGTTCTAATAATGGACTAACAGTGGACTTTTCCATCTGCAGATTATACTGAATGGCCAGCGGAGGCAGTATTGCAGAGGAGAATCTCTCTGCGTCGCAGGAAAAAAAAAAGAAAACCCATTCATCATCTTTGCAAGCCTCTTTCAATTTATATGGTAAGTCACACATTTGAGACTTATACATTTGTTTGAATGTGTGGGGTTGATCATAACATTCTGGAGCTCTCCATAGGTTAACTGATAGGGATGTGCTAAAATGAAGATGTTAAAATCTGTTAGTCCTAATTTTTATGATTCCCAATAAATGTAGCATAAACCTTCCTCCCTTAATTTATCAGACCACTGAATTGCTATTGGTGTACCATAACCCACAAGAATACCAGTAAGAAGGGTGCACTGTCACTTGGCTGCCAAACAGATCTTTCTATCTACGTCCTCATATAGGTGCTAGAGTTGTGTAGAGAGCGGTAGCAAATGAGGCATAGGATAGGGAGACGAATGCCAGGTTGAGATTAATATTCAGATTTGAATTTTTAGTGAGCTTTGGATTTTCACAATATTACACAAGCCATAGAAAGCATTATTATCGCTTGATAAAACATTTTTCTCTTAGTGTTGCATTAACTTGGCAATATTCAAGTTCTAATAATGGACTAACAGTGGACTTTCCCATCTGCAGATTATACTGAATGGCCAGCGGAGGCAGTATTGCAGAGAAGAATATCTCTGCGTTGCTGAGAAAAAAAAGAAAATCCAATCATCAGCTTTGCAAGCCTCTTTCAATTTATATGGTAAGGCACACATTTGAGACTTATACATTTATTTGAAGGTGTGGGGTTGATCATAACATTCTGGAGTTCTCCAGAGGTTAACTGATAGGGATGTGCTAAAATGAAGATGTTAAAATCTGTTAGTCCTAATTTTTATGATTCCCAATAAATGTAGCATAAACCTTCCTCCCTTAATTTATCAGACCACTGAATTGCTATTGGTGTACCATAACCCACAAGAATACCAGTAAGAAGGGTGCACTGTCACTTGGCTGCCAAACAGATCTTTCTATCTACGTCCTCGTATAGGTGCTAGAGTTGTGTAGAGAGCGGTAGCAAATGAGGCATAGGATAGGGAGACGAATGCCAGGTTGAGATTAATATTCAGATTTGAATTTTTAGTGAGCTTTGGATTTTCACAATATTACACAAGCCATAGAAAGCATTATTATCGCTTGATAAAACATTTTTCTCATAGTGTTGCATTAACTTGGCAATATTCAAGTTCTAATAATGGACTAACAGTGGACTTTCCCATCTGCAGATTATACTGAATGGCCAGCGGAGGCAGTATTGCAGAGAAGAATATCTCTGCGTTGCTGAGAAAAGAAAGAAAATCCAATCATCAGCTTTGCAAGCCTCTTTCAATTTATATGGTAAGTCACACATTTGAGACTTATACATTTATATGAAGGTGTGGGGTTGATCATAACATTCTGGAGTTCTCCAGAGGTTAACTGATAGGGATGTGCTAAAATGAAGATGTTAGAATCTGTTAGTCCTAGTTTTTATGATTCCCAATAACTGTAGCATAAACCTTCCACCCTTAATTTATCAGACCACTGAATTGCTATTGGTGTACCATAACCCACAAGAATTCCAGTAAGAAGGATGCACTGTCACTTGGCTGCCAAACAGATCTTTCTATCTACGTCCTCATATAGGTGCTAGAGTTGTGTAGAGAGCGGTAACAAATGAGGCATAGGATTGGGAGACGAATGCCAGGTTGAGATTAATATTCAGATTTGAATTTTTAGTGAGCTTGAAATTTTCACAATATTACACAAGCCATAGAAAGCATTATTATCGCTTGATAAAACATTTTTCTCATAGTGTTGCATTAACTTGGCAATATTCAAGTTCTAATAATGGACTAACAGTGGACTTTTCCATCTGCAGATTATACTGAATGGCCAGCGGAGGCAGTATTGCAGAGGAGAATCTCTCTGCATCGCAGGAAAAAAAAAGAAAACCCATTCATCATCTTTGCAAGCCTCTTTCAATTTATATGGTAAGTCACACATTTGAGACTTATACATTTGTTTGAATGTGTGGGGTTGATCATAACATTCTGGAGCTCTCCATAGGTTAACTGATAGGGATGTGCTAAAATGAAGATGTTAAAATCTGTTAGTCCTAATTTTTATGATTCCCAATACCTGTAGCATAAACCTTCCTCCATTAATTTATCAGACCATTGAATTGCTATTGGTGTACCATAACCCACAAGAATTCCAGTAAGAAGGGTGCACTGTCACTTGGCTGCCAAACAGATCTTTCTATCTACGTCCTCATATAGGTGCTAGAGTTGTGTACAGAGCGGTAGCAAATGAGGCATAGGATAGGGAGACGAATACCAGGTTGAGATTAATATTCAGATTTGAATTTTTAGTGAGCTTTGGATTTTCACAATATTACACAAGCCATAGAAAGCATTATTATCGCTTGATAAAACATTTTTCTCATAGTGTTGCATTAACTTGGCAATATTCAAGTTCTAATAATGGACTAACAGTGGACTTTTCCATCTGCAGATTATACTGAATGGCCAGCGGAGGCAGTATTGCAGAGGAGAATCTCTCTGCGTCGCAGGAAAAAAAAAAGAAAACCCATTCATCATCTTTGCAAGCCTCTTTCAATTTATATGGTAAGTCACACATTTGAGACTTATACATTTGTTTGAATGTGTGGGGTTGATCATAACATTCTGGAGCTCTCCATAGGTTAACTGATAGGGATGTGCTAAAATGAAGATGTTAAAATCTGTTAGTCCTAATTTTTATGATTCCCAATAAATGTAGCATAAACCTTCCTCCCTTAATTTATCAGACCACTGAATTGCTATTGGTGTACCATAACCCACAAGAATACCAGTAAGAAGGGTGCACTGTCACTTGGCTGCCAAACAGATCTTTCTATCTACGTCCTCATATAGGTGCTAGAGTTGTGTAGAGAGCGGTAGCAAATGAGGCATAGGATAGGGAGACGAATGCCAGGTTGAGATTAATATTCAGATTTGAATTTTTAGTGAGCTTTGGATTTTCACAATATTACACAAGCCATAGAAAGCATTATTATCGCTTGATAAAACATTTTTCTCTTAGTGTTGCATTAACTTGGCAATATTCAAGTTCTAATAATGGACTAACAGTGGACTTTCCCATCTGCAGATTATACTGAATGGCCAGCGGAGGCAGTATTGCAGAGAAGAATATCTCTGCGTTGCTGAGAAAAAAAAGAAAATCCAATCATCAGCTTTGCAAGCCTCTTTCAATTTATATGGTAAGGCACACATTTGAGACTTATACATTTATTTGAAGGTGTGGGGTTGATCATAACATTCTGGAGTTCTCCAGAGGTTAACTGATAGGGATGTGCTAAAATGAAGATGTTAAAATCTGTTAGTCCTAATTTTTATGATTCCCAATAAATGTAGCATAAACCTTCCTCCCTTAATTTATCAGACCACTGAATTGCTATTGGTGTACCATAACCCACAAGAATACCAGTAAGAAGGGTGCACTGTCACTTGGCTGCCAAACAGATCTTTCTATCTACGTCCTCGTATAGGTGCTAGAGTTGTGTAGAGAGCGGTAGCAAATGAGGCATAGGATAGGGAGACGAATGCCAGGTTGAGATTAATATTCAGATTTGAATTTTTAGTGAGCTTTGGATTTTCACAATATTACACAAGCCATAGAAAGCATTATTATCGCTTGATAAAACATTTTTCTCATAGTGTTGCATTAACTTGGCAATATTCAAGTTCTAATAATGGACTAACAGTGGACTTTCCCATCTGCAGATTATACTGAATGGCCAGCGGAGGCAGTATTGCAGAGAAGAATATCTCTGCGTTGCTGAGAAAAAAAAGAAAATCCAATCATCAGCTTTGCAAGCCTCTTTCAATTTATATGGTAAGTCACACATTTGAGACTTATACATTTATATGAAGGTGTGGGGTTGATCATAACATTCTGGAGTTCTCCAGAGGTTAACTGATAGGGATGTGCTAAAATGAAGATGTTAGAATCTGTTAGTCCTAGTTTTTATGATTCCCAATAACTGTAGCATAAACCTTCCACCCTTAATTTATCAGACCACTGAATTGCTATTGGTGTACCATAACCCACAAGAATTCCAGTAAGAAGGATGCACTGTCACTTGGCTGCCAAACAGATCTTTCTATCTACGTCCTCATATAGGTGCTAGAGTTGTGTAGAGAGCGGTAACAAATGAGGCATACGATTGGGAGACGAATGCCAGGTTGAGATTAATATTCAGATTTGAATTTTTAGTGAGCTTGAAATTTTCACAATATTACACAAGCCATAGAAAGCATTATTATCGCTTGATAAAACATTTTTCTCATAGTGTTGCATTAACTTGGCAATATTCAAGTTCTAATAATGGACTAACAGTGGACTTTTCCATCTGCAGATTATACTGAATGGCCAGCGGAGGCAGTATTGCAGAGGAGAATCTCTCTGCGTCGCAGGAAAAAAAAAAGAAAACCCATTCATCATCTTTGCAAGCCTCTTTCAATTTATATGGTAAGTCACACATTTGAGACTTATACATTTGTTTGAATGTGTGGGGTTGATCATAACATTCTGGAGCTCTCCATAGGTTAACTGATAGGGATGTGCTAAAATGAAGATGTTAAAATCTGTTAGTCCTAATTTTTATGATTCCCAATAAATGTAGCATAAACCTTCCTCCCTTAATTTATCAGACCACTGAATTGCTATTGGTGTACCATAACCCACAAGAATACCAGTAAGAAGGGTGCACTGTCACTTGGCTGCCAAACAGATCTTTCTATCTACGTCCTCATATAGGTGCTAGAGTTGTGTAGAGAGCGGTAGCAAATGAGGCATAGGATAGGGAGACGAATGCCAGGTTGAGATTAATATTCAGATTTGAATTTTTAGTGAGCTTTGGATTTTCACAATATTACACAAGCCATAGAAAGCATTATTATCGCTTGATAAAACATTTTTCTCATAGTGTTGCATTAACTTGGCAATATTCAAGTTCTAATAATGGACTAACAATGGACTTTCCCATCTGCAGATTATACTGAATGGCCAGCGGAGGCAGTATTGCAGAGAAGAATATCTCTGCGTTGCTGAGAAAAAAAAGAAAATCCAATCATCAGCTTTGCAAGCCTCTTTCAATTTATATGGTAAGTCACACATTTGAGACTTATACATTTATTTGAAGGTGTGGGGTTGATCATAACATTCTGGAGTTCTCCAGAGGTTAACTGATAGGGATGTGCTAAAATGAAGATGTTAGAATCTGTTAGTCCTAGTTTTTATGATTCCCAATAACTGTAGCATAAACCTTCCACCCTTAATTTATCAGACCACTGAATTGCTATTGGTGTACCATAACCCACAAGAATTCCAGTAAGAAGGATGCACTGTCACTTGGCTGCCAAACAGATCTTTCTATCTACGTCCTCATATAGGTGCTAGAGTTGTGTAGAGAGCGGTAGCAAATGAGGCATACGATTGGGAGACGAATGCCAGGTTGAGATTAATATTCAGATTTGAATTTTTAGTGAGCTTGAAATTTTCACAATATTACACAAGCCATAGAAAGCATTATTATCGCTTGATAAAACATTTTTCTCATAGTCTTGCATTAACTTGGCAATATTCAAGTTCTAATAATGGACTAACAGTGGACTTTCCCATCTGCAGATTATACTGAATGGCCAGCGGAGGCAGTATTGCAGAGAAGAATATCTCTGCGTTGCTGAGAAAAAAAAGAAAATCCAATCATCAGCTTTGCAAGCCTCTTTCAATTTATATGGTAAGTCACACATTTGAGACTTATACATGTATTTGAAGGTGTGGGGTTGATCATAACATTCTGGAGTTCTCCAGAGGTTAACTGATAGGGATGTGCTAAAATGAAGATGTTAGAATCTGTTAGTCCTAGTTTTTATGATTCCCAATAACTGTAGCATAAACCTTCCACCCTTAATTTATCAGACCACTGAATTGCTATTGGTGTACCATAACCCACAAGAATTCCAGTAAGAAGGATGCACTGTCACTTGGCTGCCAAACAGATCTTTCTATCTACGTCCTCATATAGGTGCTAGAGTTGTGTAGAGAGCGGTAGCAAATGAGGCATACGATTGGGAGACGAATGCCAGGTTGAGATTAATATTCAGATTTGAATTTTTAGTGAGTTTTAAATTTTCACAATATTACACAAGCCATAGAAAGCATTATTATCGCTTGATAAAACATTTTTCTCATAGTGTTGCATTAACTTGGCAATATTCAAGTTCTAATAATGGACTAACAGTGGACTTTCCCATCTGCAGATTATACTGAATGGCCAGCGGAGGCAGTATTGCAGAGAAGAATATCTCTGCGTTGCTGAGAAAAAAAAGAAAATCCAATCATCAGCTTTGCAAGCCTCTTTCAATTTATATGGTAAGTCACACATTTGAGACTTATACATTTATTTGAAGGTGTGGGGTTGATCATAACATTCTGGAGTTCTCCAGAGGTTAACTGATAGGGATGTGCTAAAATGAAGATGTTAAAATCTGTTAGTCCTAATTTTTATGATTCCCAATAAATGTAGCATAAACCTTCCTCCCTTAATTTATCAGACCACTGAATTGCTATTGGTGTACCATAACCCACAAGAATTCCAGTAAGAAGGATGCACTGTCACTTGGCTGCCAAACAGATCTTTCTATCTACGTCCTCATATAGGTGCTAGAGTTGTGTAGAGAGCGGTAGCAAATGAGGCATAGGATAGGGAGACAAATGCCAGGTTGAGATTAATATTCAGATTTGAATTTTTAGTGAGCTTTGGATTTTCACAATATTACATAAGCCATAGAAAGCATTATTATCGCTTGATAAAACATTTTTCTCATAGTGTTGCATTAACTTGGCAATATTCAAGTTCTAATAATGGACTAACAGTGGACTTTTCCATCTGCAGATTATACTGAATGGCCAGCGGAGGCAGTATTGCAGAGGAGAATCTCTCTGCGTCGCAGGAAAAAAAAAAGAAAACCCATTCATCATCTTTGCAAGCCTCTTTCAATTTATATGGTAAGTCACACATTTGAGACTTATACATTTGTTTGAATGTGTGGGGTTGATCATAACATTCTGGAGCTCTCCATAGGTTAACTGATAGGGATGTGCTAAAATGAAGATGTTAAAATCTGTTAGTCCTAATTTTTATGATTCCCAATAAATGTAGCATAAACCTTCCTCCCTTAATTTATCAGACCACTGAATTGCTATTGGTGTACCATAACCCACAAGAATACCAGTAAGAAGGGTGCACTGTCACTTGGCTGCCAAACAGATCTTTCTATCTACGTCCTCATATAGGTGCTAGAGTTGTGTAGAGAGCGGTAGCAAATGAGGCATAGGATAGGGAGACGAATGCCAGGTTGAGATTAATATTCAGATTTGAATTTTTAGTGAGCTTTGGATTTTCACAATATTACACAAGCCATAGAAAGCATTATTATCGCTTGATAAAACATTTTTCTCATAGTGTTGCATTAACTTGGCAATATTCAAGTTCTAATAATGGACTAACAGTGGACTTTTCCATCTGCAGATTATACTGAATGGCCAGCGGAGGCAGTATTGCAGAGAAGAATATCTCTGCGTTGCTGAGAAAAAATAGAAAATCCAATCATCAGCTTTGCAAGCCTCTTTCAATTTATATGGTAAGTCACACATTTGAGACTTATACATTTATTTGAAGGTGTGGGGGTGATCATAACATTCTGGAGTTCTCCAGAGGTTAACTGATAGGGATGTGCTAAAATGAAGATGTTAGAATCTGTTAGTCCTAGTTTTTATGATTCCCAAAAACTGTAGCATAAACCTTCCACCCTTAATTTATCAGACCACTGAATTGCTATTGGTGTACCATAACCCACAAGAATTCCAGTAAGAAGGATGCACTGTCACTTGGCTGCCAAACAGATCTTTCTATCTACGTCGTCATATAGGTGCTAGAGTTGTGTAGAGAGCGGTAGCAAATGAGGCATAGGATAGGGAGACAAATGCCAGGTTGAGATTAATATTCAGATTTGAATTTTTAGTGAGCTTTGGATTTTCACAATATTACATAAGCCATAGAAAGCATTATTATCGCTTGATAAAACATTTTTCTCATAGTGTTGCATTAACTTGGCAATATTCAAGTTCTAATAATGGACTAACAGTGGACTTTTCCATCTGCAGATTATACTGAATGGCCAGCGGAGGCAGTATTGCAGAGGAGAATCTCTCTGCGTCGCAGGAAAAAAAAAAGAAAACCCATTCATCATCTTTGCAAGCCTCTTTCAATTTATATGGTAAGTCACACATTTGAGACTTATACATTTGTTTGAATGTGTGGGGTTGATCATAACATTCTGGAGCTCTCCATAGGTTAACTGATAGGGATGTGCTAAAATGAAGATGTTAAAATCTGTTAGTCCTAATTTTTATGATTCCCAATAAATGTAGCATAAACCTTCCTCCCTTAATTTATCAGACCACTGAATTGCTATTGGTGTACCATAACCCACAAGAATACCAGTAAGAAGGGTGCACTGTCACTTGGCTGCCAAACAGATCTTTCTATCTACGTCCTCATATAGGTGCTAGAGTTGTGTAGAGAGCGGTAGCAAATGAGGCATAGGATAGGGAGACGAATGCCAGGTTGAGATTAATATTCAGATTTGAATTTTTAGTGAGCTTTGGATTTTCACAATATTACACAAGCCATAGAAAGCATTATTATCGCTTGATAAAACATTTTTCTCATAGTGTTGCATTAACTTGGCAATATTCAAGTTCTAATAATGGACTAACAGTGGACTTTTCCATCTGCAGATTATACTGAATGGCCAGCGGAGGCAGTATTGCAGAGAAGAATATCTCTGCGTTGCTGAGAAAAAATAGAAAATCCAATCATCAGCTTTGCAAGCCTCTTTCAATTTATATGGTAAGTCACACATTTGAGACTTATACATTTATTTGAAGGTGTGGGGGTGATCATAACATTCTGGAGTTCTCCAGAGGTTAACTGATAGGGATGTGCTAAAATGAAGATGTTAGAATCTGTTAGTCCTAGTTTTTATGATTCCCAAAAACTGTAGCATAAACCTTCCACCCTTAATTTATCAGACCACTGAATTGCTATTGGTGTACCATAACCCACAAGAATTCCAGTAAGAAGGATGCACTGTCACTTGGCTGCCAAACAGATCTTTCTATCTACGTCGTCATATAGGTGCTAGAGTTGTGTAGAGAGCGGTAGCAAATGAGGCATAGGATAGGGAGACAAATGCCAGGTTGAGATTAATATTCAGATTTGAATTTTTAGTGAGCTTTGGATTTTCACAATATTACATAAGCCATAGAAAGCATTATTATCGCTTGATAAAACATTTTTCTCATAGTGTTGCATTAACTTGGCAATATTCAAGTTCTAATAATGGACTAACAGTGGACTTTTCCATCTGCAGATTATACTGAATGGCCAGCGGAGGCAGTATTGCAGAGGAGAATCTCTCTGCGTCGCAGGAAAAAAAAAAGAAAACCCATTCATCATCTTTGCAAGCCTCTTTCAATTTATATGGTAAGTCACACATTTGAGACTTATACATTTGTTTGAATGTGTGGGGTTGATCATAACATTCTGGAGCTCTCCATAGGTTAACTGATAGGGATGTGCTAAAATGAAGATGTTAAAATCTGTTAGTCCTAATTTTTATGATTCCCAATAAATGTAGCATAAACCTTCCTCCCTTAATTTATCAGACCACTGAATTGCTATTGGTGTACCATAACCCACAAGAATACCAGTAAGAAGGGTGCACTGTCACTTGGCTGCCAAACAGATCTTTCTATCCACGTCCTCATATAGGTGCTAGAGTTGTGTAGAGAGCGGTAGCAAATGAGGCATAGGATAGGGAGACGAATGCCAGGTTGAGATTAATATTCAGATTTGAATTTTTAGTGAGCTTTGGATTTTCACAATATTACACAAGCCATAGAAAGCATTATTATCGCTTGATAAAACATTTTTCTCATAGTGTTGCATTAACTTGGCAATATTCAAGTTCTAATAATGGACTAACAGTGGACTTTTCCATCTGCAGATTATACTGAATGGCCAGCGGAGGCAGTATTGCAGAGAAGAATATCTCTGCGTTGCTGAGGAAAAAAAAGAAAATCCAATCATCAGCTTTGCAAGCCTCTTTCAATTTATATGGTAAGTCACACATTTGAGACTTATACATTTATTTGAAGGTGTGGGGGTGATCATAACATTCTGGAGTTCTCCAGAGGTTAACTGATAGGGATGTGCTAAAATGAAGATGTTAGAATCTGTTAGTCCTAGTTTTTATGATTCCCAATAACTGTAGCATAAACCTTCCACCCTTAATTTATCAGACCACTGAATTGCTATTGGTGTACCATAACCCACAAGAATTCCAGTAAGAAGGATGCACTGTCACTTGGCTGCCAAACAGATCTTTCTATCTACGTCCTCATATAGGTGCTAGAGTTGTGTAGAGAGCGGTAGCAAATGAGGCATAGGATAGGGAGACAAATGCCAGGTTGAGATTAATATTCAGATTTGAATTTTTAGTGAGCTTTGGATTTTCACAATATTACATAAGCCATAGAAAGCATTATTATCGCTTGATAAAACATTTTTCTCATAGTGTTGCATTAACTTGGCAATATTCAAGTTCTAATAATGGACTAACAGTGGACTTTTCCATCTGCAGATTATACTGAATGGCCAGCGGAGGCAGTATTGCAGAGGAGAATCTCTCTGCGTCGCAGGAAAAAAAAAAGAAAACCCATTCATCAGCTTTGCAAGCCTCTTTCAATTTATATGGTAAGTCACACATTTGAGACTTATACATTTATTTGAAGGTGTGGGGTTGATCATAACATTCTGGAGTTCTCCAGAGGTTAACTGATAGGGATGTGCTAAAATGAAGATGTTAGAATCTGTTAGTCCTAGTTTTTATGATTCCCAATAAATGTAGCATAAACCTTCCTCCCTTAATTTATCAGACCACTGAATTGCTATTGGTGTACCATAACCCACAAGAATTCCAGTAAGAAGGGTGCACTGTCACTTGGCTGCCAAACAGATCTTTCTATCTACGTCCTCATATAGGTGCTAGAGTTGTGTAGAGAGCGGTAGCAAATGAGGCATAGGATTGGGAGACGAATGCCAGGTTGAGATTAATATTCAGATTTGAATTTTTAGTGAGCTTTGGATTTTCACAATATTACACAAGCCATAGAAAGCATTATTATCGTTCGATAAAACATTTTTTTCGTAGTGTTGCATTAACTTGGCAATATTCAAGTTCTAATAATGGACTAACAGTGGACTTTTCCATCTGCAGATTATACTGAATGGCCAGCGGAGGCAGTATTGCAGAGGAGAATCTCTCTGCGTCGCAGGAAAAAAAAAAGAAAACCCATTCATCATCTTTGCAAGCCTCTTTCAATTTATATGGTAAGTCACACATTTGAGACTTATACATTTGTTTGAATGTGTGGGGTTGATCATAACATTCTGGAGCTCTCCATAGGTTAACTGATAGGGATGTGCTAAAATGAAGATGTTAGAATCTGTTAGTCCTAGTTTTTATGATTCCCAATAAATGTAGCATAAACCTTCCTCCCTTAATTTATCAGACCACTGAATTGCTATTGGTGTACCATAACCCACAAGAATTCCAGTAAGAAGGGTGCACTGTCACTTGGCTGCCAAACAGATCTTTCTATCTACGTCCTCATATAGGTGCTAGAGTTGTGTAGAGAGCGGTAGCAAATGAGGCATAGGATTGGGAGACGAATGCCAGGTTGAGATTAATATTCAGATTTGAATTTTTAGTGAGCTTTGGATTTTCACAATATTACACAAGCCATAGAAAGCATTATTATCGTTCGATAAAACATTTTTTTCGTAGTGTTGCATTAACTTGGCAATATTCAAGTTCTAATAATGGACTAACAGTGGACTTTTCCATCTGCAGATTATACTGAATGGCCAGCGGAGGCAGTATTGCAGAGGAGAATCTCTCTGCGTCGCAGGAAAAAAAAAAGAAAACCCATTCATCATCTTTGCAAGCCTCTTTCAATTTATATGGTAAGTCACACATTTGAGACTTATACATTTGTTTGAATGTGTGGGGTTGATCATAACATTCTGGAGCTCTCCATAGGTTAACTGATAGGGATGTGCTAAAATGAAGATGTTAAAATCTGTTAGTCCTAATTTTTATGATTCCCAATAAATGTAGCATAAACCTTACTCCCTTAATTTATCAGACCACTGAATTGCTATTGGTGTACCATAACCCACAAGAATACCAGTAAGAAGGGTGCACTGTCACTTGGCTGCCAAACAGATCTTTCTATCTACGTCCTCATATAGGTGCTAGAGTTGTGTAGAGAGCGGTAGCAAATGAGGCATAGGATAGGGAGACGAATGCCAGGTTGAGATTAATATTCAGATTTGAATTTTTAGTGAGCTTTGGATTTTCACAATATTACACAAGCCATAGAAAGCATTATTATCGTTCGATAAAACATTTTTTTCGTAGTGTTGCATTAACTTGGCAATTTTCAAGTTCTAATAATGGACTAACAATGGACTTTTCCATCTGCAGATTATACTGAATGGCCAGCGGAGGCAGTATTGCAGAGGAGAATCTCTCTGCGTTGCTGAGAAAAAAAAGAAAATCCATTCATCAGCTTTGCAAGCCTCTTTCAATTTATATGGTAAGTCGCACATTTGAGACTTATACATTTGTTTGAATGTGTGGGGTTGATCATAACATTCTGGAGTTCTCCATAGGTTAACTGATAGGGATGTGCTAAAATGAAGATGTTAGAATCTGTTAGTCCTAGTTTTTATGATTCCCAATAAATGTAGCATAAACCTTCCTCCCTTAATTTATCAGACCACTGAATTGCTATTGGTGTACCATAACCCACAAGAATTCCAGTAAGAAGGGTGCACTGTCACTTGGCTGCCAAACAGATCTTTCTATCTACGTCCTCATATAGGTGCTAGAGTTGTGTAGAGAGCGGTAGCAAATGAGGCATACGATAGGGAGACGAATGCCAGGTTGAGATTAATATTCAGATTTGAATTTTTAGTGAGCTTTGGATTTTCACAATATTACACAAGCCATAGAAAGCATTATTATCGCTTGATAAAACATTTTTTTCATAGTGTTACATTAACTTGGCAATATTCAAGTTCTAATAATGGACTAACAGTGGACTTTTCCATCTGCAGATTATACTGAATGGCCAGCGGAGGCAGTATTGCAGAGGAGAATCTCTCTGCGTTGCTGAGAAAAAAAAGAAAATCCAATCATCAGCTTTGCAAGCCTCTTTCAATTTATATGATAAGTCACACATTTGAGACTTATATATTTGTTTGAAGGTGTGGGGTTAATCATAACATTCTGGAGTTCTCCATAGGTTAACTGATAGGGATGTGCTAAAATGAAGATGTTAGATTCTGTTAGTCCTAGTTTTTATGATTCCCAATAGCTGTAGCATAAACCTTCCTCCCTTAATTTATCTGACCACTGAATTGCTATTGGTGTACCATAATCCACAAGAATTCCAGTAAGAAGGGTGCACTGTCACTTGGCTGCCAAACAGATCTTTCTATCTACGTCCTCCTATAGGTGCTAGAGTTGTGTAGAGAGCGGTAGCAAATGAGGCATAGGATTGGGAGACGAATGCCAGGTTGAGATTAATGTTCAGATTTGAATTTTTAGTGAGCTTTGGATTTTGACAATATTACACAAGCCATAGAAAGCATTATTATCGCTTGATAAAACATTTTTCTCATAGTGTTGCATTAACTTGGCAATATTCAAGTTCTAATAATGGACTAACAGTGGACTTTTCCATCTGCAGATTATACTGAATGGCCAGCGGAGGCAGTATTGCAGAGGAGAATATCTCTGCGTTGCTGAGAAAAATAAGAAAACCCATTCATCAGCTTTGCAAGCCTCTTTGAATTTATATGGTAAGTCACACATTTGAGACTTATACATTTGTTTGAATGTGTAGGGTTGATCATAACATTCTGGAGTTCTCCATAGGTTAACTAATAGGGATGTGCTAAAATGAAGATGTTAGAATCTGTTAGTCCTAGTTTTTATGATTCCCAATAACTGTAGCATAAACCTTCCACCCTTAATATATCAGACCACTGAATTGCTATTGGTGTACCATAATCTACAAGAATTCCAGTAAGAAGGGTGCACTGTCACTTGGCTGCCAAACAGATCTTTCTATCTACGTCCTCATATAGGTGCTAGAGTTGTGTACAGAGCGGTAGCAAATGAGGCATAGGATAGGGAGACGAATGCCAGGTTGAGATTAATATTCAGATTTGAATTTTTAGTGAGCTTTGGATTTTCACAATATTACACAAGCCATAGAAAGCATTATTATCGCTTGATAAAACATTTTTCTCATAGTGTTGCATTAACTTGGCAATATTCAAGTTCTAATAATGGACTAACAGTGGACTTTTCCATCTGCAGATTATACTGAATGGCCAGCGGAGGCAGTATTGCAGAGGAGAATCTCTCTGCGTCCCTGGAAAAAAAAAAAGAAAACCCATTCATCAGCTTTGCAAGCCTCTTTCAATTTATATGGTAAGTCACACATTTGAGACTTATACATTTGATTGAATGTGTGGGGTTGATCATAACATTCTGGAGTTCTCCAAAGGTTAACTGATAGGGATGTGCTAAAATGAAGATGTTAGAACCTGTTAGTCCTAGTTTTTATGATTCCCAATAAATGTAGCATAAACCTTCCTCCCTTAATTTATCTGACAACTGAATTGCTATTGGTGTACCATAATCTACAAGAATTCCAGTAAGAAGGGTGCACTGTCACTTGGCTGCCAAACAGATCTTTCTATCTACGTCCTCATATAGGTGCTAGAGTTGTGTAGAGAGCGGTAGCAGATGAGGCATAGGATAAGGAGAGGAATGCCAGGTTGAGATTAATATTCAGATTTGAATTTTTAGTGAGCTTTGGATTTTCACAATATTACACAAGCCATAGAAAGCATTATTATCGCTTGATAAAACATTTTTTTCATAGTGTTACATTAACTTGGCAATATTCAAGTTCTAATAATGGACTAACAATGGACTTTTCCATCTGCAGATTATACTGAATGGCCAGCGGAGGCAGTATTGCAGAGGAGAATCTCTCTGCGTTGCTGAGAAAAAAAAGAAAATTCAATCACCAGCTTTGCAAGCCTCTTTCAATTTATATGGTAAGTCGCACATTTGAGACTTATACATTTGTTTGAATGTGTGGGGTTGATCATAACATTCTGGAGTTCTCCATAGGTTAACTGATAGGGATGTGCTAAAATGAAGATGTTAGAATCTGTTAGTCCTAGTTTTTATGATTCCCAATAAATGTAGCATAAACCTTCCTCCCTTAATTTATCAGACCACTGAATTGCTATTGGTGTACCCTAACCCACAAGAATTCCAGTAAGAAGGGTGCACTGTCACTTGGCTGCCAAACAGATCTTTCTATCTACGTCCTCATATAGGTGCTAGAGTTGTGTAGAGAGCGGTAGCAAATGAGGCATACGATAGGGAGACGAATGCCAGGTTGAGATTAATATTCAGATTTGAATTTTTAGTGAGCTTTGGATTTTCACAATATTACACAAGCCATATAAAGCATTATTATCGCTTGATAAAACATTTTTCTCATAGTGTTTCATTAACTTGGCAATATTCAAGTTCTAATAATGGACTAACAGTGGACTTTTCCATCTGCAGATTATACTGAATGGCCAGCGGAGGCAGTATTGCAGAGGAGAATATCTCTGCGTTGCTGAGAAAAAAAAGAAAACCCATTCATCAGCTTTGCAAGCCTCTTTCAATTTATATGGTAAGTCACACATTTGAGACTTATACATTTGTTTGAATGTGTGGGGTTGATCATAACATTCTGGAGTTCTCCATAGGTTAACTAATAGGGATGTGCTAAAATGAAGATGTTAGAATCTGTTAGTCCTAGTTTTTATGATTCCCAATAACTGTAGCATAAACCTTCCACACTTAATATATCAGACCACTGAATTGCTATTGGTGTACCATAACTCACAAGAATTCCAGTAAGAAGGGTGCACTGTCACTTGGCTGCCAAACAGATCTTTCTATCTACGTCCTCATATAGGTGCTAGAGTTGTGTAGAGAGCGGTAACAAATGAGGCATAGGATTGGGAGACGAATGCCAGGTTGAGATTAATATTCAGATTTGAATTTTTAGTGAGCTTGAAATTTTCACAATATTACACAAGCCATAGAAAGCATTATTATTGTTCGATAAAACATTTTTTTCGTAGTGTTGCATTAACTTGGCAATATTCAAGTTCTAATAATGGACTAACAGTGGACTTTTCCATCTGCAGATTATACTGAATGGCCAGCGGAGGCAGTATTGCAGAGGAGAATCTCTCTGCATCGCAGGAAAAAAAAAGAAAATCCATTCATCAGCTTTGCAAGCCTCTTTCAATTTATATGGTAAGTCGCACATTTGAGACTTATACATTTGTTTGAATGTGTGGGGTTGATCATAACATTCTGGAGTTCTCCATAGGTTAACTGATAGGGATGTGCTAAAATGAAGATGTTAGAATCTGTTAGTCCTAGTTTTTATGATTCCCAATAAATGTAGCATAAACCTTCCTCCCTTAATTTATCAGACCACTGAATTGCTATTGGTGTACCATAACCCACAAGAATTCCAGTAAGAAGGGTGCACTGTCACTTGGCTGCCAAACAGATCTTTCTATCTACGTCCTCATATAGGTGCTAGAGTTGTGTAGAGAGCGGTAGCAAATGAGGCATAGGATTGGGAGACGAATGCCAGGTTGAGATTAATATTCAGATTTGAATTTTTAGTGAGCTTTGGATTTTCACAATATTACACAAGCCATAGAAAGCATTATTATCGTTCGATAAAACATTTTTTTCGTAGTGTTGCATTAACTTGGCAATATTCAAGTTCTAATAATGGACTAACAGTGGACTTTTCCATCTGCAGATTATACTGAATGGCCAGCGGAGGCAGTATTGCAGAGGAGAATCTCTCTGCGTCGCAGGAAAAAAAAAAGAAAACCCATTCATCATCTTTGCAAGCCTCTTTCAATTTATATGGTAAGTCACACATTTGAGACTTATACATTTGTTTGAATGTGTGGGGTTGATCATAACATTCTGGAGCTCTCCATAGGTTAACTGATAGGGATGTGCTAAAATGAAGATGTTAGAATCTGTTAGTCCTAGTTTTTATGATTCCCAATAAATGTAGCATAAACCTTCCTCCCTTAATTTATCAGACCACTGAATTGCTATTGGTGTACCATAGCCCACAAGAATTCCAGTAAGAAGGGTGCACTGTCACTTGGCTGCCAAACAGATCTTTCTATCTACGTCCTCATATAGGTGCTAGAGTTGTGTAGAGAGCGGTAGCAAATGAGGCATAGGATTGGGAGACGAATGCCAGGTTGAGATTAATATTCAGATTTGAATTTTTAGTGAGCTTTGGATTTTCACAATATTACACAAGCCATAGAAAGCATTATTATCGTTCGATAAAACATTTTTTTCGTAGTGTTGCATTAACTTGGCAATATTCAAGTTCTAATAATGGACTAACAGTGGACTTTTCCATCTGCAGATTATACTGAATGGCCAGCGGAGGCAGTATTGCAGAGGAGAATCTCTCTGCGTCGCAGGAAAAAAAAAAGAAAACCCATTCATCATCTTTGCAAGCCTCTTTCAATTTATATGGTAAGTCACACATTTGAGACTTATACATTTGTTTGAATGTGTGGGGTTGATCATAACATTCTGGAGCTCTCCATAGGTTAACTGATAGGGATGTGCTAAAATGAAGATGTTAAAATCTGTTAGTCCTAATTTTTATGATTCCCAATAAATGTAGCATAAACCTTACTCCCTTAATTTATCAGACCACTGAATTGCTATTGGTGTACCATAACCCACAAGAATACCAGTAAGAAGGGTGCACTGTCACTTGGCTGCCAAACAGATCTTTCTATCTACGTCCTCATATAGGTGCTAGAGTTGTGTAGAGAGCGGTAGCAAATGAGGCATAGGATAGGGAGACGAATGCCAGGTTGAGATTAATATTCAGATTTGAATTTTTAGTGAGCTTTGGATTTTCACAATATTACACAAGCCATAGAAAGCATTATTATCGCTTGATAAAACATTTTTCTCTTAGTGTTGCATTAACTTGGCAATATTCAAGTTCTAATAATGGACTAACAGTGGACTTTCCCATCTGCAGATTATACTGAATGGCCAGCGGAGGCAGTATTGCAGAGAAGAATATCTCTGCGTTGCTGAGAAAAAAAAGAAAATCCAATCATCAGCTTTGCAAGCCTCTTTCAATTTATATGGTAAGGCACACATTTGAGACTTATACATTTATTTGAAGGTGTGGGGTTGATCATAACATTCTGGAGTTCTCCAGAGGTTAACTGATAGGGATGTGCTAAAATGAAGATGTTAAAATCTGTTAGTCCTAATTTTTATGATTCCCAATAAATGTAGCATAAACCTTCCTCCCTTAATTTATCAGACCACTGAATTGCTATTGGTGTACCATAACCCACAAGAATACCAGTAAGAAGGGTGCACTGTCACTTGGCTGCCAAACAGATCTTTCTATCTACGTCCTCGTATAGGTGCTAGAGTTGTTTAGAGAGCGGTAGCAAATGAGGCATAGGATAGGGAGACGAATGCCAGGTTGAGATTAATATTCAGATTTGAATTTTTAGTGAGCTTTGGATTTTCACAATATTACACAAGCCATAGAAAGCATTATTATCGCTTGATAAAACATTTTTCTCATAGTGTTGCATTAACTTGGCAATATTCAAGTTCTAATAATGGACTAACAGTGGACTTTCCCATCTGCAGATTATACTGAATGGCCAGCGGAGGCAGTATTGCAGAGAAGAATATCTCTGCGTTGCTGAGAAAAAAAAGAAAATCCAATCATCAGCTTTGCAAGCCTCTTTCAATTTATATGGTAAGTCACACATTTGAGACTTATACATTTATATGAAGGTGTGGGGTTGATCATAACATTCTGGAGTTCTCCAGAGGTTAACTGATAGGGATGTGCTAAAATGAAGATGTTAGAATCTGTTAGTCCTAGTTTTTATGATTCCCAATACCTGTAGCATAAACCTTCCTCCATTAATTTATCAGACCATTGAATTGCTACTGGTGTACCATAACCCACAAGAATTCCAGTAAGAAGGGTGCACTGTCACTTGGCTGCCAAACAGATCTTTCTATCTACGTCCTCATATAGGTGCTAGAGTTGTGTAGAGAGCGGTAGCAAATGAGGCATACGATTGGGAGACGAATGCCAGGTTGAGATTAATATTCAGATTTGAATTTTTAGTGAGCTTTAAATTTTCACAATATTACACAAGCCATAGAAAGCATTATTATTGCTTGATAAAACATTTTTCTCATAGTGTTGCATTAACTTGGCAATATTCAAGTTCTAATAATGGACTAACAGTGGACTTTTCCATCTGCAGATTATACTGAATGGCCAGCGGAGGCAGTATTGCAGAAGAGAATCTCTCTGCGTTGCTGAGAAAAAAAAGAAAATCCATTCATCAGCTTTGCAAGCCTCTTTCAATTTATATGGTAAGTCGCACATTTGAGACTTATACATTTGTTTGAATGTGTGGGGTTGATCATAACATTCTGGAGTTCTCCATAGGTTAACTGATAGGGATGTGCTAAAATGAAGATGTTAGAATCTGTTAGTCCTAGTTTTTATGATTCCCAATAAATGTAGCATAAACCTTCCTCCCTTAATTTATCAGACCACTGAATTGCTATTGGTGTACCATAACCCACAAGAATTCCAGTAAGAAGGGTGCACTGTCACTTGGCTGCCAAACAGATCTTTCTATCTACGTCCTCATATAGGTGCTAGAGTTGTGTAGAGAGCGGTAGCAAATGAGGCATAGGATTGGGAGACGAATGCCAGGTTGAGATTAATATTCAGATTTGAATTTTTAGTGAGCTTTGGATTTTCACAATATTACACAAGCCATAGAAAGCATTATTATCGTTCGATAAAACATTTTTTTCGTAGTGTTGCATTAACTTGGCAATTTTCAAGTTCTAATAATGGACTAACAATGGACTTTTCCATCTGCAGATTATACTGAATGGCCAGCGGAGGCAGTATTGCAGAGGAGAATCTCTCTGCGTTGCTGAGAAAAAAAAGAAAATCCATTCATCAGCTTTGCAAGCCTCTTTCAATTTATATGGTAAGTCGCACATTTGAGACTTATACATTTGTTTGAATGTGTGGGGTTGATCATAACATTCTGGAGTTCTCCATAGGTTAACTGATAGGGATGTGCTAAAATGAAGATGTTAGAATCTGTTAGTCCTAGTTTTTATGATTCCCAATAAATGTAGCATAAACCTTCCTCCCTTAATTTATCAGACCACTGAATTGCTATTGGTGTACCATAACCCACAAGAATTCCAGTAAGAAGGGTGCACTGTCACTTGGCTGCCAAACAGATCTTTCTATCTACGTCCTCATATAGGTGCTAGAGTTGTGTAGAGAGCGGTAGCAAATGAGGCATACGATAGGGAGACGAATGCCAGGTTGAGATTAATATTCAGATTTGAATTTTTAGTGAGCTTTGGATTTTCACAATATTACACAAGCCATAGAAAGCATTATTATCGCTTGATAAAACATTTTTTTCATAGTGTTACATTAACTTGGCAATATTCAAGTTCTAATAATGGACTAACAGTGGACTTTTCCATCTGCAGATTATACTGAATGGCCAGCGGAGGCAGTATTGCAGAGGAGAATCTCTCTGCGTTGCTGAGAAAAAAAAGAAAATCCAATCATCAGCTTTGCAAGCCTCTTTCAATTTATATGGTAAGTCACACATTTGAGACTTATATATTTGTTTGAAGGTGTGGGGTTAATCATAACATTCTGGAGTTCTCCATAGGTTAACTGATAGGGATGTGCTAAAATGAAGATGTTAGATTCTGTTAGTCCTAGTTTTTATGATTCCCAATAGCTGTAGCATAAACCTTCCTCCCTTAATTTATCTGACCACTGAATTGCTATTGGTGTACCATAATCCACAAGAATTCCAGTAAGAAGGGTGCACTGTCACTTGGCTGCCAAACAGATCTTTCTATCTACGTCCTCCTATAGGTGCTAGAGTTGTGTAGAGAGCGGTAGCAAATGAGGCATAGGATTGGGAGACGAATGCCAGGTTGAGATTAATGTTCAGATTTGAATTTTTAGTGAGCTTTGGATTTTGACAATATTACACAAGCCATAGAAAGCATTATTATCGCTTGATAAAACATTTTTCTCATAGTGTTGCATTAACTTGGCAATATTCAAGTTCTAATAATGGACTAACAGTGGACTTTTCCATCTGCAGATTATACTGAATGGCCAGCGGAGGCAGTATTGCAGAGGAGAATATCTCTGCGTTGCTGAGAAAAAAAAGAAAACCCATTCATCAGCTTTGCAAGCCTCTTTCAATTTATATGGTAAGTCACACATTTGAGACTTATACATTTGTTTGAATGTGTAGGGTTGATCATAACATTCTGGAGTTCTCCATAGGTTAACTAATAGGGATGTGCTAAAATGAAGATGTTAGAATCTGTTAGTCCTAGTTTTTATGATTCCCAATAACTGTAGCATAAACCTTCCACCCTTAATATATCAGACCACTGAATTGCTATTGGTGTACCATAATCTACAAGAATTCCAGTAAGAAGGGTGCACTGTCACTTGGCTGCCAAACAGATCTTTCTATCTACGTCCTCATATAGGTGCTAGAGTTGTGTACAGAGCGGTAGCAAATGAGGCATAGGATAGGGAGACGAATGCCAGGTTGAGATTAATATTCAGATTTGAATTTTTAGTGAGCTTTGGATTTTCACAATATTACACAAGCCATAGAAAGCATTATTATCGCTTGATAAAACATTTTTCTCATAGTGTTGCATTAACTTGGCAATATTCAAGTTCTAATAATGGACTAACAGTGGACTTTTCCATCTGCAGATTATACTGAATGGCCAGCGGAGGCAGTATTGCAGAGAAGAATATCTCTGCGTTGCTGAGGAAAAAAAAAAGAAAACCCATTCATCAGCTTTGCAAGCCTCTTTCAATTTATATGGTAAGTCACACATTTGAGACTTATACATTTGATTGAATGTGTGGGGTTGATCATAACATTCTGGAGTTCTCCATAGGTTAACTGATAGGGATGTGCTAAAATGAAGATGTTAGAACCTGTTAGTCCTAGTTTTTATGATTCCCAATAAATGTAGCATAAACCTTCCTCCCTTAATTTATCTGACAACTGAATTGCTATTGGTGTACCATAATCTACAAGAATTCCAGTAAGAAGGGTGCACTGTCACTTGGCTGCCAAACAGATCTTTCTATCTACGTCCTCATATAGGTGCTAGAGTTGTGTAGAGAGCGGTAGCAGATGAGGCATAGGATAAGGAGAGGAATGCCAGGTTGAGATTAATATTCAGATTTGAATTTTTAGTGAGCTTTGGATTTTCACAATATTACACAAGCCATAGAAAGCATTATTATCACTTGATAAAACATTTTTTTCATAGTGTTACATTAACTTGGCAATATTCAAGTTCTAATAATGGACTAACAATGGACTTTTCCATCTGCAGATTATACTGAATGGCCAGCGGAGGCAGTATTGCAGAGGAGAATCTCTCTGCGTTGCTGAGAAAAAAAAGAAAATTCAATCACCAGCTTTGCAAGCCTCTTTCAATTTATATGGTAAGTCGCACATTTGAGACTTATACATTTGTTTGAATGTGTGGGGTTGATCATAACATTCTGGAGTTCTCCATAGGTTAACTGGTAGGGATGTGCTAAAATGAAGATGTTAGAATCTGTTAGTCCTAGTTTTTATGATTCCCAATAAATGTAGCATAAACCTTCCTCCCTTAATTTATCAGACCACTGAATTGCTATTGGTGTACCCTAACCCACAAGAATTCCAGTAAGAAGGGTGCACTGTCACTTGGCTGCCAAACAGATCTTTCTATCTACGTCCTCATATAGGTGCTAGAGTTGTGTAGAGAGCGGTAGCAAATGAGGCATACGATAGGGAGACGAATGCCAGGTTGAGATTAATATTCAGATTTGAATTTTTAGTGAGCTTTGGATTTTCACAATATTACACAAGCCATATAAAGCATTATTATCGCTTGATAAAACATTTTTCTCATAGTGTTTCATTAACTTGGCAATATTCAAGTTCTAATAATGGACTAACAGTGGACTTTTCCATCTGCAGATTATACTGAATGGCCAGCGGAGGCAGTATTGCAGAGGAGAATATCTCTGCATTGCTGAGAAAAAAAAGAAAACCCATTCATCAGCTTTGCAAGCCTCTTTCAATTTATATGGTAAGTCACACATTTGAGACTTATACATTTGTTTGAATGTGTGGGGTTGATCATAACATTCTGGAGTTCTCCATAGGTTAACTAATAGGGATGTGCTAAAATGAAGATGTTAGAATCTGTTAGTCCTAGTTTTTATGATTCCCAATAACTGTAGCATAAACCTTCCACACTTAATATATCAGACCACTGAATTGCTATTGGTGTACCATAACTCACAAGAATTCCAGTAAGAAGGGTGCACTGTCACTTGGCTGCCAAACAGATCTTTCTATCTACGTCCTCATATAGGTGCTAGAGTTGTGTAGAGAGCGGTAACAAATGAGGCATAGGATTGGGAGACGAATGCCAGGTTGAGATTAATATTCAGATTTGAATTTTTAGTGAGCTTGAAATTTTCACAATATTACACAAGCCATAGAAAGCATTATTATTGTTCGATAAAACATTTTTTTCGTACTGTTGCATTAACTTGGCAATATTCAAGTTCTAATAATGGACTAACAGTGGACTTTTCCATCTGCAGATTATACTGAATGGCCAGCGGAGGCAGTATTGCAGAGGAGAATCTCTCTGCATCGCAGGAAAAAAAAAGAAAATCCATTCATCAGCTTTGCAAGCCTCTTTCAATTTATATGGTAAGTCGCACATTTGAGACTTATACATTTGTTTGAATGTGTGGGGTTGATCATAACATTCTGGAGTTCTCCATAGGTTAACTGATAGGGATGTGCTAAAATGAAGATGTTAGAATCTGTTAGTCCTAGTTTTTATGATTCCCAATAAATGTAGCATAAACCTTCCTCCCTTAATTTATCAGACCACTGAATTGCTATTGGTGTACCATAACCCACAAGAATTCCAGTAAGAAGGGTGCACTGTCACTTGGCTGCCAAACAGATCTTTCTATCTACGTCCTCATATAGGTGCTAGAGTTGTGTAGAGAGCGGTAGCAAATGAGGCATAGGATTGGGAGACGAATGCCAGGTTGAGATTAATATTCAGATTTGAATTTTTAGTGAGCTTTGGATTTTCACAATATTACACAAGCCATAGAAAGCATTATTATCGTTCGATAAAACATTTTTTTCGTAGTGTTGCATTAACTTGGCAATATTCAAGTTCTAATAATGGACTAACAGTGGACTTTTCCATCTGCAGATTATACTGAATGGCCAGCGGAGGCAGTATTGCAGAGGAGAATCTCTCTGCGTTGCTGAGAAAAAAAAGAAAATCCATTCATCAGCTTTGCAAGCCTCTTTCAATTTATATGGTAAGTCGCACATTTGAGACTTATACATTTGTTTGAATGTGTGGGGTTGATCATAACATTCTGGAGTTCTCCATAGGTTAACTGATAGGGATGTGCTAAAATGAAGATGTTAGAATCTGTTAGTCCTAGTTTTTATGATTCCCAATAAATGTAGCATAAACCTTCCTCCCTTAATTTATCAGACCACTGAATTGCTATTGGTGTACCATAACCCACAAGAATTCCAGTAAGAAGGGTGCACTGTCACTTGGCTGCCAAACAGATCTTTCTATCTACGTCCTCATATAGGTGCTAGAGTTGTGTAGAGAGCGGTAGCAAATGAGGCATACGATAGGGAGACGAATGCCAGGTTGAGATTAATATTCAGATTTGAATTTTTAGTGAGCTTTGGATTTTCACAATATTACACAAGCCATAGAAAGCATTATTATCGCTTGATAAAACATTTTTCTCATAGTGTTGCATTAACTTGGCAATATTCAAGTTCTAATAATGGACTAACAGTGGACTTTTCCATCTGCAGATTATACTGAATGGCCAGCGGAGGCAGTATTGCAGAGGAGAATATCTCTGCGTTGCTGAGAAAAAAAAGAAAACCCATTCATCAGCTTTGCAAGCCTCTTTCAATGTATATGGTAAGTCACACATTTGAGACTTATACATTTGTTTGAATGTGTGGGGTTGATCATAACATTCTGGAGTTCTCCATAGGTTAACTAATAGGGATGTGCTAAAATGAAGATGTTAGAATCTGTTAGTCCTAGTTTTTATGATTCCCAATAGCTGTAGCATAAACCTTCCTCCCTTAATTTATCTGACCACTGAATTGCTATTGGTGTACCATAATCCACAAGAATTCCAGTAAGAAGGGTGCACTGTCACTTGGCTGCCAAACAGATCTTTCTATCTACGTCCTCATATAGGTGCTAGAGTTGTGTAGAGAGCGGTAGCAAATGAGGCATAGGATTGGGAGACGAATGCCAGGTTGAGATTAATATTCAGATTTGAATTTTTAGTGAGCTTTAAATTTTCACAATATTACACAAGCCATAGAAAGCATTATTATTGCTTGATAAAACATTTTTCTCATAGTGTTGCATTAACTTGGCAATATTCAAGTTCTAATAATGGACTAACAGTGGACTTTTCCATCTGCAGATTATACTGAATGGCCAGCGGAGGCAGTATTGCAGAGGAGAAACTCTCTGCATTGCTGGGAAAAAAAAAGAATCCAATCATCAGCTTTGCAAGCCTCTTTCAATTTATATGGTAAGTCACACATTTGAGACTTATACATTTGTTTGAATGTGTGGGGTTGATCATAACATTCTGGAGTTCTCCATAGGTTAACTGATAGTGATGTGCTAAAATGAAGATGTTAGAATCTGTTAGTCCTAGTTTTTATGATTCCCAATAAATGTAGCATAAACCTTCCTCCCTTAATTTATCTGACCACTGAATTGCTATTGGTGTACCATAATCTACAAGAATTCCAGTAAGAAGGGTGCACTGTCACTTGGCTGCCAAACAGATCTTTCTATCTACGTCCTCATATAGGTGCTAGAGTTGTGTAGAGAGCGGTAGCAGATGAGGCATAGGATAGGGAGCTGAATGCCAGGTTGAGATTAATATTCAGATTTGAATTTTTAGTGAGCTTTGGATTTTCACAATATTACACAAGCCATAGAAAGCATTATTATCGCTTGATAAAACATTTTTTTCATAGTGTTACATTAACTTGGCAATAATCAAGTTCTAATAATGGACTAACAGTGGACTTTTCCATCTGCAGATTATACTGAATGGCCAGCGGAGGCAGTATTGCAGAGGAGAATCTCTCTGCGTTGCTGAGAAAAAAAAGAAAATCCAATCATCAGCTTTGCAAGCCTCTTTCAATTTATATGGTAAGTCACACATTTGAGACTTATACATTTGTTTGAATGTGTAGGGTTGATCATAACATTCTGGAGTTCTCCATAGGTTAACTAATAGGGATGTGCTAAAATGAAGATGTTAGAATCTGTTAGTCCTAGTTTTTATGATTCCCAATAACTGTAGCTTAAACCTTCCACCCTTAATATATCAGACCACTGAATTGCTATTGGTGTACCATAATCTACAAGAATTCCAGTAAGAAGGGTGCACTGTCACTTGGCTGCCAAACAGATCTTTCTATCTACGTCCTCATATAGGTGCTAGAGTTGTGTAGAGAGCGGTAGCAGATGAGGCATAGGATAGGGAGACGAATGCCAGGTTGAGATTATTCAGATTTGAATTTTTAGTGAGCTTTGGATTTTCACAATATTACACAAGCCATAGAAAGCATTATTATCGTTCGATAAAACATTTTTTTCGTAGTGTTGCATTAACTTGGCAATATTCAAGTTCTAATAATGGACTAACAGTGGACTTTTCCATCTGCAGATTATACTGAATGGCCAGCGGAGGCAGTATTGCAGAGGAGAATCTCTCTGCGTTGCTGAGAAAAAAAAGAAAATCCATTCATCAGCTTTGCAAGCCTCTTTCAATTTATATGGTAAGTCGCACATTTGAGACTTATACATTTGTTTGAATGTGTGGGGTTGATCATAACATTCTGGAGTTCTCCATAGGTTAACTGATAGGGATGTGCTAAAATGAAGATGTTAGAATCTGTTAGTCCTAGTTTTTATGATTCCCAATAAATGTAGCATAAACCTTCCTCCCTTAATTTATCAGACCACTGAATTGCTATTGGTGTACCATAACCCACAAGAATTCCAGTAAGAAGGGTGCACTGTCACTTGGCTGCCAAACAGATCTCTCTATCTACGTCCTCATATAGGTGCTAGAGTTGTGTAGAGAGCGGTAGCAGATGAGGCATACGATAGGGAGACGAATGCCAGGTTGAGATTAATATTCAGATTTGAATTTTTAGTGAGCTTTGGATTTTCACAATATTACACAAGCCATAGAAAGCATTATTATCGTTCGATAAAACATTTTTTTCGTAGTGTTGCATTAACTTGGCAATATTCAAGTTCTAATAATGGACTAACAGTGGACTTTTCCATCTGCAGATTATACTGAATGGCCAGCGGAGGCAGTATTGCAGAGGAGAATCTCTCTGCGTCCCTGGAAAAAAAAAAAGAAAACCCATTCATCAGCTTTGCAAGCCTCTTTCAATTTATATGGTAAGTCACACATTTGAGACTTATACATTTGATTGAATGTGTGGGGTTGATCATAACATTCTGGAGTTCTCCATAGGTTAACTGATAGGGATGTGCTAAAATGAAGATGTTAGAACCTGTTAGTCCTAGTTTTTATGATTCCCAATAAATGTAGCATAAACCTTCCTCCCTTAATTTATCTGACAACTGAATTGCTATTGGTGTACCATAATCTACAAGAATTCCAGTAAGAAGGGTGCACTGTCACTTGGCTGCCAAACAGATCTTTCTATCTACGTCCTCATATAGGTGCTAGAGTTGTGTAGAGAGCGGTAGCAGATGAGGCATAGGATAAGGAGAGGAATGCCAGGTTGAGATTAATATTCAGATTTGAATTTTTAGTGAGCTTTGGATTTTCACAATATTACACAAGCCATAGAAAGCATTATTATCGCTTGATAAAACATTTTTTTCATAGTGTTACATTAACTTGGCAATATTCAAGTTCTAATAATGGACTAACAATGGACTTTTCCATCTGCAGATTATACTGAATGGCCAGCGGAGGCAGTATTGCAGAGGAGAATCTCTCTGCGTTGCTGAGAAAAAAAAGAAAACCCATTCATCAGCTTTGCAAGCCTCTTTCAATGTATATGGTAAGTCACACATTTGAGACTTATACATTTGTTTGAATGTGTGGGGTTGACCATAACATTCTGGAGTTCTCCATAGGTTAACTAATAGGGATGTGCTAAAATGAAGATGTTAGAATCTGTTAGTCCTAGTTTTTATGATTCCCAATAGCTGTAGCATAAACCTTCCTCCCTTAATTTATCTGACCACTGAATTGCTATTGGTGTACCATAATCCACAAGAATTCCAGTAAGAAGGGTGCACTGTCACTTGGCTGCCAAACAGATCTTTCTATCTACGTCCTCATATAGGTGCTAGAGTTGTGTAGAGAGCGGTAGCAAATGAGGCATACGATAGGGAGACGAATGCCAGGTTGAGATTAATATTCAGATTTGAATTTTTAGTGAGCTTTGGATTTTCACAATATTACACAAGCCATAGAAAGCATTATTATCGCTTGATAAAACATTTTTCTCATAGTGTTGCATTAACTTGGCAATATTCAAGTTCTAATAATGGACTAACAGTGGACTTTTCCATCTGCAGATTATACTGAATGGCCAGCGGAGGCAGTATTGCAGAGGAGAATATCTCTGCGTTGCTGAGAAAAAAAAGAAAACCCATTCATCAGCTTTGCAAGCCTCTTTCAATGTATATGGTAAGTCACACATTTGAGACTTATACATTTGTTTGAATGTGTGGGGTTGATCATAACATTCTGGAGTTCTCCATAGGTTAACTAATAGGGATGTGCTAAAATGAAGATGTTAGAATCTGTTAGTCCTAGTTTTTATGATTCCCAATAGCTGTAGCATAAACCTTCCTCCATTAATTTATCTGACCACTGAATTGCTATTGGTGTACCATAATCCACAAGAATTCCAGTAAGAAGGGTGCACTGTCACTTGGCTGCCAAACAGATCTTTCTATCTACGTCCTCATATAGGTGCTAGAGTTGTGTAGAGAGCGGTAGCAAATGAGGCATAGGATTGGGAGACGAATGCCAGGTTGAGATTAATATTCAGATTTGAATTTTTAGTGAGCTTTAAATTTTCACAATATTACACAAGCCATAGAAAGCATTATTATTGCTTGATAAAACATTTTTCTCATAGTGTTGCATTAACTTGGCAATATTCAAGTTCTAATAATGGACTAACAGTGGACTTTTCCATCTGCAGATTATACTGAATGGCCAGCGGAGGCAGTATTGCAGAGGAGAAACTCTCTGCATTGCTGGGAAAAAAAAAGAATCCAATCATCAGCTTTGCAAGCCTCTTTCAATTTATATGGTAAGTCACACATTTGAGACTTATACATTTGTTTGAATGTGTGGGGTTGATCATAACATTCTGGAGTTCTCCATAGGTTAACTGATAGTGATGTGCTAAAATGAAGATGTTAGAATCTGTTAGTCCTAGTTTTTATGATTCCCAATAAATGTAGCATAAACCTTCCTCCCTTAATTTATCTGACCACTGAATTGCTATTGGTGTACCATAATCTACAAGAATTCCAGTAAGAAGGGTGCACTGTCACTTGGCTGCCAAACAGATCTTTCTATCTACGTCCTCATATAGGTGCTAGAGTTGTGTAGAGAGCGGTAGCAGATGAGGCATAGGATAGGGAGCTGAATGCCAGGTTGAGATTAATATTCAGATTTGAATTTTTAGTGAGCTTTGGATTTTCACAATATTACACAAGCCATAGAAAGCATTATTATCGCTTGATAAAACATTTTTTTCATAGTGTTACATTAACTTGGCAATAATCAAGTTCTAATAATGGACTAACAGTGGACTTTTCCATCTGCAGATTATACTGAATGGCCAGCGGAGGCAGTATTGCAGAGGAGAATCTCTCTGCGTTGCTGAGAAAAAAAAGAAAATCCAATCATCAGCTTTGCAAGCCTCTTTCAATTTATATGGTAAGTCACACATTTGAGACTTATATATTTGTTTGAAGGTGTGGGGTTAATCATAACATTCTGGAGTTCTCCATAGGTTAACTGATAGGGATGTGCTAAAATGAAGATGTTAGATTCTGTTAGTCCTAGTTTTTATGATTCCCAATAGCTGTAGCATAAACCTTCCTCCCTTAATTTATCTGACCACTGAATTGCTATTGGTGTACCATAACCCACAAGAATTCCAGTAAGAAGGGTGCACTGTCACTTGGCTGCCAAACAGATCTTTCTATCTACGTCCTCCTATAGGTGCTAGAGTTGTGTAGAGAGCGGTAGCAAATGAGGCATAGGATTGGGAGACGAATGCCAGGTTGAGATTAATGTTCAGATTTGAATTTTTAGTGAGCTTTGGATTTTGACAATATTACACAAGCCATAGAAAGCATTATTATCGCTTGATAAAACATTTTTCTCATAGTGTTGCATTAACTTGGCAATATTCAAGTTCTAATAATGGACTAACAGTGGACTTTCGCATCTGCAGATTATACTGAATGGCCAGCGGAGGCAGTATTGCAGAGGAGAAACTCTCTGCATTGCTGGGAAAAAAAAAAGAATCCAATCATCAGCTTTGCAAGCCTCTTTCAATTTATATGGTAAGTCACACATTTGAGACTTATACATTTGTTTGAATGTGTGGGGTTGATCATAACATTCTGGAGTTCTCCATAGGTTAACTGATAGTGATGTGCTAAAATGAAGATGTTAGAATCTGTTAGTCCTAGTTTTTATGATTCCCAATAAATGTAGCATAAACCTTCCTCCCTTAATTTATCTGACCACTGAATTGCTATTGGTGTACCATAATCTACAAGAATTCCAGTAAGAAGGGTGCACTGTCACTTGGCTGCCAAACAGATCTTTGTATCTACGTCCTCATATAGGTGCTAGAGTTGTGTAGAGAGCGGTAGCAGATGAGGCATAGGATAGGGAGACGAATGCCAGGTTGAGATTATTCAGATTTGAATTTTTTATGAGCTTTGGATTTTCACAATATAACACAAGCCATAGAAAGCATTATTATCGCTTGATAAAACATTTTCTTCATAGTGTTGCATTAACTTGGCAATATTCAAGTTCTAATAATGGACTAACAGTGGACTTTTCCATCTGCAGATTATACTGAATGGCCAGCGGAGGCAGTATTGCAGAGGAGAATATCTCTGCGTTGCTGAGAAAAAAAAGAAAATCCAATCATCAGCTTTGCAAGCCTCTTTCAATTTATATGGTAAGTCACACATTTGAGACTTATATATTTGTTTGAATGTGTGGGGTTGATCATAACATTCTGGAGTTCTCCATAGGTTAACTGATAGTGATGTGCAAAAATGAAGATGTTAGAATCTGTTAGTCCTAGTTTTTATGATTCCCAATAAATGTAGCATAAACCTTCCTCCCTTAATTTATCTGACCACTGAATTGCTATTGGTGTACCATAATCTACAAGAATTCCAGTAAGAAGGGTGCACTGTCACTTGGCTGCCAAACAAATATTTCTATCTACGTCCTCATATAGGTGCTAGAGTTGTGTAGAGAGCGGTAGCAGATGAGGCATAGGATAGGGAGACGAATGCCAGGTTGAGATTAATATTCAGATTTGAATTTTTAGTGAGCTTTGGATTTTCACAATATTACACAAGCCATAGAAAGCCTTATTATCGCGTGATAAAACATTTTTCTCATAGTGTTGCATTAACTTGGCAATATTCAAGTTCTAATAACGGACTAACAGTGGACTTTTCCATCTGCAGATTATACTGAATGGCCAGCGGAGGCAGTATTGCAGAGGAGAATATCTCTGCGTTGCTGAGAAAAAAAAGAAAACCCATTCATCAGCTTTGCAAGCCTCTTTCAATTTATATGGTAAGTCACACATTTGAGACTTATACATTTGTTTGAATGTGTAGGGTTGATCATAACATTCTGGAGTTCTCCATAGGTTAACTAATAGGGATGTGCTAAAATGAAGATGTTAGAATCTGTTAGTCCTAGTTTTTATGATTCCAAATAACTGTAGCATAAACCTTCCACCCTTAATATATCAGACCACTGAATTGCTATTGGTGTACCATAACCCACAAGAATTCCAGTAAGAAGGGTGCACTGTCACTTGGCTGCCAAACAGATCTTTCTATCTACATCCTCATATAGGTGCTAGAGTTGTGTAGAGAGCGGTAGCAAATGAGGCATAGGATTGGGAGACGAATGCCAGGTTGAGATTAATATTCAGATTTGAATTTTTAGTGAGCTTTAAATTTTCATAATATTACACAAGCGATAGAAAGCATTATTATTGCTTGATAAAACAATTTTCTCATAGTGTTGCATTAACTTGGCAATATTCAAGTTCTAATAATGGACTAACAGTGGACTTTTCCACCTGCAGATTATACTGAATGGCCAGCGGAGGCAGTATTGCAGAGGAGAATCTCTCTGCGTCCCTGGAAAAAAAAAAGAAAACCCATTCATCAGCTTTGCAAGCCTCTTTCAATTTATATGGTAAGTCACACATTTGAGACTTATACATTTGATTGAATGTGTGGGGTTGATCATAACATTCTGGAGTTCTCCATAGGTTAACTGATAGGGATGTGCTAAAATGAAGATGTTAGAATCTGTTAGTCCTAGTTTTTATGATTCCCAATAAATGTAGCATAAACCTTCCTCCCTTAATTTATCAGACCACTGAATTGCTATTGGTGTACCATAACCCACAAGAATTCCAGTAAGAAGGGTGCACTGTCACTTGGCTGCCAAACAGATCTTTCTATCTACATCCTCATATAGGTGCTAGAGTTGTGTAGAGAGCGGTAGCAGATGAGGCATAGGATAGGGAGACGAATGCCAGGTTGAGATTAATATTCAGATTTGAATTTTTTATGAGCTTTGGATTTTCACAATATTACACAAGCCATAGAAAGCATTATTATCGCTTGATAAAACATTTTCTTCATAGTGTTGCATTAACTTGGCAATATTCAAGTTCTAATAATGGACTAACAGTGGACTTTTCCATCTGCAGATTATACTGAATGGCCAGCGGAGGCAGTATTACGGAGGAGAATATCTCTGCGTTGCTGAGAAAAAAAAGAAAATCCAATCATCAGCTTTGCAAGCCTCTTTCAATTTATATGGTAAGTCACACATTTGAGACTTATATATTTATTTGAAGGTGTGGGGTTGATCATAACATTCTGGAGTTCTCCATAGGTTAACTGATAGTAATGTGCTAAAATGAAGATGTTAGATTCTGTTAGTCCTAGTTTTTATGATTCCCAATAGCTGTAGCATAAACCTTCCTCCCTTAATTTATCTGACCACTGAATTGCTATTGGTGTACCATAATCCACAAGAATTCCAGTAAGAAGGGTGCACTGTCACTTGGCTGCCAAACAGATCTTTCTATCTACGTCCTCATATAGGTGCTAGAGTTGTGTAGAGAGCGGTAGCAAATGAGGCATAGGATTGGGAGACGAATGCCAGGTTGAGATTAATATTCAGATTTGAATTTTTAGTGAGCTTTGGATTTTCACAATATTACACAAGCCATAGAAAGCATTATTATCGTTCGATAAAACATTTTTTTCGTAGTGTTGCATTAACTTGGCAATTTTCAAGTTCTAATAATGGACTAACAATGGACTTTTCCATCTGCAGATTATACTGAATGGCCAGCGGAGGCAGTATTGCAGAGGAGAATCTCTCTGCGTTGCTGAGAAAAAAAAGAAAATCCATTCATCAGCTTTGCAAGCCTCTTTCAATTTATATGGTAAGTCGCACATTTGAGACTTATACATTTGTTTGAATGTGTGGGGTTGATCATAACATTCTGGAGTTCTCCATAGGTTAACTGATAGGGATGTGCTAAAATGAAGATGTTAGAATCTGTTAGTCCTAGTTTTTATGATTCCCAATAAATGTAGCATAAACCTTCCTCCCTTAATTTATCAGACCACTGAATTGCTATTGGTGTACCATAACCCACAAGAATTCCAGTAAGAAGGGTGCACTGTCACTTGGCTGCCAAACAGATCTTTCTATCTACGTCCTCATATAGGTGCTAGAGTTGTGTAGAGAGCGGTAGCAAATGAGGCATACGATAGGGAGACGAATGCCAGGTTGAGATTAATATTCAGATTTGAATTTTTAGTGAGCTTTGGATTTTCACAATATTACACAAGCCATAGAAAGCATTATTATCGCTTGATAAAACATTTTTTTCATAGTGTTACATTAACTTGGCAATATTCAAGTTCTAATAATGGACTAACAGTGGACTTTTCCATCTGCAGATTATACTGAATGGCCAGCGGAGGCAGTATTGCAGAGGAGAATCTCTCTGCGTTGCTGAGAAAAAAAAGAAAATCCAATCATCAGCTTTGCAAGCCTCTTTCAATTTATATGGTAAGTCACACATTTGAGACTTATATATTTGTTTGAAGGTGTGGGGTTAATCATAACATTCTGGAGTTCTCCATAGGTTAACTGATAGGGATGTGCTAAAATGAAGATGTTAGATTCTGTTAGTCCTAGTTTTTATGATTCCCAATAGCTGTAGCATAAACCTTCCTCCCTTAATTTATCTGACCACTGAATTGCTATTGGTGTACCATAATCCACAAGAATTCCAGTAAGAAGGGTGCACTGTCACTTGGCTGCCAAACAGATCTTTCTATCTACGTCCTCCTATAGGTGCTAGAGTTGTGTAGAGAGCGGTAGCAAATGAGGCATAGGATTGGGAGACGAATGCCAGGTTGAGATTAATGTTCAGATTTGAATTTTTAGTGAGCTTTGGATTTTGACAATATTACACAAGCCATAGAAAGCATTATTATCGCTTGATAAAACATTTTTCTCATAGTGTTGCATTAACTTGGCAATATTCAAGTTCTAATAATGGACTAACAGTGGACTTTTCCATCTGCAGATTATACTGAATGGCCAGCGGAGGCAGTATTGCAGAGGAGAATATCTCTGCGTTGCTGAGAAAAAAAAGAAAACCCATTCATCAGCTTTGCAAGCCTCTTTCAATTTATATGGTAAGTCACACATTTGAGACTTATACATTTGTTTGAATGTGTGGGGTTGATCATAACATTCTGGAGTTCTCCATAGGTTAACTGATAGGGATGTGCTAAAATGAAGATGTTAGAATCTGTTAGTCCTAGTTTTTATGATTCCCAATAAATGTAGCATAAACCTTCCTCCCTTATTTTATCAGACCACTGAATTGCTATCGGTGTACCATAACCCACAAGAATTCCAGTAAGAAGGGTGCACTGTCACTTGGCTGCCAAACAGATCTTTCTATCTACGTCCTCATATAGGTGCTAGAGTTGTGTAGAGAGCGGTAGCAAATGAGGCATAGGATTGGGAGACGAATGCCAGGTTGAGATTAATATTCAGATTTGAATTTTTAGTGAGCTTTGGATTTTCACAATATTACACAAGCCATAGAAAGCATTATTATCGTTCGATAAAACATTTTTTTCGTAGTGTTGCATTAACTTGGCAATATTCAAGTTCTAATAATGGACTAACAGTGGACTTTTCCATCTGCAGATTATACTGAATGGCCAGCGGAGGCAGTATTGCAGAGGAGAATCTCTCTGCGTTGCTGAGAAAAAAAAGAAAATCCATTCATCAGCTTTGCAAGCCTCTTTCAATTTATATGGTAAGTCGCACATTTGAGACTTATACATTTGTTTGAATGTGTGGGGTTGATCATAACATTCTGGAGTTCTCCATAGGTTAACTGATAGGGATGTGCTAAAATGAAGATGTTAGAATCTGTTAGTCCTAGTTTTTATGATTCCCAATAAATGTAGCATAAACCTTCCTCCCTTAATTTATCAGACCACTGAATTGCTATTGGTGTACCATAACCCACAAGAATTCCAGTAAGAAGGGTGCACTGTCACTTGGCTGCCAAACAGATCTTTCTATCTACGTCCTCATATAGGTGCTAGAGTTGTGTAGAGAGCGGTAGCAAATGAGGCATACGATAGGGAGACGAATGCCAGGTTGAGATTAATATTCAGATTTGAATTTTTAGTGAGCTTTGGATTTTCACAATATTACACAAGCCATAGAAAGCATTATTATCGCTTGATAAAACATTTTTCTCATAGTGTTGCATTAACTTGGCAATATTCAAGTTCTAATAATGGACTAACAGTGGACTTTTCCATCTGCAGATTATACTGAATGGCCAGCGGAGGCAGTATTGCAGAGGAGAATATCTCTGCGTTGCTGAGAAAAAAAAGAAAACCCATTCATCAGCTTTGCAAGCCTCTTTCAATGTATATGGTAAGTCACACATTTGAGACTTATACATTTGTTTGAATGTGTGGGGTTGATCATAACATTCTGGAGTTCTCCATAGGTTAACTAATAGGGATGTGCTAAAATGAAGATGTTAGAATCTGTTAGTCCTAGTTTTTATGATTCCCAATAGCTGTAGCATAAACCTTCCTCCCTTAATTTATCTGACCACTGAATTGCTATTGGTGTACCATAATCCACAAGAATTCCAGTAAGAAGGGTGCACTGTCACTTGGCTGCCAAACAGATCTTTCTATCTACGTCCTCATATAGGTGCTAGAGTTGTGTAGAGAGCGGTAGCAAATGAGGCATAGGATTGGGAGACGAATGCCAGGTTGAGATTAATATTCAGATTTGAATTTTTAGTGAGCTTTAAATTTTCACAATATTACACAAGCCATAGAAAGCATTATTATTGCTTGATAAAACATTTTTCTCATAGTGTTGCATTAACTTGGCAATATTCAAGTTCTAATAATGGACTAACAGTGGACTTTTCCATCTGCAGATTATACTGAATGGCCAGCGGAGGCAGTATTGCAGAGGAGAAACTCTCTGCATTGCTGGGAAAAAAAAAGAATCCAATCATCAGCTTTGCAAGCCTCTTTCAATTTATATGGTAAGTCACACATTTGAGACTTATACATTTGTTTGAATGTGTGGGGTTGATCATAACATTCTGGAGTTCTCCATAGGTTAACTGATAGTGATGTGCTAAAATGAAGATGTTAGAATCTGTTAGTCCTAGTTTTTATGATTCCCAATAAATGTAGCATAAACCTTCCTCCCTTAATTTATCTGACCACTGAATTGCTATTGGTGTACCATAATCTACAAGAATTCCAGTAAGAAGGGTGCACTGTCACTTGGCTGCCAAACAGATCTTTCTATCTACGTCCTCATATAGGTGCTAGAGTTGTGTAGAGAGCGGTAGCAGATGAGGCATAGGATAGGGAGCTGAATGCCAGGTTGAGATTAATATTCAGATTTGAATTTTTAGTGAGCTTTGGATTTTCACAATATTACACAAGCCATAGAAAGCATTATTATCGCTTGATAAAACATTTTTTTCATAGTGTTACATTAACTTGGCAATAATCAAGTTCTAATAATGGACTAACAGTGGACTTTTCCATCTGCAGATTATACTGAATGGCCAGCGGAGGCAGTATTGCAGAGGAGAATCTCTCTGCGTTGCTGAGAAAAAAAAGAAAATCCAATCATCAGCTTTGCAAGCCTCTTTCAATTTATATGGTAAGTCACACATTTGAGACTTATATATTTGTTTGAAGGTGTGGGGTTAATCATAACATTCTGGAGTTCTCCATAGGTTAACTGATAGGGATGTGCTAAAATGAAGATGTTAGATTCTGTTAGTCCTAGTTTTTATGATTCCCAATAGCTGTAGCATAAACCTTCCTCCCTTAATTTATCTGACCACTGAATTGCTATTGGTGTACCATAACCCACAAGAATTCCAGTAAGAAGGGTGCACTGTCACTTGGCTGCCAAACAGATCTTTCTATCTACGTCCTCCTATAGGTGCTAGAGTTGTGTAGAGAGCGGTAGCAAATGAGGCATAGGATTGGGAGACGAATGCCAGGTTGAGATTAATGTTCAGATTTGAATTTTTAGTGAGCTTTGGATTTTGACAATATTACACAAGCCATAGAAAGCATTATTATCGCTTGATAAAACATTTTTCTCATAGTGTTGCATTAACTTGGCAATATTCAAGTTCTAATAATGGACTAACAGTGGACTTTCGCATCTGCAGATTATACTGAATGGCCAGCGGAGGCAGTATTGCAGAGGAGAAACTCTCTGCATTGCTGGGAAAAAAAAAGAATCCAATCATCAGCTTTGCAAGCCTCTTTCAATTTATATGGTAAGTCACACATTTGAGACTTATACATTTGTTTGAATGTGTGGGGTTGATCATAACATTCTGGAGTTCTCCATAGGTTAACTGATAGTGATGTGCTAAAATGAAGATGTTAGAATCTGTTAGTCCTAGTTTTTATGATTCCCAATAAATGTAGCATAAACCTTCCTCCCTTAATTTATCTGACCACTGAATTGCTATTGGTGTACCATAATCTACAAGAATTCCAGTAAGAAGGGTGCACTGTCACTTGGCTGCCAAACAGATCTTTCTATCTACGTCCTCATATAGGTGCTAGAGTTGTGTAGAGAGCGGTAGCAGATGAGGCATAGGATAGGGAGACGAATGCCAGGTTGAGATTATTCAGATTTGAATTTTTTATGAGCTTTGGATTTTCACAATATAACACAAGCCATAGAAAGCATTATTATCGCTTGATAAAACATTTTCTTCATAGTGTTGCATTAACTTGGCAATATTCAAGTTCTAATAATGGACTAACAGTGGACTTTTCCATCTGCAGATTATACTGAATGGCCAGCGGAGGCAGTATTGCAGAGGAGAATATCTCTGCGTTGCTGAGAAAAAAAAGAAAATCCAATCATCAGCTTTGCAAGCCTCTTTCAATTTATATGGTAAGTCACACATTTGAGACTTATATATTTGTTTGAATGTGTGGGGTTGATCATAACATTCTGGAGTTCTCCATAGGTTAACTGATAGTGATGTGCAAAAATGAAGATGTTAGAATCTGTTAGTCCTAGTTTTTATGATTCCCAATAAATGTAGCATAAACCTTCCTCCCTTAATTTATCTGACCACTGAATTGCTATTGGTGTACCATAATCTACAAGAATTCCAGTAAGAAGGGTGCACTGTCACTTGGCTGCCAAACAAATATTTCTATCTACGTCCTCATATAGGTGCTAGAGTTGCGTAGAGAGCGGTAGCAGATGAGGCATAGGATAGGGAGACGAATGCCAGGTTGAGATTAATATTCAGATTTGAATTTTTAGTGAGCTTTGGATTTTCACAATATTACACAAGCCATAGAAAGCCTTATTATCGCGTGATAAAACATTTTTCTCATAGTGTTGCATTAACTTGGCAATATTCAAGTTCTAATAACGGACTAACAGTGGACTTTTCCATCTGCAGATTATACTGAATGGCCAGCGGAGGCAGTATTGCAGAGGAGAATATCTCTGCGTTGCTGAGAAAAAAAAGAAAACCCATTCATCAGCTTTGCAAGCCTCTTTCAATTTATATGGTAAGTCACACATTTGAGACTTATACATTTGTTTGAATGTGTAGGGTTGATCATAACATTCTGGAGTTCTCCATAGGTTAACTAATAGGGATGTGCTAAAATGAAGATGTTAGAATCTGTTAGTCCTAGTTTTTATGATTCCAAATAACTGTAGCATAAACCTTCCACCCTTAATATATCAGACCACTGAATTGCTATTGGTGTACCATAACCCACAAGAATTCCAGTAAGAAGGGTGCACTGTCACTTGGCTGCCAAACAGATCTTTCTATCTACATCCTCATATAGGTGCTAGAGTTGTGTAGAGAGCGGTAGCAAATGAGGCATAGGATTGGGAGACGAATGCCAGGTTGAGATTAATATTCAGATTTGAATTTTTAGTGAGCTTTAAATTTTCATAATATTACACAAGCGATAGAAAGCATTATTATTGCTTGATAAAACAATTTTCTCATAGTGTTGCATTAACTTGGCAATATTCAAGTTCTAATAATGGACTAACAGTGGACTTTTCCACCTGCAGATTATACTGAATGGCCAGCGGAGGCAGTATTGCAGAGGAGAATCTCTCTGCGTCCCTGGAAAAAAAAAAGAAAACCCATTCATCAGCTTTGCAAGCCTCTTTCAATTTATATGGTAAGTCACACATTTGAGACTTATACATTTGATTGAATGTGTGGGGTTGATCATAACATTCTGGAGTTCTCCATAGGTTAACTGATAGGGATGTGCTAAAATGAAGATGTTAGAATCTGTTAGTCCTAGTTTTTATGATTCCCAATAAATGTAGCATAAACCTTCCTCCCTTAATTTATCAGACCACTGAATTGCTATTGGTGTACCATAACCCACAAGAATTCCAGTAAGAAGGGTGCACTGTCACTTGGCTGCCAAACAGATCTTTCTATCTACATCCTCATATAGGTGCTAGAGTTGTGTAGAGAGCGGTAGCAGATGAGGCATAGGATAGGGAGACGAATGCCAGGTTGAGATTAATATTCAGATTTGAATTTTTTATGAGCTTTGGATTTTCACAATATTACACAAGCCATAGAAAGCATTATTATCGCTTGATAAAACATTTTCTTCATAGTGTTGCATTAACTTGGCAATATTCAAGTTCTAATAATGGACTAACAGTGGACTTTTCCATCTGCAGATTATACTGAATGGCCAGCGGAGGCAGTATTGCGGAGGAGAATATCTCTGCGTTGCTGAGAAAAAAAAGAAAATCCAATCATCAGCTTTGCAAGCCTCTTTCAATTTATATGGTAAGTCACACATTTGAGACTTATATATTTATTTGAAGGTGTGGGGTTGATCATAACATTCTGGAGTTCTCCATAGGTTAACTGATAGTAATGTGCTAAAATGAAGATGTTAGATTCTGTTAGTCCTAGTTTTTATGATTCCCAATAGCTGTAGCATAAACCTTCCTCCCTTAATTTATCTGACCACTGAATTGCTATTGGTGTACCATAATCCACAAGAATTCCAGTAAGAAGGGTGCACTGTCACTTGGCTGCCAAACAGATCTTTCTATCTACGTCCTCATATAGGTGCTAGAGTTGTGTAGAGAGCGGTAGCAAATGAGGCATAGGATTGGGAGACGAATGCCAGGTTGAGATTAATATTCAGATTTGAATTTTTAGTGAGCTTTGGATTTTCACAATATTACACAAGCCATAGAAAGCATTATTATCGTTCGATAAAACATTTTTTTCGTAGTGTTGCATTAACTTGGCAATTTTCAAGTTCTAATAATGGACTAACAATGGACTTTTCCATCTGCAGATTATACTGAATGGCCAGCGGAGGCAGTATTGCAGAGGAGAATCTCTCTGCGTTGCTGAGAAAAAAAAGAAAATCCATTCATCAGCTTTGCAAGCCTCTTTCAATTTATATGGTAAGTCGCACATTTGAGACTTATACATTTGTTTGAATGTGTGGGGTTGATCATAACATTCTGGAGTTCTCCATAGGTTAACTGATAGGGATGTGCTAAAATGAAGATGTTAGAATCTGTTAGTCCTAGTTTTTATGATTCCCAATAAATGTAGCATAAACCTTCCTCCCTTAATTTATCAGACCACTGAATTGCTATTGGTGTACCATAACCCACAAGAATTCCAGTAAGAAGGGTGCACTGTCACTTGGCTGCCAAACAGATCTTTCTATCTACGTCCTCATATAGGTGCTAGAGTTGTGTAGAGAGCGGTAGCAAATGAGGCATACGATAGGGAGACGAATGCCAGGTTGAGATTAATATTCAGATTTGAATTTTTAGTGAGCTTTGGATTTTCACAATATTACACAAGCCATAGAAAGCATTATTATCGCTTGATAAAACATTTTTTTCATAGTGTTACATTAACTTGGCAATATTCAAGTTCTAATAATGGACTAACAGTGGACTTTTCCATCTGCAGATTATACTGAATGGCCAGCGGAGGCAGTATTGCAGAGGAGAATCTCTCTGCGTTGCTGAGAAAAAAAAGAAAATCCAATCATCAGCTTTGCAAGCCTCTTTCAATTTATATGGTAAGTCACACATTTGAGACTTATATATTTGTTTGAAGGTGTGGGGTTAATCATAACATTCTGGAGTTCTCCATAGGTTAACTGATAGGGATGTGCTAAAATGAAGATGTTAGATTCTGTTAGTCCTAGTTTTTATGATTCCCAATAGCTGTAGCATAAACCTTCCTCCCTTAATTTATCTGACCACTGAATTGCTATTGGTGTACCATAATCCACAAGAATTCCAGTAAGAAGGGTGCACTGTCACTTGGCTGCCAAACAGATCTTTCTATCTACGTCCTCCTATAGGTGCTAGAGTTGTGTAGAGAGCGATAGCAAATGAGGCATAGGATTGGGAGACGAATGCCAGGTTGAGATTAATGTTCAGATTTGAATTTTTAGTGAGCTTTGGATTTTGACAATATTACACAAGCCATAGAAAGCATTATTATCGCTTGATAAAACATTTTTCTCATAGTGTTGCATTAACTTGGCAATATTCAAGTTCTAATAATGGACTAACAGTGGACTTTTCCATCTGCAGATTATACTGAATGGCCAGCGGAGGCAGTATTGCAGAGGAGAATATCTCTGCGTTGCTGAGAAAAAAAAGAAAACCCATTCATCAGCTTTGCAAGCCTCTTTCAATTTATATGGTAAGTCACACATTTGAGACTTATACATTTGTTTGAATGTGTAGGGTTGATCATAACATTCTGTAGTTCTCCATAGGTTAACTAATAGGGATGTGCTAAAATGAAGATGTTAGAATCTCTTAGTCCTAGTTTTTATGATTCCCAATAACTGTAGCATAAACCTTCCACCCTTAATATATCAGACCACTGAATTGCTATTGGTGTACCATAATCTACAAGAATTCCAGTAAGAAGGGTGCACTGTCACTTGGCTGCCAAACAGATCTTTCTATCTACGTCCTCATATAGGTGCTAGAGTTGTGTACAGAGCGGTAGCAAATGAGGCATAGGATAGGGAGACGAATGCCAGGTTGAGATTAATATTCAGATTTGAATTTTTAGTGAGCTTTGGATTTTCACAATATTACACAAGCCATAGAAAGCATTATTATCGCTTGATAAAACATTTTTCTCATAGTGTTGCATTAACTTGGCAATATTCAAGTTCTAATAATGGACTAACAGTGGACTTTTCCATCTGCAGATTATACTGAATGGCCAGCGGAGGCAGTATTGCAGAGGAGAATCTCTCTGCGTCCCTGGAAAAAAAAAAAGAAAACCCATTCATCAGCTTTGCAAGCCTCTTTCAATTTATATGGTAAGTCACACATTTGAGACTTATACATTTGATTGAATGTGTGGGGTTGATCATAACATTCTGGAGTTCTCCATAGGTTAACTGATAGGGATGTGCTAAAATGAAGATGTTAGAACCTGTTAGTCCTAGTTTTTATGATTCCCAATAAATGTAGCATAAACCTTCCTCCCTTAATTTATCTGACAACTGAATTGCTATTGGTGTACCATAATCTACAAGAATTCCAGTAAGAAGGGTGCACTGTCACTTGGCTGCCAAACAGATCTTTCTATCTACGTCCTCATATAGGTGCTAGAGTTGTGTAGAGAGCGGTAGCAGATGAGGCATAGGATAAGGAGAGGAATGCCAGGTTGAGATTAATATTCAGATTTGAATTTTTAGTGAGCTTTGGTTTTTCACAATATTACACAAGCCATAGAAAGCATTATTATCGCTTGATAAAACATTTTTTTCATAGTGTTACATTAACTTGGCAATATTCAAGTTCTAATAATGGACTAACAATGGACTTTTCCATCTGCAGATTATACTGAATGGCCAGCGGAGGCAGTATTGCAGATGAGAATCTCTCTGCGTTGCTGAGAAAAAAAAGAAAATTCAATCACCAGCTTTGCAAGCCTCTTTCAATTTATATGGTAAGTCGCACATTTGAGACTTATACATTTGTTTGAATGTGTGGGGTTGATCATAACATTCTGGAGTTCTCCATAGGTTAACTGGTAGGGATGTGCTAAAATGAAGATGTTAGAATCTGTTAGTCCTAGTTTTTATGATTCCCAATAAATGTAGCATAAACCTTCCTCCCTTAATTTATCAGACCACTGAATTGCTATTGGTGTACCCTAACCCACAAGAATTCCAGTAAGAAGGGTGCACTGTCACTTGGCTGCCAAACAGATCTTTCTATCTACGTCCTCATATAGGTGCTAGAGTTGTGTAGAGAGCGGTAGCAAATGAGGCATACGATAGGGAGACGAATGCCAGGTTGAGATTAATATTCAGATTTGAATTTTTAGTGAGCTTTGGATTTTCACAATATTACACAAGCCATATAAAGCATTATTATCGCTTGATAAAACATTTTTCTCATAGTGTTTCATTAACTTGACAATATTCAAGTTCTAATAATGGACTAACAGTGGACTTTTCCATCTGCAGATTATACTGAATGGCCAGCGGAGGCAGTATTGCAGAGGAGAATATCTCTGCGTTGCTGAGAAAAAAAAGAAAACCCATTCATCAGCTTTGCAAGCCTCTTTCAATTTATATGGTAAGTCACACATTTGAGACTTATACATTTGTTTGAATGTGTGGGGTTGATCATAACATTCTGGAGTTCTCCATAGGTTAACTAATAGGGATGTGCTAAAATGAAGATGTTAGAATCTGTTAGTCCTAGTTTTTATGATTCCCAATAACTGTAGCATAAACCTTCCACACTTAATATATCAGACCACTGAATTGCTATTGGTGTACCATAACTCACAAGAATTCCAGTAAGAAGGGTGCACTGTCACTTGGCTGCCAAACAGATCTTTCTATCTACGTCCTCATATAGGTGCTAGAGTTGTGTAGAGAGCGGTAACAAATGAGGCATAGGATTGGGAGACGAATGCCAGGTTGAGATTAATATTCAGATTTGAATTTTTAGTGAGCTTGAAATTTTCACAATATTACACAAGCCATAGAAAGCATTATTATTGTTCGATAAAACATTTTTTTCGTAGTGTTGCATTAACTTGGCAATATTCAAGTTCTAATAATGGACTAACAGTGGACTTTTCCATCTGCAGATTATACTGAATGGCCAGCGGAGGCAGTATTGCAGAGGAGAATCTCTCTGCATCGCAGGAAAAAAAAAGAAAATCCATTCATCAGCTTTGCAAGCCTCTTTCAATTTATATGGTAAGTCGCACATTTGAGACTTATACATTTGTTTGAATGTGTGGGGTTGATCATAACATTCTGGAGTTCTCCATAGGTTAACTGATAGGGATGTGCTAAAATGAAGATGTTAGAATCTGTTAGTCCTAGTTTTTATGATTCCCAATAAATGTAGCATAAACCTTCCTCCCTTAATTTATCAGACCACTGAATTGCTATTGGTGTACCATAACCCACAAGAATTCCAGTAAGAAGGGTGCACTGTCACTTGGCTGCCAAACAGATCTTTCTATCTACGTCCTCATATAGGTGCTAGAGTTGTGTAGAGAGCGGTAGCAAATGAGGCATAGGATTGGGAGACGAATGCCAGGTTGAGATTAATATTCAGATTTGAATTTTTAGTGAGCTTTGGATTTTCACAATATTACACAAGCCATAGAAAGCATTATTATCATTCGATAAAACATTTTTTTCGTAGTGTTGCATTAACTTGGCAATATTCAAGTTCTAATAATGGACTAACAGTGGACTTTTCCATCTGCAGATTATACTGAATGGCCAGCGGAGGCAGTATTGCAGAGGAGAATCTCTCTGCGTTGCTGAGAAAAAAAAGAAAATCCATTCATCAGCTTTGCAAGCCTCTTTCAATTTATATGGTAAGTCGCACATTTGAGACTTATACATTTGTTTGAATGTGTGGGGTTGATCATAACATTCTGGAGTTCTCCATAGGTTAACTGATAGGGATGTGCTAAAATGAAGATGTTAGAATCTGTTAGTCCTAGTTTTTATGATTCCCAATAAATGTAGCATAAACCTTCCTCCCTTAATTTATCAGACCACTGAATTGCTATTGGTGTACCATAACCCACAAGAATTCCAGTAAGAAGGGTGCACTGTCACTTGGCTGCCAAACAGATCTTTCTATCTACGTCCTCATATAGGTGCTAGAGTTGTGTAGAGAGCGGTAGCAAATGAGGCATACGATAGGGAGACGAATGCCAGGTTGAGATTAATATTCAGATTTGAATTTTTAGTGAGCTTTGGATTTTCACAATATTACACAAGCCATAGAAAGCATTATTATCGCTTGATAAAACATTTTTCTCATAGTGTTGCATTAACTTGGCAATATTCAAGTTCTAATAATGGACTAACAGTGGACTTTTCCATCTGCAGATTATACTGAATGGCCAGCGGAGGCAGTATTGCAGAGGAGAATATCTCTGCGTTGCTGAGAAAAAAAAGAAAACCCATTCATCAGCTTTGCAAGCCTCTTTCAATGTATATGGTAAGTCACACATTTGAGACTTATACATTTGTTTGAATGTGTGGGGTTGATCATAACATTCTGGAGTTCTCCATAGGTTAACTAATAGGGATGTGCTAAAATGAAGATGTTAGAATCTGTTAGTCCTAGTTTTTATGATTCCCAATAGCTGTAGCATAAACCTTCCTCCCTTAATTTATCTGACCACTGAATTGCTATTGGTGTACCATAATCCACAAGAATTCCAGTAAGAAGGGTGCACTGTCACTTGGCTGCCAAACAGATCTTTCTATCTACGTCCTCATATAGGTGCTAGAGTTGTGTAGAGAGCGGTAGCAAATGAGGCATAGGATTGGGAGACGAATGCCAGGTTGAGATTAATATTCAGATTTGAATTTTTAGTGAGCTTTAAATTTTCACAATATTACACAAGCCATAGAAAGCATTATTATTGCTTGATAAAACATTTTTCTCATAGTGTTGCATTAACTTGGCAATATTCAAGTTCTAATAATGGACTAACAGTGGACTTTTCCATCTGCAGATTATACTGAATGGCCAGCGGAGGCAGTATTGCAGAGGAGAAACTCTCTGCATTGCTGGGAAAAAAAAAGAATCCAATCATCAGCTTTGCAAGCCTCTTTCAATTTATATGGTAAGTCACACATTTGAGACTTATACATTTGTTTGAATGTGTGGGGTTGATCATAACATTCTGGAGTTCTCCATAGGTTAACTGATAGTGATGTGCTAAAATGAAGATGTTAGAATCTGTTAGTCCTAGTTTTTATGATTCCCAATAAATGTAGCATAAACCTTCCTCCCTTAATTTATCTGACCACTGAATTGCTATTGGTGTACCATAATCTACAAGAATTCCAGTAAGAAGGGTGCACTGTCACTTGGCTGCCAAACAGATCTTTCTATCTACGTCCTCATATAGGTGCTAGAGTTGTGTAGAGAGCGGTAGCAGATGAGGCATAGGATAGGGAGCTGAATGCCAGGTTGAGATTAATATTCAGATTTGAATTTTTAGTGAGCTTTGGATTTTCACAATATTACACAAGCCATAGAAAGCATTATTATCGCTTGATAAAACATTTTTTTCATAGTGTTACATTAACTTGGCAATAATCAAGTTCTAATAATGGACTAACAGTGGACTTTTCCATCTGCAGATTATACTGAATGGCCAGCGGAGGCAGTATTGCAGAGGAGAATCTCTCTGCGTTGCTGAGAAAAAAAAGAAAATCCAATCATCAGCTTTGCAAGCCTCTTTCAATTTATATGGTAAGTCACACATTTGAGACTTATACATTTGTTTGAATGTGTAGGGTTGATCATAACATTCTGGAGTTCTCCATAGGTTAACTAATAGGGATGTGCTAAAATGAAGATGTTAGAATCTGTTAGTCCTAGTTTTTATGATTCCCAATAACTGTAGCATAAACCTTCCACCCTTAATATATCAGACCACTGAATTGCTATTGGTGTACCATAATCTACAAGAATTCCAGTAAGAAGGGTGCACTGTCACTTGGCTGCCAAACAGATCTTTCTATCTACGTCCTCATATAGGTGCTAGAGTTGTGTAGAGAGCGGTAGCAGATGAGGCATAGGATAGGGAGACGAATGCCAGGTTGAGATTATTCAGATTTGAATTTTTAGTGAGCTTTGGATTTTCACAATATTACACAAGCCATAGAAAGCATTATTATCGTTCGATAAAACATTTTTTTCGTAGTGTTGCATTAACTTGGCAATATTCAAGTTCTAATAATGGACTAACAGTGGACTTTTCCATCTGCAGATTATACTGAATGACCAGCGGAGGCAGTATTGCAGAGGAGAATCTCTCTGCGTCCCTGGAAAAAAAAAAAGAAAACCCATTCATCAGCTTTGCAAGCCTCTTTCAATTTATATGGTAAGTCACACATTTGAGACTTATACATTTGATTGAATGTGTGGGGTTGATCATAACATTCTGGAGTTCTCCATAGGTTAACTGATAGGGATGTGCTAAAATGAAGATGTTAGAACCTGTTAGTCCTAGTTTTTATGATTCCCAATAAATGTAGCATAAACCTTCCTCCCTTAATTTATCTGACAACTGAATTGCTATTGGTGTACCATAATCTACAAGAATTCCAGTAAGAAGGGTGCACTGTCACTTGGCTGCCAAACAGATCTTTCTATCTACGTCCTCATATAGGTGCTAGAGTTGTGTAGAGAGCGGTAGCAGATGAGGCATAGGATAAGGAGAGGAATGCCAGGTTGAGATTAATATTCAGATTTGAATTTTTAGTGAGCTTTGGATTTTCACAATATTACACAAGCCATAGAAAGCATTATTATCGCTTGATAAAACATTTTTTTCATAGTGTTACATTAACTTGGCAATATTCAAGTTCTAATAATGGACTAACAATGGACTTTTCCATCTGCAGATTATACTGAATGGCCAGCGGAGGCAGTATTGCAGAGGAGAATCTCTCTGCGTTGCTGAGAAAAAAAAGAAAATTCAATCACCAGCTTTGCAAGCCTCTTTCAATTTATATGGTAAGTCGCACATTTGAGACTTATACATTTGTTTGAATGTGTGGGGTTGATCATAACATTCTGGAGTTCTCCATAGGTTAACTGGTAGGGATGTGCTAAAATGAAGATGTTAGAATCTGTTAGTCCTAGTTTTTATGATTCCCAATAAATGTAGCATAAACCTTCCTCCCTTAATTTATCAGACCACTGAATTGCTATTGGTGTACCCTAACCCACAAGAATTCCAGTAAGAAGGGTGCACTGTCACTTGGCTGCCAAACAGATCTTTCTATCTACGTCCTCATATAGGTGCTAGAGTTGTGTAGAGAGCGGTAGCAAATGAGGCATACGATAGGGAGACGAATGCCAGGTTGAGATTAATATTCAGATTTGAATTTTTAGTGAGCTTTGGATTTTCACAATATTACACAAGCCATATAAAGCATTATTATCGCTTGATAAAACATTTTTCTCATAGTGTTTCATTAACTTGGCAATATTCAAGTTCTAATAATGGACTAACAGTGGACTTTTCCATCTGCAGATTATACTGAATGGCCAGCGGAGGCAGTATTGCAGAGGAGAATATCTCTGCGTTGCTGAGAAAAAAAAGAAAACCCATTCATCAGCTTTGCAAGCCTCTTTCAATTTATATGGTAAGTCACACATTTGAGACTTATACATTTGTTTGAATGTGTGGGGTTGATCATAACATTCTGGAGTTCTCCATAGGTTAACTAATAGGGATGTGCTAAAATGAAGATGTTAGAATCTGTTAGTCCTAGTTTTTACGATTCCCAATAACTGTAGCATAAACCTTCCACACTTAATATATCAGACCACTGAATTGCTATCGGTGTACCATAACCCACAAGAATTCCAGGTAAGAAGGGTGCACTGTCACTTGGCTGCCAAACAGATCTTTCTATCTACGTCCTCATATAGGTGCTAGAGTTGTGTAGAGAGCGGTAGCAAATGAGGCATAGGATTGGGAGACGAATGCCAGGTTGAGATTAATATTCAGATTTGAATTTTTAGTGAGCTTTGGATTTTCACAATATTACACAAGCCATAGAAAGCATTATTATCGTTCGATAAAACATTTTTTTCGTAGTGTTGCATTAACTTGGCAATATTCAAGTTCTAATAATGGACTAACAGTGGACTTTTCCATCTGCAGATTATACTGAATGGCCAGCGGAGGCAGTATTGCAGAGGAGAATCTCTCTGCGTTGCTGAGAAAAAAAAGAAAATCCATTCATCAGCTTTGCAAGCCTCTTTCAATTTATATGGTAAGTCGCACATTTGAGACTTATACATTTGTTTGAATGTGTGGGGTTGATCATAACATTCTGGAGTTCTCCATAGGTTAACTGATAGGGATGTGCTAAAATGAAGATGTTAGAATCTGTTAGTCCTAGTTTTTATGATTCCCAATAAATGTAGCATAAACCTTCCTCCCTTAATTTATCAGACCACTGAATTGCTATTGGTGTACCATAACCCACAAGAATTCCAGTAAGAAGGGTGCACTGTCACTTGGCTGCCAAACAGATCTTTCTATCTACGTCCTCATATAGGTGCTAGAGTTGTGTAGAGAGCGGTAGCAAATGAGGCATACGATAGGGAGACGAATGCCAGGTTGAGATTAATATTCAGATTTGAATTTTTAGTGAGCTTTGGATTTTCACAATATTACACAAGCCATAGAAAGCATTATTATCGCTTGATAAAACATTTTTCTCATAGTGTTGCATTAACTTGGCAATATTCAAGTTCTAATAATGGACTAACAGTGGACTTTTCCATCTGCAGATTATACTGAATGGCCAGCGGAGGCAGTATTGCAGAGAAGAATATCTCTGCGTTGCTGAGAAAAAAAAGAAAACCCATTCATCAGCTTTGCAAGCCTCTTTCAATGTATATGGTAAGTCACACATTTGAGACTTATACATTTGTTTGAATGTGTGGGGTTGATCATAACATTCTGGAGTTCTCCATAGGTTAACTAATAGGGATGTGCTCAAATGAAGATGTTAGAATCTGTTAGTCCTAGTTTTTATGATTCCCAATAGCTGTAGCATAAACCTTCCTCCCTTAATTTATCTGACCACTGAATTGCTATTGGTGTACCATAATCCACAAGAATTCCAGTAAGAAGGGTGCACTGTCACTTGGCTGCCAAACAGATCTTTCTATCTACGTCCTCATATAGGTGCTAGAGTTGTGTAGAGAGCGGTAGCAAATGAGGCATAGGATTGGGAGACGAATGCCAGGTTGAGATTAATATTCAGATTTGAATTTTTAGTGAGCTTTAAATTTTCACAATATTACACAAGCCATAGAAAGCATTATTATTGCTTGATAAAACATTTTTCTCATAGTGTTGCATTAACTTGGCAATATTCAAGTTCTAATAATGGACTAACAGTGGACTTTTCCATCTGCAGATTATACTGAATGGCCAGCGGAGGCAGTATTGCAGAGGAGAAACTCTCTGCATTGCTGGGAAAAAAAAAGAATCCAATCATCAGCTTTGCAAGCCTCTTTCAATTTATATGGTAAGTCACACATTTGAGACTTATACATTTGTTTGAATGTGTGGGGTTGATCATAACATTCTGGAGTTCTCCATAGGTTAACTGATAGTGATGTGCTAAAATGAAGATGTTAGAATCTGTTAGTCCTAGTTTTTATGATTCCCAATAAATGTAGCATAAACCTTCCTCCCTTAATTTATCAGACCACTGAATTGCTATTGGTGTACCATAACCCACAAGAATTCCAGTAAGAAGGGTGCACTGTCACTTGGCTGCCAAACAGATCTTTCTATCTACGTCCTCCTATAGGTGCTAGAGTTGTGTAGAGAGCGGTAGCAAATGAGGCATAGGATTGGGAGACGAATGCCAGGTTGAGATTAATGTTCAGATTTGAATTTTTAGTGAGCTTTGGATTTTGACAATATTACACAAGCCATAGAAAGCATTATTATCGCTTGATAAAACATTTTTCTCATAGTGTTGCATTAACTTGGCAATATTCAAGTTCTAATAAAGGACTAACAGTGGACTTTCGCATCTGCAGATTATACTGAATGGCCAGCGGAGGCAGTATTGCAGAGGAGAAACTCTCTGCATTGCTGGGAAAAAAAAAAGAATCCAATCATCAGCTTTGCAAGCCTCTTTCAATTTATATGGTAAGTCACACATTTGAGACTTATACATTTGTTTGAATGTGTGGGGTTGATCATAACATTCTGGAGTTCTCCATAGGTTAACTGATAGTGATGTGCTAAAATGAAGATGTTAGAATCTGTTAGTCCTAGTTTTTATGATTCCCAATAAATGTAGCATAAACCTTCCTCCCTTAATTTATCTGACCACTGAATTGCTATTGGTGTACCATAATCTACAAGAATTCCAGTAAGAAGGGTGCACTGTCACTTGGCTGCCAAACAGATCTTTCTATCTACGTCCTCATATAGGTGCTAGAGTTGTGTAGAGAGCGGTAGCAGATGAGGCATAGGATAGGGAGACGAATGCCAGGTTGAGATTATTCAGATTTGAATTTTTTATGAGCTTTGGATTTTCACAATATAACACAAGCCATAGAAAGCATTATTATCGCTTGATAAAACATTTTCTTCATAGTGTTGCATTAACTTGGCAATATTCAAGTTCTAATAATGGACTAACAGTGGACTTTTCCATCTGCAGATTATACTGAATGGCCAGCGGAGGCAGTATTGCAGAGGAGAATATCTCTGCGTTGCTGAGAAAAAAAAGAAAATCCAATCATCAGCTTTGCAAGCCTCTTTCAATTTATATGGTAAGTCACACATTTGAGACTTATATATTTGTTTGAATGTGTGGGGTTGATCATAACATTCTGGAGTTCTCCATAGGTTAACTGATAGTGATGTGCAAAAATGAAGATGTTAGAATCTGTTAGTCCTAGTTTTTATGATTCCCAATAAATGTAGCATAAACCTTCCTCCCTTAATTTATCTGACCACTGAATTGCTATTGGTGTACCATAATCTACAAGAATTCCAGTAAGAAGGGTGCACTGTCACTTGGCTGCCAAACAAATATTTCTATCTACGTCCTCATATAGGTGCTAGAGTTGTGTAGAGAGCGGTAGCAGATGAGGCATAGGATAGGGAGACGAATGCCAGGTTGAGATTAATATTCAGATTTGAATTTTTAGTGAGCTTTGGATTTTCACAATATTACACAAGCCATAGAAAGCCTTATTATCGCTTGATAAAACATTTTTCTCATAGTGTTGCATTAACTTGGCAATATTCAAGTTCTAATAACGGACTAACAGTGGACTTTTCCATCTGCAGATTATACTGAATGGCCAGCGGAGGCAGTATTGCAGAGGAGAATATCTCTGCGTTGCTGAGAAAAAAAAGAAAACCCATTCATCAGCTTTGCAAGCCTCTTTCAATTTATATGGTAAGTCACACATTTGAGACTTATACATTTGTTTGAATGTGTAGGGTTGATCATAACATTCTGGAGTTCTCCATAGGTTAACTAATAGGGATGTGCTAAAATGAAGATGTTAGAATCTGTTAGTCCTAGTTTTTATGATTCCAAATAACTGTAGCATAAACCTTCCACCCTTAATATATCAGACCACTGAATTGCTATTGGTGTACCATAACCCACAAGAATTCCAGTAAGAAGGGTGCACTGTCACTTGGCTGCCAAACAGATCTTTCTATCTACATCCTCATATAGGTGCTAGAGTTGTGTAGAGAGCGGTAGCAAATGAGGCATAGGATTGGGAGACGAATGCCAGGTTGAGATTAATATTCAGATTTGAATTTTTAGTGAGCTTTAAATTTTCATAATATTACACAAGCGATAGAAAGCATTATTATTGCTTGATAAAACAATTTTCTCATAGTGTTGCATTAACTTGGCAATATTCAAGTTCTAATAATGGACTAACAGTGGACTTTTCCACCTGCAGATTATACTGAATGGCCAGCGGAGGCAGTATTGCAGAGGAGAATCTCTCTGCGTCCCTGGAAAAAAAAAAGAAAACCCATTCATCAGCTTTGCAAGCCTCTTTCAATTTATATGGTAAGTCACACATTTGAGACTTATACATTTGATTGAATGTGTGGGGTTGATCATAACATTCTGGAGTTCTCCATAGGTTAACTGATAGGGATGTGCTAAAATGAAGATGTTAGAATCTGTTAGTCCTAGTTTTTATGATTCCCAATAAATGTAGCATAAACCTTCCTCCCTTAATTTATCAGACCACTGAATTGCTATTGGTGTACCATAACCCACAAGAATTCCAGTAAGAAGGGTGCACTGTCACTTGGCTGCCAAACAGATCTTTCTATCTACATCCTCATATAGGTGCTAGAGTTGTGTAGAGAGCGGTAGCAGATGAGGCATAGGATAGGGAGACGAATGCCAGGTTGAGATTAATATTCAGATTTGAATTTTTTATGAGCTTTGGATTTTCACAATATTACACAAGCCATAGAAAGCATTATTATCGCTTGATAAAACATTTTCTTCATAGTGTTGCATTAACTTGGCAATATTCAAGTTCTAATAATGGACTAACAGTGGACTTTTCCATCTGCAGATTATACTGAATGGCCAGCGGAGGCAGTATTGCGGAGGAGAATATCTCTGCGTTGCTGAGAAAAAAAAGAAAATCCAATCATCAGCTTTGCAAGCCTCTTTCAATTTATATGGTAAGTCACACATTTGAGACTTATATATTTATTTGAAGGTGTGGGGTTGATCATAACATTCTGGAGTTCTCCATAGGTTAACTGATAGTAATGTGCTAAAATGAAGATGTTAGATTCTGTTAGTCCTAGTTTTTATGATTCCCAATAGCTGTAGCATAAACCTTCCTCCCTTAATTTATCTGACCACTGAATTGCTATTGGTGTACCATAATCCACAAGAATTCCAGTAAGAAGGGTGCACTGTCACTTGGCTGCCAAACAGATCTTTCTATCTACGTCCTCATATAGGTGCTAGAGTTGTGTAGAGAGCGGTAGCAAATGAGGCATACGATAGGGAGACGAATGCCAGGTTGAGATTAATATTCAGATTTGAATTTTTAGTGAGCTTTGGATTTTCACAATATTACACAAGCCATAGAAAGCATTATTATCGCTTGATAAAACATGTTTCTCATAGTGTTGCATTAACTTGGCAATATTCAAGTTCTAATAATGGACTAACAGTGGACTTTTCCATCTGCAGATTATACTGAATGGCCAGCGGAGGCAGTATTGCAGAGGAGAATCTCTCTGCGTTGCTGAGAAAAAAAAGAAAATCCATTCATCAGCTTTGCAAGCCTCTTTCAATTTATATGGTAAGTCGCACATTTGAGACTTATACATTTGTTTGAATGTGTGGGGTTGATCATAACATTCTGGAGTTCTCCATAGGTTAACTGATAGGGATGTGCTAAAATGAAGATGTTAGAATCTGTTAGTCCTAGTTTTTATGATTCCCAATAAATGTAGCATAAACCTTCCTCCCTTAATTTATCAGACCACTGAATTGCTATTGGTGTACCATAACCCACAAGAATTCCAGTAAGAAGGGTGCACTGTCACTTGGCTGCCAAACAGATCTTTCTATCTACGTCCTCATATAGGTGCTAGAGTTGTGTAGAGAGCGGTAGCAAATGAGGCATACGATAGGGAGACGAATGCCAGGTTGAGATTAATATTCAGATTTGAATTTTTAGTGAGCTTTGGATTTTCACAATATTACACAAGCCATAGAAAGCATTATTATCGCTTGATAAAACATTTTTCTCATAGTGTTGCATTAACTTGGCAATATTCAAGTTCTAATAATGGACTAACAGTGGACTTTTCCATCTGCAGATTATACTGAATGGCCAGCGGAGGCAGTATTGCAGAAGAGAATCTCTCTGCGTTGCTGAGAAAAAAAAGAAAATCCATTCATCAGCTTTGCAAGCCTCTTTCAATTTATATGGTAAGTCGCACATTTGAGACTTATACATTTGTTTGAATGTGTGGGGTTGATCATAACATTCTGGAGTTCTCCATAGGTTAACTGATAGGGATGTGCTAAAATGAAGATGTTAGAATCTGTTAGTCCTAGTTTTTATGATTCCCAATAAATGTAGCATAAACCTTCCTCCCTTAATTTATCAGACCACTGAATTGCTATTGGTGTACCATAACCCACAAGAATTCCAGTAAGAAGGGTGCACTGTCACTTGGCTGCCAAACAGATCTTTCTATCTACGTCCTCATATAGGTGCTAGAGTTGTGTAGAGAGCGGTAGCAAATGAGGCATAGGATTGGGAGACGAATGCCAGGTTGAGATTAATATTCAGATTTGAATTTTTAGTGAGCTTTGGATTTTCACAATATTACACAAGCCATAGAAAGCATTATTATCGTTCGATAAAACATTTTTTTCGTAGTGTTGCATTAACTTGGCAATTTTCAAGTTCTAATAATGGACTAACAATGGACTTTTCCATCTGCAGATTATACTGAATGGCCAGCGGAGGCAGTATTGCAGAGGAGAATCTCTCTGCGTTGCTGAGAAAAAAAAGAAAATCCATTCATCAGCTTTGCAAGCCTCTTTCAATTTATATGGTAAGTCGCACATTTGAGACTTATACATTTGTTTGAATGTGTGGGGTTGATCATAACATTCTGGAGTTCTCCATAGGTTAACTGATAGGGATGTGCTAAAATGAAGATGTTAGAATCTGTTAGTCCTAGTTTTTATGATTCCCAATAAATGTAGCATAAACCTTCCTCCCTTAATTTATCAGACCACTGAATTGCTATTGGTGTACCATAACCCACAAGAATTCCAGTAAGAAGGGTGCACTGTCACTTGGCTGCCAAACAGATCTTTCTATCTACGTCCTCATATAGGTGCTAGAGTTGTGTAGAGAGCGGTAGCAAATGAGGCATACGATAGGGAGACGAATGCCAGGTTGAGATTAATATTCAGATTTGAATTTTTAGTGAGCTTTGGATTTTCACAATATTACACAAGCCATAGAAAGCATTATTATCGCTTGATAAAACATTTTTTTCATAGTGTTACATTAACTTGGCAATATTCAAGTTCTAATAATGGACTAACAGTGGACTTTTCCATCTGCAGATTATACTGAATGGCCAGCGGAGGCAGTATTGCAGAGGAGAATCTCTCTGCGTTGCTGAGAAAAAAAAGAAAATCCAATCATCAGCTTTGCAAGCCTCTTTCAATTTATATGGTAAGTCACACATTTGAGACTTATATATTTGTTTGAAGGTGTGGGGTTAATCATAACATTCTGGAGTTCTCCATAGGTTAACTGATAGGGATGTGCTAAAATGAAGATGTTAGATTCTGTTAGTCCTAGTTTTTATGATTCCCAAAAGCTGTAGCATAAACCTTCCTCCCTTAATTTATCTGACCACTGAATTGCTATTGGTGTACCATAATCCACAAGAATTCCAGTAAGAAGGGTGCACTGTCACTTGGCTGCCAAACAGATCTTTCTATCTACGTCCTCCTATAGGTGCTAGAGTTGTGTAGAGAGCGGTAGCAAATGAGGCATAGGATTGGGAGACGAATGCCAGGTTGAGATTAATGTTCAGATTTGAATTTTTAGTGAGCTTTGGATTTTGACAATATTACACAAGCCATAGAAAGCATTATTATTGCTTGATAAAACATTTTTCTCATAGTGTTGCATTAACTTGGCAATATTCAAGTTCTAATAATGGACTAACAGTGGACTTTTCCATCTGCAGATTATACTGAATGGCCAGCGGAGGCAGTATTGCAGAGGAGAATATCTCTGCGTTGCTGAGAAAAAAAAGAAAACCCATTCATCAGCTTTGCAAGCCTCTTTCAATTTATATGGTAAGTCACACATTTGAGACTTATACATTTGTTTGAATGTGTAGGGTTGATCATAACATTCTGGAGTTCTCCATAGGTTAACTAATAGGGATGTGCTAAAATGAAGATGTTAGAATCTGTTAGTCCTAGTTTTTATGATTCCCAATAACTGTAGCATAAACCTTCCACCCTTAATATATCAGACCACTGAATTGCTATTGGTGTACCATAACCCACAAGAATTCCAGTAAGAAGGGTGCACTGTCACTTGGCTGCCAAACAGATCTTTCTATCTACATCCTCATATAGGTGCTAGAGTTGTGTAGAGAGCGGTAGCAAATGAGGCATAGGATTGGGAGACGAATGCCAGGTTGAGATTAATATTCAGATTTGAATTTTTAGTGAGCTTTGGATTTTGACAATATTACACAAGCCATAGAAAGCATTATTATCGCTTGATAAAACATTTTTCTCATAGTGTTGCATTAACTTGGCAATATTCAAGTTCTAATAATGGACCAACAGTGGACTTTCGCATCTGCAGATTATACTGAATGGCCAGCGGAGGCAGTATTGCAGAGGAGAATCTCTCTGCGTTGCTGAGAAAAAAAAGAAAATCCAATCATCAGCTTTGCAAGCCTCTTTCAATTTATATGGTAAGTCGCACATTTGAGACTTATACATTTGTTTGAATGTGTGGGGTTGATCATAACATTCTGGAGTTCTCCATAGGTTAACTGATAGGGATGTGCTAAAATGAAGATGTTAGAATCTGTTAGTCCTAGTTTTTATGATTCCCAATAAATGTAGCATAAACCTTCCTCCCTTAATTTATCAGACCACTGAATTGCTATTGGTGTACCATAACCCACAAGAATTCCAGTAAGAAGGGTGCACTGTCACTTGGCTGCCAAACAGATCTTTCTATCTACATCCTCATATAGGTGCTAGAGTTGTGTAGAGAGCGGTAGCAGATGAGGCATAGGATAGGGAGACGAATGCCAGGTTGAGATTAATATTCAGATTTGAATTTTTTATGAGCTTTGGATTTTCACAATATTACACAAGCCATAGAAAGCATTATTATCGCTTGATAAAACATTTTCTTCATAGTGTTGCATTAACTTGGCAATATTCAAGTTCTAATAATGGACTAACAGTGGACTTTTCCATCTGCAGATTATACTGAATGGCCAGCGGAGGCAGTATTGCGGAGGAGAATATCTCTGCGTTGCTGAGAAAAAAAAGAAAATCCAATCATCAGCTTTGCAAGCCTCTTTCAATTTATATGGTAAGTCACACATTTGAGACTTATATATTTATTTGAAGGTGTGGGGTTGATCATAACATTCTGGAGTTCTCCATAGGTTAACTGATAGTAATGTGCTAAAATGAAGATGTTAGATTCTGTTAGTCCTAGTTTTTATGATTCCCAATAGCTGTAGCATAAACCTTCCTCCCTTAATTTATCTGACCACTGAATTGCTATTGGTGTACCATAATCCACAAGAATTCCAGTAAGAAGGGTGCACTGTCACTTGGCTGCCAAACAGATCTTTCTATCTACGTCCTCATATAGGTGCTAGAGTTGTGTAGAGAGCGGTAGCAAATGAGGCATACGATAGGGAGACGAATGCCAGGTTGAGATTAATATTCAGATTTGAATTTTTAGTGAGCTTTGGATTTTCACAATATTACACAAGCCATAGAAAGCATTATTATCGCTTGATAAAACATGTTTCTCATAGTGTTGCATTAACTTGGCAATATTCAAGTTCTAATAATGGACTAACAGTGGACTTTTCCATCTGCAGATTATACTGAATGGCCAGCGGAGGCAGTATTGCAGAGGAGAATATCTCTGCGTTGCTGAGAAAAAAAAGAAAACCCATTCATCAGCTTTGCAAGCCTCTTTCAATGTATATGGTAAGTCACACATTTGAGACTTATACATTTGTTTGAATGTGTGGGGTTGATCATAACATTCTGGAGTTCTCCATAGGTTAACTAATAGGGATGTGCTAAAATGAAGATGTTAGAATCTGTTAGTCCTAGTTTTTATGATTCCCAATAGCTGTAGCATAAACCTTCCTCCCTTAATTTATCTGACCACTGAATTGCTATTGGTGTACCATAATCCACAAGAATTCCAGTAAGAAGGGTGCACTGTCACTTGGCTGCCAAACAGATCTTTCTATCTACGTCCTCATATAGGTGCTAGAGTTGTGTAGAGAGCGGTAGCAAATGAGGCATACGATTGGGAGACGAATGCCAGGTTGAGATTAATATTCAGATTTGAATTTTTAGTGAGCTTTAAATTTTCACAATATTACACAAGCCATAGAAAGCATTATTATTGCTTGATAAAACATTTTTCTCATAGTGTTGCATTAACTTGGCAATATTCAAGTTCTAATAATGGACTAACAGTGGACTTTTCCATCTGCAGATTATACTGAATGGCCAGCGGAGGCAGTATTGCAGAAGAGAATCTCTCTGCGTTGCTGAGAAAAAAAAGAAAATCCATTCATCAGCTTTGCAAGCCTCTTTCAATTTATATGGTAAGTCGCACATTTGAGACTTATACATTTGTTTGAATGTGTGGGGTTGATCATAACATTCTGGAGTTCTCCATAGGTTAACTGATAGGGATGTGCTAAAATGAAGATGTTAGAATCTGTTAGTCCTAGTTTTTATGATTCCCAATAAATGTAGCATAAACCTTCCTCCCTTAATTTATCAGACCACTGAATTGCTATTGGTGTACCATAACCCACAAGAATTCCAGTAAGAAGGGTGCACTGTCACTTGGCTGCCAAACAGATCTTTCTATCTACGTCCTCATATAGGTGCTAGAGTTGTGTAGAGAGCGGTAGCAAATGAGGCATAGGATTGGGAGACGAATGCCAGGTTGAGATTAATATTCAGATTTGAATTTTTAGTGAGCTTTGGATTTTCACAATATTACACAAGCCATAGAAAGCATTATTATCGTTCGATAAAACATTTTTTTCGTAGTGTTGCATTAACTTGGCAATTTTCAAGTTCTAATAATGGACTAACAATGGACTTTTCCATCTGCAGATTATACTGAATGGCCAGCGGAGGCAGTATTGCAGAGGAGAATCTCTCTGCGTTGCTGAGAAAAAAAAGAAAATCCATTCATCAGCTTTGCAAGCCTCTTTCAATTTATATGGTAAGTCGCACATTTGAGACTTATACATTTGTTTGAATGTGTGGGGTTGATCATAACATTCTGGAGTTCTCCATAGGTTAACTGATAGGGATGTGCTAAAATGAAGATGTTAGAATCTGTTAGTCCTAGTTTTTATGATTCCCAATAAATGTAGCATAAACCTTCCTCCCTTAATTTATCAGACCACTGAATTGCTATTGGTGTACCATAACCCACAAGAATTCCAGTAAGAAGGGTGCACTGTCACTTGGCTGCCAAACAGATCTTTCTATCTACGTCCTCATATAGGTGCTAGAGTTGTGTAGAGAGCGGTAGCAAATGAGGCATACGATAGGGAGACGAATGCCAGGTTGAGATTAATATTCAGATTTGAATTTTTAGTGAGCTTTGGATTTTCACAATATTACACAAGCCATAGAAAGCATTATTATCGCTTGATAAAACATTTTTTTCATAGTGTTACATTAACTTGGCAATATTCAAGTTCTAATAATGGACTAACAGTGGACTTTTCCATCTGCAGATTATACTGAATGGCCAGCGGAGGCAGTATTGCAGAGGAGAATCTCTCTGCGTTGCTGAGAAAAAAAAGAAAATCCAATCATCAGCTTTGCAAGCCTCTTTCAATTTATATGGTAAGTCACACATTTGAGACTTATATATTTGTTTGAAGGTGTGGGGTTAATCATAACATTCTGGAGTTCTCCATAGGTTAACTGATAGGGATGTGCTAAAATGAAGATGTTAGATTCTGTTAGTCCTAGTTTTTATGATTCCCAATAGCTGTAGCATAAACCTTCCTCCCTTAATTTATCTGACCACTGAATTGCTATTGGTGTACCATAATCCACAAGAATTCCAGTAAGAAGGGTGCACTGTCACTTGGCTGCCAAACAGATCTTTCTATCTACGTCCTCCTATAGGTGCTAGAGTTGTGTAGAGAGCGGTAGCAAATGAGGCATAGGATTGGGAGACGAATGCCAGGTTGAGATTAATATTCAGATTTGAATTTTTAGTGAGCTTTGGATTTTGACAATATTACACAAGCCATAGAAAGCATTATTATCGCTTGATAAAACATTTTTCTCATAGTGTTGCATTAACTTGGCAATATTCAAGTTCTAATAATGGACCAACAGTGGACTTTCGCATCTGCAGATTATACTGAATGGCCAGCGGAGGCAGTATTGCAGAGGAGAATCTCTCTGCGTCCCTGGAAAAAAAAAGAAAACCCATTCATCAGCTTTGCAAGCCTCTTTCAATTTATATGGTAAGTCACACATTTGAGACTTATACATTTGATTGAATGTGTGGAGTTGATCATAACATTCTGGAGTTCTCCATAGGTTAACTGATAGGGATGTGCTAAAATGAAGATGTTAGAACCTGTTAGTCCTAGTTTTTATGATTCCCAAAAAATGTAGCATAAACCTTCCTCCCTTAATTTATCTGACAACTGAATTGCTATTGGTGTACCATAATCTACAAGAATTCCAGTGAGAAGGGTGCACTGTCACTTGGCTGCCAAACAGATCTTTCTATCTACGTCCTCATATAGGTGCTAGAGTTGTGTAGAGAGCGGTAGCAGATGAGGCATAGGATAGGGAGACGAATGCCAGGTTGAGATTAATATTCAGATTTGAATTTTTAGTGAGCTTTGGATTTTCACAATATTACACAAGCCATAGAAAGCATTATTATCGCTTGATAAAACATTTTTTTCATAGTGTTACATTAACTTCGCAATATTCAAGTTCTAATAATGGACTAACAATGGACTTTTCCATCTGCAGATTATACTGAATGGCCAGCGGAGGCAGTATTGCAGAGGAGAATCTCTCTGCGTTGCTGAGAAAAAAAAGAAAATCCAATCATCAGCTTTGCAAGCCTCTTTCAATTTATATGGTAAGTCGCACATTTGAGACTTATACATTTGTTTGAATGTGTGGGGTTGATCATAACATTCTGGAGTTCTCCATAGGTTAACTGATAGGGATGTGCTAAAATGAAGATGTTAGAATCTGTTAGTCCTAGTTTTTATGATTCCCAATAAATGTAGCATAAACCTTCCTCCCTTAATTTATCAGACCACTGAATTGCTATTGGTGTACCATAACCCACAAGAATTCCAGTAAGAAGGGTGCACTGTCACTTGGCTGCCAAACAGATCTTTCTATCTACATCCTCATATAGGTGCTAGAGTTGTGTAGAGAGCGGTAGCAGATGAGGCATAGGATAGGGAGACGAATGCCAGGTTGAGATTAATATTCAGATTTGAATTTTTTATGAGCTTTGGATTTTCACAATATTACACAAGCCATAGAAAGCATTATTATCGCTTGATAAAACATTTTCTTCATAGTGTTGCATTAACTTGGCAATATTCAAGTTCTAATAATGGACTAACAGTGGACTTTTCCATCTGCAGATTATACTGAATGGCCAGCGGAGGCAGTATTGCGGAGGAGAATATCTCTGCGTTGCTGAGAAAAAAAAGAAAATCCAATCATCAGCTTTGCAAGCCTCTTTCAATTTATATGGTAAGTCACACATTTGAGACTTATATATTTATTTGAAGGTGTGGGGTTGATCATAACATTCTGGAGTTCTCCATAGGTTAACTGATAGTAATGTGCTAAAATGAAGATGTTAGATTCTGTTAGTCCTAGTTTTTATGATTCCCAATAGCTGTAGCATAAACCTTCCTCCCTTAATTTATCTGACCACTGAATTGCTATTGGTGTACCATAATCCACAAGAATTCCAGTAAGAAGGGTGCACTGTCACTTGGCTGCCAAACAGATCTTTCTATCTACGTCCTCATATAGGTGCTAGAGTTGTGTAGAGAGCGGTAGCAAATGAGGCATACGATAGGGAGACGAATGCCAGGTTGAGATTAATATTCAGATTTGAATTTTTAGTGAGCTTTGGATTTTCACAATATTACACAAGCCATAGAAAGCATTATTATCGCTTGATAAAACATGTTTCTCATAGTGTTGCATTAACTTGGCAATATTCAAGTTCTAATAATGGACTAACAGTGGACTTTTCCATCTGCAGATTATACTGAATGGCCAGCGGAGGCAGTATTGCAGAGGAGAATATCTCTGCGTTGCTGAGAAAAAAAAGAAAACCCATTCATCAGCTTTGCAAGCCTCTTTCAATGTATATGGTAAGTCACACATTTGAGACTTATACATTTGTTTGAATGTGTGGGGTTGATCATAACATTCTGGAGTTCTCCATAGGTTAACTAATAGGGATGTGCTAAAATGAAGATGTTAGAATCTGTTAGTCCTAGTTTTTATGATTCCCAATAGCTGTAGCATAAACCTTCCTCCCTTAATTTATCTGACCACTGAATTGCTATTGGTGTACCATAATCCACAAGAATTCCAGTAAGAAGGGTGCACTGTCACTTGGCTGCCAAACAGATCTTTCTATCTACGTCCTCATATAGGTGCTAGAGTTGTGTAGAGAGCGGTAGCAAATGAGGCATACGATTGGGAGACGAATGCCAGGTTGAGATTAATATTCAGATTTGAATTTTTAGTGAGCTTTAAATTTTCACAATATTACACAAGCCATAGAAAGCATTATTATTGCTTGATAAAACATTTTTCTCATAGTGTTGCATTAACTTGGCAATATTCAAGTTCTAATAATGGACTAACAGTGGACTTTTCCATCTGCAGATTATACTGAATGGCCAGCGGAGGCAGTATTGCAGAAGAGAATCTCTCTGCGTTGCTGAGAAAAAAAAGAAAATCCATTCATCAGCTTTGCAAGCCTCTTTCAATTTATATGGTAAGTCGCACATTTGAGACTTATACATTTGTTTGAATGTGTGGGGTTGATCATAACATTCTGGAGTTCTCCATAGGTTAACTGATAGGGATGTGCTAAAATGAAGATGTTAGAATCTGTTAGTCCTAGTTTTTATGATTCCCAATAAATGTAGCATAAACCTTCCTCCCTTAATTTATCAGACCACTGAATTGCTATTGGTGTACCATAACCCACAAGAATTCCAGTAAGAAGGGTGCACTGTCACTTGGCTGCCAAACAGATCTTTCTATCTACGTCCTCATATAGGTGCTAGAGTTGTGTAGAGAGCGGTAGCAAATGAGGCATAGGATTGGGAGACGAATGCCAGGTTGAGATTAATATTCAGATTTGAATTTTTAGTGAGCTTTGGATTTTCACAATATTACACAAGCCATAGAAAGCATTATTATCGTTCGATAAAACATTTTTTTCGTAGTGTTGCATTAACTTGGCAATTTTCAAGTTCTAATAATGGACTAACAATGGACTTTTCCATCTGCAGATTATACTGAATGGCCAGCGGAGGCAGTATTGCAGAGGAGAATCTCTCTGCGTTGCTGAGAAAAAAAAGAAAATCCATTCATCAGCTTTGCAAGCCTCTTTCAATTTATATGGTAAGTCGCACATTTGAGACTTATACATTTGTTTGAATGTGTGGGGTTGATCATAACATTCTGGAGTTCTCCATAGGTTAACTGATAGGGATGTGCTAAAATGAAGATGTTAGAATCTGTTAGTCCTAGTTTTTATGATTCCCAATAAATGTAGCATAAACCTTCCTCCCTTAATTTATCAGACCACTGAATTGCTATTGGTGTACCATAACCCACAAGAATTCCAGTAAGAAGGGTGCACTGTCACTTGGCTGCCAAACAGATCTTTCTATCTACGTCCTCATATAGGTGCTAGAGTTGTGTAGAGAGCGGTAGCAAATGAGGCATACGATAGGGAGACGAATGCCAGGTTGAGATTAATATTCAGATTTGAATTTTTAGTGAGCTTTGGATTTTCACAATATTACACAAGCCATAGAAAGCATTATTATCGCTTGATAAAACATTTTTTTCATAGTGTTACATTAACTTGGCAATATTCAAGTTCTAATAATGGACTAACAGTGGACTTTTCCATCTGCAGATTATACTGAATGGCCAGCGGAGGCAGTATTGCAGAGGAGAATCTCTCTGCGTTGCTGAGAAAAAAAAGAAAATCCAATCATCAGCTTTGCAAGCCTCTTTCAATTTATATGGTAAGTCACACATTTGAGACTTATATATTTGTTTGAAGGTGTGGGGTTAATCATAACATTCTGGAGTTCTCCATAGGTTAACTGATAGGGATGTGCTAAAATGAAGATGTTAGATTCTGTTAGTCCTAGTTTTTATGATTCCCAATAGCTGTAGCATAAACCTTCCTCCCTTAATTTATCTGACCACTGAATTGCTATTGGTGTACCATAATCCACAAGAATTCCAGTAAGAAGGGTGCACTGTCACTTGGCTGCCAAACAGATCTTTCTATCTACGTCCTCCTATAGGTGCTAGAGTTGTGTAGAGAGCGGTAGCAAATGAGGCATAGGATTGGGAGACGAATGCCAGGTTGAGATTAATGTTCAGATTTGAATTTTTAGTGAGCTTTGGATTTTGACAATATTACACAAGCCATAGAAAGCATTATTATCGCTTGATGAAACATTTTTCTCATAGTGTTGCATTAACTTGGCAATATTCAAGTTCTAATAATGGACTAACAGTGGACTTTTCCATCTGCAGATTATACTGAATGGCCAGCGGAGGCAGTATTGCAGAGGAGAATATCTCTGCGTTGCTGAGAAAAAAAAGAAAACCCATTCATCAGCTTTGCAAGCCTCTTTCAATTTATATGGTAAGTCACACATTTGAGACTTATACATTTGTTTGAATGTGTAGGGTTGATCATAACATTCTGGAGTTCTCCATAGGTTAACTAATAGGGATGTGCTAAAATGAAGATGTTAGAATCTGTTAGTCCTAGTTTTTATGATTCCCAATAACTGTAGCATAAACCTTCCACCCTTAATATATCAGACCACTGAATTGCTATTGGTGTACCATAACCCACAAGAATTCCAGTAAGAAGGGTGCACTGTCACTTGGCTGCCAAACAGATCTTTCTATCTACATCCTCATATAGGTGCTAGAGTTGTGTAGAGAGCGGTAGCAAATGAGGCATAGGATTGGGAGACGAATGCCAGGTTGAGATTAATATTCAGATTTGAATTTTTAGTGAGCTTTGGATTTTGACAATATTACACAAGCCATAGAAAGCATTATTATCGCTTGATAAAACATTTTTCTCATAGTGTTGCATTAACTTGGCAATATTCAAGTTCTAATAATGGACCAACAGTGGACTTTCGCATCTGCAGATTATACTGAATGGCCAGCGGAGGCAGTATTGCAGAGGAGAATCTCTCTGCGTCCCTGGAAAAAAAAAGAAAACCCATTCATCAGCTTTGCAAGCCTCTTTCAATTTATATGGTAAGTCACACATTTGAGACTTATACATTTGATTGAATGTGTGGGGTTGATCATAACATTCTGGAGTTCTCCATAGGTTAACTGATAGGGATGTGCTAAAATGAAGATGTTAGAACCTGTTAGTCCTAGTTTTTATGATTCCCAAAAAATGTAGCATAAACCTTCCTCCCTTAATTTATCTGACAACTGAATTGCTATTGGTGTACCATAATCTACAAGAATTCCAGTGAGAAGGGTGCACTGTCACTTGGCTGCCAAACAGATCTTTCTATCTACGTCCTCATATAGGTGCTAGAGTTGTGTAGAGAGCGGTAGCAGATGAGGCATAGGATAGGGAGACGAATGCCAGGTTGAGATTAATATTCAGATTTGAATTTTTAGTGAGCTTTGGATTTTCACAATATTACACAAGCCATAGAAAGCATTATTATCGCTTGATAAAACATTTTTTTCATAGTGTTACATTAACTTGGCAATATTCAAGTTCTAATAATGGACTAACAATGGACTTTTCCATCTGCAGATTATACTGAATGGCCAGCGGAGGCAGTATTGCAGAGGAGAATCTCTCTGCGTTGCTGAGAAAAAAAAGAAAATCCAATCATCAGCTTTGCAAGCCTCTTTCAATTTATATGGTAAGTCGCACATTTGAGACTTATACATTTGTTTGAATGTGTGGGGTTGATCATAACATTCTGGAGTTCTCCATAGGTTAACTGATAGGGATGTGCTAAAATGAAGATGTTAGAATCTGTTAGTCCTAGTTTTTATGATTCCCAATAAATGTAGCATAAACCTTCCTCCCTTAATTTATCAGACCACTGAATTGCTATTGGTGTACCATAACCCACAAGAATTCCAGTAAGAAGGGTGCACTGTCACTTGGCTGCCAAACAGATCTTTCTATCTACATCCTCATATAGGTGCTAGAGTTGTGTAGAGAGCGGTAGCAGATGAGGCATAGGATAGGGAGACGAATGCCAGGTTGAGATTAATATTCAGATTTGAATTTTTTATGAGCTTTGGATTTTCACAATATTACACAAGCCATAGAAAGCATTATTATCGCTTGATAAAACATTTTCTTCATAGTGTTGCATTAACTTGGCAATATTCAAGTTCTAATAATGGACTAACAGTGGACTTTTCCATCTGCAGATTATACTGAATGGCCAGCGGAGGCAGTATTGCAGAGGAGAATATCTCTGCGTTGCTGAGAAAAAAAAGAAAATCCAATCATCAGCTTTGCAAGCCTCTTTCAATTTATATGGTAAGTCACACATTTGAGACTTATATATTTATTTGAAGGTGTGGGGTTGATCATAACATTCTGGAGTTCTCCATAGGTTAACTGATAGTAATGTGCTAAAATGAAGATGTTAGATTCTGTTAGTCCTAGTTTTTATGATTCCCAATAGCTGTAGCATAAACCTTCCTCCCTTAATTTATCTGACCACTGAATTGCTATTGGTGTACCATAATCCACAAGAATTCCAGTAAGAAGGGTGCACTGTCATTTGGCTGCCAAACAGATCTTTCTATCTACGTCCTCATATAGGTGCTAGAGTTGTGTAGAGAGCGGTAGCAAATGAGGCATACGATAGGGAGACGAATGCCAGGTTGAGATTAATATTCAGATTTGAATTTTTAGTGAGCTTTGGATTTTCACAATATTACAAAAGCCATAGAAAGCATTATTATCGCTTGATAAAACATTTTTCTCATAGTGTTGCATTAACTTGGCAATATTCAAGTTCTAATAATGGACTAACAGTGGACTTTTCCATCTGCAGATTATACTGAATGGCCAGCGGAGGCAGTATTGCAGAGGAGAATATCTCTGCGTTGCTGAGAAAAAAAAGAAAACCCATTCATCAGCTTTGCAAGCCTCTTTTAATGTATATGGTAAGTCACACATTTGAGACTTATACATTTGTTTGAATGTGTGGGGTTGATCATAACATTCTGGAGTTCTCCATAGGTTAACTAATAGGGATGTGCTAAAATGAAGATGTTAGAATCTGTTAGTCCTAGTTTTTATGATTCCCAATAGCTGTAGCATAAACCTTCCACACTTAATATATCAGACCACTGAATTGCTATTGGTGTACCATAACCCACAAGAATTCCAGTAAGAAGGGTGCACTGTCACTTGGCTGCCAAACAGATCTTTCTATCTACATCCTCATATAGGTGCTAGAGTTGTGTAGAGAGCGGTAGCAGATGAGGCATAGGATAGGGAGACGAATGCCAGGTTGAGATTAATATTCAGATTTGAATTTTTTATGAGCTTTGGATTTTCACAATTTTACACAAGCCATAGAAAGCATTATTATCGCTTGATAAAACATTTTCTTCATAGTGTTGCATTAACTTGGCAATATTCAAGTTCTAATAATGGTCTAACAGTGGACTTTTCCATCTGCAGATTATACTGAATGGCCAGCGGAGGCAGTATTGCAGAGGAGAATATCTCTGCGTTGCTGAGAAAAAAAAGAAAATCCAATCATCAGCTTTGCAAGCCTCTTTCAATTTATATGGTAAGTCACACATTTGAGACTTATATATTTATTTGAAGGTGTGGGGTTGATCATAACATTCTGGAGTTCTCCATAGGTTAACTGATAGTAATGTGCTAAAATGAAGATGTTAGATTCTGTTAGTCCTAGTTTTTATGATTCCCAATAGCTGTAGCATAAACCTTCCTCCCTTAATTTATCTGACCACTGAATTGCTATTGGTGTACCATAATCCACAAGAATTCCAGTAAGAAGGGTGCACTGTCACTTGGCTGCCAAACAGATCTTTCTATCTACATCCTCATATAGGTGCTAGAGTTGTGTAGAGAGCGGTAGCAAATGAGGCATAGGATTGGGAGACGAATGCCAGGTTGAGATTAATATTCAGATTTGAATTTTTAGTGAGCTTTGGATTTTCACAATATTACACAAGCCACAGAAAGCATTATTATCGTTCGATAAAACATTTTTTTCGTAGTGTTGCATTAACTTGGCAATATTCAAGTTCTAATAATGGACTAACAGTGGACTTTTCCATCTGCAGATTATACTGAATGGCCAGCGGAGGCAGTATTGCAGAGGAGAATCTCTCTGCGTTGCTGAGAAAAAAAAGAAAATCCATTCATCAGCTTTGCAAGCCTCTTTCAATTTATATGGTAAGTCGCACATTTGAGACTTATACATTTGTTTGAATGTGTGGGGTTGATCATAACATTCTGGAGTTCTCCATAGGTTAACTGATAGGGATGTGCTAAAATGAAGATGTTAGAATCTGTTAGTCCTAGTTTTTATGATTCCCAATAAATGTAGCATAAACCTTCCTCCCTTAATTTATCAGACCACTGAATTGCTATTGGTGTACCATAACCCACAAGAATTCCAGTAAGAAGGGTGCACTGTCACTTGGCTGCCAAACAGATCTTTCTATCTACGTCCTCATATAGGTGCTAGAGTTGTGTAGAGAGCGGTAGCAAATGAGGCATAGGATTGGGAGACGAATGCCAGGTTGAGATTAATAATCAGATTTGAATTTTTAGTGAGCTTTGGATTTTCACAATATTACACAAGCCATAGAAAGCATTATTATCGTTCGATAAAACATTTTTTTCGTAGTGTTGCATTAACTTGGCAATATTCAAGTTCTAATAATGGACTAACAGTGGACTTTTCCATCTGCAGATTATACTGAATGGCCAGCGGAGGTAGTATTGCAGAGGAGAATATCTCTGCGTTGCTGAGAAAAAAAAGAAAACCCATTCATCAGCTTTGCAAGCCTCTTTCAATTTATATGGTAAGTCACACATTTGAGACTTATATATTTGTTTGAAGGTGTGGGGTTAATCATAACATTCTGGAGTTCTCCATAGGTTAACTGATAGGGATGTGCTAAAATGAAGATGTTAGATTCTGTTAGTCCTAGTTTTTATGATTCCCAATAGCTGTAGCATAAACCTTCCTCCCTTAATTTATCTGACCACTGAATTGCTATTGGTGTACCATAATCCACAAGAATTCCAGTAAGAAGGGTGCACTGTCACTTGGCTGCCAAACAGATCTTTCTATCTACGTCCTCCTATAGGTGCTAGAGTTGTGTAGAGAGCGGTAGCAAATGAGGCATAGGATTGGGAGACGAATGCCAGGTTGAGATTAATGTTCAGATTTGAATTTTTAGTGAGCTTTGGATTTTGACAATATTACACAAGCCATAGAAAGCATTATTATCGCTTGATAAAACATTTTTCTCATAGTGTTGCATTAACTTGGCAATATTCAAGTTCTAATAATGGACTAACAGTGGACTTTTCCATCTGCAGATTATACTGAATGGCCAGCGGAGGCAGTATTGCAGAGGAGAATATCTCTGCGTTGCTGAGAAAAAAAAGAAAACCCATTCATCAGCTTTGCAAGCCTCTTTCAATTTATATGGTAAGTCACACATTTGAGACTTATACATTTGTTTGAATGTGTAGGGTTGATCATAACATTCTGGAGTTCTCCATAGGTTAACTAATAGGGATGTGCTAAAATGAAGATGTTAGAATCTGTTAGTCCTAGTTTTTATGATTCCCAATAACTGTAGCATAAACCTTCCACCCTTAATATATCAGACCACTGAATTGCTATTGGTGTACCATAACCCACAAGAATTCCAGTAAGAAGGGTGCACTGTCACTTGGCTGCCAAACAGATCTTTCTATCTACATCCTCATATAGGTGCTAGAGTTGTGTAGAGAGCGGTAGCAAATGAGGCATAGGATTGGGAGACGAATGCCAGGTTGAGATTAATATTCAGATTTGAATTTTTAGTGAGCTTTGGATTTTGACAATATTACACAAGCCATAGAAAGCATTATTATCGCTTGATAAAACATTTTTCTCATAGTGTTGCATTAACTTGGCAATATTCAAGTTCTAATAATGGACCAACAGTGGACTTTCGCATCTGCAGATTATACTGAATGGCCAGCGGAGGCAGTATTGCAGAGGAGAATCTCTCTGCGTCCCTGGAAAAAAAAAGAAAACCCATTCATCAGCTTTGCAAGCCTCTTTCAATTTATATGGTAAGTCACACATTTGAGACTTATACATTTGATTGAATGTGTGGGGTTGATCATAACATTCTGGAGTTCTCCATAGGTTAACTGATAGGGATGTGCTAAAATGAAGATGTTAGAACCTGTTAGTCCTAGTTTTTATGATTCCCAAAAAATGTAGCATAAACCTTCCTCCCTTAATTTATCTGACAACTGAATTGCTATTGGTGTACCATAATCTACAAGAATTCCAGTGAGAAGGGTGCACTGTCACTTGGCTGCCAAACAGATCTTTCTATCTACGTCCTCATATAGGTGCTAGAGTTGTGTAGAGAGCGGTAGCAGATGAGGCATAGGATAGGGAGACGAATGCCAGGTTGAGATTAATATTCAGATTTGAATTTTTAGTGAGCTTTGGATTTTCACAATATTACACAAGCCATAGAAAGCATTATTATCGCTTGATAAAACATTTTTTTCATAGTGTTACATTAACTTGGCAATATTCAAGTTCTAATAATGGACTAACAATGGACTTTTCCATCTGCAGATTATACTGAATGGCCAGCGGAGGCAGTATTGCAGAGGAGAATCTCTCTGCATTGCTGAGAAAAAAAAGAAAATCCAATCATCAGCTTTGCAAGCCTCTTTCAATTTATATGGTAAGTCGCACATTTGAGACTTATACATTTGTTTGAATGTGTGGGGTTGATCATAACATTCTGGAGTTCTCCATAGGTTAACTGATAGGGATGTGCTAAAATGAAGATGTTAGAATCTGTTAGTCCTAGTTTTTATGATTCCCAATAAATGTAGCATAAACCTTCCTCCCTTAATTTATCAGACCACTGAATTGCTATTGGTGTACCATAACCCACAAGAATTCCAGTAAGAAGGGTGCACTGTCACTTGGCTGCCAAACAGATCTTTCTATCTACATCCTCATATAGGTGCTAGAGTTGTGTAGAGAGCGGTAGCAGATGAGGCATAGGATAGGGAGACGAATGCCAGGTTGAGATTAATATTCAGATTTGAATTTTTTATGAGCTTTGGATTTTCACAATAATACACAAGCCATAGAAAGCATTATTATCGCTTGATAAAACATTTTCTTCATAGTGTTGCATTAACTTGGCAATATTCAAGTTCTAATAATGGACTAACAGTGGACTTTTCCATCTGCAGATTATACTGAATGGCCAGCGGAGGCAGTATTGCAGAGGAGAATATCTCTGCGTTGCTGAGAAAAAAAAGAAAATCCAATCATCAGCTTTGCAAGCCTCTTTCAATTTATATGGTAAGTCACACATTTGAGACTTATATATTTATTTGAAGGTGTGGGGTTGATCATAACATTCTGGAGTTCTCCATAGGTTAACTGATAGTAATGTGCTAAAATGAAGATGTTAGATTCTGTTAGTCCTAGTTTTTATGATTCCCAATAGCTGTAGCATAAACCTTCCTCCCTTAATTTATCTGACCACTGAATTGCTATTGGTGTACCATAATCCACAAGAATTCCAGTAAGAAGGGTGCACTGTCATTTGGCTGCCAAACAGATCTTTCTATCTACGTCCTCATATAGGTGCTAGAGTTGTGTAGAGAGCGGTAGCAAATGAGGCATACGATAGGGAGACGAATGCCAGGTTGAGATTAATATTCAGATTTGAATTTTTAGTGAGCTTTGGATTTTGACAATATTACACAAGCCATAGAAAGCATTATTATCGCTTGATAAAACATTTTTCTCATAGTGTTGCATTAACTTGGCAATATTCAAGTTCTAATAATGGACTAACAGTGGACTTTTCCATCTGCAGATTATACTGAATGGCCAGCGGAGGCAGTATTGCAGAGGAGAATATCTCTGCGTTGCTGAGAAAAAAAAGAAAACCCATTCATCAGCTTTGCAAGCCTCTTTCAATTTATATGGTAAGTCACACATTTGAGACTTATACATTTGTTTGAATGTGTAGGGTTGATCATAACATTCTGGAGTTCTCCATAGGTTAACTAATAGGGATGTGCTAAAATGAAGATGTTAGAATCTGTTAGTCCTAGTTTTTATGATTCCCAATAACTGTAGCATAAACCTTCCACCCTTAATATATCAGACCACTGAATTGCTATTGGTGTACCATAACCCACAAGAATTCCAGTAAGAAGGGTGCACTGTCACTTGGCTGCCAAACAGATCTTTCTATCTACATCCTCATATAGGTGCTAGAGTTGTGTAGAGAGCGGTAGCAAATGAGGCATAGGATTGGGAGACGAATGCCAGGTTGAGATTAATATTCAGATTTGAATTTTTAGTGAGCTTTGGATTTTGACAATATTACACAAGCCATAGAAAGCATTATTATCGCTTGATAAAACATTTTTCTCATAGTGTTGCATTAACTTGGCAATATTCAAGTTCTAATAATGGACCAACAGTGGACTTTCGCATCTGCAGATTATACTGAATGGCCAGCGGAGGCAGTATTGCAGAGGAGAATCTCTCTGCGTCCCTGGAAAAAAAAAGAAAACCCATTCATCAGCTTTGCAAGCCTCTTTCAATTTATATGGTAAGTCACACATTTGAGACTTATACATTTGATTGAATGTGTGGGGTTGATCATAACATTCTGGAGTTCTCCATAGGTTAACTGATAGGGATGTGCTAAAATGAAGATGTTAGAACCTGTTAGTCCTAGTTTTTATGATTCCCAAAAAATGTAGCATAAACCTTCCTCCCTTAATTTATCTGACAACTGAATTGCTATTGGTGTACCATAATCTACAAGAATTCCAGTGAGAAGGGTGCACTGTCACTTGGCTGCCAAACAGATCTTTCTATCTACGTCCTCATATAGGTGCTAGAGTTGTGTAGAGAGCGGTAGCAGATGAGGCATAGGATAGGGAGACGAATGCCAGGTTGAGATTAATATTCAGATTTGAATTTTTAGTGAGCTTTGGATTTTCACAATATTACACAAGCCATAGAAAGCATTATTATCGCTTGATAAAACATTTTTTTCATAGTGTTACATTAACTTGGCAATATTCAAGTTCTAATAATGGACTAACAATGGACTTTTCCATCTGCAGATTATACTGAATGGCCAGCGGAGGCAGTATTGCAGAGGAGAATCTCTCTGCGTTGCTGAGAAAAAAAAGAAAATCCAATCATCAGCTTTGCAAGCCTCTTTCAATTTATATGGTAAGTCGCACATTTGAGACTTATACATTTGTTTGAATGTGTGGGGTTGATCATAACATTCTGGAGTTCTCCATAGGTTAACTGATAGGGATGTGCTAAAATGAAGATGTTAGAATCTGTTAGTCCTAGTTTTTATGATTCCCAATAAATGTAGCATAAACCTTCCTCCCTTAATTTATCAGACCACTGAATTGCTATTGGTGTACCATAACCCACAAGAATTCCAGTAAGAAGGGTGCACTGTCACTTGGCTGCCAAACAGATCTTTCTATCTACGTCCTCATATAGGTGCTAGAGTTGTGTAGAGAGCGGTAGCAAATGAGGCATAGGATAGGGGGACGAATGCCAGGTTGAGATTAATATTCAGATTTGAATTTTTAGTGAGCTTTGGATTTTCACAATATTACACAAGCCATAGAAAGCATTATTATCGCTTGATAAAACATTGTTTTCGTAGTGTTGCATTAACTTGGCAATATTCAAGTTCTAATAATGGACTAACAGTGGACTTTTCCATCTGCAGATGATACTGAATGGCCAGCGGAGGCAGTATTGCAGAGGAGAATATCTCTGCGTTGCTGAGAAAAAAAAGAAAACCCATTCATCAGCTTTGCAAGCCTCTTTTAATGTATATGGTAAGTCACACATTTGAGACTTATACATTTGTTTGAATGTGTGGGGTTGATCATAACATTCTGGAGTTCTCCATAGGTTAACTAATAGGGATGTGCTAAAATGAAGATGTTAGAATCTGTTAGTCCTAGTTTTTATGATTCCCAATAGCTGTAGCATAAACCTTCCACACTTAATATATCAGACCACTGAATTGCTATTGGTGTACCATAACCCACAATAATTCCAGTAAGAAGGGTGCACTGTCACTTGGCTGCCAAACAGATCTTTCTATCTACATCCTCATATAGGTGCTAGAGTTGTGTAGAGAGCGGTAGCAGATGAGGCATAGGATAGGGAGACGAATGCCAGGTTGAGATTAATATTCAGATTTGAATTTTTTATGAGCTTTGGATTTTCACAATATTACACAAGCCATAGAAAGCATTATTATCGCTTGATAAAACATTTTCTTCATAGTGTTGCATTAACTTGGCAATATTCAAGTTCTAATAATGGACTAACAGTGGACTTTTCCATCTGCAGATTATACTGAATGGCCAGCGGAGGCAGTATTGCAGAGGAGAATATCTCTGCGTTGCTGAGAAAAAAAAGAAAATCCAATCATCAGCTTTGCAAGCCTCTTTCAATTTATATGGTAAGTCACACATTTGAGACTTATATATTTATTTGAAGGTGTGGGGTTGATCATAACATTCTGGAGTTCTCCATAGGTTAACTGATAGTAATGTGCTAAAATGAAGATGTTAGATTCTGTTAGTCCTAGTTTTTATGATTCCCAATAGCTGTAGCATAAACCTTCCTCCCTTAATTTATCTGACCACTGAATTGCTATTGGTGTACCATAATCCACAAGAATTCCAGTAAGAAGGGTGCACTGTCACTTGGCTGCCAAACAGATCTTTCTATCTACATCCTCATATAGGTGCTAGAGTTGTGTAGAGAGCGGTAGCAAATGAGGCATAGGATTGGGAGACGAATGCCAGGTTGAGATTAATATTCAGATTTGAATTTTTAGTGAGCTTTAAATTTTCACAATATTACACAAGCCATAGAAAGCATTATTATCGCTTGATAAAACATTTTTTTCATAGTGTTACATTAACTTGGCAATATTCAAGTTCTAATAATGGACTAACAGTGGACTTTTCCATCTGCAGATTATACTGAATGGCCAGCGGAGGCAGTATTGCAGAGGAGAATCTCTCTGCGTTGCTGAGAAAAAAAAGAAAATCCAATCATCAGCTTTGCAAGCCTCTTTCAATTTATATGGTAAGTCACACATTTGAGACTTATATATTTGTTTGAAGGTGTGGGGTTAATCATAACATTCTGGAGTTCTCCATAGGTTAACTGATAGGGATGTGCTAAAATGAAGATGTTAGAACCTGTTAGTCCTAGTTTTTATGATTCCCAAAAAATGTAGCATAAACCTTCCTCCCTTAATTTATCTGACAACTGAATTGCTATTGGTGTACCATAATCTACAAGAATTCCAGTAAGAAGGGTGCACTGTCACTTGGCTGCCAAACAGATCTTTCTATCTACGTCCTCATATAGGTGCTAGAGTTGTGTAGAGAGCGGTAGCAGATGAGGCATAGGATTGGGAGACGAATGCCAGGTTGAGATTAATGTTCAGATTTGAATTTTTAGTGAGCTTTGGATTTTGACAATATTACACAAGCCATAGAAAGCATTATTATCGCTTGATAAAACATTTTTCTCATAGTGTTGCATTAACTTGGCAATATTCAAGTTCTAATAATGGACTAACAGTGGACTTTTCCATCTGCAGATTATACTGAATGGCCAGCGGAGGCAGTATTGCAGAGGAGAATATCTCTGCGTTGCTGAGAAAAAAAAGAAAATCCAATCATCAGCTTTGCAAGCCTCTTTCAATTTATATGGTAAGTCACACATTTGAGACTTATATATTTGTTTGAAGGTGTGGGGTTAATCATAACATTCTGGAGTTCTCCATAGGTTAACTGATAGGGATGTGCTAAAATGAAGATGTTAGATTCTGTTAGTCCTAGTTTTTATGATTCCCAATAGCTGTAGCATAAACCTTCCTCCCTTAATTTATCTGACCACTGAATTGCTATTGGTGTACCATAATCCACAAGAATTCCAGTAAGAAGGGTGCACTGTCACTTGGCTGCCAAACAGATCTTTCTATCTACATCCTCCTATAGGTGCTAGAGTTGTGTAGAGAGCGGTAGCAAATGAGGCATAGGATTGGGAGACGAATGCCAGGTTGAGATTAATGTTCAGATTTGAATTTTTAGTGAGCTTTGGATTTTGACAATATTACACAAGCCATAGAAAGCATTATTATCGCTTGATAAAACATTTTTCTCATAGTGTTGCATTAACTTGGCAATATTCAAGTTCTAATAATGGACTAACAGTGGACTTTTCCATCTGCAGATTATACTGAATGGCCAGCGGAGGCAGTATTGCAGAGGAGAATATCTCTGCGTTGCTGAGAAAAAAAAGAAAACCCATTCATCAGCTTTGCAAGCCTCTTTCAATTTATATGGTAAGTCACACATTTGAGACTTATACATTTGTTTGAATGTGTAGGGTTGATCATAACATTCTGGAGTTCTCCATAGGTTAACTAATAGGGATGTGCTAAAATGAAGATGTTAGAATCTGTTAGTCCTAGTTTTTATGATTCCCAATAACTGTAGCATAAACCTTCCACCCTTAATATATCAGACCACTGAATTGCTATTGGTGTACCATAACCCACAAGAATTCCAGTAAGAAGGGTGCACTGTCACTTGGCTGCCAAACAGATCTTTCTATCTACATCCTCATATAGGTGCTAGAGTTGTGTAGAGAGCGGTAGCAAATGAGGCATAGGATTGGGAGACGAATGCCAGGTTGAGATTAATATTCAGATTTGAATTTTTAGTGAGCTTTGGATTTTGACAATATTACACAAGCCATAGAAAGCATTATTATCGCTTGATAAAACATTTTTCTCATAGTGTTGCATTAACTTGGCAATATTCAAGTTCTAATAATGGACCAACAGTGGACTTTCGCATCTGCAGATTATACTGAATGGCCAGCGGAGGCAGTATTGCAGAGGAGAATCTCTCTGCGTCCCTGGAAAAAAAAAGAAAACCCATTCATCAGCTTTGCAAGCCTCTTTCAATTTATATGGTAAGTCACACATTTGAGACTTATACATTTGATTGAATGTGTGGGGTTGATCATAACATTCTGGAGTTCTCCATAGGTTAACTGATAGGGATGTGCTAAAATGAAGATGTTAGAACCTGTTAGTCCTAGTTTTTATGATTCCCAAAAAATGTAGCATAAACCTTCCTCCCTTAATTTATCTGACAACTGAATTGCTATTGGTGTACCATAATCTACAAGAATTCCAGTGAGAAGGGTGCACTGTCACTTGGCTGCCAAACAGATCTTTCTATCTACGTCCTCATATAGGTGCTAGAGTTGTGTAGAGAGCGGTAGCAGATGAGGCATAGGATAGGGAGACGAATGCCAGGTTGAGATTAATATTCAGATTTGAATTTTTAGTGAGCTTTGGATTTTCACAATATTACACAAGCCATAGAAAGCATTATTATCGCTTGATAAAACATTTTTTTCATAGTGTTACATTAACTTGGCAATATTCAAGTTCTAATAATGGACTAACAATGGACTTTTCCATCTGCAGATTATACTGAATGGCCAGCGGAGGCAGTATTGCAGAGGAGAATCTCTCTGCGTTGCTGAGAAAAAAAAGAAAATCCAATCATCAGCTTTGCAAGCCTCTTTCAATTTATATGGTAAGTCGCACATTTGAGACTTATACATTTGTTTGAATGTGTGGGGTTGATCATAACATTCTGGAGTTCTCCATAGGTTAACTGATAGGGATGTGCTAAAATGAAGATGTTAGAATCTGTTAGTCCTAGTTTTTATGATTCCCAATAAATGTAGCATAAACCTTCCTCCCTTAATTTATCAGACCACTGAATTGCTATTGCTGTACCATAACCCACAAGAATTCCAGTAAGAAGGGTGCACTGTCACTTGGCTGCCGAACAGATCTTTCTATCTACATCCTCATATAGGTGCTAGAGTTGTGTAGAGAGCGGTAGCAGATGAGGCATAGGATAGGGAGACGAATGCCAGGTTGAGATTAATATTCAGATTTGAATTTTTTATGAGCTTTGGATTTTCACAATAATACACAAGCCATAGAAAGCATTATTATCGCTTGATAAAACATTTTCTTCATAGTGTTGCATTAACTTGGCAATATTCAAGTTCTAATAATGGACTAACAGTGGACTTTTCCATCTGCAGATTATACTGAATGGCCAGCGGAGGCAGTATTGCAGAGGAGAATATCTCTGCGTTGCTGAGAAAAAAAAGAAAATCCAATCATCAGCTTTGCAAGCCTCTTTCAATTTATATGGTAAGTCACACATTTGAGACTTATATATTTATTTGAAGGTGTGGGGTTGATCATAACATTCTGGAGTTCTCCATAGGTTAACTGATAGTAATGTGCTAAAATGAAGATGTTAGATTCTGTTAGTCCTAGTTTTTATGATTCCCAATAGCTGTAGCATAAACCTTCCTCCCTTAATTTATCTGACCACTGAATTGCTATTGGTGTACCATAATCCACAAGAATTCCAGTAAGAAGGGTGCACTGTCATTTGGCTGCCAAACAGATCTTTCTATCTACGTCCTCATATAGGTGCTAGAGTTGTGTAGAGAGCGGTAGCAAATGAGGCATACGATAGGGAGACGAATGCCAGGTTGAGATTAATATTCAGATTTGAATTTTTAGTGAGCTTTGGATTTTCACAATATTACAAAAGCCATAGAAAGCATTATTATCGCTTGATAAAACATTTTTCTCATAGTGTTGCATTAACTTGGCAATATTCAAGTTCTAATAATGGACTAACAGTGGACTTTTCCATCTGCAGATTATACTGAATGGCCAGCGGAGGCAGTATTGCAGAGGAGAATATCTCTGCGTTGCTGAGAAAAAAAAGAAAACCCATTCATCAGCTTTGCAAGCCTCTTTTAATGTATATGGTAAGTCACACATTTGAGACTTATACATTTGTTTGAATGTGTGGGGTTGATCATAACATTCTGGAGTTCTCCATAGGTTAACTAATAGGGATGTGCTAAAATGAAGATGTTAGAATCTGTTAGTCCTAGTTTTTATGATTCCCAATAGCTGTAGCATAAACCTTCCACACTTAATATATCAGACCACTGAATTGCTATTGGTGTACCATAACCCACAAGAATTCCAGTAAGAAGGGTGCACTGTCACTTGGCTGCCAAACAGATCTTTCTATCTACATCCTCATATAGGTGCTAGAGTTGTGTAGAGAGCGGTAGCAGATGAGGCATAGGATTGGGAGACGAATGCCAGGTTGAGATTAATATTCAGATTTGAATTTTTAGTGAGCTTTAAATTTTCACAATATTACACAAGCCATAGAAAGCATTATTATCGCTTGATAAAACATTTTTTTCATAGTGTTACATTAACTTGGCAATATTCAAGTTCTAATAATGGACTAACAGTGGACTTTTCCATCTGCAGATTATACTGAATGGCCAGCGGAGGCAGTATTGCAGAGGAGAATCTCTCTGCGTTGCTGAGAAAAAAAAGAAAATCCAATCATCAGCTTTGCAAGCCTCTTTCAATTTATATGGTAAGTCACACATTTGAGACTTATATATTTGTTTGAAGGTGTGGGGTTAATCATAACATTCTGGAGTTCTCCATAGGTTAACTGATAGGGATGTGCTAAAATGAAGATGTTAGAACCTGTTAGTCCTAGTTTTTATGATTCCCAAAAAATGTAGCATAAACCTTCCTCCCTTAATTTATCTGACAACTGAATTGCTATTGGTGTACCATAATCTACAAGAATTCCAGTAAGAAGGGTGCACTGTCACTTGGCTGCCAAACAGATCTTTCTATCTACGTCCTCATATAGGTGCTAGAGTTGTGTAGAGAGCGGTAGCAGATGAGGCATAGGATTGGGAGACGAATGCCAGGTTGAGATTAATGTTCAGATTTGAATTTTTAGTGAGCTTTGGATTTTGACAATATTACACAAGCCATAGAAAGCATTATTATCGCTTGATAAAACATTTTTCTCATAGTGTTGCATTAACTTGGCAATATTCAAGTTCTAATAATGGACTAACAGTGGACTTTTCCATCTGCAGATTATACTGAATGGCCAGCGGAGGCAGTATTGCAGAGGAGAATATCTCTGCGTTGCTGAGAAAAAAAAGAAAATCCAATCATCAGCTTTGCAAGCCTCTTTCAATTTATATGGTAAGTCACACATTTGAGACTTATATATTTGTTTGAAGGTGTGGGGTTAATCATAACATTCTGGAGTTCTCCATAGGTTAACTGATAGGGATGTGCTAAAATGAAGATGTTAGATTCTGTTAGTCCTAGTTTTTATGATTCCCAATAGCTGTAGCATAAACCTTCCTCCCTTAATTTATCTGACCACTGAATTGCTATTGGTGTACCATAATCCACAAGAATTCCAGTAAGAAGGGTGCACTGTCACTTGGCTGCCAAACAGATCTTTCTATCTACATCCTCCTATAGGTGCTAGAGTTGTGTAGAGAGCGGTAGCAAATGAGGCATAGGATTGGGAGACGAATGCCAGGTTGAGATTAATGTTCAGATTTGAATTTTTAGTGAGCTTTGGATTTTGACAATATTACACAAGCCATAGAAAGCATTATTATCGCTTGATAAAACATTTTTCTCATAGTGTTGCATTAACTTGGCAATATTCAAGTTCTAATAATGGACTAACAGTGGACTTTTCCATCTGCAGATTATACTGAATGGCCAGCGGAGGCAGTATTGCAGAGGAGAATATCTCTGCGTTGCTGAGAAAAAAAAGAAAACCCATTCATCAGCTTTGCAAGCCTCTTTCAATTTATATGGTAAGTCACACATTTGAGACTTATACATTTGTTTGAATGTGTAGGGTTGATCATAACATTCTGGAGTTCTCCATAGGTTAACTAATAGGGATGTGCTAAAATGAAGATGTTAGAATCTGTTAGTCCTAGTTTTTATGATTCCCAATAACTGTAGCATAAACCTTCCACCCTTAATATATCAGACCACTGAATTGCTATTGGTGTACCATAACCCACAAGAATTCCAGTAAGAAGGGTGCACTGTCACTTGGCTGCCAAACAGATCTTTCTATCTACATCCTCATATAGGTGCTAGAGTTGTGTAGAGAGCGGTAGCAAATGAGGCATAGGATTGGGAGACGAATGCCAGGTTGAGATTAATATTCAGATTTGAATTTTTAGTGAGCTTTGGATTTTGACAATATTACACAAGCCATAGAAAGCATTATTATCGCTTGATAAAACATTTTTCTCATAGTGTTGCATTAACTTGGCAATATTCAAGTTCTAATAATGGACCAACAGTGGACTTTCGCATCTGCAGATTATACTGAATGGCCAGCGGAGGCAGTATTGCAGAGGAGAATCTCTCTGCGTCCCTGGAAAAAAAAAGAAAACCCATTCATCAGCTTTGCAAGCCTCTTTCAATTTATATGGTAAGTCACACATTTGAGACTTATACATTTGATTGAATGTGTGGGGTTGATCATAACATTCTGGAGTTCTCCATAGGTTAACTGATAGGGATGTGCTAAAATGAAGATGTTAGAACCTGTTAGTCCTAGTTTTTATGATTCCCAAAAAATGTAGCATAAACCTTCCTCCCTTAATTTATCTGACAACTGAATTGCTATTGGTGTACCATAATCTACAAGAATTCCAGTGAGAAGGGTGCACTGTCACTTGGCTGCCAAACAGATCTTTCTATCTACGTCCTCATATAGGTGCTAGAGTTGTGTAGAGAGCGGTAGCAGATGAGGCATAGGATAGGGAGACGAATGCCAGGTTGAGATTAATATTCAGATTTGAATTTTTAGTGAGCTTTGGATTTTCACAATATTACACAAGCCATAGAAAGCATTATTATCGCTTGATAAAACATTTTTTTCATAGTGTTACATTAACTTGGCAATATTCAAGTTCTAATAATGGACTAACAATGGACTTTTCCATCTGCAGATTATACTGAATGGCCAGCGGAGGCAGTATTGCAGAGGAGAATCTCTCTGCGTTGCTGAGAAAAAAAAGAAAATCCAATCATCAGCTTTGCAAGCCTCTTTCAATTTATATGGTAAGTCGCACATTTGAGACTTATACATTTGTTTGAATGTGTGGGGTTGATCATAACATTCTGGAGTTCTCCATAGGTTAACTGATAGGGATGTGCTAAAATGAAGATGTTAGAATCTGTTAGTCCTAGTTTTTATGATTCCCAATAAATGTAGCATAAACCTTCCTCCCTTAATTTATCAGACCACTGAATTGCTATTGGTGTACCATAACCCACAAGAATTCCAGTAAGAAGGGTGCACTGTCACTTGGCTGCCAAACAGATCTTTCTATCTACATCCTCATATAGGTGCTAGAGTTGTGTAGAGAGCGGTAGCAGATGAGGCATAGGATAGGGAGACGAATGCCAGGTTGAGATTAATATTCAGATTTGAATTTTTTATGAGCTTTGGATTTTCACAATAATACACAAGCCATAGAAAGCATTATTATCGCTTGATAAAACATTTTCTTCATAGTGTTGCATTAACTTGGCAATATTCAAGTTCTAATAATGGACTAACAGTGGACTTTTCCATCTGCAGATTATACTGAATGGCCAGCGGAGGCAGTATTGCAGAGGAGAATATCTCTGCGTTGCTGAGAAAAAAAAGAAAATCCAATCATCAGCTTTGCAAGCCTCTTTCAATTTATATGGTAAGTCACACATTTGAGACTTATATATTTATTTGAAGGTGTGGGGTTGATCATAACATTCTGGAGTTCTCCATAGGTTAACTGATAGTAATGTGCTAAAATGAAGATGTTAGATTCTGTTAGTCCTAGTTTTTATGATTCCCAATAGCTGTAGCATAAACCTTCCTCCCTTAATTTATCTGACCACTGAATTGCTATTGGTGTACCATAATCCACAAGAATTCCAGTAAGAAGGGTGCACTGTCATTTGGCTGCCAAACAGATCTTTCTATCTACGTCCTCATATAGGTGCTAGAGTTGTGTAGAGAGCGGTAGCAAATGAGGCATACGATAGGGAGACGAATGCCAGGTTGAGATTAATATTCAGATTTGAATTTTTAGTGAGCTTTGGATTTTCACAATATTACAAAAGCCATAGAAAGCATTATTATCGCTTGATAAAACATTTTTCTCATAGTGTTGCATTAACTTGGCAATATTCAAGTTCTAATAATGGACTAACAGTGGACTTTTCCATCTGCAGATTATACTGAATGGCCAGCGGAGGCAGTATTGCAGAGGAGAATATCTCTGCGTTGCTGAGAAAAAAAAGAAAACCCATTCATCAGCTTTGCAAGCCTCTTTTAATGTATATGGTAAGTCACACATTTGAGACTTATACATTTGTTTGAATGTGTGGGGTTGATCATAACATTCTGGAGTTCTCCATAGGTTAACTAATAGGGATGTGCTAAAATGAAGATGTTAGAATCTGTTAGTCCTAGTTTTTATGATTCCCAATAGCTGTAGCATAAACCTTCCACACTTAATATATCAGACCACTGAATTGCTATTGGTGTACCATAACCCACAAGAATTCCAGTAAGAAGGGTGCACTGTCACTTGGCTGCCAAACAGATCTTTCTATCTACATCCTCATATAGGTGCTAGAGTTGTGTAGAGAGCGGTAGCAGATGAGGCATAGGATAGGGAGACGAATGCCAGGTTGAGATTAATATTCAGATTTGAATTTTTTATGAGCTTTGGATTTTCACAATATTACACAAGCCATAGAAAGCATTATTATCGCTTGATAAAACATTTTCTTCATAGTGTTGCATTAACTTGGCAATATTCAAGTTCTAATAATGGACTAACAGTGGACTTTTCCATCTGCAGATTATACTGAATGGCCAGCGGAGGCAGTATTGCAGAGGAGAATATCTCTGCGTTGCTGAGAAAAAAAAGAAAATCCAATCATCAGCTTTGCAAGCCTCTTTCAATTTATATGGTAAGTCACACATTTGAGACTTATATATTTATTTGAAGGTGTGGGGTTGATCATAACATTCTGGAGTTCTCCATAGGTTAACTGATAGTAATGTGCTAAAATGAAGATGTTAGATTCTGTTAGTCCTAGTTTTTATGATTCCCAATAGCTGTAGCATAAACCTTCCTCCCTTAATTTATCTGACCACTGAATTGCTATTGGTGTACCATAATCCACAAGAATTCCAGTAAGAAGGGTGCACTGTCACTTGGCTGCCAAACAGATCTTTCTATCTACATCCTCATATAGGTGCTAGAGTTGTGTAGAGAGCGGTAGCAAATGAGGCATAGGATTGGGAGACGAATGCCAGGTTGAGATTAATATTCAGATTTGAATTTTTAGTGAGCTTTGGATTTTCACAATATTACACAAGCCACAGAAAGCATTATTATCGTTCGATAAAACATTTTTTTCGTAGTGTTGCATTAACTTGGCAATATTCAAGTTCTAATAATGGACTAACAGTGGACTTTTCCATCTGCAGATTATACTGAATGGCCAGCGGAGGCAGTATTGCAGAGGAGAATCTCTCTGCGTTGCTGAGAAAAAAAAGAAAATCCATTCATCAGCTTTGCAAGCCTCTTTCAATTTATATGGTAAGTCGCACATTTGAGACTTATACATTTGTTTGAATGTGTGGGGTTGATCATAACATTCTGGAGTTCTCCATAGGTTAACTGATAGGGATGTGCTAAAATGAAGATGTTAGAATCTGTTAGTCCTAGTTTTTATGATTCCCAATAAATGTAGCATAAACCTTCCTCCCTTAATTTATCAGACCACTGAATTGCTATTGGTGTACCATAACCCACAAGAATTCCAGTAAGAAGGGTGCACTGTCACTTGGCTGCCAAACAGATCTTTCTATCTACATCCTCATATAGGTGCTAGAGTTGTGTAGAGAGCGGTAGCAAATGAGGCATAGGATTGGGAGACGAATGCCAGGTTGAGATTAATAATCAGATTTGAATTTTTAGTGAGCTTTGGATTTTCACAATATTACACAAGCCATAGAAAGCATTATTATCGTTCGATAAAACATTTTTTTCGTAGTGTTGCATTAACTTGGCAATATTCAAGTTCTAATAATGGACTAACAGTGGACTTTTCCATCTGCAGATTATACTGAATGGCCAGCGGAGGCAGTATTGCAGAGGAGAATATCTCTGCGTTGCTGAGAAAAAAAAGAAAACCCATTCATCAGCTTTGCAAGCCTCTTTCAATTTATATGGTAAGTCACACATTTGAGACTTATACATTTGTTTGAATGTGTAGGGTTGATCATAACATTCTGGAGTTCTCCATAGGTTAACTAATAGGGATGTGCTAAAATGAAGATGTTAGAATCTGTTAGTCCTAGTTTTTATGATTCCCAATAACTGTAGCATAAACCTTCCACCCTTAATATATCAGACCACTGAATTGCTATTGGTGTACCATAACCCACAAGAATTCCAGTAAGAAGGGTGCACTGTCACTTGGCTGCCAAACAGATCTTTCTATCTACATCCTCATATAGGTGCTAGAGTTGTGTAGAGAGCAGTAGCAAATGAGGCATAGGATTGGGAGACGAATGCCAGGTTGAGATTAATATTCAGATTTGAATTTTTAGTGAGCTTTAAATTTTCACAATATTACACAAGCCATTGAAAGCATTATTATTGCTTGATAAAACATTTTTCTCATAGTGTTGCATTAACTTGGCAATATTCAAGTTCTAATAATGGACTAACAGTGGACTTTTCCATCTGCAGATTATACTGAATGGCCAGCGGAGGCAGTATTGCAGAGGAGAATCTCTCTGCGTCCCTGGAAAAAAAAAAGAAAACCCATTCATCAGCTTTGCAAGCCTCTTTCAATTTATATGGTAAGTCACACATTTGAGACTTATACATTTGATTGAATGTGTGGGGTTGATCATAACATTCTGGAGTTCTCCATAGGTTAACTGATAGGGATGTGCTAAAATGAAGATGTTAGAACCTGTTAGTCCTAGTTTTTATGATTCCCAAAAAATGTAGCATAAACCTTCCTCCCTTAATTTATCTGACAACTGAATTGCTATTGGTGTACCATAATCTACAAGAATTCCAGTAAGAAGGGTGCACTGTCACTTGGCTGCCAAACAGATCTTTCTATCTACGTCCTCATATAGGTGCTAGAGTTGTGTAGAGAGCGGTAGCAGATGAGGCATAGGATAGGGAGACGAATGCCAGGTTGAGATTAATATTCAGATTTGAATTTTTAGTGAGCTTTGGATTTTCACAATATTACACAAGCCATAGAAAGCATTATTATCGCTTGATAAAACATTTTTTTCATAGTGTTACATTAACTTGGCAATATTCAAGTTCTAATAATGGACTAACAATGGACTTTTCCATCTGCAGATTATACTGAATGGCCAGCGGAGGCAGTATTGCAGAGGAGAATCTCTCTGCGTTGCTGAGAAAAAAAAGAAAATCCAATCATCAGCTTTGCAAGCCTCTTTCAATTTATATGGTAAGTCGCACATTTGAGACTTATACATTTGTTTGAATGTGTGGGGTTGATCATAACATTCTGGAGTTCTCCATAGGTTAACTGATAGGGATGTGCTAAAATGAAGATGTTAGAATCTGTTAGTCCTAGTTTTTATGATTCCCAATAAATGTAGCATAAACCTTCCTCCCTTAATTTATCAGACCACTGAATTGCTATTGGTGTACCATAACCCACAAGAATTCCAGTAAGAAGGGTGCACTGTCACTTGGCTGCCAAACAGATCTTTCTATCTACATCCTCATATAGGTGCTAGAGTTGTGTAGAGAGCGGTAGCAGATGAGGCATAGGATAGGGAGACGAATGCCAGGTTGAGATTAATATTCAGATTTGAATTTTTTATGAGCTTTGGATTTTCACAATAATACACAAGCCATAGAAAGCATTATTATCGCTTGATAAAACATTTTCTTCATAGTGTTGCATTAACTTGGCAATATTCAAGTTCTAATAATGGACTAACAGTGGACTTTTCCATCTGCAGATTATACTGAATGGCCAGCGGAGGCAGTATTGCAGAGGAGAATATCTCTGCGTTGCTGAGAAAAAAAAGAAAATCCAATCATCAGCTTTGCAAGCCTCTTTCAATTTATATGGTAAGTCACACATTTGAGACTTATATATTTATTTGAAGGTGTGGGGTTGATCATAACATTCTGGAGTTCTCCATAGGTTAACTGATAGTAATGTGCTAAAATGAAGATGTTAGATTCTGTTAGTCCTAGTTTTTATGATTCCCAATAGCTGTAGCATAAACCTTCCTCCCTTAATTTATCTGACCACTGAATTGCTATTGGTGTACCATAATCCACAAGAATTCCAGTAAGAAGGGTGCACTGTCATTTGGCTGCCAAACAGATCTTTCTATCTACGTCCTCATATAGGTGCTAGAGTTGTGTAGAGAGCGGTAGCAAATGAGGCATACGATAGGGAGACGAATGCCAGGTTGAGATTAATATTCAGATTTGAATTTTTAGTGAGCTTTGGATTTTCACAATATTACAAAAGCCATAGAAAGCATTATTATCGCTTGATAAAACATTTTTCTCATAGTGTTGCATTAACTTGGCAATATTCAAGTTCTAATAATGGACTAACAGTGGACTTTTCCATCTGCAGATTATACTGAATGGCCAGCGGAGGCAGTATTGCAGAGGAGAATATCTCTGCGTTGCTGAGAAAAAAAAGAAAACCCATTCATCAGCTTTGCAAGCCTCTTTTAATGTATATGGTAAGTCACACATTTGAGACTTATACATTTGTTTGAATGTGTGGGGTTGATCATAACATTCTGGAGTTCTCCATAGGTTAACTAATAGGGATGTGCTAAAATGAAGATGTTAGAATCTGTTAGTCCTAGTTTTTATGATTCCCAATAGCTGTAGCATAAACCTTCCACACTTAATATATCAGACCACTGAATTGCTATTGGTGTACCATAACCCACAAGAATTCCAGTAAGAAGGGTGCACTGTCACTTGGCTGCCAAACAGATCTTTCTATCTACATCCTCATATAGGTGCTAGAGTTGTGTAGAGAGCGGTAGCAGATGAGGCATAGGATAGGGAGACGAATGCCAGGTTGAGATTAATATTCAGATTTGAATTTTTTATGAGCTTTGGATTTTCACAATATTACACAAGCCATAGAAAGCATTATTATCGCTTGATAAAACATTTTCTTCATAGTGTTGCATTAACTTGGCAATATTCAAGTTCTAATAATGGACTAACAGTGGACTTTTCCATCTGCAGATTATACTGAATGGCCAGCGGAGGCAGTATTGCAGAGGAGAATATCTCTGCGTTGCTGAGAAAAAAAAGAAAATCCAATCATCAGCTTTGCAAGCCTCTTTCAATTTATATGGTAAGTCACACATTTGAGACTTATATATTTATTTGAAGGTGTGGGGTTGATCATAACATTCTGGAGTTCTCCATAGGTTAACTGATAGTAATGTGCTAAAATGAAGATGTTAGATTCTGTTAGTCCTAGTTTTTATGATTCCCAATAGCTGTAGCATAAACCTTCCTCCCTTAATTTATCTGACCACTGAATTGCTATTGGTGTACCATAATCCACAAGAATTCCAGTAAGAAGGGTGCACTGTCACTTGGCTGCCAAACAGATCTTTCTATCTACATCCTCATATAGGTGCTAGAGTTGTGTAGAGAGCGGTAGCAAATGAGGCATAGGATTGGGAGACGAATGCCAGGTTGAGATTAATATTCAGATTTGAATTTTTAGTGAGCTTTGGATTTTCACAATATTACACAAGCCACAGAAAGCATTATTATCGTTCGATAAAACATTTTTTTCGTAGTGTTGCATTAACTTGGCAATATTCAAGTTCTAATAATGGACTAACAGTGGACTTTTCCATCTGCAGATTATACTGAATGGCCAGCGGAGGCAGTATTGCAGAGGAGAATCTCTCTGCGTTGCTGAGAAAAAAAAGAAAATCCATTCATCAGCTTTGCAAGCCTCTTTCAATTTATATGGTAAGTCGCACATTTGAGACTTATACATTTGTTTGAATGTGTGGGGTTGATCATAACATTCTGGAGTTCTCCATAGGTTAACTGATAGGGATGTGCTAAAATGAAGATGTTAGAATCTGTTAGTCCTAGTTTTTATGATTCCCAATAAATGTAGCATAAACCTTCCTCCCTTAATTTATCAGACCACTGAATTGCTATTGGTGTACCATAACCCACAAGAATTCCAGTAAGAAGGGTGCACTGTCACTTGGCTGCCAAACAGATCTTTCTATCTACATCCTCATATAGGTGCTAGAGTTGTGTAGAGAGCGGTAGCAAATGAGGCATAGGATTGGGAGACGAATGCCAGGTTGAGATTAATAATCAGATTTGAATTTTTAGTGAGCTTTGGATTTTCACAATATTACACAAGCCGTAGAAAGCATTATTATCGTTCGATAAAACATTTTTTTCGTAGTGTTGCATTAACTTGGCAATATTCAAGTTCTAATAATGGACTAACAGTGGACTTTTCCATCTGCAGATTATACTGAATGGCCAGCGGAGGCAGTATTGCAGAGGAGAATATCTCTGCGTTGCTGAGAAAAAAAAGAAAACCCATTCATCAGCTTTGCAAGCCTCTTTCAATTTATATGGTAAGTCACACATTTGAGACTTATACATTTGTTTGAATGTGTAGGGTTGATCATAACATTCTGGAGTTCTCCATAGGTTAACTAATAGGGATGTGCTAAAATGAAGATGTTAGAATCTGTTAGTCCTAGTTTTTATGATTCCCAATAACTGTAGCATAAACCTTCCACCCTTAATATATCAGACCACTGAATTGCTATTGGTGTACCATAACCCACAAGAATTCCAGTAAGAAGGGTGCACTGTCACTTGGCTGCCAAACAGATCTTTCTATCTACATCCTCATATAGGTGCTAGAGTTGTGTAGAGAGCAGTAGCAAATGAGGCATAGGATTGGGAGACGAATGCCAGGTTGAGATTAATATTCAGATTTGAATTTTTAGTGAGCTTTAAATTTTCACAATATTACACAAGCCATTGAAAGCATTATTATTGCTTGATAAAACATTTTTCTCATAGTGTTGCATTAACTTGGCAATATTCAAGTTCTAATAATGGACTAACAGTGGACTTTTCCATCTGCAGATTATACTGAATGGCCAGCGGAGGCAGTATTGCAGAGGAGAATCTCTCTGCGTCCCTGGAAAAAAAAAAGAAAACCCATTCATCAGCTTTGCAAGCCTCTTTCAATTTATATGGTAAGTCACACATTTGAGACTTATACATTTGATTGAATGTGTGGGGTTGATCATAACATTCTGGAGTTCTCCATAGGTTAACTGATAGGGATGTGCTAAAATGAAGATGTTAGAACCTGTTAGTCCTAGTTTTTATGATTCCCAAAAAATGTAGCATAAACCTTCCTCCCTTAATTTATCTGACAACTGAATTGCTATTGGTGTACCATAATCTACAAGAATTCCAGTAAGAAGGGTGCACTGTCACTTGGCTGCCAAACAGATCTTTCTATCTACGTCCTCATATAGGTGCTAGAGTTGTGTAGAGAGCGGTAGCAGATGAGGCATAGGATAGGGAGACGAATGCCAGGTTGAGATTAATATTCAGATTTGAATTTTTAGTGAGCTTTGGATTTTCACAATATTACACAAGCCATAGAAAGCATTATTATCGCTTGATAAAACATTTTTTTCATAGTGTTACATTAACTTGGCAATATTCAAGTTCTAATAATGGACTAACAATGGACTTTTCCATCTGCAGATTATACTGAATGGCCAGCGGAGGCAGTATTGCAGAGGAGAATCTCTCTGCGTTGCTGAGAAAAAAAAGAAAATCCAATCATCAGCTTTGCAAGCCTCTTTCAATTTATATGGTAAGTCGCACATTTGAGACTTATACATTTGTTTGAATGTGTGGGGTTGATCATAACATTCTGGAGTTCTCCATAGGTTAACTGATAGTGATGTGCTAAAATGAAGATGTTAGAATCTGTTAGTCCTAGTTTTTATGATTCCCAATAAATGTAGCATAAACCTTCCTCCCTTAATTTATCTGACCACTGAATTGCTATTGGTGTACCATAATCTACAAGAATTCCAGTAAGAAGGGTGCACTGTCACTTGGCTGCCAAACAGATCTTTCTATCTACATCCTCATATAGGTGCTAGAGTTGTGTAGAGAGCGGTAGCAAATGAGGCATAGGATTGGGAGACGAATGCCAGGTTGAGATTAATAATCAGATTTGAATTTTTAGTGAGCTTTGGATTTTCACAATATTACACAAGCCATAGAAAGCATTATTATCGTTCGATAAAACATTTTTTTCGTAGTGTTGCATTAACTTGGCAATATTCAAGTTCTAATAATGGACTAACAGTGGACTTTTCCATCTGCAGATTATACTGAATGGCCAGCGGAGGCAGTATTGCAGAGGAGAATATCTCTGCGTTGCTGAGAAAAAAAAGAAAACCCATTCATCAGCTTTGCAAGCCTCTTTCAATTTATATGGTAAGTCACACATTTGAGACTTATACATTTGTTTGAATGTGTAGGGTTGATCATAACATTCTGGAGTTCTCCATAGGTTAACTAATAGGGATGTGCTAAAATGAAGATGTTAGAATCTGTTAGTCCTAGTTTTTATGATTCCCAATAACTGTAGCATAAACCTTCCACCCTTAATATATCAGACCACTGAATTGCTATTGGTGTACCATAACCCACAAGAATTCCAGTAAGAAGGGTGCACTGTCACTTGGCTGCCAAACAGATCTTTCTATCTACATCCTCATATAGGTGCTAGAGTTGTGTAGAGAGCGGTAGCAAATGAGGCATAGGATTGGGAGACGAATGCCAGGTTGAGATTAATATTCAGATTTGAATTTTTAGTGAGCTTTAAATTTTCACAATATTACACAAGCCATAGAAAGCATTATTATTGCTTGATAAAACATTTTTCTCATAGTGTTGCATTAACTTGGCAATATTCAAGTTCTAATAATGGACTAACAGTGGACTTTTCCATCTGCAGATTATACTGAATGGCCAGCGGAGGCAGTATTGCAGAGGAGAATCTCTCTGCGTCCCTGGAAAAAAAAAAGAAAACCCATTCATCAGCTTTGCAAGCCTCTTTCAATTTATATGGTAAGTCACACATTTGAGACTTATACATTTGATTGAATGTGTGGGGTTGATCATAACATTCTGGAGTTCTCCATAGGTTAACTGATAGGGATGTGCTAAAATGAAGATGTTAGAACCTGTTAGTCCTAGTTTTTATGATTCCCAAAAAATGTAGCATAAACCTTCCTCCCTTAATTTATCTGACAACTGAATTGCTATTGGTGTACCATAATCTACAAGAATTCCAGTAAGAAGGGTGCACTGTCACTTGGCTGCCAAACAGATCTTTCTATCTACGTCCTCATATAGGTGCTAGAGTTGTGTAGAGAGCGGTAGCAGATGAGGCATAGGATAGGGAGACGAATGCCAGGTTGAGATTAATATTCAGATTTGAATTTTTAGTGAGCTTTGGATTTTCACAATATTACACAAGCCATAGAAAGCATTATTATCGCTTGATAAAACATTTTTTTCATAGTGTTACATTAACTTGGCAATATTCAAGTTCTAATAATGGACTAACAATGGACTTTTCCATCTGCAGATTATACTGAATGGCCAGCGGAGGCAGTATTGCAGAGGAGAATATCTCTGCGTTGCTGAGAAAAAAAAGAAAACCCATTCATCAGCTTTGCAAGCCTCTTTTAATGTATATGGTAAGTCACACATTTGAGACTTATACATTTGTTTGAATGTGTGGGGTTGATCATAACATTCTGGAGTTCTCCATAGGTTAACTAATAGGGATGTGCTAAAATGAAGATGTTAGAATCTGTTAGTCCTAGTTTTTATGATTCCCAATAGCTGTAGCATAAACCTTCCACACTTAATATATCAGACCACTGAATTGCTATTGGTGTACCATAACCCACAAGAATTCCAGTAAGAAGGGTGCACTGTCACTTGGCTGCCAAACAGATCTTTCTATCTACATCCTCATATAGGTGCTAGAGTTGTGTAGAGAGCGGTAGCAAATGAGGCATAGGATTGGGAGACGAATGCCAGGTTGAGATTAATATTCAGATTTGAATTTTTAGTGAGCTTTGGATTTTCACAATATTACACAAGCCATAGAAAGCATTATTATCGCTTGATAAAACATTTTTTTCATAGTGTTACATTAACTTGGCAATATTCAAGTTCTAATAATGGACTAACAATGGACTTTTCCATCTGCAGATTATACTGAATGGCCAGCGGAGGCAGTATTGCAGAGGAGAATATCTCTGCGTTGCTGAGAAAAAAAAGAAAACCCATTCATCAGCTTTGCAAGCCTCTTTTAATGTATATGGTAAGTCACACATTTGAGACTTATACATTTGTTTGAATGTGTGGGGTTGATCATAACATTCTGGAGTTCTCCATAGGTTAACTAATAGGGATGTGCTAAAATGAAGATGTTAGAATCTGTTAGTCCTAGTTTTTATGATTCCCAATAACTGTAGCATAAACCTTCCACCCTTAATATATCAGACCACTGAATTGCTATTGGTGTACCATAACCCACAAGAATTCCAGTAAGAAGGGTGCACTGTCACTTGGCTGCCAAACAGATCTTTCTATCTACATCCTCATATAGGTGCTAGAGTTGTGTAGAGAGCGGTAGCAAATGAGGCATAGGATTGGGAGACGAATGCCAGGTTGAGATTAATATTCAGATTTGAATTTTTAGTGAGCTTTAAATTTTCACAATATTACACAAGCCATAGAAAGCATTATTATTGCTTGATAAAACATTTTTCTCATAGTGTTGCATTAACTTGGCAATATTCAAGTTCTAATAATGGACTAACAGTGGACTTTTCCATCTGCAGATTATACTGAATGGCCAGCGGAGGCAGTATTGCAGAGGAGAATCTCTCTGCGTCCCTGGAAAAAAAAAAGAAAACCCATTCATCAGCTTTGCAAGCCTCTTTCAATTTATATGGTAAGTCACACATTTGAGACTTATACATTTGATTGAATGTGTGGGGTTGATCATAACATTCTGGAGTTCTCCATAGGTTAACTGATAGGGATGTGCTAAAATGAAGATGTTAGAACCTGTTAGTCCTAGTTTTTATGATTCCCAAAAAATGTAGCATAAACCTTCCTCCCTTAATTTATCTGACAACTGAATTGCTATTGGTGTACCATAATCTACAAGAATTCCAGTAAGAAGGGTGCACTGTCACTTGGCTGCCAAACAGATCTTTCTATCTACGTCCTCATATAGGTGCTAGAGTTGTGTAGAGAGCGGTAGCAGATGAGGCATAGGATAGGGAGACGAATGCCAGGTTGAGATTAATATTCAGATTTGAATTTTTAGTGAGCTTTGGATTTTCACAATATTACACAAGCCATAGAAAGCATTATTATCGCTTGATAAAACATTTTTTTCATAGTGTTACATTAACTTGGCAATATTCAAGTTCTAATAATGGACTAACAATGGACTTTTCCATCTGCAGATTATACTGAATGGCCAGCGGAGGCAGTATTGCAGAGGAGAATATCTCTGCGTTGCTGAGAAAAAAAAGAAAACCCATTCATCAGCTTTGCAAGCCTCTTTTAATGTATATGGTAAGTCACACATTTGAGACTTATACATTTGTTTGAATGTGTGGGGTTGATCATAACATTCTGGAGTTCTCCATAGGTTAACTAATAGGGATGTGCTAAAATGAAGATGTTAGAATCTGTTAGTCCTAGTTTTTATGATTCCCAATAGCTGTAGCATAAACCTTCCACACTTAATATATCAGACCACTGAATTGCTATTGGTGTACCATAACCCACAAGAATTCCAGTAAGAAGGGTGCACTGTCACTTGGCTGCCAAACAGATCTTTCTATCTACATCCTCATATAGGTGCTAGAGTTGTGTAGAGAGCGGTAGCAAATGAGGCATAGGATTGGGAGACGAATGCCAGGTTGAGATTAATATTCAGATTTGAATTTTTAGTGAGCTTTGGATTTTCACAATATTACACAAGCCATAGAAAGCATTATTATCGTTCGATAAAACATTTTTTTCGTAGTGTTGCATTAACTTGGCAATATTGAAGTTCTAATAATGGACTAACAGTGGACTTTTCCATCTGCAGATTATACTGAATGGCCAGCGGAGGCAGTATTGCAGAGGAGAATCTCTCTGCGTTGCTGAGAAAAAAAAGAAAATCCATTCATCAGCTTTGCAAGCCTCTTTCAATTTATATGGTAAGTCGCACATTTGAGACTTATACATTTGTTTGAATGTGTGGGGTTGATCATAACATTCTGGAGTTCTCCATAGGTTAACTGATAGGGATGTGCTAAAATGAAGATGTTAGAATCTGTTAGTCCTAGTTTTTATGATTCCCAATAAATGTAGCATAAACCTTCCTCCCTTAATTTATCAGACCACTGAATTGCTATTGGTGTACCATAACCCACAAGAATTCCAGTAAGAAGGGTGCACTGTCACTTGGCTGCCAAACAGATCTTTCTATCTACGTCCTCATATAGGTGCTAGAGTTGTGTAGAGAGCGGTAGCAAATGAGGCATAGGATTGGGAGACGAATGCCAGGTTGAGATTAATAATCAGATTTGAATTTTTAGTGAGCTTTGGATTTTCACAATATTACACAAGCCATAGAAAGCATTATTATTGCTTGATAAAACATTTTTTTCGTAGTGTTGCATTAACTTGGCAATATTCAAGTTCTAATAATGGACTAACAGTGGACTTTTCCATCTGCAGATTATACTGAATGGCCAGCGGAGGCAGTATTGCAGAGGAGAATATCTCTGCGTTGCTGAGAAAAAAAAGAAAACCCATTCATCAGCTTTGCAAGCCTCTTTCAATTTATATGGTAAGTCACACATTTGAGACTTATACATTTGTTTGAATGTGTAGGGTTGATCATAACATTCTGGAGTTCTCCATAGGTTAACTAATAGGGATGTGCTAAAATGAAGATGTTAGAATCTGTTAGTCCTAGTTTTTATGATTCCCAATAACTGTAGCATAAACCTTCCACCCTTAATATATCAGACCACTGAATTGCTATTGGTGTACCATAACCCACAAGAATTCCAGTAAGAAGGGTGCACTGTCACTTGGCTGCCAAACAGATCTTTCTATCTACGTCCTCATATAGGTGCTAGAGTTGTGTAGAGAGCGGTAGCAGATGAGGCATAGGATAGGGAGACGAATGCCAGGTTGAGATTAATATTCAGATTTGAATTTTTAGTGAGCTTTGGATTTTCACAATATTACACAAGCCATAGAAAGCATTATTATCGCTTGATAAAACATTTTTTTCATAGTGTTACATTAACTTGGCAATATTCAAGTTCTAATAATGGACTAACAATGGACTTTTCCATCTGCAGATTATACTGAATGGCCAGCGGAGGCAGTATTGCAGAGGAGAATATCTCTGCGTTGCTGAGAAAAAAAAGAAAACCCATTCATCAGCTTTGCAAGCCTCTTTTAATGTATATGGTAAGTCACACATTTGAGACTTATACATTTGTTTGAATGTGTGGGGTTGATCATAACATTCTGGAGTTCTCCATAGGTTAACTAATAGGGATGTGCTAAAATGAAGATGTTAGAATCTGTTAGTCCTAGTTTTTATGATTCCCAATAGCTGTAGCATAAACCTTCCACACTTAATATATCAGACCACTGAATTGCTATTGGTGTACCATAACCCACAAGAATTCCAGTAAGAAGGGTGCACTGTCACTTGGCTGCCAAACAGATCTTTCTATCTACATCCTCATATAGGTGCTAGAGTTGTGTAGAGAGCGGTAGCAAATGAGGCATAGGATTGGGAGACGAATGCCAGGTTGAGATTAATATTCAGATTTGAATTTTTAGTGAGCTTTGGATTTTCACAATATTACACAAGCCATAGAAAGCATTATTATCGTTCGATAAAACATTTTTTTCGTAGTGTTGCATTAACTTGGCAATATTGAAGTTCTAATAATGGACTAACAGTGGACTTTTCCATCTGCAGATTATACTGAATGGCCAGCGGAGGCAGTATTGCAGAGGAGAATCTCTCTGCGTTGCTGAGAAAAAAAAGAAAATCCATTCATCAGCTTTGCAAGCCTCTTTCAATTTATATGGTAAGTCGCACATTTGAGACTTATACATTTGTTTGAATGTGTGGGGTTGATCATAACATTCTGGAGTTCTCCATAGGTTAACTGATAGGGATGTGCTAAAATGAAGATGTTAGAATCTGTTAGTCCTAGTTTTTATGATTCCCAATAAATGTAGCATAAACCTTCCTCCCTTAATTTATCAGACCACTGAATTGCTATTGGTGTACCATAACCCACAAGAATTCCAGTAAGAAGGGTGCACTGTCACTTGGCTGCCAAACAGATCTTTCTATCTACGTCCTCATATAGGTGCTAGAGTTGTGTAGAGAGCGGTAGCAAATGAGGCATAGGATTGGGAGACGAATGCCAGGTTGAGATTAATAATCAGATTTGAATTTTTAGTGAGCTTTGGATTTTCACAATATTACACAAGCCATAGAAAGCATTATTATCGTTCGATAAAACATTTTTTTCGTAGTGTTGCATTAACTTGGCAATATTCAAGTTCTAATAATGGACTAACAGTGGACTTTTCCATCTGCAGATTATACTGAATGGCCAGCGGAGGCAGTATTGCAGAGGAGAATATCTCTGCGTTGCTGAGAAAAAAAAGAAAACCCATTCATCAGCTTTGCAAGCCTCTTTCAATTTATATGGTAAGTCACACATTTGAGACTTATACATTTGTTTGAATGTGTAGGGTTGATCATAACATTCTGGAGTTCTCCATAGGTTAACTAATAGGGATGTGCTAAAATGAAGATGTTAGAATCTGTTAGTCCTAGTTTTTATGATTCCCAATAACTGTAGCATAAACCTTCCACCCTTAATATATCAGACCACTGAATTGCTATTGGTGTACCATAACCCACAAGAATTCCAGTAAGAAGGGTGCACTGTCACTTGGCTGCCAAACAGATCTTTCTATCTACATCCTCATATAGGTGCTAGAGTTGTGTAGAGAGCGGTAGCAAATGAGGCATAGGATTGGGAGACGAATGCCAGGTTGAGATTAATATTCAGATTTGAATTTTTAGTGAGCTTTAAATTTTCACAATATTACACAAGCCATAGAAAGCATTATTATTGCTTGATAAAACATTTTTCTCATAGTGTTGCATTAACTTGGCAATATTCAAGTTCTAATAATGGACTAACAGTGGACTTTTCCATCTGCAGATTATACTGAATGGCCAGCGGAGGCAGTATTGCAGAGGAGAATCTCTCTGCGTCCCTGGAAAAAAAAAAGAAAACCCATTCATCAGCTTTGCAAGCCTCTTTCAATTTATATGGTAAGTCGCACATTTGAGACTTATACATTTGTTTGAATGTGTGGGGTTGATCATAACATTCTGGAGTTCTCCATAGGTTAACTGATAGTGATGTGCTAAAATGAAGATGTTAGAATCTGTTAGTCCTAGTTTTTATGATTCCCAATAAATGTAGCATAAACCTTCCTCCCTTAATTTATCTGACCACTGAATTGCTATTGGTGTACCATAATCTACAAGAATTCCAGTAAGAAGGGTGCACTGTCACTTGGCTGCCAAACAGATCTTTCTATCTACATCCTCATATAGGTGCTAGAGTTGTGTAGAGAGCGGTAGCAAATGAGGCATAGGATTGGGAGACGAATGGCAGGTTGAGATTAATAATCAGATTTGAATTTTTAGTGAGCTTTGGATTTTCACAATATTACACAAGCCATAGAAAGCATTATTATCGTTCGATAAAACATTTTTTTCGTAGTGTTGCATTAACTTGGCAATATTCAAGTTCTAATAATGGACTAACAGTGGACTTTTCCATCTGCAGATTATACTGAATGGCCAGCGGAGGCAGTATTGCAGAGGAGAATATCTCTGCGTTGCTGAGAAAAAAAAGAAAACCCATTCATCAGCTTTGCAAGCCTCTTTCAATTTATATGGTAAGTCACACATTTGAGACTTATACATTTGTTTGAATGTGTAGGGTTGATCATAACATTCTGGAGTTCTCCATAGGTTAACTAATAGGGATGTGCTAAAATGAAGATGTTAGAATCTGTTAGTCCTAGTTTTTATGATTCCCAATAACTGTAGCATAAACCTTCCACCCTTAATATATCAGACCACTGAATTGCTATTGGTGTACCATAACCCACAAGAATTCCAGTAAGAAGGGTGCACTGTCACTTGGCTGCCAAACAGATCTTTCTATCTACATCCTCATATAGGTGCTAGAGTTGTGTAGAGAGCGGTAGCAAATGAGGCATAGGATTGGGAGACGAATGCCAGGTTGAGATTAATATTCAGATTTGAATTTTTAGTGAGCTTTAAATTTTCACAATATTACACAAGCCATAGAAAGCATTATTATTGCTTGATAAAACATTTTTCTCATAGTGTTGCATTAACTTGGCAATATTCAAGTTCTAATAATGGACTAACAGTGGACTTTTCCATCTGCAGATTATACTGAATGGCCAGCGGAGGCAGTATTGCAGAGGAGAATCTCTCTGCGTCCCTGGAAAAAAAAAAGAAAACCCATTCATCAGCTTTGCAAGCCTCTTTCAATTTATATGGTAAGTCGCACATTTGAGACTTATACATTTGTTTGAATGTGTGGGGTTGATCATAACATTCTGGAGTTCTCCATAGGTTAACTGATAGTGATGTGCTAAAATGAAGATGTTAGAATCTGTTAGTCCTAGTTTTTATGATTCCCAATAAATGTAGCATAAACCTTCCTCCCTTAATTTATCTGACCACTGAATTGCTATTGGTGTACCATAATCTACAAGAATTCCAGTAAGAAGGGTGCACTGTCACTTGGCTGCCAAACAGATCTTTCTATCTACATCCTCATATAGGTGCTAGAGTTGTGTAGAGAGCGGTAGCAAATGAGGCATAGGATTGGGAGACGAATGCCAGGTTGAGATTAATAATCAGATTTGAATTTTTAGTGAGCTTTGGATTTTCACAATATTACACAAGCCATAGAAAGCATTATTATCGTTCGATAAAACATTTTTTTCGTAGTGTTGCATTAACTTGGCAATATTCAAGTTCTAATAATGGACTAACAGTGGACTTTTCCATCTGCAGATTATACTGAATGGCCAGCGGAGGCAGTATTGCAGAGGAGAATATCTCTGCGTTGCTGAGAAAAAAAAGAAAACCCATTCATCAGCTTTGCAAGCCTCTTTCAATTTATATGGTAAGTCACACATTTGAGACTTATACATTTGTTTGAATGTGTAGGGTTGATCATAACATTCTGGAGTTCTCCATAGGTTAACTAATAGGGATGTGCTAAAATGAAGATGTTAGAATCTGTTAGTCCTAGTTTTTATGATTCCCAATAACTGTAGCATAAACCTTCCACCCTTAATATATCAGACCACTGAATTGCTATTGGTGTACCATAACCCACAAGAATTCCAGTAAGAAGGGTGCACTGTCACTTGGCTGCCAAACAGATCTTTCTATCTACATCCTCATATAGGTGCTAGAGTTGTGTAGAGAGCGGTAGCAAATGAGGCATAGGATTGGGAGACGAATGCCAGGTTGAGATTAATATTCAGATTTGAATTTTTAGTGAGCTTTAAATTTTCACAATATTACACAAGCCATAGAAAGCATTATTATTGCTTGATAAAACATTTTTCTCATAGTGTTGCATTAACTTGGCAATATTCAAGTTCTAATAATGGACTAACAGTGGACTTTTCCATCTGCAGATTATACTGAATGGCCAGCGGAGGCAGTATTGCAGAGGAGAATCTCTCTGCGTCCCTGGAAAAAAAAAAGAAAACCCATTCATCAGCTTTGCAAGCCTCTTTCAATTTATATGGTAAGTCACACATTTGAGACTTATACATTTGATTGAATGTGTGGGGTTGATCATAACATTCTGGAGTTCTCCATAGGTTAACTGATAGGGATGTGCTAAAATGAAGATGTTAGAACCTGTTAGTCCTACTTTTTATGATTCCCAAAAAATGTAGCATAAACCTTCCTCCCTTAATTTATCTGACAACTGAATTGCTATTGGTGTACCATAATCTACAAGAATTCCAGTAAGAAGGGTGCACTGTCACTTGGCTGCCAAACAGATCTTTCTATCTACGTCCTCATATAGGTGCTAGAGTTGTGTAGAGAGCGGTAGCAGATGAGGCATAGGATAGGGAGACGAATGCCAGGTTGAGATTAATATTCAGATTTGAATTTTTAGTGAGCTTTGGATTTTCACAATATTACACAAGCCATAGAAAGCATTATTATCGCTTGATAAAACATTTTTTTCATAGTGTTACATTAACTTGGCAATATTCAAGTTCTAATAATGGACTAACAATGGACTTTTCCATCTGCAGATTATACTGAATGGCCAGCGGAGGCAGTATTGCAGAGGAGAATCTCTCTGCGTTGCTGAGAAAAAAAAGAAAATCCAATCATCAGCTTTGCAAGCCTCTTTCAATTTATATGGTAAGTCGCACATTTGAGACTTATACATTTGTTTGAATGTGTGGGGTTGATCATAACATTCTGGAGTTCTCCATAGGTTAACTGATAGTGATGTGCTAAAATGAAGATGTTAGAATCTGTTAGTCCTAGTTTTTATGATTCCCAATAAATGTAGCATAAACCTTCCTCCCTTAATTTATCTGACCACTGAATTGCTATTGGTGTACCATAATCTACAAGAATTCCAGTAAGAAGGGTGCACTGTCACTTGGCTGCCAAACAGATCTTTCTATCTACGTCCTCATATAGGTGCTAGAGTTGTGTAGAGAGCGGTAGCAGATGAGGCATAGGATAGGGAGACGAATGCCAGGTTGAGATTAATATTCAGATTTGAATTTTTAGTGAGCTTTGGATTTTCACAATATTACACAAGCCATAGAAAGCATTATTATCGCTTGATAAAACATTTTTTTCATAGTTTTACATTAACTTGGCAATAATCAAGTTCTAATAATGGACTAACAGTGGACTTTTCCATCTGCAGATTATACTGAATGGCCAGCGGAGGCAGTATTGCAGAGGAGAATCTCTCTGCGTTGCTGAGAAAAAAAAGAAAATCCAATCATCAGCTTTGCAAGCCTCTTTCAATTTATATGGTAAGTCACACATTTGAGACTTATATATTTGTTTGAAGGTGTGGGGTTAATCATAACATTCTGGAGTTCTCCATAGGTTAACTGATAGGGATGTGCTAAAATGAGGATGTTAGATTCTGTTAGTCCTAGTTTTTATGATTCCCAATAGCTGTAGCCTAAACCTTCCTCCCTTAATTTATCTGACCACTGAATTGCTATTGGTGTACCATAATCCACAAGAATTCCAGTAAGAAGGGTGCACTGTCACTTGGCTGCCAAACAGATCTTTCTATCTACGTCCTCCTATAGGTGCTAGAGTTGTGTAGAGAGCGGTAGCAAATGAGGCATAGGATTGGGAGACGAATGCCAGGTTGAGATTAATGTTCAGATTTGAATTTTTAGTGAGCTTTGGATTTTGACAATATTACACAAGCCATAGAAAGCATTATTATCGCTTGATAAAACATTTTTCTCATAGTGTTGCATTAACTTGGCAATATTCAAGTTCTAATAATGGACTAACAGTGGACTTTCGCATCTGCAGATTATACTGAATGGCCAGCGGAGGCAGTATTGCAGAGGAGAATATCTCTGCGTTGCTGAGAAAAAAAAGAAAACCCAATTCATCAGCTTTGCAAGCCTCTTTTAATGTATATGGTAAGTCACACATTTGAGACTTATACATTTGTTTGAATGTGTGGGGTTGATCATAACATTCTGGAGTTCTCCATAGGTTAACTAATAGGGATGTGCTAAAATGAAGATGTTAGAATCTGTTAGTCCTAGTTTTTATGATTCCCAATAGCTGTAGCATAAACCTTCCACACTTAATATATCAGACCACTGAATTGCTATTGGTGTACCATAACCCACAAGAATTCCAGTAAGAAGGGTGCACTGTCACTTGGCTGCCAAACAGATCTTTCTATCTACATCCTCATATAGGTGCTAGAGTTGTGTAGAGAGCGGTAGCAAATGAGGCATAGGATTGGGAGACGAATGCCAGGTTGAGATTAATATTCAGATTTGAATTTTTAGTGAGCTTTGGATTTTCACAATATTACACAAGCCATAGAAAGCATTATTATCGTTCGATAAAACATTTTTTTCGTAGTGTTGCATTAACTTGGCAATATTGAAGTTCTAATAATGGACTAACAGTGGACTTTTCCATCTGCAGATTATACTGAATGGCCAGCGGAGGCAGTATTGCAGAGGAGAATCTCTCTGCGTTGCTGAGAAAAAAAAGAAAATCCATTCATCAGCTTTGCAAGCCTCTTTCAATTTATATGGTAAGTCGCACATTTGAGACTTATACATTTGTTTGAATGTGTGGGGTTGATCATAACATTCTGGAGTTCTCCATAGGTTAACTGATAGGGATGTGCTAAAATGAAGATGTTAGAATCTGTTAGTCCTAGTTTTTATGATTCCCAATAAATGTAGCATAAACCTTCCTCCCTTAATTTATCAGACCACTGAATTGCTATTGGTGTACCATAACCCACAAGAATTCCAGTAAGAAGGGTGCACTGTCACTTGGCTGCCAAACAGATCTTTCTATCTACGTCCTCATATAGGTGCTAGAGTTGTGTAGAGAGCGGTAGCAAATGAGGCATAGGATTGGGAGACGAATGCCAGGTTGAGATTAATAATCAGATTTGAATTTTTAGTGAGCTTTGGATTTTCACAATATTACACAAGCCATAGAAAGCATTATTATCGTTCGATAAAACATTTTTTTCGTAGTGTTGCATTAACTTGGCAATATTCAAGTTCTAATAATGGACTAACAGTGGACTTTTCCATCTGCAGATTATACTGAATGGCCAGCGGAGGCAGTATTGCAGAGGAGAATATCTCTGCGTTGCTGAGAAAAAAAAGAAAACCCATTCATCAGCTTTGCAAGCCTCTTTCAATTTATATGGTAAGTCACACATTTGAGACTTATACATTTGTTTGAATGTGTAGGGTTGATCATAACATTCTGGAGTTCTCCATAGGTTAACTAATAGGGATGTGCTAAAATGAAGATGTTAGAATCTGTTAGTCCTAGTTTTTATGATTCCCAATAACTGTAGCATAAACCTTCCACCCTTAATATATCAGACCACTGAATTGCTATTGGTGTACCATAACCCACAAGAATTCCAGTAAGAAGGGTGCACTGTCACTTGGCTGCCAAACAGATCTTTCTATCTACATCCTCATATAGGTGCTAGAGTTGTGTAGAGAGCGGTAGCAAATGAGGCATAGGATTGGGAGACGAATGCCAGGTTGAGCTTAATATTCAGATTTGAATTTTTAGTGAGCTTTAAATTTTCACAATATTACACAAGCCATAGAAAGCATTATTATTGCTTGATAAAACATTTTTCTCATAGTGTTGCATTAACTTGGCAATATTCAAGTTCTAATAATGGACTAACAGTGGACTTTTCCATCTGCAGATTATACTGAATGGCCAGCGGAGGCAGTATTGCAGAGGAGAATCTCTCTGCGTCCCTGGAAAAAAAAAAGAAAACCCATTCATCAGCTTTGCAAGCCTCTTTCAATTTATATGGTAAGTCACACATTTGAGACTTATACATTTGATTGAATGTGTGGGGTTGATCATAACATTCTGGAGTTCTCCATAGGTTAACTGATAGGGATGTGCTAAAATGAAGATGTTAGAACCTGTTAGTCCTAGTTTTTATGATTCCCAAAAAATTTAGCATAAACCTTCCTCCCTTAATTTATCTGACAACTGAATTGCTATTGGTGTACCATAATCTACAAGAATTCCAGTAAGAAGGGTGCACTGTCACTTGGCTGCCAAACAGATCTTTCTATCTACGTCCTCATATAGGTGCTAGAGTTGTGTAGAGAGCGGTAGCAGATGAGGCATAGGATAGGGAGACGAATGCCAGGTTGAGATTAATATTCAGATTTGAATTTTTAGTGAGCTTTGGATTTTCACAATATTACACAAGCCATAGAAAGCATTATTATCGCTTGATAAAACATTTTTTTCATAGTGTTACATTAACTTGGCAATATTCAAGTTCTAATAATGGACTAACAATGGACTTTTCCATCTGCAGATTATACTGAATGGCCAGCGGAGGCAGTATTGCAGAGGAGAATCTCTCTGCGTTGCTGAGAAAAAAAAGAAAATCCAATCATCAGCTTTGCAAGCCTCTTTCAATTTATATGGTAAGTCGCACATTTGAGACTTATACATTTGTTTGAATGTGTGGGGTTGATCATAACATTCTGGAGTTCTCCATAGGTTAACTGATAGTGATGTGCTAAAATGAAGATGTCAGAATCTGTTAGTCCTAGTTTTTATGATTCCCAATAAATGTAGCATAAACCTTCCTCCCTTAATTTATCTGACCACTGAATTGCTATTGGTGTACCATAATCTACAAGAATTCCAGTAAGAAGGGTGCACTGTCACTTGGCTGCCAAACCGATCTTTCTATCTACGTCCTCATATAGGTGCTAGAGTTGTGTAGAGAGCGGTAGCAGATGAGGCATAGGATAGGGAGACGAATGCCAGGTTGAGATTAATATTCAGATTTGAATTTTTAGTGAGCTTTGGATTTTCACAATATTACACAAGCCATAGAAAGCATTATTATCGCTTGATAAAACATTTTTTTCATAGTTTTACATTAACTTGGCAATAATCAAGTTCTAATAATGGACTAACAGTGGACTTTTCCATCTGCAGATTATACTGAATGGCCAGCGGAGGCAGTATTGCAGAGGAGAATCTCTCTGCGTTGCTGAGAAAAAAAAGAAAATCCAATCATCAGCTTTGCAAGCCTCTTTCAATTTATATGGTAAGTCACACATTTGAGACTTATATATTTGTTTGAAGGTGTGGGGTTAATCATAACATTCTGGAGTTCTCCATAGGTTAACTGATAGGGATGTGCTAAAATGAAGATGTTAGATTCTGTTAGTCCTAGTTTTTATGATTCCCAATAGCTGTAGCATAAACCTTCCTCCCTTAATTTATCTGACCACTGAATTGCTATTGGTGTACCATAATCCACAAGAATTCCAGTAAGAAGGGTGCACTGTCACTTGGCTGCCAAACAGATCTTTCTATCTACGTCCTCCTATAGGTGCTAGAGTTGTGTAGAGAGCGGTAGCAAATGAGGCATAGGATTGGGAGACGAATGCCAGGTTGAGATTAATGTTCAGATTTGAATTTTTAGTGAGCTTTGGATTTTGACAATATTACACAAGCCATAGAAAGCATTATTATCGCTTGATAACACATTTTTCTCATAGTGTTGCATTAACTTGGCAATATTCAAGTTCTAATAATGGACTAACAGTGGACTTTCGCATCTGCAGATTATACTGAATGGCCAGCGGAGGCAGTATTGCAGAGGAGAAACTCTCTGCATTGCTGGGAAAAAAAAAGAATCCAATCATCAGCTTTGCAAGCCTCTTTCAATTTATATGGTAAGTCACACATTTGAGACTTATACATTTGTCTGAATGTGTGGGGTTGATCATAACATTCTGGAGTTCTCTATAGGTTAACTGATAGTGATGTGCTAAAATGAAGATGTTAGAATCTGTTAGTCCTAGTTTTTATGATTCCGAATAAATGTAGCATAAACCTTCCTCCCTTAATTTATCTGACCACTGAATTGCTATTGGTGTACCATAATCTACAAGAATTCCAGTAAGAAGGGTGCACTGTCACTTGGCTGCCAAACAGATCTTTCTATCTACGTCCTCATATAGGTGCTAGAGTTGTGTAGAGAGCGGTAGCAGATGAGGCATAGGATAGGGAGACGAATGCCAGGTTGAGATTATTCAGATTTGAATTTTTTATGAGCTTTGGATTTTCACAATATTACACAAGCCATAGAAAGCATTATTATCGCTTGATAAAACATTTTTTTCATAGTGTTACATTAACTTGGCAATATTCAAGTTCTAATAATGGACTAACAGTGGACTTTTCCATCTGCAGATTATAGTGAATGGCCAGCGGAGGCAGTATTGCAGAGGAGAATCTCTCTGCGTTGCTGAGAAAAAAAAGAAAATCCAATCATCAGCTTTGCAAGCCTCTTTCAATTTATATGGTAAGTCACACATTTGAGACTTATATATTTGTTTGAAGGTGTGGGGTTAATCATAACATTCTGGAGTTCTCCATAGGTTAACTGATAGGGATGTGCTAAAATGAAGATGTTAGATTCTGTTAGTCCTAGTTTTTATGATTCCGAATAAATGTAGCATAAACCTTCCTCCCTTAATTTATCTGACCACTGAATTGCTATTGGTGTACCATAATCTACAAGAATTCCAGTAAGAAGGGTACACTGTCACTTGGCTGCCAAACAGATCTTTCTATCTACGTCCTCATATAGGTGCTAGAGTTGTGTAGAGAGCGGTAGCAGATGAGGCATAGGATAGGGAGACGAATGCCAGGTTGAGCTTATTCAGATTTGAATTTTTTATGAGCTTTGGATTTTCACAATATTACACAAGCCATAGAAAGCATTATTATCGCTTGATAAAACATTTTCTTCATAGTGTTGCATTAACTTGGCAATATTCAAGTTCTAATAATGGACTAACAGTGGACTTTTCCATCTGCAGATTATACTGAATGGCCAGCGGAGGCAGTATTGCAGAGGAGAATATCTCTGCGTTGCTGAGAAAAAAAAGAAAATCCAATCATCAGCTTTGCAAGCCTCTTTCAATTTATATGGTAAGTCACACATTTGAGACTTATATATTTGTTTGAATGTGTGGGGTTGATCATAACATTCTGGAGTTCTCCATAGGTTAACTGATAGTGATGTGCAAAAATGAAGATGTTAGAATCTGTTAGTCCTAGTTTTTATGATTCCCAATAAATGTAGCATAAACCTTCCTCCCTTAATTTATCTGACCACTGAATTGCTATTGGTGTACCATAATCTACAAGAATTCCAGTAAGAAGGGTGCACTGTCACTTGGCTGCCAAACAAATATTTCTATCTACGTCCTCATATAGGTGCTAGAGTTGTGTAGAGAGCGGTAGCAGATGAGGCATAGGATAGGGAGACGAATGCCAGGTTGAGATTAATATTCAGATTTGAATTTTTAGTGAGCTTTGGATTTTCACAATATTACACAAGCCATAGAAAGCCTTATTATCGCTTGATGAAACATTTTTCTCATAGTGTTGCATTAACTTGGCAATATTCAAGTTCTAATAATGGACTAACAGTGGACTTTTCCATCTGCAGATTATACTGAATGGCCAGCGGAGGCAGTATTGCAGAGGAGAATATCTCTGCGTTGCTGAGAAAAAAAAGAAAACCCATTCATCAGCTTTGCAAGCCTCTTTCAATGTATATGGTAAGTCACACATTTGAGACTTATATATTTATTTGAAGGTGTGGGGTTGATCATAACATTCTGGAGTTCTCCATAGGTTAACTGATAGTAATGTGCTAAAATGAAGATGTTAGATTCTGTTAGTCCTAGTTTTTATGATTCCCAATAGCTGTAGCATAAACCTTCCTCCCTTAATTTATCTGACCACTGAATTGCTATTGGTGTACCATAATCCACAAGAATTCCAGTAAGAAGGGTGCACTGTCACTTGGCTGCCAAACAGATCTTTCTATCTACGTCCTCATATAGGTGCTAGAGTTGTGTAGAGAGCGGTAGCAAATGAGGCATACGATAGGGAGACGAATGCCAGGTTGAGATTAATATTCAGATTTGAATTTTTAGTGAGCTTTGGATTTTCACAATATTACACAAGCCATAGAAAGCATTATTATCGCTTGATAAAACATGTTTCTCATAGTGTTGCATTAACTTGGCAATATTCAAGTTCTAATAATGGACTAACAGTGGACTTTTCCATCTGCAGATTATACTGAATGGCCAGCGGAGGCAGTATTGCAGAGGAGAATATCTCTGCGTTGCTGAGAAAAAAAAGAAAACCCATTCATCAGCTTTGCAAGCCTCTTTCAATGTATATGGTAAGTCACACATTTGAGACTTATACATTTGTTTGAATGTGTGGGGTTGATCATAACATTCTGGAGTTCTCCATAGGTTAACTAATAGGGATGTGCTAAAATGAAGATGTTAGAATCTGTTAGTCCTAGTTTTTATGATTCCCAATAGCTGTAGCATAAACCTTCCTCCCTTAATTTATCTGACCACTGAATTGCTATTGGTGTACCATAATCCACAAGAATTCCAGTAAGAAGGGTGCACTGTCACTTGGCTGCCAAACAGATCTTTCTATCTACGTCCTCATATAGGTGCTAGAGTTGTGTAGAGAGCGGTAGCAAATGAGGCATACGATTGGGAGACGAATGCCAGGTTGAGATTAATATTCAGATTTGAATTTTTAGTGAGCTTTAAATTTTCACAATATTACACAAGCCATAGAAAGCATTATTATTGCTTGATAAAACATTTTTCTCATAGTGTTGCATTAACTTGGCAATATTCAAGTTCTAATAATGGACTAACAATGGACTTTTCCATCTGCAGATTATACTGAATGGCCAGCGGAGGCAGTATTGCAGAGGAGAATCTCTCTGCGTTGCTGAGAAAAAAAAGAAAATCCATTCATCAGCTTTGCAAGCCTCTTTCAATTTATATGGTAAGTCGCACATTTGAGACTTATACATTTGTTTGAATGTATGGGGTTGATCATAACATTCTGGAGTTCTCCATAGGTTAACTGATAGGGATGTGCTAAAATGAAGATGTTAGAATCTGTTAGTCCTAGTTTTTATGATTCCCAATAAATGTAGCATAAACCTTCCTCCCTTAATTTATCAGACCACTGAATTGCTATTGGTGTACCATAACCCACAAGAATTCCAGTAAGAAGGGTGCACTGTCACTTGGCTGCCAAACCGATCTTTCTATCTACGTCCTCATATAGGTGCTAGAGTTGTGTAGAGAGCGGTAGCAAATGAGGCATACGATAGGGAGACGAATGCCAGGTTGAGATTAATATTCAGATTTGAATTTTTAGTGAGCTTTGGATTTTCACAATATTACACAAGCCATAGAAAGCATTATTATCGCTTGATAAAACATTTTTTTCATAGTGTTACATTAACTTGGCAATATTCAAGTTCTAATAATGGACTAACAGTGGACTTTTCCATCTGCAGATTATACTGAATGGCCAGCGGAGGCAGTATTGCAGAGGAGAATCTCTCTGCGTTGCTGAGAAAAAAAAGAAAATCCAATCATCAGCTTTGCAAGCCTCTTTCAATTTATATGGTAAGTCACACATTTGAGACTTATATATTTGTTTGAAGGTGTGGGGTTAATCATAACATTCTGGAGTTCTCCATAGGTTAACTGATAGGGATGTGCTAAAATGAAGATGTTAGATTCTGTTAGTCCTAGTTTTTATGATTCCCAATAGCTGTAGCATAAACCTTCCTCCCTTAATTTATCTGACCACTGAATTGCTATTGGTGTACCATAATCCACAAGAATTCCAGTAAGAAGGGTGCACTGTCACTTGGCTGCCAAACAGATCTTTCTATCTACGTCCTCCTATAGGTGCTAGAGTTGTGTAGAGAGCGGTAGCAAATGAGGCATAGGATTGGGAGACGAATGCCAGGTTGAGATTAATGTTCAGATTTGAATTTTTAGTGAGCTTTGGATTTTGACAATATTACACAAGCCATAGAAAGCATTATTATCGCTTGATAAAACATTTTTCTCATAGTGTTGCATTAACTTGGCAATATTCAAGTTCTAATAATGGACTAACAGTGGACTTTCGCATCTGCAGATTATACTGAATGGCCAGCGGAGGCAGTATTGCAGAGGAGAAACTCTCTGCATTGCTGGGAAAAAAAAAGAATCCAATCATCAGCTTTGCAAGCCTCTTTCAATTTATATGGTAAGTCACACATTTGAGACTTATACATTTGTTTGAATGTGTGGGGTTGATCATAACATTCTGGAGTTCTCCATAGGTTAACTGATAGTGATGTGCTAAAATGAAGATGTTAGAATCTGTTAGTCCTAGTTTTTATGATTCCCAATAAATGTAGCATAAACCTTCCTCCCTTAATTTATCTGACCACTGAATTGCTATTGGTGTACCATAATCTACAAGAATTCCAGTAAGAAGGGTGCACTGTCACTTGGCTGCCAAACAGATCTTTCTATCTACGTCCTCATATAGGTGCTAGAGTTGTGTAGAGAGCGGTAGCAGATGAGGCATAGGATAGGGAGACGAATGCCAGGTTGAGATTATTCAGATTTGAATTTTTTATGAGCTTTGGATTTTCACAATATTACACAAGCCATAGAAAGCATTATTATCGCTTGATAAAACATTTTCTTCATAGTGTTGCATTAACTTGGCAATATTCAAGTTCTAATAATGGACTAACAGTGGACTTTTCCATCTGCAGATTATACTGAATGGCCAGCGGAGGCAGTATTGCAGAGGAGAATATCTCTGCGTTGCTGAGAAAAAAAAGAAAATCCAATCATCAGCTTTGCAAGCCTCTTTCAATTTATATGGTAAGTCACACATTTGAGACTTATATATTTATTTGAAGGTGTGGGGTTGATCATAACATTCTGGAGTTCTCCATAGGTTAACTGATAGTAATGTGCTAAAATGAAGATGTTAGATTCTGTTAGTCCTAGTTTTTATGATTCCCAATAGCTGTAGCATAAACCTTCCTCCCTTAATTTATCTGACCACTGAATTGCTATTGGTGTACCATAATCCACAAGAATTCCAGTAAGAAGGGTGCACTGTCACTTGGCTGCCAAACAGATCTTTCTATCTACGTCCTCATATAGGTGCTAGAGTTGTGTAGAGAGCGGTAGCAAATGAGGCATACGATAGGGAGACGAATGCCAGGTTGAGATTAATATTCAGATTTGAATTTTTAGTGAGCTTTGGATTTTCACAATATTACACAAGCCATAGAAAGCATTATTATCGCTTGATAAAACATGTTTCTCATAGTGTTGCATTAACTTGGCAATATTCAAGTTCTAATAATGGACTAACAGTGGACTTTTCCATCTGCAGATTATACTGAATGGCCAGCGGAGGCAGTATTGCAGAGGAGAATATCTCTGCGTTGCTGAGAAAAAAAAGAAAACCCATTCATCAGCTTTGCAAGCCTCTTTCAATGTATATGGTAAGTCACACATTTGAGACTTATACATTTGTTTGAATGTGTGGGGTTGATCATAACATTCTGGAGTTCTCCATAGGTTAACTAATAGGGATGTGCTAAAATGAAGATGTTAGAATCTGTTAGTCCTAGTTTTTATGATTCCCAATAGCTGTAGCATAAACCTTCCTCCCTTAATTTATCTGACCACTGAATTGCTATTGGTGTACCATAATCCACAAGAATTCCAGTAAGAAGGGTGCACTGTCACTTGGCTGCCAAACAGATCTTTCTATCTACGTCCTCATATAGGTGCTAGAGTTGTGTAGAGAGCGGTAGCAAATGAGGCATACGATTGGGAGACGAATGCCAGGTTGAGATTAATATTCAGATTTGAATTTTTAGTGAGCTTTAAATTTTCACAATATTACACAAGCCATAGAAAGCATTATTATTGCTTGATAAAACATTTTTCTCATAGTGTTGCATTAACTTGGCAATATTCAAGTTCTAATAATGGACTAACAATGGACTTTTCCATCTGCAGATTATACTGAATGGCCAGCGGAGGCAGTATTGCAGAGGAGAATCTCTCTGCGTTGCTGAGAAAAAAAAGAAAATCCATTCATCAGCTTTGCAAGCCTCTTTCAATTTATATGGTAAGTCGCACATTTGAGACTTATACATTTGTTTGAATGTGTGGGGTTGATCATAACATTCTGGAGTTCTCCATAGGTTAACTGATAGGGATGTGCTAAAATGAAGATGTTAGAATCTGTTAGTCCTAGTTTTTATGATTCCCAATAAATGTAGCATAAACCTTCCTCCCTTAATTTATCAGACCACTGAATTGCTATTGGTGTACCATAACCCACAAGAATTCCAGTAAGAAGGGTGCACTGTCACTTGGCTGCCAAACAGATCTTTCTATCTACGTCCTCATATAGGTGCTAGAGTTGTGTAGAGAGCGGTAGCAAATGAGGCATACGATAGGGAGACGAATGCCAGGTTGAGATTAATATTCAGATTTGAATTTTTAGTGAGCTTTGGATTTTCACAATATTACACAAGCCATAGAAAGCATTATTATCGCTTGATAAAACATTTTTTTCATAGTGTTACATTAACTTGGCAATATTCAAGTTCTAATAATGGACTAACAGTGGACTTTTCCATCTGCAGATTATACTGAATGGCCAGCGGAGGCAGTATTGCAGAGGAGAATCTCTCTGCGTTGCTGAGAAAAAAAAGAAAATCCAATCATCAGCTTTGCAAGCCTCTTTCAATTTATATGGTAAGTCACACATTTGAGACTTATATATTTGTTTGAAGGTGTGGGGTTAATCATAACATTCTGGAGTTCTCCATAGGTTAACTGATAGGGATGTGCTAAAATGAAGATGTTAGATTCTGTTAGTCCTAGTTTTTATGATTCCCAATAGCTGTAGCATAAACCTTCCTCCCTTAATTTATCTGACCACTGAATTGCTATTGGTGTACCATAATCCACAAGAATTCCAGTAAGAAGGGTGCACTGTCACTTGGCTGCCAAACAGATCTTTCTATCTACGTCCTCCTATAGGTGCTAGAGTTGTGTAGAGAGCGGTAGCAAATGAGGCATAGGATTGGGAGACGAATGCCAGGTTGAGATTAATGTTCAGATTTGAATTTTTAGTGAGCTTTGGATTTTGACAATATTACACAAGCCATAGAAAGCATTATTATCGCTTGATAAAACATTTTTCTCATAGTGTTGCATTAACTTGGCAATATTCAAGTTCTAATAATGGACTAACAGTGGACTTTCGCATCTGCAGATTATACTGAATGGCCAGCGGAGGCAGTATTGCAGAGGAGAAACTCTCTGCATTGCTGGGAAAAAAAAAGAATCCAATCATCAGCTTTGCAAGCCTCTTTCAATTTATATGGTAAGTCACACATTTGAGACTTATACATTTGTTTGAATGTGTGGGGTTGATCATAACATTCTGGAGTTCTCCATAGGTTAACTGATAGTGATGTGCTAAAATGAAGATGTTAGAATCTGTTAGTCCTAGTTTTTATGATTCCCAATAAATGTAGCATAAACCTTCCTCCCTTAATTTATCTGACCACTGAATTGCTATTGGTGTACCATAATCTACAAGAATTCCAGTAAGAAGGGTGCACTGTCACTTGGCTGCCAAACAGATCTTTCTATCTACGTCCTCATATAGGTGCTAGAGTTGTGTAGAGAGCGGTAGCAGATGAGGCATAGGATAGGGAGACGAATGCCAGGTTGAGATTATTCAGATTTGAATTTTTTATGAGCTTTGGATTTTCACAATATTACACAAGCCATAGAAAGCATTATTATCGCTTGATAAAACATTTTCTTCATAGTGTTGCATTAACTTGGCAATATTCAAGTTCTAATAATGGACTAACAGTGGACTTTTCCATCTGCAGATTATACTGAATGGCCAGCGGAGGCAGTATTGCAGAGGAGAATATCTCTGCGTTGCTGAGAAAAAAAAGAAAATCCAATCATCAGCTTTGCAAGCCTCTTTCAATTTATATGGTAAGTCACACATTTGAGACTTATATATTTATTTGAAGGTGTGGGGTTGATCATAACATTCTGGAGTTCTCCATAGGTTAACTGATAGTAATGTGCTAAAATGAAGATGTTAGATTCTGTTAGTCCTAGTTTTTATGATTCCCAATAGCTGTAGCATAAACCTTCCTCCCTTAATTTATCTGACCACTGAATTGCTATTGGTGTACCATAATCCACAAGAATTCCAGTAAGAAGGGTGCACTGTCACTTGGCTGCCAAACAGATCTTTCTATCTACGTCCTCATATAGGTGCTAGAGTTGTGTAGAGAGCGGTAGCAAATGAGGCATACGATAGGGAGACGAATGCCAGGTTGAGATTAATATTCAGATTTGAATTTTTAGTGAGCTTTGGATTTTCACAATATTACACAAGCCATAGAAAGCATTATTATCGCTTGATAAAACATTTTTTTCATAGTGTTACATTAACTTGGCAATATTCAAGTTCTAATAATGGACTAACAGTGGACTTTTCCATCTGCAGATTATACTGAATGGCCAGCGGAGGCAGTATTGCAGAGGAGAATCTCTCTGCGTTGCTGAGAAAAAAAAGAAAATCCAATCATCAGCTTTGCAAGCCTCTTTCAATTTATATGGTAAGTCACACATTTGAGACTTATATATTTGTTTGAAGGTGTGGGGTTAATCATAACATTCTGGAGTTCTCCATAGGTTAACTGATAGGGATGTGCTAAAATGAAGATGTTAGATTCTGTTAGTCCTAGTTTTTATGATTCCCAATAGCTGTAGCATAAACCTTCCTCCCTTAATTTATCTGACCACTGAATTGCTATTGGTGTACCATAATCCACAAGAATTCCAGTAAGAAGGGTGCACTGTCACTTGGCTGCCAAACAGATCTTTCTATCTACGTCCTCCTATAGGTGCTAGAGTTGTGTAGAGAGCGGTAGCAAATGAGGCATAGGATTGGGAGACGAATGCCAGGTTGAGATTAATGTTCAGATTTGAATTTTTAGTGAGCTTTGGATTTTGACAATATTACACAAGCCATAGAAAGCATTATTATCGCTTGATAAAACATTTTTCTCATAGTGTTGCATTAACTTGGCAATATTCAAGTTCTAATAATGGACTAACAGTGGACTTTCGCATCTGCAGATTATACTGAATGGCCAGCGGAGGCAGTATTGCAGAGGAGAAACTCTCTGCATTGCTGGGAAAAAAAAAGAATCCAATCATCAGCTTTGCAAGCCTCTTTCAATTTATATGGTAAGTCACACATTTGAGACTTATACATTTGTTTGAATGTGTGGGGTTGATCATAACATTCTGGAGTTCTCCATAGGTTAACTGATAGTGATGTGCTAAAATGAAGATGTTAGAATCTGTTAGTCCTAGTTTTTATGATTCCCAATAAATGTAGCATAAACCTTCCTCCCTTAATTTATCTGACCACTGAATTGCTATTGGTGTACCATAATCTACAAGAATTCCAGTAAGAAGGGTGCACTGTCACTTGGCTGCCAAACAGATCTTTCTATCTACGTCCTCATATAGGTGCTAGAGTTGTGTAGAGAGCGGTAGCAGATGAGGCATAGGATAGGGAGACGAATGCCAGGTTGAGATTATTCAGATTTGAATTTTTTATGAGCTTTGGATTTTCACAATATTACACAAGCCATAGAAAGCATTATTATCGCTTGATAAAACATTTTCTTCATAGTGTTGCATTAACTTGGCAATATTCAAGTTCTAATAATGGACTAACAGTGGACTTTTCCATCTGCAGATTATACTGAATGGCCAGCGGAGGCAGTATTGCAGAGGAGAATATCTCTGCGTTGCTGAGAAAAAAAAGAAAATCCAATCATCAGCTTTGCAAGCCTCTTTCAATTTATATGGTAAGTCACACATTTGAGACTTATATATTTATTTGAAGGTGTGGGGTTGATCATAACATTCTGGAGTTCTCCATAGGTTAACTGATAGTAATGTGCTAAAATGAAGATGTTAGATTCTGTTAGTCCTAGTTTTTATGATTCCCAATAGCTGTAGCATAAACCTTCCTCCCTTAATTTATCTGACCACTGAATTGCTATTGGTGTACCATAATCCACAAGAATTCCAGTAAGAAGGGTGCACTGTCACTTGGCTGCCAAACAGATCTTTCTATCTACGTCCTCATATAGGTGCTAGAGTTGTGTAGAGAGCGGTAGCAAATGAGGCATACGATAGGGAGACGAATGCCAGGTTGAGATTAATATTCAGATTTGAATTTTTAGTGAGCTTTGGATTTTCACAATATTACACAAGCCATAGAAAGCATTATTATCGCTTGATAAAACATGTTTCTCATAGTGTTGCATTAACTTGGCAATATTCAAGTTCTAATAATGGACTAACAGTGGACTTTTCCATCTGCAGATTATACTGAATGGCCAGCGGAGGCAGTATTGCAGAGGAGAATATCTCTGCGTTGCTGAGAAAAAAAAGAAAACCCATTCATCAGCTTTGCAAGCCTCTTTCAATGTATATGGTAAGTCACACATTTGAGACTTATACATTTGTTTGAATGTGTGGGGTTGATCATAACATTCTGGAGTTCTCCATAGGTTAACTAATAGGGATGTGCTAAAATGAAGATGTTAGAATCTGTTAGTCCTAGTTTTTATGATTCCCAATAGCTGTAGCATAAACCTTCCTCCCTTAATTTATCTGACCACTGAATTGCTATTGGTGTACCATAATCCACAAGAATTCCAGTAAGAAGGGTGCACTGTCACTTGGCTGCCAAACAGATCTTTCTATCTACGTCCTCATATAGGTGCTAGAGTTGTGTAGAGAGCGGTAGCAAATGAGGCATACGATTGGGAGACGAATGCCAGGTTGAGATTAATATTCAGATTTGAATTTTTAGTGAGCTTTAAATTTTCACAATATTACACAAGCCATAGAAAGCATTATTATTGCTTGATAAAACATGTTTCTCATAGTGTTGCATTAACTTGGCAATATTCAAGTTCTAATAATGGACTAACAATGGACTTTTCCATCTGCAGATTATACTGAATGGCCAGCGGAGGCAGTATTGCAGAGGAGAATCTCTCTGCGTTGCTGAGAAAAAAAAGAAAATCCATTCATCAGCTTTGCAAGCCTCTTTCAATTTATATGGTAAGTCGCACATTTGAGACTTATACATTTGTTTGAATGTGTGGGGTTGATCATAACATTCTGGAGTTCTCCATAGGTTAACTGATAGGGATGTGCTAAAATGAAGATGTTAGAATCTGTTAGTCCTAGTTTTTATGATTCCCAATAAATGTAGCATAAACCTTCCTCCCTTAATTTATCAGACCACTGAATTGCTATTGGTGTACCATAACCCACAAGAATTCCAGTAAGAAGGGTGCACTGTCACTTGGCTGCCAAACAGATCTTTCTATCTACGTCCTCATATAGGTGCTAGAGTTGTGTAGAGAGCGGTAGCAAATGAGGCATACGATAGGGAGACGAATGCCAGGTTGAGATTAATATTCAGATTTGAATTTTTAGTGAGCTTTGGATTTTCACAATATTACACAAGCCATAGAAAGCATTATTATCGCTTGATAAAACATTTTTTTCATAGTGTTACATTAACTTGGCAATATTCAAGTTCTAATAATGGACTAACAGTGGACTTTTCCATCTGCAGATTATACTGAATGGCCAGCGGAGGCAGTATTGCAGAGGAGAATATCTCTGCGTTGCTGAGAAAAAAAAGAAAACCCATTCATCAGCTTTGCAAGCCTCTTTCAATTTATATGGTAAGTCACACATTTGAGACTTATACATTTGTTTGAATGTGTAGGGTTGATCATAACATTCTGGAGTTCTCCATAGGTTAACTAATAGGGATGTGCTAAAATGAAGATGTTAGAATCTGTTAGTCCTAGTTTTTATGATTCCCAATAACTGTAGCATAAACCTTCCACCCTTAATATATCAGACCACTGAATTGCTATTGGTGTACCATAACCCACAAGAATTCCAGTAAGAAGGGTGCACTGTCACTTGGCTGCCAAACAGATCTTTCTATCTACATCCTCATATAGGTGCTAGAGTTGTGTAGAGAGCGGTAGCAAATGAGGCATAGGATTGGGAGACGAATGCCAGGTTGAGATTAATATTCAGATTTGAATTTTTAGTGAGCTTTGGATTTTCACAATATTACACAAGCCATAGAAAGCATTATTATCGCTTGATAAAACATTTTTCTCATAGTGTTGCATTAACTTGGCAATATTCAAGTTCTAATAATGGACCAACAGTGGACTTTCGCATCTGCAGATTATACTGAATGGCCAGCGGAGGCAGTATTGCAGAGGAGAATCTCTCTGCGTCCCTGGAAAAAAAAAAGAAAACCCATTCATCAGCTTTGCAAGCCTCTTTCAATTTATATGGTAAGTCACACATTTGAGACTTATACATTTGATTGAATGTGTGGGGTTGATCATAACATTCTGGAGTTCTCCATAGGTTAACTGATAGGGATGTGCTAAAATGAAGATGTTAGAACCTGTTAGTCCTAGTTTTTATGATTCCCAAAAAATGTAGCATAAACCTTCCTCCCTTAATTTATCTGACAACTGAATTGCTATTGGTGTACCATAATCTACAAGAATTCCAGTGAGAAGGGTGCACTGTCACTTGGCTGCCAAACAGATCTTTCTATCTACGTCCTCATATAGGTGCTAGAGTTGTGTAGAGAGCGGTAGCAGATGAGGCATAGGATAGGGAGACGAATGCCAGGTTGAGATTAATATTCAGATTTGAATTTTTAGTGAGCTTTGGATTTTCACAATATTACACAAGCCATAGAAAGCATTATTATCGCTTGATAAAACATTTTTTTCATAGTGTTACATTAACTTGGCAATATTCAAGTTCTAATAATGGACTAACAATGGACTTTTCCATCTGCAGATTATACTGAATGGCCAGCGGAGGCAGTATTGCAGAGGAGAATCTCTCTGCGTTGCTGAGAAAAAAAAGAAAATCCAATCATCAGCTTTGCAAGCCTCTTTCAATTTATATGGTAAGTCGCACATTTGAGACTTATACATTTGTTTGAATGTGTGGGGTTGATCATAACATTCTGGAGTTCTCCATAGGTTAACTGATAGGGATGTGCTAAAATGAAGATGTTAGAATCTGTTAGTCCTAGTTTTTATGATTCCCAATAAATGTAGCATAAACCTTCCTCCCTTAATTTATCAGACCACTGAATTGCTATTGGTGTACCATAACCCACAAGAATTCCAGTAAGAAGGGTGCACTGTCACTTGGCTGCCAAACAGATCTTTCTATCTACATCCTCATATAGGTGCTAGAGTTGTGTAGAGAGCAGTAGCAGATGAGGCATAGGATAGGGAGACGAATGCCAGGTTGAGATTAATATTCAGATTTGAATTTTTTATGAGCTTTGGATTTTCACAATATTACACAAGCCATAGAAAGCATTATTATCGCTTGATAAAACATTTTCTTCATAGTGTTGCATTAACTTGGCAATATTCAAGTTCTAATAATGGACTAACAGTGGACTTTTCCATCTGCAGATTATACTGAATGGCCAGCGGAGGCAGTATTACAGAGGAGAATCTCTCTGCGTCCCTGGAAAAAAAAAAGAAAACCCATTCATCAGCTTTGCAAGCCTCTTTCAATTTATATGGTAAGTCACACATTTGAGACTTATACATTTGATTGAATGTGTGGGGTTGATCATAACATTCTGGAGTTCTCCATAGGTTAACTGATAGGGATGTGCTAAAATGAAGATGTTAGAATCTGTTAGTCCTAGTTTTTATGATTCCCAATAAATGTAGCATAAACCTTCCTCCCTTAATTTATCAGACCACTGAATTGCTATTGGTGTACCATAACCCACAAGAATTCCAGTAAGAAGGGTGCACTGTCACTTGGCTGCCAAACAGATCTTTCTATCTACATCCTCATATAGGTGCTAGAGTTGTGTAGAGAGCGGTAGCAGATGAGGCATAGGATAGGGAGACGAATGCCAGGTTGAGATTAATATTCAGATTTGAATTTTTTATGAGCTTTGGATTTTCACAATATTACACAAGCCATAGAAAGCATTATTATCGCTTGATAAAACATTTTCTTCATAGTGTTGCATTAACTTGGCAATATTCAAGTTCTAATAATGGACTAACAGTGGACTTTTCCATCTGCAGATTATACTGAATGGCCAGCGGAGGCAGTATTGCAGAGGAGAATATCTCTGCGTTGCTGACAAAAAAAAGAAAATCCAATCATCAGCTTTGCAAGCCTCTTTCAATTTATATGGTAAGTCACACATTTGAGACTTATATATTTATTTGAAGGTGTGGGGTTGATCATAACATTCTGGAGTTCTCCATAGGTTAACTGATAGTAATGTGCTAAAATGAAGATGTTAGATTCTGTTAGTCCTAGTTTTTATGATTCCCAATAGCTGTAGCATAAACCTTCCTCCCTTAATTTATCTGACCACTGAATTGCTATTGGTGTACCATAATCCACAAGAATTCCAGTAAGAAGGGTGCACTGTCACTTGGCTGCCAAACAGATCTTTCTATCTACCTCCTCATATAGGTGCTAGAGTTGTGTAGAGAGCGGTAGCAAATGAGGCATACGATAGGGAGACGAATGCCAGGTTGAGATTAATATTCAGATTTGAATTTTTAGTGAGCTTTGGATTTTCACAATATTACACAAGCCATAGAAAGCATTATTATCGCTTGATAAAACATGTTTCTCATAGTGTTGCATTAACTTGGCAATATTCAAGTTCTAATAATGGACTAACAGTGGACTTTTCCATCTGCAGATTATACTGAATGGCCAGCGGAGGCAGTATTGCAGAGGAGAATATCTCTGCGTTGCTGAGAAAAAAAAGAAAACCCATTCATCAGCTTTGCAAGCCTCTTTCAATGTATATGGTAAGTCACACATTTGAGACTTATACATTTGTTTGAATGTGTGGGGTTGATCATAACATTCTGGAGTTCTCCATAGGTTAACTAATAGGGATGTGCTAAAATGAAGATGTTAGAATCTGTTAGTCCTAGTTTTTATGATTCCCAATAGCTGTAGCATAAACCTTCCTCCCTTAATTTATCTGACCACTGAATTGCTATTGGTGTACCATAATCCACAAGAATTCCAGTAAGAAGGGTGCACTGTCACTTGGCTGCCAAACAGATCTTTCTATCTACGTCCTCATATAGGTGCTAGAGTTGTGTAGAGAGCGGTAGCAAATGAGGCATACGATTGGGAGACGAATGCCAGGTTGAGATTAATATTCAGATTTGAATTTTTAGTGAGCTTTAAATTTTCACAATATTACACAAGCCATAGAAAGCATTATTATTGCTTGATAAAACATTTTTCTCATAGTGTTGCATTAACTTGGCAATATTCAAGTTCTAATAATGGACTAACAATGGACTTTTCCATCTGCAGATTATACTGAATGGCCAGCGGAGGCAGTATTGCAGAGGAGAATCTCTCTGCGTTGCTGAGAAAAAAAAGAAAATCCATTCATCAGCTTTGCAAGCCTCTTTCAATTTATATGGTAAGTCGCACATTTGAGACTTATACATTTGTTTGAATGTGTGGGGTTGATCATAACATTCTGGAGTTCTCCATAGGTTAACTGATAGGGATGTGCTAAAATGAAGATGTTAGAATCTGTTAGTCCTAGTTTTTATGATTCCCAATAAATGTAGCATAAACCTTCCTCCCTTAATTTATCAGACCACTGAATTGCTATTGGTGTACCATAACCCACAAGAATTCCAGTAAGAAGGGTGCACTGTCACTTGGCTGCCAAACAGATCTTTCTATCTACGTCCTCATATAGGTGCTAGAGTTGTGTAGAGAGCGGTAGCAAATGAGGCATACGATAGGGAGACGAATGCCAGGTTGAGATTAATATTCAGATTTGAATTTTTAGTGAGCTTTGGATTTTCACAATATTACACAAGCCATAGAAAGCATTATTATCGCTTGATAAAACATTTTTTTCATAGTGTTACATTAACTTGGCAATATTCAAGTTCTAATAATGGACTAACAGTGGACTTTTCCATCTGCAGATTATACTGAATGGCCAGCGGAGGCAGTATTGCAGAGGAGAATCTCTCTGCGTTGCTGAGAAAAAAAAGAAAATCCAATCATCAGCTTTGCAAGCCTCTTTCAATTTATATGGTAAGTCACACATTTGAGACTTATATATTTGTTTGAAGGTGTGGGGTTAATCATAACATTCTGGAGTTCTCCATAGGTTAACTGATAGGGATGTGCTAAAATGAAGATGTTAGATTCTGTTAGTCCTAGTTTTTATGATTCCCAATAGCTGTAGCATAAACCTTCCTCCCTTAATTTATCTGACCACTGAATTGCTATTGGTGTACCATAATCCACAAGAATTCCAGTAAGAAGGGTGCACTGTCACTTGGCTGCCAAACAGATCTTTCTATCTACGTCCTCCTATAGGTGCTAGAGTTGTGTAGAGAGCGGTAGCAAATGAGGCATAGGATTGGGAGACGAATGCCAGGTTGAGATTAATGTTCAGATTTGAATTTTTAGTGAGCTTTGGATTTTGACAATATTACACAAGCCATAGAAAGCATTATTATCGCTTGATAAAACATTTTTCTCATAGTGTTGCATTAACTTGGCAATATTCAAGTTCTAATAATGGACTAACAGTGGACTTTCGCATCTGCAGATTATACTGAATGGCCAGCGGAGGCAGTATTGCAGAGGAGAAACTCTCTGCATTGCTGGGAAAAAAAAAGAATCCAATCATCAGCTTTGCAAGCCTCTTTCAATTTATATGGTAAGTCACACATTTGAGACTTATACATTTGTTTGAATGTGTGGGGTTGATCATAACATTCTGGAGTTCTCCATAGGTTAACTGATAGTGATGTGCTAAAATGAAGATGTTAGAATCTGTTAGTCCTAGTTTTTATGATTCCCAATAAATGTAGCATAAACCTTCCTCCCTTAATTTATCTGACCACTGAATTGCTATTGGTGTACCATAATCTACAAGAATTCCAGTAAGAAGGGTGCACTGTCACTTGGCTGCCAAACAGATCTTTCTACCTACGTCCTCATATAGGTGCTAGAGTTGTGTAGAGAGCGGTAGCAAATGAGGCATACGATAGGGAGACGAATGCCAGGTTGAGATTAATATTCAGATTTGAATTTTTTATGAGCTTTGGATTTTCACAATAATACACAAGCCATAGAAAGCATTATTATCGCTTGATAAAACATTTTCTTCATAGTGTTGCATTAACTTGGCAATATTCAAGTTCTAATAATGGACTAACAGTGGACTTTTCCATCTGCAGATTATACTGAATGGCCAGCGGAGGCAGTATTGCAGAGGAGAATATCTCTGCGTTGCTGAGAAAAAAAAGAAAACCCATTCATCAGCTTTGCAAGCCTCTTTCAATTTATATGGTAAGTCACACATTTGAGACTTATACATTTGTTTGAATGTGTAGGGTTGATCATAACATTCTGGAGTTCTCCATAGGTTAACTAATAGGGATGTGCTAAAATGAAGATGTTAGAATCTGTTAGTCCTAGTTTTTATGATTCCCAATAACTGTAGCATAAACCTTCCACCCTTAATTTATCTGACAACTGAATTGCTATTGGTGTACCATAATCTACAAGAATTCCAGTGAGAAGGGTGCACTGTAAGCATGAGCGAATTTTGCGGATCTCGCGTTCGCGAATTTTGCGGATTTGCGGATTCGCAATCCGCAAAATCCGCGAATTCCCGCGAATTTGCGGATTTTTTTTTTTTTGTGTTCGCCCGTGTTTCTGCCAGTTCGCGAGGGTTTTGTACACTTTCGCAAATTGCGAACTTACCTGTCGGGTCGCAAGTTTCGCGAACTTGTTGTTTCTACGTGTCCAGCCTGTTTGGGACACTCTTCTTCATCACTGCCACTCTCTGTCACCACTGCCACTCTCTGACTACTCATGCCACCCTCTGGCCCACCCATGCCACCCTCTGTTTCATCACCACACCCTCTGGTTGTCCAGTGTACATTATTTTCGGCAAAGCAAAGCACACCTTCCCTGCCTCAAGTGACCTGAATTAATTTGGGGCTGATTCATGTGTCACAGAATATTTTTTTAGCTGGCACCTGCTTCCTTAGTGCCCCCTGATTAGTGATCTTTTGCACTTGCTAAGTGCTTTCATTGTTGCAAAATTAGTTACAACACCTGCCCTGCCCCAACTGACAATAATGAATTAGGGGCTGATTAATGGATTTTAACTTCCAGCCTGGCTCCTGCTTGTCTCCCTTAGCTGTAATTCAGGACCTTTGTGGCATATGTGTAACTATTCTGAGGTTCAGAGCAGGGTCACATAATAGTTTCAACTGGCAACTGAACTCTGGAGGGGCCCCTCAGGAAGCACTCCAGGAAATGGCTACTAATGATGAGCCTGAACTTTTGAACCTGGTAAGTAGTTACTTTCAGTTTTGCTAAGATCGTATTTCTGCAATTTTGCACTTATTCGCGGGGCGCGAACTCACGCGAACAGTGCGAGCAGTGCGAGCAAAATCCGCTGCTCGCGGATTTGCGGATTTTGCGGGAAATTCGCAAATCTCGCGGATTGCGGATTTCCCGAAAATCCGCAAAATCCGCGAGCGGAACGGATTTTCCGCCCACGCCTAGTGCACTGTCACTTGGCTGCCAAACAGATCTTTCTATCTACGTCCTCATATAGGTGCTAGAGTTGTGTAGAGAGCGGTAGCAAATGAGGCATAGGATAGGGAGACGAATGCCAGGTTGAGATAAATATTCAGATTTGAATTTTTAGTGAGCTTTGGATTTTCACAATATTACACAAGCCATAGAAAGCATTATTATCGCTTGATAAAACATTTTCTTCATAGTGTTGCATTAACTTGGCAATATTCAAGTTCTAATAATGGACTAACAATGGACTTTTCCATCTGCAGATTATACTGAATGGCCAGCGGAGGCAGTATTGCAGAGGAGAATCTCTCTGCGTTGCTGAGAAAAAAAAGAAAATCCAATCATCAGCTTTGCAAGCCTCTTTCAATTTATATGGTAAGTCGCACATTTGAGACTTATACATTTGTTTGAATGTGTGGGGTTGATCATAACATTCTGGAGTTCTCCATAGGTTAACTGATAGGGATGTGCTAAAATGAAGATGTTAGAATCTGTTAGTCCTAGTTTTTATGATTCCCAATAAATGTAGCATAAACCTTCCTCCCTTAATTTATCAGACCACTGAATTGCTATTGGTGTACCATAACCCACAAGAATTCCAGTAAGAAGGGTGCACTGTCACTTGGCTGCCAAACAGATCTTTCTATCTACATCCTCATATAGGTGCTAGAGTTGTGTAGAGAGCGGTAGCAGATGAGGCATAGGATAGGGAGACGAATGCCAGGTTGAGATTAATATTCAGATTTGAATTTTTTATGAGCTTTGGATTTTCACAATATTACACAAGCCATAGAAAGCATTATTATCGCTTGATAAAACATTTTCTTCATAGTGTTGCATTAACTTGGCAATATTCAAGTTCTAATAATGGACTAACAGTGGACTTTTCCATCTGCAGATTATACTGAATGGCCAGCGGAGGCAGTATTGCAGAGGAGAATCTCTCTGCGTCCCTGGAAAAAAAAAAAGAAAACCCATTCATCAGCTTTGCAAGCCTCTTTCAATTTATATGGTAAGTCACACATTTGAGACTTATACATTTGATTGAATGTGTGGGGCTGATCATAACATTCTGGAGTTCTCCATAGGTTAACTGATAGGGATGTGCTAAAATGAAGATGTTAGAATCTGTTAGTCCTAGTTTTTATGATTCCCAATAAATGTAGCATAAACCTTCCTCCCTTAATTTATCAGACCACTGAATTGCTATTGGTGTACCATAACCCACAAGAATTCCAGTAAGAAGGGTGCACTGTCACTTGGCTGCCAAACAGATCTTTCTATCTACATCCTCATATAGGTGCTAGAGTTGTGTAGAGAGCGGTAGCAGATGAGGCATAGGATAGGGAGACGAATGCCAGGTTGAGATTAATATTCAGATTTGAATTTTTTATGAGCTTTGGATTTTCACAATATTACACAAGCCATAGAAAGCATTATTATCGCTTGATAAAACATTTTCTTCATAGTGTTGCATTAACTTGGCAATATTCAAGTTCTAATAATGGACTAACAGTGGACTTTTCCATCTGCAGATTATACTGAATGGCCAGCGGAGGCAGTATTGCAGAGGAGAATCTCTCTGCGTCCCTGGAAAAAAAAAAGAAAACCCATTCATCAGCTTTGCAAGCCTCTTTCAATTTATATGGTAAGTCACACATTTGAGACTTATACATTTGATTGAATGTGTGGGGCTGATCATAACATTCTGGAGTTCTCCATAGGTTAACTGATAGGGATGTGCTAAAATGAAGATGTTAGAATCTGTTAGTCCTAGTTTTTATGATTCCCAATAAATGTAGCATAAACCTTCCTCCCTTAATTTATCAGACCACTGAATTGCTATTGGTGTACCATAACCCACAAGAATTCCAGTAAGAAGGGTGCACTGTCACTTGGCTGCCAAACAGATCTTTCTATCTACATCCTCATATAGGTGCTAGAGTTGTGTAGAGAGCGGTAGCAGATGAGGCATAGGATAGGGAGACGAATGCCAGGTTGAGATTAATATTCAGATTTGAATTTTTTATGAGCTTTGGATTTTCACAATATTACACAAGCCATAGAAAGCATTATTATCGCTTGATAAAACATTTTCTTCATAGTGTTGCATTAACTTGGCAATATTCAAGTTCTAATAATGGACTAACAGTGGACTTTTCCATCTGCAGATTATACTGAATGGCCAGCGGAGGCAGTATTGCAGAGAAGAATATCTCTGCGTTGCTGAGAAAAAAAAGAAAATCCAATCATCAGCTTTGCAAGCCTCTTTCAATTTATATGGTAAGTCACACATTTGAGACTTATACATTTATTTGAAGGTGTGGGGTTGATCATAACATTCTGGAGTTCTCCAGAGGTTAACTGATAGGGATGTGCTAAAATGAAGATGTTAGAATCTGTTAGTCCTAGTTTTTATGATTCCCAATAACTGTAGCATAAACCTTCCACCCTTAATTTATCAGACCACTGAATTGCTATTGGTGTACCATAACCCACAAGAATTCCAGTAAGAAGGATGCACTGTCACTTGGCTGCCAAACAGATCTTTCTATCTACGTCCTCATATAGGTGCTAGAGTTGTGTAGAGAGCGGTAGCAAATGAGGCATACGATTGGGAGACGAATGCCAGGTTGAGATTAATATTCAGATTTGAATTTTTAGTGAGCTTTAAATTTTCACAATATTACACAAGCCATAGAAAGCATTATTATTGCTTGATAAAACATTTTTCTCATAGTGTTGCATTAACTTGGCAATATTCAAGTTCTAATAATGGACTAACAATGGACTTTTCCATCTGCAGATTATACTGAATGGCCAGCGGAGGCAGTATTGCAGAGGAGAATCTCTCTGCGTTGCTGAGAAAAAAAAGAAAATCCATTCATCAGCTTTGCAAGCCTCTTTCAATTTATATGGTAAGTCGCACATTTGAGACTTATACATTTGTTTGAATGTGTGGGGTTGATCATAACATTCTGGAGTTCTCCATAGGTTAACTGATAGGGATGTGCTAAAATGAAGATGTTAGAATCTGTTAGTCCTAGTTTTTATGATTCCCAATAAATGTAGCATAAACCTTCCTCCCTTAATTTATCAGACCACTGAATTGCTATTGGTGTACCATAACCCACAAGAATTCCAGTAAGAAGGGTGCACTGTCACTTGGCTGCCAAACAGATCTTTCTATCTACGTCCTCATATAGGTGCTAGAGTTGTGTAGAGAGCGGTAGCAAATGAGGCATACGATAGGGAGACGAATGCCAGGTTGAGATTAATATTCAGATTTGAATTTTTAGTGAGCTTTGGATTTTCACAATATTACACAAGCCATAGAAAGCATTATTATCGCTTGATAAAACATTTTTTTCATAGTGTTACATTAACTTGGCAATATTCAAGTTCTAATAATGGACTAACAGTGGACTTTTCCATCTGCAGATTATACTGAATGGCCAGCGGAGGCAGTATTGCAGAGGAGAATCTCTCTGCGTTGCTGAGAAAAAAAAGAAAATCCAATCATCAGCTTTGCAAGCCTCTTTCAATTTATATGGTAAGTCACACATTTGAGACTTATATATTTGTTTGAAGGTGTGGGGTTAATCATAACATTCTGGAGTTCTCCATAGGTTAACTGATAGGGATGTGCTAAAATGAAGATGTTAGATTCTGTTAGTCCTAGTTTTTATGATTCCCAATAGCTGTAGCATAAACCTTCCTCCCTTAATTTATCTGACCACTGAATTGCTATTGGTGTACCATAATCCACAAGAATTCCAGTAAGAAGGGTGCACTGTCACTTGGCTGCCAAACAGATCTTTCTATCTACGTCCTCCTATAGGTGCTAGAGTTGTGTAGAGAGCGGTAGCAAATGAGGCATAGGATTGGGAGACGAATGCCAGGTTGAGATTAATGTTCAGATTTGAATTTTTAGTGAGCTTTGGATTTTGACAATATTACACAAGCCATAGAAAGCATTATTATCGCTTGATAAAACATTTTTCTCATAGTGTTGCATTAACTTGGCAATATTCAAGTTCTAATAATGGACTAACAGTGGACTTTCGCATCTGCAGATTATACTGAATGGCCAGCGGAGGCAGTATTGCAGAGGAGAAACTCTCTGCATTGCTGGGAAAAAAAAAGAATCCAATCATCAGCTTTGCAAGCCTCTTTCAATTTATATGGTAAGTCACACATTTGAGACTTATACATTTGTTTGAATGTGTGGGGTTGATCATAACATTCTGGAGTTCTCCATAGGTTAACTGATAGTGATGTGCTAAAATGAAGATGTTAGAATCTGTTAGTCCTAGTTTTTATGATTCCCAATAAATGTAGCATAAACCTTCCTCCCTTAATTTATCTGACCACTGAATTGCTATTGGTGTACCATAATCTACAAGAATTCCAGTAAGAAGGGTGCACTGTCACTTGGCTGCCAAACAGATCTTTCTATCTACGTCCTCATATAGGTGCTAGAGTTGTGTAGAGAGCGGTAGCAGATGAGGCATAGGATTGGGAGACGAATGCCAGGTTGAGATTAATATTCAGATTTGAATTTTTAGTGAGCTTTGGATTTTGACAATATTACACAAGCCATAGAAAGCATTATTATCGCTTGATAAAACATTTTTCTCATAGTGTTGCATTAACTTGGCAATATTCAAGTTCTAATAATGGACCAACAGTGGACTTTCGCATCTGCAGATTATACTGAATGGCCAGCGGAGGCAGTATTGCAGAGGAGAATCTCTCTGCGTCCCTGGAAAAAAAAAAGAAAACCCATTCATCAGCTTTGCAAGCCTCTTTCAATTTATATGGTAAGTCACACATTTGAGACTTATACATTTGATTGAATGTGTGGGGTTGATCATAACATTCTGGAGTTCTCCATAGGTTAACTGATAGGGATGTGCTAAAATGAAGATGTTAGAACCTGTTAGTCCTAGTTTTTATGATTCCCAAAAAATGTAGCATAAACCTTCCTCCCTTAATTTATCTGACAACTGAATTGCTATTGGTGTACCATAATCTACAAGAATTCCAGTGAGAAGGGTGCACTGTCACTTGGCTGCCAAACAGATCTTTCTATCTACGTCCTCATATAGGTGCTAGAGTTGTGTAGAGAGCGGTAGCAGATGAGGCATAGGATAGGGAGACGAAAGCCAGGTTGAGATTAATATTCAGATTTGAATTTTTAGTGAGCTTTGGATTTTCACAATATTACACAAGCCATAGAAAGCATTATTATCGCTTGATAAAACATTTTCTTCATAGTGTTGCATTAACTTGGCAATATTCAAGTTCTAATAATGGACTAACAATGGACTTTTCCATCTGCAGATTATACTGAATGGCCAGCGGAGGCAGTATTGCAGAGGAGAATCTCTCTGCGTTGCTGAGAAAAAAAAGAAAATCCAATCATCAGCTTTGCAAGCCTCTTTCAATTTATATGGTAAGTCGCACATTTGAGACTTATACATTTGTTTGAATGTGTGGGGTTGATCATAACATTCTGGAGTTCTCCATAGGTTAACTGATAGGGATGTGCTAAAATGAAGATGTTAGAATCTGTTAGTCCTAGTTTTTATGATTCCCAATAAATGTAGCATAAACCTTCCTCCCTTAATTTATCAGACCACTGAATTGCTATTGGTGTACCATAACCCACAAGAATTCCAGTAAGAAGGGTGCACTGTCACTTGGCTGCCAAACAGATCTTTCTATCTACATCCTCATATAGGTGCTAGAGTTGTGTAGAGAGCGGTAGCAGATGAGGCATAGGATAGGGAGACGAATGCCAGGTTGAGATTAATATTCAGATTTGAATTTTTTATGAGCTTTGGATTTTCACAATATTACACAAGCCATAGAAAGCATTATTATCGCTTGATAAAACATTTTCTTCATAGTGTTGCATTAACTTGGCAATATTCAAGTTCTAATAATGGACTAACAGTGGACTTTTCCATCTGCAGATTATACTGAATGGCCAGCGGAGGCAGTATTGCAGAGGAGAATCTCTCTGCGTCCCTGGAAAAAAAAAAGAAAACCCATTCATCAGCTTTGCAAGCCTCTTTCAATTTATATGGTAAGTCACACATTTGAGACTTATACATTTGATTGAATGTGTGGGGCTGATCATAACATTCTGGAGTTCTCCATAGGTTAACTGATAGGGATGTGCTAAAATGAAGATGTTAGAATCTGTTAGTCCTAGTTTTTATGATTCCCAATAACTGTAGCATAAACCTTCCACCCTTAATTTATCAGACCACTGAATTGCTATTGGTGTACCATAACCCACAAGAATTCCAGTAAGAAGGATGCACTGTCACTTGGCTGCCAAACAGATCTTTCTATCTACGTCCTCATATAGGTGCTAGAGTTGTGTAGAGAGCGGTAGCAAATGAGGCATACGATTGGGAGACGAATGCCAGGTTGAGATTAATATTCAGATTTGAATTTTTAGTGAGCTTTAAATTTTCACAATATTACACAAGCCATAGAAAGCATTATTATTGCTTGATAAAACATTTTTCTCATAGTGTTGCATTAACTTGGCAATATTCAAGTTCTAATAATGGACTAACAATGGACTTTTCCATCTGCAGATTATACTGAATGGCCAGCGGAGGCAGTATTGCAGAGGAGAATCTCTCTGCGTTGCTGAGAAAAAAAAGAAAATCCATTCATCAGCTTTGCAAGCCTCTTTCAATTTATATGGTAAGTCGCACATTTGAGACTTATACATTTGTTTGAATGTGTGGGGTTGATCATAACATTCTGGAGTTCTCCATAGGTTAACTGATAGGGATGTGCTAAAATGAAGATGTTAGAATCTGTTAGTCCTAGTTTTTATGATTCCCAATAAATGTAGCATAAACCTTCCTCCCTTAATTTATCAGACCACTGAATTGCTATTGGTGTACCATAACCCACAAGAATTCCAGTAAGAAGGGTGCACTGTCACTTGGCTGCCAAACAGATCTTTCTATCTACGTCCTCATATAGGTGCTAGAGTTGTGTAGAGAGCGGTAGCAAATGAGGCATACGATAGGGAGACGAATGCCAGGTTGAGATTAATATTCAGATTTGAATTTTTAGTGAGCTTTGGATTTTCACAATATTACACAAGCCATAGAAAGCATTATTATCGCTTGATAAAACATTTTTTTCATAGTGTTACATTAACTTGGCAATATTCAAGTTCTAATAATGGACTAACAGTGGACTTTTCCATCTGCAGATTATACTGAATGGCCAGCGGAGGCAGTATTGCAGAGGAGAATCTCTCTGCGTTGCTGAGAAAAAAAAGAAAATCCAATCATCAGCTTTGCAAGCCTCTTTCAATTTATATGGTAAGTCACACATTTGAGACTTATATATTTGTTTGAAGGTGTGGGGTTAATCATAACATTCTGGAGTTCTCCATAGGTTAACTGATAGGGATGTGCTAAAATGAAGATGTTAGATTCTGTTAGTCCTAGTTTTTATGATTCCCAATAGCTGTAGCATAAACCTTCCTCCCTTAATTTATCTGACCACTGAATTGCTATTGGTGTACCATAATCCACAAGAATTCCAGTAAGAAGGGTGCACTGTCACTTGGCTGCCAAACAGATCTTTCTATCTACGTCCTCCTATAGGTGCTAGAGTTGTGTAGAGAGCGGTAGCAAATGAGGCATAGGATTGGGAGACGAATGCCAGGTTGAGATTAATGTTCAGATTTGAATTTTTAGTGAGCTTTGGATTTTGACAATATTACACAAGCCATAGAAAGCATTATTATCGCTTGATAAAACATTTTTCTCATAGTGTTGCATTAACTTGGCAATATTCAAGTTCTAATAATGGACTAACAGTGGACTTTCGCATCTGCAGATTATACTGAATGGCCAGCGGAGGCAGTATTGCAGAGGAGAAACTCTCTGCATTGCTGGGAAAAAAAAAGAATCCAATCATCAGCTTTGCAAGCCTCTTTCAATTTATATGGTAAGTCACACATTTGAGACTTATACATTTGTTTGAATGTGTGGGGTTGATCATAACATTCTGGAGTTCTCCATAGGTTAACTGATAGTGATGTGCTAAAATGAAGATGTTAGAATCTGTTAGTCCTAGTTTTTATGATTCCCAATAAATGTAGCATAAACCTTCCTCCCTTAATTTATCTGACCACTGAATTGCTATTGGTGTACCATAATCTACAAGAATTCCAGTAAGAAGGGTGCACTGTCACTTGGCTGCCAAACAGATCTTTCTATCTACGTCCTCATATAGGTGCTAGAGTTGTGTAGAGAGCGGTAGCAGATGAGGCATAGGATTGGGAGACGAATGCCAGGTTGAGATTAATATTCAGATTTGAATTTTTAGTGAGCTTTGGATTTTGACAATATTACACAAGCCATAGAAAGCATTATTATCGCTTGATAAAACATTTTTCTCATAGTGTTGCATTAACTTGGCAATATTCAAGTTCTAATAATGGACCAACAGTGGACTTTCGCATCTGCAGATTATACTGAATGGCCAGCGGAGGCAGTATTGCAGAGGAGAATCTCTCTGCGTCCCTGGAAAAAAAAAAGAAAACCCATTCATCAGCTTTGCAAGCCTCTTTCAATTTATATGGTAAGTCACACATTTGAGACTTATACATTTGATTGAATGTGTGGGGTTGATCATAACATTCTGGAGTTCTCCATAGGTTAACTGATAGGGATGTGCTAAAATGAAGATGTTAGAACCTGTTAGTCCTAGTTTTTATGATTCCCAAAAAATGTAGCATAAACCTTCCTCCCTTAATTTATCTGACAACTGAATTGCTATTGGTGTACCATAATCTACAAGAATTCCAGTGAGAAGGGTGCACTGTCACTTGGCTGCCAAACAGATCTTTCTATCTACGTCCTCATATAGGTGCTAGAGTTGTGTAGAGAGCGGTAGCAGATGAGGCATAGGATAGGGAGACGAAAGCCAGGTTGAGATTAATATTCAGATTTGAATTTTTAGTGAGCTTTGGATTTTCACAATATTACACAAGCCATAGAAAGCATTATTATCGCTTGATAAAACATTTTCTTCATAGTGTTGCATTAACTTGGCAATATTCAAGTTCTAATAATGGACTAACAATGGACTTTTCCATCTGCAGATTATACTGAATGGCCAGCGGAGGCAGTATTGCAGAGGAGAATCTCTCTGCGTTGCTGAGAAAAAAAAGAAAATCCAATCATCAGCTTTGCAAGCCTCTTTCAATTTATATGGTAAGTCGCACATTTGAGACTTATACATTTGTTTGAATGTGTGGGGTTGATCATAACATTCTGGAGTTCTCCATAGGTTAACTGATAGGGATGTGCTAAAATGAAGATGTTAGAATCTGTTAGTCCTAGTTTTTATGATTCCCAATAAATGTAGCATAAACCTTCCTCCCTTAATTTATCAGACCACTGAATTGCTATTGGTGTACCATAACCCACAAGAATTCCAGTAAGAAGGGTGCACTGTCACTTGGCTGCCAAACAGATCTTTCTATCTACATCCTCATATAGGTGCTAGAGTTGTGTAGAGAGCGGTAGCAGATGAGGCATAGGATAGGGAGACGAATGCCAGGTTGAGATTAATATTCAGATTTGAATTTTTTATGAGCTTTGGATTTTCACAATATTACACAAGCCATAGAAAGCATTATTATCGCTTGATAAAACATTTTCTTCATAGTGTTGCATTAACTTGGCAATATTCAAGTTCTAATAATGGACTAACAGTGGACTTTTCCATCTGCAGATTATACTGAATGGCCAGCGGAGGCAGTATTGCAGAGGAGAATCTCTCTGCGTCCCTGGAAAAAAAAAAGAAAACCCATTCATCAGCTTTGCAAGCCTCTTTCAATTTATATGGTAAGTCACACATTTGAGACTTATACATTTGATTGAATGTGTGGGGCTGATCATAACATTCTGGAGTTCTCCATAGGTTAACTGATAGGGATGTGCTAAAATGAAGATGTTAGAATCTGTTAGTCCTAGTTTTTATGATTCCCAATAAATGTAGCATAAACCTTCCTCCCTTAATTTATCAGACCACTGAATTGCTATTGGTGTACCATAACCCACAAGAATACCAGTAAGAAGGGTGCACTGTCACTTGGCTGCCAAACAGATCTTTCTATCTACATCCTCATATAGGTGCTAGAGTTGTGTAGAGAGCGGTAGCAGATGAGGCATAGGATAGGGAGACGAATGCCAGGTTGAGATTAATATTCAGATTTGAATTTTTTATGAGCTTTGGATTTTCACAATATTACACAAGCCATAGAAAGCATTATTATCGCTTGATAAAACATTTTCTTCATAGTGTTGCATTAACTTGGCAATATTCAAGTTCTAATAATGGACTAACAGTGGACTTTTCCATCTGCAGATTATACTGAATGGCCAGCGGAGGCAGTATTGCAGAGGAGAATATCTCTGCGTTGCTGAGAAAAAAAAGAAAATCCAATCATCAGCTTTGCAAGCCTCTTTCAATTTATATGGTAAGTCACACATTTGAGACTTATATATTTATTTGAAGGTGTGGGGTTGATCATAACATTCTGGAGTTCTCCATAGGTTAACTGATAGTAATGTGCTAAAATGAAGATGTTAGAATCTGTTAGTCCTAGTTTTTATGATTCCCAATAACTGTAGCATAAACCTTCCACCCTTAATATATCAGACCACTGAATTGCTATTGGTGTACCATAACCCACAAGAATTCCAGTAAGAAGGGTGCACTGTCACTTGGCTGCCAAACAGATCTTTCTATCTACATCCTCATATAGGTGCTAGAGTTGTGTAGAGAGCGGTAGCAAATGAGGCATAGGATTGGGAGACGAATGCCAGGTTGAGCTTAATATTCAGATTTGAATTTTTAGTGAGCTTTAAATTTTCACAATATTACACAAGCCATAGAAAGCATTATTATTGCTTGATAAAACATTTTTCTCATAGTGTTGCATTAACTTGGCAATATTCAAGTTCTAATAATGGACTAACAGTGGACTTTTCCATCTGCAGATTATACTGAATGGCCAGCGGAGGCAGTATTGCAGAGGAGAATATCTCTGCGTTGCTGAGAAAAAAAAGAAAACCCATTCATCAGCTTTGCAAGCCTCTTTCAATGTATATGGTAAGTCACACATTTGAGACTTATACATTTGTTTGAATGTGTGGGGTTGATCATAACATTCTGGAGTTCTCCATAGGTTAACTAATAGGGATGTGCTAAAATGAAGATGTTAGAATCTGTTAGTCCTAGTTTTTATGATTCCCAATAGCTGTAGCATAAACCTTCCTCCCTTAATTTATCTGACCACTGTATTGCTATTGGTGTACCATAATCCACAAGAATTCCAGTAAGAAGGGTGCACTGTCACTTGGCTGCCAAACAGATCTTTCTATCTACGTCCTCATATAGGTGCTAGAGTTGTGTAGAGAGCGGTAGCAAATGAGGCATACGATTGGGAGACGAATGCCAGGTTGAGATTAATATTCAGATTTGAATTTTTAGTGAGCTTTAAATTTTCACAATATTACACAAGCCATAGAAAGCATTATTATTGCTTGATAAAACATTTTTCTCATAGTGTTGCATTAACTTGGCAATATTCAAGTTCTAATAATGGACTAACAATGGACTTTTCCATCTGCAGATTATACTGAATGGCCAGCGGAGGCAGTATTGCAGAGGAGAATCTCTCTGCGTTGCTGAGAAAAAAAAGAAAATCCATTCATCAGCTTTGCAAGCCTCTTTCAATTTATATGGTAAGTCGCACATTTGAGACTTATACATTTGTTTGAATGTGTGGGGTTGATCATAACATTCTGGAGTTCTCCATAGGTTAACTGATAGGGATGTGCTAAAATGAAGATGTTAGAATCTGTTAGTCCTAGTTTTTATGATTCCCAATAAATGTAGCATAAACCTTCCTCCCTTAATTTATCAGACCACTGAATTGCTATTGGTGTACCATAACCCACAAGAATTCCAGTAAGAAGGGTGCACTGTCACTTGGCTGCCAAACAGATCTTTCTATCTACGTCCTCATATAGGTGCTAGAGTTGTGTAGAGAGCGGTAGCAAATGAGGCATACGATAGGGAGACGAATGCCAGGTTGAGATTAATATTCAGATTTGAATTTTTAGTGAGCTTTGGATTTTCACAATATTACACAAGCCATAGAAAGCATTATTATCGCTTGATAAAACATTTTTTTCATAGTGTTACATTAACTTGGCAATATTCAAGTTCTAATAATGGACTAACAGTGGACTTTTCCATCTGCAGATTATACTGAATGGCCAGCGGAGGCAGTATTGCAGAGGAGAATCTCTCTGCGTTGCTGAGAAAAAAAAGAAAATCCAATCATCAGCTTTGCAAGCCTCTTTCAATTTATATGGTAAGTCACACATTTGAGACTTATATATTTGTTTGAAGGTGTGGGGTTAATCATAACATTCTGGAGTTCTCCATAGGTTAACTGATAGGGATGTGCTAAAATGAAGATGTTAGATTCTGTTAGTCCTAGTTTTTATGATTCCCAATAGCTGTAGCATAAACCTTCCTCCCTTAATTTATCTGACCACTGAATTGCTATTGGTGTACCATAATCCACAAGAATTCCAGTAAGAAGGGTGCACTGTCACTTGGCTGCCAAACAGATCTTTCTATCTACGTCCTCCTATAGGTGCTAGAGTTGTGTAGAGAGCGGTAGCAAATGAGGCATAGGATTGGGAGACGAATGCCAGGTTGAGATTAATGTTCAGATTTGAATTTTTAGTGAGCTTTGGATTTTGACAATATTACACAAGCCATAGAAAGCATTATTATCGCTTGATAAAACATTTTTCTCATAGTGTTGCATTAACTTGGCAATATTCAAGTTCTAATAATGGACTAACAGTGGACTTTTCCATCTGCAGATTATACTGAATGGCCAGCGGAGGCAGTATTGCAGAGGAGAATCTCTCTGCGTTGCTGAGAAAAAAAAGAAAATCCAATCATCAGCTTTGCAAGCCTCTTTCAATTTATATGGTAAGTCACACATTTGAGACTTATATATTTGTTTGAAGGTGTGGGGTTAATCATAACATTCTGGAGTTCTCCATAGGTTAACTGATAGGGATGTGCTAAAATGAAGATGTTAGATTCTGTTAGTCCTAGTTTTTATGATTCCCAATAGCTGTAGCATAAACCTTCCTCCCTTAATTTATCTGACCACTGAATTGCTATTGGTGTACCATAATCCACAAGAATTCCAGTAAGAAGGGTGCACTGTCACTTGGCTGCCAAACAGATCTTTCTATCTACGTCCTCCTATAGGTGCTAGAGTTGTGTAGAGAGCGGTAGCAAATGAGGCATAGGATTGGGAGACGAATGCCAGGTTGAGATTAATGTTCAGATTTGAATTTTTAGTGAGCTTTGGATTTTGACAATATTACACAAGCCATAGAAAGCATTATTATCGCTTGATAAAACATTTTTCTCATAGTGTTGCATTAACTTGGCAATATTCAAGTTCTAATAATGGACTAACAGTGGACTTTCGCATCTGCAGATTATACTGAATGGCCAGCGGAGGCAGTATTGCAGAGGAGAAACTCTCTGCATTGCTGGGAAAAAAAAAGAATCCAATCATCAGCTTTGCAAGCCTCTTTCAATTTATATGGTAAGTCACACATTTGAGACTTATACATTTGTTTGAATGTGTGGGGTTGATCATAACATTCTGGAGTTCTCCATAGGTTAACTGATAGTGATGTGCTAAAATGAAGATGTTAGAATCTGTTAGTCCTAGTTTTTATGATTCCCAATAAATGTAGCATAAACCTTCCTCCCTTAATTTATCTGACCACTGAATTGCTATTGGTGTACCATAATCTACAAGAATTCCAGTAAGAAGGGTGCACTGTCACTTGGCTGCCAAACAGATCTTTCTATCTACGTCCTCATATAGGTGCTAGAGTTGTGTAGAGAGCGGTAGCAGATGAGGCATAGGATAGGGAGACGAATGCCAGGTTGAGATTATTCAGATTTGAATTTTTTATGAGCTTTGGATTTTCACAATATTACACAAGCCATAGAAAGCATTATTATCGCTTGATAAAACATTTTCTTCATAGTGTTGCATTAACTTGGCAATATTCAAGTTCTAATAATGGACTAACAGTGGACTTTTCCATCTGCAGATTATACTGAATGGCCAGCGGAGGCAGTATTGCAGAGGAGAATATCTCTGCGTTGCTGAGAAAAAAAAGAAAACCCATTCATCAGCTTTGCAAGCCTCTTTCAATTTATATGGTAAGTCACACATTTGAGACTTATACATTTGTTTGAATGTGTAGGGTTGATCATAACATTCTGGAGTTCTCCATAGGTTAACTAATAGGGATGTGCTAAAATGAAGATGTTAGAATCTGTTAGTCCTAGTTTTTATGATTCCCAATAACTGTAGCATAAACCTTCCACCCTTAATATATCAGACCACTGAATTGCTATTGGTGTACCATAACCCACAAGAATTCCAGTAAGAAGGGTGCACTGTCACTTGGCTGCCAAACAGATCTTTCTATCTACATCCTCATATAGGTGCTAGAGTTGTGTAGAGAGCGGTAGCAAATGAGGCATAGGATTGGGAGACGAATGCCAGGTTGAGATTAATATTCAGATTTGAATTTTTAGTGAGCTTTGGATTTTGACAATATTACACAAGCCATAGAAAGCATTATTATCGCTTGATAAAACATTTTTCTCATAGTGTTGCATTAACTTGGCAATATTCAAGTTCTAATAATGGACCAACAGTGGACTTTCGCATCTGCAGATTATACTGAATGGCCAGCGGAGGCAGTATTGCAGAGGAGAATCTCTCTGCGTCCCTGGAAAAAAAAAAGAAAACCCATTCATCAGCTTTGCAAGCCTCTTTCAATTTATATGGTAAGTCACACATTTGAGACTTATACATTTGATTGAATGTGTGGGGTTGATCATAACATTCTGGAGTTCTCCATAGGTTAACTGATAGGGATGTGCTAAAATGAAGATGTTAGAACCTGTTAGTCCTAGTTTTTATGATTCCCAAAAAATGTAGCATAAACCTTCCTCCCTTAATTTATCTGACAACTGAATTGCTATTGGTGTACCATAATCTACAAGAATTCCAGTGAGAAGGGTGCACTGTCACTTGGCTGCCAAACAGATCTTTCTATCTACGTCCTCATATAGGTGCTAGAGTTGTGTAGAGAGCGGTAGCAGATGAGGCATAGGATAGGGAGACGAATGCCAGGTTGAGATTAATATTCAGATTTGAATTTTTAGTGAGCTTTGGATTTTCACAATATTACACAAGCCATAGAAAGCATTATTATCGCTTGATAAAACATTTTCTTCATAGTGTTGCATTAACTTGGCAATATTCAAGTTCTAATAATGGACTAACAGTGGACTTTTCCATCTGCAGATTATACTGAATGGCCAGCGGAGGCAGTATTGCAGAGGAGAATATCTCTGCGTTGCTGAGAAAAAAAAGAAAACCCATTCATCAGCTTTGCAAGCCTCTTTCAATTTATATGGTAAGTCACACATTTGAGACTTATACATTTGTTTGAATGTGTAGGGTTGATCATAACATTCTGGAGTTCTCCATAGGTTAACTAATAGGGATGTGCTAAAATGAAGATGTTAGAATCTGTTAGTCCTAGTTTTTATGATTCCCAATAACTGTAGCATAAACCTTCCACCCTTAATATATCAGACCACTGAATTGCTATTGGTGTACCATAACCCACAAGAATTCCAGTAAGAAGGGTGCACTGTCACTTGGCTGCCAAACAGATCTTTCTATCTACATCCTCATATAGGTGCTAGAGTTGTGTAGAGAGCGGTAGCAAATGAGGCATAGGATTGGGAGACGAATGCCAGGTTGAGATTAATATTCAGATTTGAATTTTTAGTGAGCTTTGGATTTTGACAATATTACACAAGCCATAGAAAGCATTATTATCGCTTGATAAAACAATTTTCTCATAGTGTTGCATTAACTTGGCAATATTCAAGTTCTAATAATGGACCAACAGTGGACTTTCGCATCTGCAGATTATACTGAATGGCCAGCGGAGGCAGTATTGCAGAGGAGAATCTCTCTGCGTCCCTGGAAAAAAAAAAGAAAACCCATTCATCAGCTTTGCAAGCCTCTTTCAATTTATATGGTAAGTCACACATTTGAGACTTATACATTTGATTGAATGTGTGGGGTTGATCATAACATTCTGGAGTTCTCCATAGGTTAACTGATAGGGATGTGCTAAAATGAAGATGTTAGAACCTGTTAGTCCTAGTTTTTATGATTCCCAAAAAATGTAGCATAAACCTTCCTCCCTTAATTTATCTGACAACTGAATTGCTATTGGTGTACCATAATCTACAAGAATTCCAGTGAGAAGGGTGCACTGTCACTTGGCTGCCAAACAGATCTTTCTATCTACGTCCTCATATAGGTGCTAGAGTTGTGTAGAGAGCGGTAGCAGATGAGGCATAGGATAGGGAGACGAATGCCAGGTTGAGATTAATATTCAGATTTGAATTTTTAGTGAGCTTTGGATTTTCACAATATTACACAAGCCATAGAAAGCATTATTATCGCTTGATAAAACATTTTTTTCATAGTGTTACATTAACTTGGCAATATTCAAGTTCTAATAATGGACTAACAATGGACTTTTCCATCTGCAGATTATACTGAATGGCCAGCGGAGGCAGTATTGCAGAGGAGAATCTCTCTGCGTTGCTGAGAAAAAAAAGAAAATCCAATCATCAGCTTTGCAAGCCTCTTTCAATTTATATGGTAAGTCGCACATTTGAGACTTATACATTTGTTTGAATGTGTGGAGTTGATCATAACATTCTGGAGTTCTCCATAGGTTAACTGATAGGGATGTGCTAAAATGAAGATGTTAGAATCTGTTAGTCCTAGTTTTTATGATTCCCAATAAATGTAGCATAAACCTTCCTCCCTTAATTTATCAGACCACTGAATTGCTATTGGTGTACCATAACCCACAAGAATTCCAGTAAGAAGGGTGCACTGTCACTTGGCTGCCAAACAGATCTTTCTATCTACATCCTCATACAGGTGCTAGAGTTGTGTAGAGAGCGGTAGCAAATGAGGCATAGGATTGGGAGACGAATGCCAGGTTGAGATTAATATTCAGATTTGAATTTTTAGTGAGCTTTGGATTTTGACAATATTACACAAGCCATAGAAAGCATTATTATCGCTTGATAAAACATTTTTCTCATAGTGTTGCATTAACTTGGCAATATTCAAGTTCTAATAATGGACCAACAGTGGACTTTCGCATCTGCAGATTATACTGAATGGCCAGCGGAGGCAGTATTGCAGAGGAGAATCTCTCTGCGTCCCTGGAAAAAAAAAAGAAAACCCATTCATCAGCTTTGCAAGCCTCTTTCAATTTATATGGTAAGTCACACATTTGAGACTTATACATTTGATTGAATGTGTGGGGTTGATCATAACATTCTGGAGTTCTCCATAGGTTAACTGATAGGGATGTGCTAAAATGAAGATGTTAGAACCTGTTAGTCCTAGTTTTTATGATTCCCAAAAAATGTAGCATAAACCTTCCTCCCTTAATTTATCTGACAACTGAATTGCTATTGGTGTACCATAATCTACAAGAATTCCAGTGAGAAGGGTGCACTGTCACTTGGCTGCCAAACAGATCTTTCTATCTACGTCCTCATATAGGTGCTAGAGTTGTGTAGAGAGCGGTAGCAGATGAGGCATAGGATAGGGAGACGAATGCCAGGTTGAGATTAATATTCAGATTTGAATTTTTAGTGAGCTTTGGATTTTCACAATATTACACAAGCCATAGAAAGCATTATTATCGCTTGATAAAACATTTTTTTCATAGTGTTACATTAACTTGGCAATATTCAAGTTCTAATAATGGACTAACAATGGACTTTTCCATCTGCAGATTATACTGAATGGCCAGCGGAGGCAGTATTGCAGAGGAGAATCTCTCTGCGTTGCTGAGAAAAAAAAGAAAATCCAATCATCAGCTTTGCAAGCCTCTTTCAATTTATATGGTAAGTCGCACATTTGAGACTTATACATTTGTTTGAATGTGTGGAGTTGATCATAACATTCTGGAGTTCTCCATAGGTTAACTGATAGGGATGTGCTAAAATGAAGATGTTAGAATCTGTTAGTCCTAGTTTTTATGATTCCCAATAAATGTAGCATAAACCTTCCTCCCTTAATTTATCAGACCACTGAATTGCTATTGGTGTACCATAACCCACAAGAATTCCAGTAAGAAGGGTGCACTGTCACTTGGCTGCCAAACAGATCTTTCTATCTACATCCTCATACAGGTGCTAGAGTTGTGTAGAGAGCGGTAGCAAATGAGGCATAGGATTGGGAGACGAATGCCAGGTTGAGATTAATATTCAGATTTGAATTTTTAGTGAGCTTTGGATTTTGACAATATTACACAAGCCATAGAAAGCATTATTATCGCTTGATAAAACATTTTTCTCATAGTGTTGCATTAACTTGGCAATATTCAAGTTCTAATAATGGACCAACAGTGGACTTTCGCATCTGCAGATTATACTGAATGGCCAGCGGAGGCAGTATTGCAGAGGAGAATCTCTCTGCGTCCCTGGAAAAAAAAAAGAAAACCCATTCATCAGCTTTGCAAGCCTCTTTCAATTTATATGGTAAGTCACACATTTGAGACTTATACATTTGATTGAATGTGTGGGGTTGATCATAACATTCTGGAGTTCTCCATAGGTTAACTGATAGGGATGTGCTAAAATGAAGATGTTAGAACCTGTTAGTCCTAGTTTTTATGATTCCCAAAAAATGTAGCATAAACCTTCCTCCCTTAATTTATCTGACAACTGAATTGCTATTGGTGTACCATAATCTACAAGAATTCCAGTGAGAAGGGTGCACTGTCACTTGGCTGCCAAACAGATCTTTCTATCTACGTCCTCATATAGGTGCTAGAGTTGTGTAGAGAGCGGTAGCAGATGAGGCATAGGATAGGGAGACGAATGCCAGGTTGAGATTAATATTCAGATTTGAATTTTTAGTGAGCTTTGGATTTTCACAATATTACACAAGCCATAGAAAGCATTATTATCGCTTGATAAAACATTTTCTTCATAGTGTTGCATTAACTTGGCAATATTCAAGTTCTAATAATGGACTAACAGTGGACTTTTCCATCTGCAGATTATACTGAATGGCCAGCGGAGGCAGTATTGCAGAGGAGAATATCTCTGCGTTGCTGAGAAAAAAAAGAAAACCCATTCATCAGCTTTGCAAGCCTCTTTCAATTTATATGGTAAGTCACACATTTGAGACTTATACATTTGTTTGAATGTGTAGGGTTGATCATAACATTCTGGAGTTCTCCATAGGTTAACTAATAGGGATGTGCTAAAATGAAGATGTTAGAATCTGTTAGTCCTAGTTTTTATGATTCCCAATAACTGTAGCATAAACCTTCCACCCTTAATATATCAGACCACTGAATTGCTATTGGTGTACCATAACCCACAAGAATTCCAGTAAGAAGGGTGCACTGTCACTTGGCTGCCAAACAGATCTTTCTATCTACATCCTCATATAGGTGCTAGAGTTGTGTAGAGAGCGGTAGCAAATGAGGCATAGGATTGGGAGACGAATGCCAGGTTGAGATTAATATTCAGATTTGAATTTTTAGTGAGCTTTGGATTTTCACAATATTACACAAGCCATAGAAAGCATTATTATCGCTTGATAAAACATTTTTTTCATAGTGTTACATTAACTTGGCAATATTCAAGTTCTAATAATGGACTAACAGTGGACTTTTCCATCTGCAGATTATACTGAATGGCCAGCGGAGGCAGTATTGCAGAGGAGAATCTCTCTGCGTTGCTGAGAAAAAAAAGAAAATCCAATCATCAGCTTTGCAAGCCTCTTTCAATTTATATGGTAAGTCACACATTTGAGACTTATATATTTGTTTGAAGGTGTGGGGTTAATCATAACATTCTGGAGTTCTCCATAGGTTAACTGATAGGGATGTGCTAAAATGAAGATGTTAGATTCTGTTAGTCCTAGTTTTTATGATTCCCAATAGCTGTAGCATAAACCTTCCTCCCTTAATTTATCTGACCACTGAATTGCTATTGGTGTACCATAATCCACAAGAATTCCAGTAAGAAGGGTGCACTGTCACTTGGCTGCCAAACAGATCTTTCTATCTACGTCCTCCTATAGGTGCTAGAGTTGTGTAGAGAGCGGTAGCAAATGAGGCATAGGATTGGGAGACGAATGCCAGGTTGAGATTAATGTTCAGATTTGAATTTTTAGTGAGCTTTGGATTTTGACAATATTACACAAGCCATAGAAAGCATTATTATCGCTTGATAAAACATTTTTCTCATAGTGTTGCATTAACTTGGCAATATTCAAGTTCTAATAATGGACTAACAGTGGACTTTCGCATCTGCAGATTATACTGAATGGCCAGCGGAGGCAGTATTGCAGAGGAGAAACTCTCTGCATTGCTGGGAAAAAAAAAGAATCCAATCATCAGCTTTGCAAGCCTCTTTCAATTTATATGGTAAGTCACACATTTGAGACTTATACATTTGTTTGAATGTGTGGGGTTGATCATAACATTCTGGAGTTCTCCATAGGTTAACTGATAGTGATGTGCTAAAATGAAGATGTTAGAATCTGTTAGTCCTAGTTTTTATGATTCCCAATAAATGTAGCATAAACCTTCCTCCCTTAATTTATCTGACCACTGAATTGCTATTGGTGTACCATAATCTACAAGAATTCCAGTAAGAAGGGTGCACTGTCACTTGGCTGCCAAACAGATCTTTCTATCTACGTCCTCATATAGGTGCTAGAGTTGTGTAGAGAGCGGTAGCAGATGAGGCATAGGATTGGGAGACGAATGCCAGGTTGAGATTAATATTCAGATTTGAATTTTTAGTGAGCTTTGGATTTTGACAATATTACACAAGCCATAGAAAGCATTATTATCGCTTGATAAAACATTTTTCTCATAGTGTTGCATTAACTTGGCAATATTCAAGTTCTAATAATGGACCAACAGTGGACTTTCGCATCTGCAGATTATACTGAATGGCCAGCGGAGGCAGTATTGCAGAGGAGAATCTCTCTGCGTCCCTGGAAAAAAAAAAGAAAACCCATTCATCAGCTTTGCAAGCCTCTTTCAATTTATATGGTAAGTCACACATTTGAGACTTATACATTTGATTGAATGTGTGGGGTTGATCATAACATTCTGGAGTTCTCCATAGGTTAACTGATAGGGATGTGCTAAAATGAAGATGTTAGAACCTGTTAGTCCTAGTTTTTATGATTCCCAAAAAATGTAGCATAAACCTTCCTCCCTTAATTTATCTGACAACTGAATTGCTATTGGTGTACCATAATCTACAAGAATTCCAGTGAGAAGGGTGCACTGTCACTTGGCTGCCAAACAGATCTTTCTATCTACGTCCTCATATAGGTGCTAGAGTTGTGTAGAGAGCGGTAGCAGATGAGGCATAGGATAGGGAGACGAAAGCCAGGTTGAGATTAATATTCAGATTTGAATTTTTAGTGAGCTTTGGATTTTCACAATATTACACAAGCCATAGAAAGCATTATTATCGCTTGATAAAACATTTTCTTCATAGTGTTGCATTAACTTGGCAATATTCAAGTTCTAATAATGGACTAACAATGGACTTTTCCATCTGCAGATTATACTGAATGGCCAGCGGAGGCAGTATTGCAGAGGAGAATCTCTCTGCGTTGCTGAGAAAAAAAAGAAAATCCAATCATCAGCTTTGCAAGCCTCTTTCAATTTATATGGTAAGTCGCACATTTGAGACTTATACATTTGTTTGAATGTGTGGGGTTGATCATAACATTCTGGAGTTCTCCATAGGTTAACTGATAGGGATGTGCTAAAATGAAGATGTTAGAATCTGTTAGTCCTAGTTTTTATGATTCCCAATAAATGTAGCATAAACCTTCCTCCCTTAATTTATCAGACCACTGAATTGCTATTGGTGTACCATAACCCACAAGAATTCCAGTAAGAAGGGTGCACTGTCACTTGGCTGCCAAACAGATCTTTCTATCTACATCCTCATATAGGTGCTAGAGTTGTGTAGAGAGCGGTAGCAGATGAGGCATAGGATAGGGAGACGAATGCCAGGTTGAGATTAATATTCAGATTTGAATTTTTTATGAGCTTTGGATTTTCACAATATTACACAAGCCATAGAAAGCATTATTATCGCTTGATAAAACATTTTCTTCATAGTGTTGCATTAACTTGGCAATATTCAAGTTCTAATAATGGACTAACAGTGGACTTTTCCATCTGCAGATTATACTGAATGGCCAGCGGAGGCAGTATTGCAGAGGAGAATCTCTCTGCGTCCCTGGAAAAAAAAAAGAAAACCCATTCATCAGCTTTGCAAGCCTCTTTCAATTTATATGGTAAGTCACACATTTGAGACTTATACATTTGATTGAATGTGTGGGGCTGATCATAACATTCTGGAGTTCTCCATAGGTTAACTGATAGGGATGTGCTAAAATGAAGATGTTAGAATCTGTTAGTCCTAGTTTTTATGATTCCCAATAAATGTAGCATAAACCTTCCTCCCTTAATTTATCAGACCACTGAATTGCTATTGGTGTACCATAACCCACAAGAATACCAGTAAGAAGGGTGCACTGTCACTTGGCTGCCAAACAGATCTTTCTATCTACATCCTCATATAGGTGCTAGAGTTGTGTAGAGAGCGGTAGCAGATGAGGCATAGGATAGGGAGACGAATGCCAGGTTGAGATTAATATTCAGATTTGAATTTTTTATGAGCTTTGGATTTTCACAATATTACACAAGCCATAGAAAGCATTATTATCGCTTGATAAAACATTTTCTTCATAGTGTTGCATTAACTTGGCAATATTCAAGTTCTAATAATGGACTAACAGTGGACTTTTCCATCTGCAGATTATACTGAATGGCCAGCGGAGGCAGTATTGCAGAGGAGAATATCTCTGCGTTGCTGAGAAAAAAAAGAAAATCCAATCATCAGCTTTGCAAGCCTCTTTCAATTTATATGGTAAGTCACACATTTGAGACTTATATATTTATTTGAAGGTGTGGGGTTGATCATAACATTCTGGAGTTCTCCATAGGTTAACTGATAGTAATGTGCTAAAATGAAGATGTTAGAATCTGTTAGTCCTAGTTTTTATGATTCCCAATAACTGTAGCATAAACCTTCCACCCTTAATATATCAGACCACTGAATTGCTATTGGTGTACCATAACCCACAAGAATTCCAGTAAGAAGGGTGCACTGTCACTTGGCTGCCAAACAGATCTTTCTATCTACATCCTCATATAGGTGCTAGAGTTGTGTAGAGAGCGGTAGCAAATGAGGCATAGGATTGGGAGACGAATGCCAGGTTGAGCTTAATATTCAGATTTGAATTTTTAGTGAGCTTTAAATTTTCACAATATTACACAAGCCATAGAAAGCATTATTATTGCTTGATAAAACATTTTTCTCATAGTGTTGCATTAACTTGGCAATATTCAAGTTCTAATAATGGACTAACAGTGGACTTTTCCATCTGCAGATTATACTGAATGGCCAGCGGAGGCAGTATTGCAGAGGAGAATATCTCTGCGTTGCTGAGAAAAAAAAGAAAACCCATTCATCAGCTTTGCAAGCCTCTTTCAATGTATATGGTAAGTCACACATTTGAGACTTATACATTTGTTTGAATGTGTGGGGTTGATCATAACATTCTGGAGTTCTCCATAGGTTAACTAATAGGGATGTGCTAAAATGAAGATGTTAGAATCTGTTAGTCCTAGTTTTTATGATTCCCAATAGCTGTAGCATAAACCTTCCTCCCTTAATTTATCTGACCACTGTATTGCTATTGGTGTACCATAATCCACAAGAATTCCAGTAAGAAGGGTGCACTGTCACTTGGCTGCCAAACAGATCTTTCTATCTACGTCCTCATATAGGTGCTAGAGTTGTGTAGAGAGCGGTAGCAAATGAGGCATACGATTGGGAGACGAATGCCAGGTTGAGATTAATATTCAGATTTGAATTTTTAGTGAGCTTTAAATTTTCACAATATTACACAAGCCATAGAAAGCATTATTATTGCTTGATAAAACATTTTTCTCATAGTGTTGCATTAACTTGGCAATATTCAAGTTCTAATAATGGACTAACAATGGACTTTTCCATCTGCAGATTATACTGAATGGCCAGCGGAGGCAGTATTGCAGAGGAGAATCTCTCTGCGTTGCTGAGAAAAAAAAGAAAATCCATTCATCAGCTTTGCAAGCCTCTTTCAATTTATATGGTAAGTCGCACATTTGAGACTTATACATTTGTTTGAATGTGTGGGGTTGATCATAACATTCTGGAGTTCTCCATAGGTTAACTGATAGGGATGTGCTAAAATGAAGATGTTAGAATCTGTTAGTCCTAGTTTTTATGATTCCCAATAAATGTAGCATAAACCTTCCTCCCTTAATTTATCAGACCACTGAATTGCTATTGGTGTACCATAACCCACAAGAATTCCAGTAAGAAGGGTGCACTGTCACTTGGCTGCCAAACAGATCTTTCTATCTACGTCCTCATATAGGTGCTAGAGTTGTGTAGAGAGCGGTAGCAAATGAGGCATACGATAGGGAGACGAATGCCAGGTTGAGATTAATATTCAGATTTGAATTTTTAGTGAGCTTTGGATTTTCACAATATTACACAAGCCATAGAAAGCATTATTATCGCTTGATAAAACATTTTTTTCATAGTGTTACATTAACTTGGCAATATTCAAGTTCTAATAATGGACTAACAGTGGACTTTTCCATCTGCAGATTATACTGAATGGCCAGCGGAGGCAGTATTGCAGAGGAGAATCTCTCTGCGTTGCTGAGAAAAAAAAGAAAATCCAATCATCAGCTTTGCAAGCCTCTTTCAATTTATATGGTAAGTCACACATTTGAGACTTATATATTTGTTTGAAGGTGTGGGGTTAATCATAACATTCTGGAGTTCTCCATAGGTTAACTGATAGGGATGTGCTAAAATGAAGATGTTAGATTCTGTTAGTCCTAGTTTTTATGATTCCCAATAGCTGTAGCATAAACCTTCCTCCCTTAATTTATCTGACCACTGAATTGCTATTGGTGTACCATAATCCACAAGAATTCCAGTAAGAAGGGTGCACTGTCACTTGGCTGCCAAACAGATCTTTCTATCTACGTCCTCCTATAGGTGCTAGAGTTGTGTAGAGAGCGGTAGCAAATGAGGCATAGGATTGGGAGACGAATGCCAGGTTGAGATTAATGTTCAGATTTGAATTTTTAGTGAGCTTTGGATTTTGACAATATTACACAAGCCATAGAAAGCATTATTATCGCTTGATAAAACATTTTTCTCATAGTGTTGCATTAACTTGGCAATATTCAAGTTCTAATAATGGACTAACAGTGGACTTTTCCATCTGCAGATTATACTGAATGGCCAGCGGAGGCAGTATTGCAGAGGAGAATCTCTCTGCGTTGCTGAGAAAAAAAAGAAAATCCAATCATCAGCTTTGCAAGCCTCTTTCAATTTATATGGTAAGTCACACATTTGAGACTTATATATTTGTTTGAAGGTGTGGGGTTAATCATAACATTCTGGAGTTCTCCATAGGTTAACTGATAGGGATGTGCTAAAATGAAGATGTTAGATTCTGTTAGTCCTAGTTTTTATGATTCCCAATAGCTGTAGCATAAACCTTCCTCCCTTAATTTATCTGACCACTGAATTGCTATTGGTGTACCATAATCCACAAGAATTCCAGTAAGAAGGGTGCACTGTCACTTGGCTGCCAAACAGATCTTTCTATCTACGTCCTCCTATAGGTGCTAGAGTTGTGTAGAGAGCGGTAGCAAATGAGGCATAGGATTGGGAGACGAATGCCAGGTTGAGATTAATGTTCAGATTTGAATTTTTAGTGAGCTTTGGATTTTGACAATATTACACAAGCCATAGAAAGCATTATTATCGCTTGATAAAACATTTTTCTCATAGTGTTGCATTAACTTGGCAATATTCAAGTTCTAATAATGGACTAACAGTGGACTTTCGCATCTGCAGATTATACTGAATGGCCAGCGGAGGCAGTATTGCAGAGGAGAAACTCTCTGCATTGCTGGGAAAAAAAAAGAATCCAATCATCAGCTTTGCAAGCCTCTTTCAATTTATATGGTAAGTCACACATTTGAGACTTATACATTTGTTTGAATGTGTGGGGTTGATCATAACATTCTGGAGTTCTCCATAGGTTAACTGATAGTGATGTGCTAAAATGAAGATGTTAGAATCTGTTAGTCCTAGTTTTTATGATTCCCAATAAATGTAGCATAAACCTTCCTCCCTTAATTTATCTGACCACTGAATTGCTATTGGTGTACCATAATCTACAAGAATTCCAGTAAGAAGGGTGCACTGTCACTTGGCTGCCAAACAGATCTTTCTATCTACGTCCTCATATAGGTGCTAGAGTTGTGTAGAGAGCGGTAGCAGATGAGGCATAGGATAGGGAGACGAATGCCAGGTTGAGATTATTCAGATTTGAATTTTTTATGAGCTTTGGATTTTCACAATATTACACAAGCCATAGAAAGCATTATTATCGCTTGATAAAACATTTTCTTCATAGTGTTGCATTAACTTGGCAATATTCAAGTTCTAATAATGGACTAACAGTGGACTTTTCCATCTGCAGATTATACTGAATGGCCAGCGGAGGCAGTATTGCAGAGGAGAATATCTCTGCGTTGCTGAGAAAAAAAAGAAAACCCATTCATCAGCTTTGCAAGCCTCTTTCAATTTATATGGTAAGTCACACATTTGAGACTTATACATTTGTTTGAATGTGTAGGGTTGATCATAACATTCTGGAGTTCTCCATAGGTTAACTAATAGGGATGTGCTAAAATGAAGATGTTAGAATCTGTTAGTCCTAGTTTTTATGATTCCCAATAACTGTAGCATAAACCTTCCACCCTTAATATATCAGACCACTGAATTGCTATTGGTGTACCATAACCCACAAGAATTCCAGTAAGAAGGGTGCACTGTCACTTGGCTGCCAAACAGATCTTTCTATCTACATCCTCATATAGGTGCTAGAGTTGTGTAGAGAGCGGTAGCAAATGAGGCATAGGATTGGGAGACGAATGCCAGGTTGAGATTAATATTCAGATTTGAATTTTTAGTGAGCTTTGGATTTTGACAATATTACACAAGCCATAGAAAGCATTATTATCGCTTGATAAAACATTTTTCTCATAGTGTTGCATTAACTTGGCAATATTCAAGTTCTAATAATGGACCAACAGTGGACTTTCGCATCTGCAGATTATACTGAATGGCCAGCGGAGGCAGTATTGCAGAGGAGAATCTCTCTGCGTCCCTGGAAAAAAAAAAGAAAACCCATTCATCAGCTTTGCAAGCCTCTTTCAATTTATATGGTAAGTCACACATTTGAGACTTATACATTTGATTGAATGTGTGGGGTTGATCATAACATTCTGGAGTTCTCCATAGGTTAACTGATAGGGATGTGCTAAAATGAAGATGTTAGAACCTGTTAGTCCTAGTTTTTATGATTCCCAAAAAATGTAGCATAAACCTTCCTCCCTTAATTTATCTGACAACTGAATTGCTATTGGTGTACCATAATCTACAAGAATTCCAGTGAGAAGGGTGCACTGTCACTTGGCTGCCAAACAGATCTTTCTATCTACGTCCTCATATAGGTGCTAGAGTTGTGTAGAGAGCGGTAGCAGATGAGGCATAGGATAGGGAGACGAATGCCAGGTTGAGATTAATATTCAGATTTGAATTTTTAGTGAGCTTTGGATTTTCACAATATTACACAAGCCATAGAAAGCATTATTATCGCTTGATAAAACATTTTCTTCATAGTGTTGCATTAACTTGGCAATATTCAAGTTCTAATAATGGACTAACAGTGGACTTTTCCATCTGCAGATTATACTGAATGGCCAGCGGAGGCAGTATTGCAGAGGAGAATATCTCTGCGTTGCTGAGAAAAAAAAGAAAACCCATTCATCAGCTTTGCAAGCCTCTTTCAATTTATATGGTAAGTCACACATTTGAGACTTATACATTTGTTTGAATGTGTAGGGTTGATCATAACATTCTGGAGTTCTCCATAGGTTAACTAATAGGGATGTGCTAAAATGAAGATGTTAGAATCTGTTAGTCCTAGTTTTTATGATTCCCAATAACTGTAGCATAAACCTTCCACCCTTAATATATCAGACCACTGAATTGCTATTGGTGTACCATAACCCACAAGAATTCCAGTAAGAAGGGTGCACTGTCACTTGGCTGCCAAACAGATCTTTCTATCTACATCCTCATATAGGTGCTAGAGTTGTGTAGAGAGCGGTAGCAAATGAGGCATAGGATTGGGAGACGAATGCCAGGTTGAGATTAATATTCAGATTTGAATTTTTAGTGAGCTTTGGATTTTGACAATATTACACAAGCCATAGAAAGCATTATTATCGCTTGATAAAACAATTTTCTCATAGTGTTGCATTAACTTGGCAATATTCAAGTTCTAATAATGGACCAACAGTGGACTTTCGCATCTGCAGATTATACTGAATGGCCAGCGGAGGCAGTATTGCAGAGGAGAATCTCTCTGCGTCCCTGGAAAAAAAAAAGAAAACCCATTCATCAGCTTTGCAAGCCTCTTTCAATTTATATGGTAAGTCACACATTTGAGACTTATACATTTGATTGAATGTGTGGGGTTGATCATAACATTCTGGAGTTCTCCATAGGTTAACTGATAGGGATGTGCTAAAATGAAGATGTTAGAACCTGTTAGTCCTAGTTTTTATGATTCCCAAAAAATGTAGCATAAACCTTCCTCCCTTAATTTATCTGACAACTGAATTGCTATTGGTGTACCATAATCTACAAGAATTCCAGTGAGAAGGGTGCACTGTCACTTGGCTGCCAAACAGATCTTTCTATCTACGTCCTCATATAGGTGCTAGAGTTGTGTAGAGAGCGGTAGCAGATGAGGCATAGGATAGGGAGACGAATGCCAGGTTGAGATTAATATTCAGATTTGAATTTTTAGTGAGCTTTGGATTTTCACAATATTACACAAGCCATAGAAAGCATTATTATCGCTTGATAAAACATTTTTTTCATAGTGTTACATTAACTTGGCAATATTCAAGTTCTAATAATGGACTAACAATGGACTTTTCCATCTGCAGATTATACTGAATGGCCAGCGGAGGCAGTATTGCAGAGGAGAATCTCTCTGCGTTGCTGAGAAAAAAAAGAAAATCCAATCATCAGCTTTGCAAGCCTCTTTCAATTTATATGGTAAGTCGCACATTTGAGACTTATACATTTGTTTGAATGTGTGGAGTTGATCATAACATTCTGGAGTTCTCCATAGGTTAACTGATAGGGATGTGCTAAAATGAAGATGTTAGAATCTGTTAGTCCTAGTTTTTATGATTCCCAATAAATGTAGCATAAACCTTCCTCCCTTAATTTATCAGACCACTGAATTGCTATTGGTGTACCATAACCCACAAGAATTCCAGTAAGAAGGGTGCACTGTCACTTGGCTGCCAAACAGATCTTTCTATCTACATCCTCATACAGGTGCTAGAGTTGTGTAGAGAGCGGTAGCAAATGAGGCATAGGATTGGGAGACGAATGCCAGGTTGAGATTAATATTCAGATTTGAATTTTTAGTGAGCTTTGGATTTTGACAATATTACACAAGCCATAGAAAGCATTATTATCGCTTGATAAAACATTTTTCTCATAGTGTTGCATTAACTTGGCAATATTCAAGTTCTAATAATGGACCAACAGTGGACTTTCGCATCTGCAGATTATACTGAATGGCCAGCGGAGGCAGTATTGCAGAGGAGAATCTCTCTGCGTCCCTGGAAAAAAAAAAGAAAACCCATTCATCAGCTTTGCAAGCCTCTTTCAATTTATATGGTAAGTCACACATTTGAGACTTATACATTTGATTGAATGTGTGGGGTTGATCATAACATTCTGGAGTTCTCCATAGGTTAACTGATAGGGATGTGCTAAAATGAAGATGTTAGAACCTGTTAGTCCTAGTTTTTATGATTCCCAAAAAATGTAGCATAAACCTTCCTCCCTTAATTTATCTGACAACTGAATTGCTATTGGTGTACCATAATCTACAAGAATTCCAGTGAGAAGGGTGCACTGTCACTTGGCTGCCAAACAGATCTTTCTATCTACGTCCTCATATAGGTGCTAGAGTTGTGTAGAGAGCGGTAGCAGATGAGGCATAGGATAGGGAGACGAATGCCAGGTTGAGATTAATATTCAGATTTGAATTTTTAGTGAGCTTTGGATTTTCACAATATTACACAAGCCATAGAAAGCATTATTATCGCTTGATAAAACATTTTTTTCATAGTGTTACATTAACTTGGCAATATTCAAGTTCTAATAATGGACTAACAATGGACTTTTCCATCTGCAGATTATACTGAATGGCCAGCGGAGGCAGTATTGCAGAGGAGAATCTCTCTGCGTTGCTGAGAAAAAAAAGAAAATCCAATCATCAGCTTTGCAAGCCTCTTTCAATTTATATGGTAAGTCGCACATTTGAGACTTATACATTTGTTTGAATGTGTGGAGTTGATCATAACATTCTGGAGTTCTCCATAGGTTAACTGATAGGGATGTGCTAAAATGAAGATGTTAGAATCTGTTAGTCCTAGTTTTTATGATTCCCAATAAATGTAGCATAAACCTTCCTCCCTTAATTTATCAGACCACTGAATTGCTATTGGTGTACCATAACCCACAAGAATTCCAGTAAGAAGGGTGCACTGTCACTTGGCTGCCAAACAGATCTTTCTATCTACATCCTCATACAGGTGCTAGAGTTGTGTAGAGAGCGGTAGCAAATGAGGCATAGGATTGGGAGACGAATGCCAGGTTGAGATTAATATTCAGATTTGAATTTTTAGTGAGCTTTGGATTTTGACAATATTACACAAGCCATAGAAAGCATTATTATCGCTTGATAAAACATTTTTCTCATAGTGTTGCATTAACTTGGCAATATTCAAGTTCTAATAATGGACCAACAGTGGACTTTCGCATCTGCAGATTATACTGAATGGCCAGCGGAGGCAGTATTGCAGAGGAGAATCTCTCTGCGTCCCTGGAAAAAAAAAAGAAAACCCATTCATCAGCTTTGCAAGCCTCTTTCAATTTATATGGTAAGTCACACATTTGAGACTTATACATTTGATTGAATGTGTGGGGTTGATCATAACATTCTGGAGTTCTCCATAGGTTAACTGATAGGGATGTGCTAAAATGAAGATGTTAGAACCTGTTAGTCCTAGTTTTTATGATTCCCAAAAAATGTAGCATAAACCTTCCTCCCTTAATTTATCTGACAACTGAATTGCTATTGGTGTACCATAATCTACAAGAATTCCAGTGAGAAGGGTGCACTGTCACTTGGCTGCCAAACAGATCTTTCTATCTACGTCCTCATATAGGTGCTAGAGTTGTGTAGAGAGCGGTAGCAGATGAGGCATAGGATAGGGAGACGAATGCCAGGTTGAGATTAATATTCAGATTTGAATTTTTAGTGAGCTTTGGATTTTCACAATATTACACAAGCCATAGAAAGCATTATTATCGCTTGATAAAACATTTTCTTCATAGTGTTGCATTAACTTGGCAATATTCAAGTTCTAATAATGGACTAACAGTGGACTTTTCCATCTGCAGATTATACTGAATGGCCAGCGGAGGCAGTATTGCAGAGGAGAATATCTCTGCGTTGCTGAGAAAAAAAAGAAAACCCATTCATCAGCTTTGCAAGCCTCTTTCAATTTATATGGTAAGTCACACATTTGAGACTTATACATTTGTTTGAATGTGTAGGGTTGATCATAACATTCTGGAGTTCTCCATAGGTTAACTAATAGGGATGTGCTAAAATGAAGATGTTAGAATCTGTTAGTCCTAGTTTTTATGATTCCCAATAACTGTAGCATAAACCTTCCACCCTTAATATATCAGACCACTGAATTGCTATTGGTGTACCATAACCCACAAGAATTCCAGTAAGAAGGGTGCACTGTCACTTGGCTGCCAAACAGATCTTTCTATCTACATCCTCATATAGGTGCTAGAGTTGTGTAGAGAGCGGTAGCAAATGAGGCATAGGATTGGGAGACGAATGCCAGGTTGAGATTAATATTCAGATTTGAATTTTTAGTGAGCTTTGGATTTTGACAATATTACACAAGCCATAGAAAGCATTATTATCGCTTGATAAAACATTTTTCTCATAGTGTTGCATTAACTTGGCAATATTCAAGTTCTAATAATGGACCAACAGTGGACTTTCGCATCTGCAGATTATACTGAATGGCCAGCGGAGGCAGTATTGCAGAGGAGAATCTCTCTGCGTCCCTGGAAAAAAAAAAGAAAACCCATTCATCAGCTTTGCAAGCCTCTTTCAATTTATATGGTAAGTCACACATTTGAGACTTATACATTTGATTGAATGTGTGGGGTTGATCATAACATTCTGGAGTTCTCCATAGGTTAACTGATAGGGATGTGCTAAAATGAAGATGTTAGAACCTGTTAGTCCTAGTTTTTATGATTCCCAAAAAATGTAGCATAAACCTTCCTCCCTTAATTTATCTGACAACTGAATTGCTATTGGTGTACCATAATCTACAAGAATTCCAGTGAGAAGGGTGCACTGTCACTTGGCTGCCAAACAGATCTTTCTATCTACGTCCTCATATAGGTGCTAGAGTTGTGTAGAGAGCGGTAGCAGATGAGGCATAGGATAGGGAGACGAATGCCAGGTTGAGATTAATATTCAGATTTGAATTTTTAGTGAGCTTTGGATTTTCACAATATTACACAAGCCATAGAAAGCATTATTATCGCTTGATAAAACATTTTTTTCATAGTGTTACATTAACTTGGCAATATTCAAGTTCTAATAATGGACTAACAATGGACTTTTCCATCTGCAGATTATACTGAATGGCCAGCGGAGGCAGTATTGCAGAGGAGAATCTCTCTGCGTTGCTGAGAAAAAAAAGAAAATCCAATCATCAGCTTTGCAAGCCTCTTTCAATTTATATGGTAAGTCGCACATTTGAGACTTATACATTTGTTTGAATGTGTGGGGTTGATCATAACATTCTGGAGTTCTCCATAGGTTAACTGATAGGGATGTGCTAAAATGAAGATGTTAGAATCTGTTAGTCCTAGTTTTTATGATTCCCAATAAATGTAGCATAAACCTTCCTCCCTTAATTTATCAGACCACTGAATTGCTATTGGTGTACCATAACCCACAAGAATTCCAGTAAGAAGGGTGCACTGTCACTTGGCTGCCAAACAGATCTTTCTATCTACATCCTCATATAGGTGCTAGAGTTGTGTAGAGAGCGGTAGCAGATGAGGCATAGGATAGGGAGACGAATGCCAGGTTGAGATTAATATTCAGATTTGAATTTTTTATGAGCTTTGGATTTTCACAATATTACACAAGCCATAGAAAGCATTATTATCGCTTGATAAAACATTTTCTTCATAGTGTTGCATTAACTTGGCAATATTCAAGTTCTAATAATGGACTAACAGTGGACTTTTCCATCTGCAGATTATACTGAATGGCCAGCGGAGGCAGTATTGCAGAGGAGAATCTCTCTGCGTCCCTGGAAAAAAAAAAGAAAACCCATTCATCAGCTTTGCAAGCCTCTTTCAATTTATATGGTAAGTCACACATTTGAGACTTATACATTTGATTGAATGTGTGGGGTTGATCATAACATTCTGGAGTTCTCCATAGGTTAACTGATAGGGATGTGCTAAAATGAAGATGTTAGAATCTGTTAGTCCTAGTTTTTATGATTCCCAATAAATGTAGCATAAACCTTCCTCCCTTAATTTATCAGACCACTGAATTGCTATTGGTGTACCATAACCCACAAGAATTCCAGTAAGAAGGGTGCACTGTCACTTGGCTGCCAAACAGATCTTTCTATCTACATCCTCATATAGGTGCTAGAGTTGTGTAGAGAGCGGTAGCAGATGAGGCATAGGATAGGGAGACGAATGCCAGGTTGAGATTAATATTCAGATTTGAATTTTTTATGAGCTTTGGATTTTCACAATATTACACAAGCCATAGAAAGCATTATTATCGCTTGATAAAACATGTTCTTCATAGTGTTGCATTAACTTGGCAATATTCAAGTTCTAATAATGGACTAACAGTGGACTTTTCCATCTGCAGATTATACTGAATGGCCAGCGGAGGCAGTATTGCAGAGGAGAATATCTCTGCGTTGCTGAGAAAAAAAAGAAAATCCAATCATCAGCTTTGCAAGCCTCTTTCAATTTATATGGTAAGTCACACATTTGAGACTTATATATTTATTTGAAGGTGTGGGGTTGATCATAACATTCTGGAGTTCTCCATAGGTTAACTGATAGTAATGTGCTAAAATGAAGATGTTAGATTCTGTTAGTCCTAGTTTTTATGATTCCCAATAGCTGTAGCATAAACCTTCCTCCCTTAATTTATCTGACCACTGAATTGCTATTGGTGTACCATAATCCACAAGAATTCCAGTAAGAAGGGTGCACTGTCACTTGGCTGCCAAACAGATCTTTCTATCTACGTCCTCATATAGGTGCTAGAGTTGTGTAGAGAGTGGTAGCAAATGAGGCATACGATAGGGAGACGAATGCCAGGTTGAGATTAATATTCAGATTTGAATTTTTAGTGAGCTTTGGATTTTCACAATATTACACAAGCCATAGAAAGCATTATTATCGCTTGATAAAACATGTTTCTCATAGTGTTGCATTAACTTGGCAATATTCAAGTTCTAATAATGGACTAACAGTGGACTTTTCCATCTGCAGATTATACTGAATGGCCAGCGGAGGCAGTATTGCAGAGGAGAATCTCTCTGCGTTGCTGAGAAAAAAAAGAAAATCCAATCATCAGCTTTGCAAGCCTCTTTCAATTTATATGGTAAGTCACACATTTGAGACTTATATATTTGTTTGAAGGTGTGGGGTTAATCATAACATTCTGGAGTTCTCCATAGGTTAACTGATAGGGATGTGCTAAAATGAAGATGTTAGATTCTGTTAGTCCTAGTTTTTATGATTCCCAATAGCTGTAGCATAAACCTTCCTCCCTTAATTTATCTGACCACTGAATTGCTATTGGTGTACCATAATCCACAAGAATTCCAGTAAGAAGGGTGCACTGTCACTTGGCTGCCAAACAGATCTTTCTATCTACGTCCTCCTATAGGTGCTAGAGTTGTGTAGAGAGCGGTAGCAAATGAGGCATAGGATTGGGAGACGAATGCCAGGTTGAGATTAATGTTCAGATTTGAATTTTTAGTGAGCTTTGGATTTTGACAATATTACACAAGCCATAGAAAGCATTATTATCGCTTGATAAAACATTTTTCTCATAGTGTTGCATTAACTTGGCAATATTCAAGTTCTAATAATGGACTAACAGTGGACTTTCGCATCTGCAGATTATACTGAATGGCCAGCGGAGGCAGTATTGCAGAGGAGAAACTCTCTGCATTGCTGGGAAAAAAAAAGAATCCAATCATCAGCTTTGCAAGCCTCTTTCAATTTATATGGTAAGTCACACATTTGAGACTTATACATTTGTTTGAATGTGTGGGGTTGATCATAACATTCTGGAGTTCTCCATAGGTTAACTGATAGTGATGTGCTAAAATGAAGATGTTAGAATCTGTTAGTCCTAGTTTTTATGATTCCCAATAAATGTAGCATAAACCTTCCTCCCTTAATTTATCTGACCACTGAATTGCTATTGGTGTACCATAATCTACAAGAATTCCAGTAAGAAGGGTGCACTGTCACTTGGCTGCCAAACAGATCTTTCTATCTACGTCCTCATATAGGTGCTAGAGTTGTGTAGAGAGCGGTAGCAGATGAGGCATAGGATAGGGAGACGAATGCCAGGTTGAGATTATTCAGATTTGAATTTTTTATGAGCTTTGGATTTTCACAATATTACACAAGCCATAGAAAGCATTATTATCGCTTGATAAAACATTTTCTTCATAGTGTTGCATTAACTTGGCAATATTCAAGTTCTAATAATGGACTAACAGTGGACTTTTCCATCTGCAGATTATACTGAATGGCCAGCGGAGGCAGTATTGCAGAGGAGAATCTCTCTGCGTCCCTGGAAAAAAAAAAGAAAACCCATTCATCAGCTTTGCAAGCCTCTTTCAATTTATATGGTAAGTCACACATTTGAGACTTATACATTTGATTGAATGTGTGGGGTTGATCATAACATTCTGGAGTTCTCCATAGGTTAACTGATAGGGATGTGCTAAAATGAAGATGTTAGAATCTGTTAGTCCTAGTTTTTATGATTCCCAATAAATGTAGCATAAACCTTCCTCCCTTAATTTATCAGACCACTGAATTGCTATTGGTGTACCATAACCCACAAGAATTCCAGTAAGAAGGGTGCACTGTCACTTGGCTGCCAAACAGATCTTTCTATCTACATCCTCATATAGGTGCTAGAGTTGTGTAGAGAGCGGTAGCAGATGAGGCATAGGATAGGGAGACGAATGCCAGGTTGAGATTAATATTCAGATTTGAATTTTTTATGAGCTTTGGATTTTCACAATATTACACAAGCCATAGAAAGCATTATTATCGCTTGATAAAACATGTTCTTCATAGTGTTGCATTAACTTGGCAATATTCAAGTTCTAATAATGGACTAACAGTGGACTTTTCCATCTGCAGATTATACTGAATGGCCAGCGGAGGCAGTATTGCAGAGGAGAATATCTCTGCGTTGCTGAGAAAAAAAAGAAAATCCAATCATCAGCTTTGCAAGCCTCTTTCAATTTATATGGTAAGTCACACATTTGAGACTTATATATTTATTTGAAGGTGTGGGGTTGATCATAACATTCTGGAGTTCTCCATAGGTTAACTGATAGTAATGTGCTAAAATGAAGATGTTAGATTCTGTTAGTCCTAGTTTTTATGATTCCCAATAGCTGTAGCATAAACCTTCCTCCCTTAATTTATCTGACCACTGAATTGCTATTGGTGTACCATAATCCACAAGAATTCCAGTAAGAAGGGTGCACTGTCACTTGGCTGCCAAACAGATCTTTCTATCTACGTCCTCATATAGGTGCTAGAGTTGTGTAGAGAGTGGTAGCAAATGAGGCATACGATAGGGAGACGAATGCCAGGTTGAGATTAATATTCAGATTTGAATTTTTAGTGAGCTTTGGATTTTCACAATATTACACAAGCCATAGAAAGCATTATTATCGCTTGATAAAACATGTTTCTCATAGTGTTGCATTAACTTGGCAATATTCAAGTTCTAATAATGGACTAACAGTGGACTTTTCCATCTGCAGATTATACTGAATGGCCAGCGGAGGCAGTATTGCAGAGGAGAATCTCTCTGCGTTGCTGAGAAAAAAAAGAAAATCCAATCATCAGCTTTGCAAGCCTCTTTCAATTTATATGGTAAGTCACACATTTGAGACTTATATATTTGTTTGAAGGTGTGGGGTTAATCATAACATTCTGGAGTTCTCCATAGGTTAACTGATAGGGATGTGCTAAAATGAAGATGTTAGATTCTGTTAGTCCTAGTTTTTATGATTCCCAATAGCTGTAGCATAAACCTTCCTCCCTTAATTTATCTGACCACTGAATTGCTATTGGTGTACCATAATCCACAAGAATTCCAGTAAGAAGGGTGCACTGTCACTTGGCTGCCAAACAGATCTTTCTATCTACGTCCTCCTATAGGTGCTAGAGTTGTGTAGAGAGCGGTAGCAAATGAGGCATAGGATTGGGAGACGAATGCCAGGTTGAGATTAATGTTCAGATTTGAATTTTTAGTGAGCTTTGGATTTTGACAATATTACACAAGCCATAGAAAGCATTATTATCGCTTGATAAAACATTTTTCTCATAGTGTTGCATTAACTTGGCAATATTCAAGTTCTAATAATGGACTAACAGTGGACTTTCGCATCTGCAGATTATACTGAATGGCCAGCGGAGGCAGTATTGCAGAGGAGAAACTCTCTGCATTGCTGGGAAAAAAAAAGAATCCAATCATCAGCTTTGCAAGCCTCTTTCAATTTATATGGTAAGTCACACATTTGAGACTTATACATTTGTTTGAATGTGTGGGGTTGATCATAACATTCTGGAGTTCTCCATAGGTTAACTGATAGTGATGTGCTAAAATGAAGATGTTAGAATCTGTTAGTCCTAGTTTTTATGATTCCCAATAAATGTAGCATAAACCTTCCTCCCTTAATTTATCTGACCACTGAATTGCTATTGGTGTACCATAATCTACAAGAATTCCAGTAAGAAGGGTGCACTGTCACTTGGCTGCCAAACAGATCTTTCTATCTACGTCCTCATATAGGTGCTAGAGTTGTGTAGAGAGCGGTAGCAGATGAGGCATAGGATAGGGAGACGAATGCCAGGTTGAGATTATTCAGATTTGAATTTTTTATGAGCTTTGGATTTTCACAATATTACACAAGCCATAGAAAGCATTATTATCGCTTGATAAAACATTTTCTTCATAGTGTTGCATTAACTTGGCAATATTCAAGTTCTAATAATGGACTAACAGTGGACTTTTCCATCTGCAGATTATACTGAATGGCCAGCGGAGGCAGTATTGCAGAGGAGAATATCTCTGCGTTGCTGAGAAAAAAAAGAAAACCCATTCATCAGCTTTGCAAGCCTCTTTCAATTTATATGGTAAGTCACACATTTGAGACTTATACATTTGTTTGAATGTGTAGGGTTGATCATAACATTCTGGAGTTCTCCATAGGTTAACTAATAGGGATGTGCTAAAATGAAGATGTTAGAATCTGTTAGTCCTAGTTTTTATGATTCCCAATAACTGTAGCATAAACCTTCCACCCTTAATATATCAGACCACTGAATTGCTATTGGTGTACCATAACCCACAAGAATTCCAGTAAGAAGGGTGCACTGTCACTTGGCTGCCAAACAGATCTTTCTATCTACATCCTCATATAGGTGCTAGAGTTGTGTAGAGAGCGGTAGCAAATGAGGCATAGGATTGGGAGACGAATGCCAGGTTGAGATTAATATTCAGATTTGAATTTTTAGTGAGCTTTGGATTTTGACAATATTACACAAGCCATAGAAAGCATTATTATCGCTTGATAAAACATTTTTCTCATAGTGTTGCATTAACTTGGCAATATTCAAGTTCTAATAATGGACCAACAGTGGACTTTCGCATCTGCAGATTATACTGAATGGCCAGCGGAGGCAGTATTGCAGAGGAGAATCTCTCTGCGTCCCTGGAAAAAAAAAAGAAAACCCATTCATCAGCTTTGCAAGCCTCTTTCAATTTATATGGTAAGTCACACATTTGAGACTTATACATTTGATTGAATGTGTGGGGTTGATCATAACATTCTGGAGTTCTCCATAGGTTAACTGATAGGGATGTGCTAAAATGAAGATGTTAGAACCTGTTAGTCCTAGTTTTTATGATTCCCAAAAAATGTAGCATAAACCTTCCTCCCTTAATTTATCTGACAACTGAATTGCTATTGGTGTACCATAATCTACAAGAATTCCAGTGAGAAGGGTGCACTGTCACTTGGCTGCCAAACAGATCTTTCTATCTACGTCCTCATATAGGTGCTAGAGTTGTGTAGAGAGCGGTAGCAGATGAGGCATAGGATAGGGAGACGAATGCCAGGTTGAGATTAATATTCAGATTTGAATTTTTAGTGAGCTTTGGATTTTCACAATATTACACAAGCCATAGAAAGCATTATTATCGCTTGATAAAACATTTTTTTCATAGTGTTACATTAACTTGGCAATATTCAAGTTCTAATAATGGACTAACAATGGACTTTTCCATCTGCAGATTATACTGAATGGCCAGCGGAGGCAGTATTGCAGAGGAGAATCTCTCTGCGTTGCTGAGAAAAAAAAGAAAATCCAATCATCAGCTTTGCAAGCCTCTTTCAATTTATATGGTAAGTCGCACATTTGAGACTTATACATTTGTTTGAATGTGTGGGGTTGATCATAACATTCTGGAGTTCTCCATAGGTTAACTGATAGGGATGTGCTAAAATGAAGATGTTAGAATCTGTTAGTCCTAGTTTTTATGATTCCCAATAAATGTAGCATAAACCTTCCTCCCTTAATTTATCAGACCACTGAATTGCTATTGGTGTACCATAACCCACAAGAATTCCAGTAAGAAGGGTGCACTGTCACTTGGCTGCCAAACAGATCTTTCTATCTACATCCTCATATAGGTGCTAGAGTTGTGTAGAGAGCGGTAGCAGATGAGGCATAGGATAGGGAGACGAATGCCAGGTTGAGATTAATATTCAGATTTGAATTTTTTATGAGCTTTGGATTTTCACAATATTACACAAGCCATAGAAAGCATTATTATCGCTTGATAAAACATTTTCTTCATAGTGTTGCATTAACTTGGCAATATTCAAGTTCTAATAATGGACTAACAGTGGACTTTTCCATCTGCAGATTATACTGAATGGCCAGCGGAGGCAGTATTGCAGAGGAGAATATCTCTGCGTTGCTGAGAAAAAAAAGAAAATCCAATCATCAGCTTTGCAAGCCTCTTTCAATTTATATGGTAAGTCGCACATTTGAGACTTATATATTTATTTGAAGGTGTGGGGTTGATCATAACATTCTGGAGTTCTCCATAGGTTAACTGATAGTAATGTGCTAAAATGAAGATGTTAGATTCTGTTAGTCCTAGTTTTTATGATTCCCAATAGCTGTAGCATAAACCTTCCTCCCTTAATTTATCTGACCACTGAATTGCTATTGGTGTACCATAATCCACAAGAATTCCAGTAAGAAGGGTGCACTGTCACTTGGCTGCCAAACAGATCTTTCTATCTACGTCCTCATATAGGTGCTAGAGTTGTGTAGAGAGCGGTAGCAAATGAGGCATACGATAGGGAGACGAATGCCAGGTTGAGATTAATATTCAGATTTGAATTTTTAGTGAGCTTTGGATTTTCACAATATTACACAAGCCATATAAAGCATTATTATCGCTTGATAAAACATTTTTCTCATAGTGTTGCATTAACTTGGCAATATTCAAGTTCTAATAATGGACCAACAGTGGACTTTCGCATCTGCAGATTATACTGAATGGCCAGCGGAGGCAGTATTGCAGAGGAGAATCTCTCTGCGTCCCTGGAAAAAAAAAAGAAAACCCATTCATCAGCTTTGCAAGCCTCTTTCAATTTATATGGTAAGTCACACATTTGAGACTTATACATTTGATTGAATGTGTGGGGTTGATCATAACATTCTGGAGTTCTCCATAGGTTAACTGATAGGGATGTGCTAAAATGAAGATGTTAGAATCTGTTAGTCCTAGTTTTTATGATTCCCAATAAATGTAGCATAAACCTTCCTCCCTTAATTTATCTGACCACTGAATTGCTATTGGTGTACCATAATCTACAAGAATTCCAGTAAGAAGGGTGCACTGTCACTTGGCTGCCAAACAGATCTTTCTATCTACGTCCTCATATAGGTGCTAGAGTTGTGTAGAGAGCGGTAGCAGATGAGGCATAGGATAGGGAGACGAATGCCAGGTTGAGATTATTCAGATTTGAATTTTTTATGAGCTTTGGATTTTCACAATATTACACAAGCCATAGAAAGCATTATTATCGCTTGATAAAACATTTTCTTCATAGTGTTGCATTAACTTGGCAATATTCAAGTTCTAATAATGGACTAACAGTGGACTTTTCCATCTGCAGATTATACTGAATGGCCAGCGGAGGCAGTATTGCAGAGGAGAATATCTCTGCGTTGCTGAGAAAAAAAAGAAAACCCATTCATCAGCTTTGCAAGCCTCTTTCAATTTATATGGTAAGTCACACATTTGAGACTTATACATTTGTTTGAATGTGTAGGGTTGATCATAACATTCTGGAGTTCTCCATAGGTTAACTAATAGGGATGTGCTAAAATGAAGATGTTAGAATCTGTTAGTCCTAGTTTTTATGATTCCCAATAACTGTAGCATAAACCTTCCACCCTTAATATATCAGACCACTGAATTGCTATTGGTGTACCATAACCCACAAGAATTCCAGTAAGAAGGGTGCACTGTCACTTGGCTGCCAAACAGATCTTTCTATCTACATCCTCATATAGGTGCTAGAGTTGTGTAGAGAGCGGTAGCAAATGAGGCATAGGATTGGGAGACGAATGCCAGGTTGAGATTAATATTCAGATTTGAATTTTTAGTGAGCTTTGGATTTTGACAATATTACACAAGCCATAGAAAGCATTATTATCGCTTGATAAAACATTTTTCTCATAGTGTTGCATTAACTTGGCAATATTCAAGTTCTAATAATGGACCAACAGTGGACTTTCGCATCTGCAGATTATACTGAATGGCCAGCGGAGGCAGTATTGCAGAGGAGAATCTCTCTGCGTCCCTGGAAAAAAAAAAGAAAACCCATTCATCAGCTTTGCAAGCCTCTTTCAATTTATATGGTAAGTCACACATTTGAGACTTATACATTTGATTGAATGTGTGGGGTTGATCATAACATTCTGGAGTTCTCCATAGGTTAACTGATAGGGATGTGCTAAAATGAAGATGTTAGAACCTGTTAGTCCTAGTTTTTATGATTCCCAAAAAATGTAGCATAAACCTTCCTCCCTTAATTTATCTGACAACTGAATTGCTATTGGTGTACCATAATCTACAAGAATTCCAGTGAGAAGGGTGCACTGTCACTTGGCTGCCAAACAGATCTTTCTATCTACGTCCTCATATAGGTGCTAGAGTTGTGTAGAGAGCGGTAGCAGATGAGGCATAGGATAGGGAGACGAATGCCAGGTTGAGATTAATATTCAGATTTGAATTTTTAGTGAGCTTTGGATTTTCACAATATTACACAAGCCATAGAAAGCATTATTATCGCTTGATAAAACATTTTTTTCATAGTGTTACATTAACTTGGCAATATTCAAGTTCTAATAATGGACTAACAATGGACTTTTCCATCTGCAGATTATACTGAATGGCCAGCGGAGGCAGTATTGCAGAGGAGAATCTCTCTGCGTTGCTGAGAAAAAAAAGAAAATCCAATCATCAGCTTTGCAAGCCTCTTTCAATTTATATGGTAAGTCACACATTTGAGACTTATATATTTGTTTGAAGGTGTGGGGTTAATCATAACATTCTGGAGTTCTCCATAGGTTAACTGATAGGGATGTGCTAAAATGAAGATGTTAGATTCTGTTAGTCCTAGTTTTTATGATTCCCAATAGCTGTAGCATAAACCTTCCTCCCTTAATTTATCTGACCACTGAATTGCTATTGGTGTACCATAATCCACAAGAATTCCAGTAAGAAGGGTGCACTGTCACTTGGCTGCCAAACAGATCTTTCTATCTACGTCCTCCTATAGGTGCTAGAGTTGTGTAGAGAGCGGTAGCAAATGAGGCATAGGATTGGGAGACGAATGCCAGGTTGAGATTAATGTTCAGATTTGAATTTTTAGTGAGCTTTGGATTTTGACAATATTACACAAGCCATAGAAAGCATTATTATCGCTTGATAAAACATTTTTCTCATAGTGTTGCATTAACTTGGCAATATTCAAGTTCTAATAATGGACTAACAGTGGACTTTCGCATCTGCAGATTATACTGAATGGCCAGCGGAGGCAGTATTGCAGAGGAGAAACTCTCTGCATTGCTGGGGAAAAAAAAGAATCCAATCATCAGCTTTGCAAGCCTCTTTCAATTTATATGGTAAGTCACACATTTGAGACTTATACATTTGTTTGAATGTGTGGGGTTGATCATAACATTCTGGAGTTCTCCATAGGTTAACTGATAGTGATGTGCTAAAATGAAGATGTTAGAATCTGTTAGTCCTAGTTTTTATGATTCCCAATAAATGTAGCATAAACCTTCCTCCCTTAATTTATCTGACCACTGAATTGCTATTGGTGTACCATAATCTACAAGAATTCCAGTAAGAAGGGTGCACTGTCACTTGGCTGCCAAACAGATCTTTCTATCTACGTCCTCATATAGGTGCTAGAGTTGTGTAGAGAGCGGTAGCAGATGAGGCATAGGATAGGGAGACGAATGCCAGGTTGAGATTATTCAGATTTGAATTTTTTATGAGCTTTGGATTTTCACAATATTACACAAGCCATAGAAAGCATTATTATCGCTTGATAAAACATTTTCTTCATAGTGTTGCATTAACTTGGCAATATTCAAGTTCTAATAATGGACTAACAGTGGACTTTTCCATCTGCAGATTATACTGAATGGCCAGCGGAGGCAGTATTGCAGAGGAGAATATCTCTGCGTTGCTGAGAAAAAAAAGAAAACCCATTCATCAGCTTTGCAAGCCTCTTTCAATTTATATGGTAAGTCACACATTTGAGACTTATACATTTGTTTGAATGTGTAGGGTTGATCATAACATTCTGGAGTTCTCCATAGGTTAACTAATAGGGATGTGCTAAAATGAAGATGTTAGAATCTGTTAGTCCTAGTTTTTATGATTCCCAATAACTGTAGCATAAACCTTCCACCCTTAATATATCAGACCACTGAATTGCTATTGGTGTACCATAACCCACAAGAATTCCAGTAAGAAGGGTGCACTGTCACTTGGCTGCCAAACAGATCTTTCTATCTACATCCTCATATAGGTGCTAGAGTTGTGTAGAGAGCGGTAGCAAATGAGGCATAGGATTGGGAGACGAATGCCAGGTTGAGATTAATATTCAGATTTGAATTTTTAGTGAGCTTTGGATTTTGACAATATTACACAAGCCATAGAAAGCATTATTATCGCTTGATAAAACATTTTTCTCATAGTGTTGCATTAACTTGGCAATATTCAAGTTCTAATAATGGACCAACAGTGGACTTTCGCATCTGCAGATTATACTGAATGGCCAGCGGAGGCAGTATTGCAGAGGAGAATCTCTCTGCGTCCCTGGAAAAAAAAAAGAAAACCCATTCATCAGCTTTGCAAGCCTCTTTCAATTTATATGGTAAGTCACACATTTGAGACTTATACATTTGATTGAATGTGTGGGGTTGATCATAACATTCTGGAGTTCTCCATAGGTTAACTGATAGGGATGTGCTAAAATGAAGATGTTAGAACCTGTTAGTCCTAGTTTTTATGATTCCCAAAAAATGTAGCATAAACCTTCCTCCCTTAATTTATCTGACAACTGAATTGCTATTGGTGTACCATAATCTACAAGAATTCCAGTGAGAAGGGTGCACTGTCACTTGGCTGCCAAACAGATCTTTCTATCTACGTCCTCATATAGGTGCTAGAGTTGTGTAGAGAGCGGTAGCAGATGAGGCATAGGATAGGGAGACGAATGCCAGGTTGAGATTAATATTCAGATTTGAATTTTTAGTGAGCTTTGGATTTTCACAATATTACACAAGCCATAGAAAGCATTATTATCGCTTGATAAAACATTTTTTTCATAGTGTTACATTAACTTGGCAATATTCAAGTTCTAATAATGGACTAACAATGGACTTTTCCATCTGCAGATTATACTGAATGGCCAGCGGAGGCAGTATTGCAGAGGAGAATCTCTCTGCGTTGCTGAGAAAAAAAAGAAAATCCAATCATCAGCTTTGCAAGCCTCTTTCAATTTATATGGTAAGTCGCACATTTGAGACTTATACATTTGTTTGAATGTGTGGGGTTGATCATAACATTCTGGAGTTCTCCATAGGTTAACTGATAGGGATGTGCTAAAATGAAGATGTTAGAATCTGTTAGTCCTAGTTTTTATGATTCCCAATAAATGTAGCATAAACCTTCCTCCCTTAATTTATCAGACCACTGAATTGCTATTGGTGTACCATAACCCACAAGAATTCCAGTAAGAAGGGTGCACTGTCACTTGGCTGCCAAACAGATCTTTCTATCTACATCCTCATATAGGTGCTAGAGTTGTGTAGAGAGCGGTAGCAGATGAGGCATAGGATAGGGAGACGAATGCCAGGTTGAGATTAATATTCAGATTTGAATTTTTTATGAGCTTTGGATTTTCACAATATTACACAAGCCATAGAAAGCATTATTATCGCTTGATAAAACATTTTCTTCATAGTGTTGCATTAACTTGGCAATATTCAAGTTCTAATAATGGACTAACAGTGGACTTTTCCATCTGCAGATTATACTGAATGGCCAGCGGAGGCAGTATTGCAGAGGAGAATATCTCTGCGTTGCTGAGAAAAAAAAGAAAATCCAATCATCAGCTTTGCAAGCCTCTTTCAATTTATATGGTAAGTCGCACATTTGAGACTTATATATTTATTTGAAGGTGTGGGGTTGATCATAACATTCTGGAGTTCTCCATAGGTTAACTGATAGTAATGTGCTAAAATGAAGATGTTAGATTCTGTTAGTCCTAGTTTTTATGATTCCCAATAGCTGTAGCATAAACCTTCCTCCCTTAATTTATCTGACCACTGAATTGCTATTGGTGTACCATAATCCACAAGAATTCCAGTAAGAAGGGTGCACTGTCACTTGGCTGCCAAACAGATCTTTCTATCTACGTCCTCATATAGGTGCTAGAGTTGTGTAGAGAGCGGTAGCAAATGAGGCATACGATAGGGAGACGAATGCCAGGTTGAGATTAATATTCAGATTTGAATTTTTAGTGAGCTTTGGATTTTCACAATATTACACAAGCCATAGAAAGCATTATTATCGCTTGATAAAACATTTTTCTCATAGTGTTGCATTAACTTGGCAATATTCAAGTTCTAATAATGGACCAACAGTGGACTTTCGCATCTGCAGATTATACTGAATGGCCAGCGGAGGCAGTATTGCAGAGGAGAATCTCTCTGCGTCCCTGGAAAAAAAAAAGAAAACCCATTCATCAGCTTTGCAAGCCTCTTTCAATTTATATGGTAAGTCACACATTTGAGACTTATACATTTGATTGAATGTGTGGGGTTGATCATAACATTCTGGAGTTCTCCATAGGTTAACTGATAGGGATGTGCTAAAATGAAGATGTTAGAATCTGTTAGTCCTAGTTTTTATGATTCCCAATAAATGTAGCATAAACCTTCCTCCCTTAATTTATCTGACCACTGAATTGCTATTGGTGTACCATAATCTACAAGAATTCCAGTAAGAAGGGTGCACTGTCACTTGGCTGCCAAACAGATCTTTCTATCTACGTCCTCATATAGGTGCTAGAGTTGTGTAGAGAGCGGTAGCAGATGAGGCATAGGATAGGGAGACGAATGCCAGGTTGAGATTAATATTCAGATTTGAATTTTTAGTGAGCTTTGGATTTTCACAATATTACACAAGCCATAGAAAGCATTATTATCGCTTGATAAAACATTTTTCTCATAGTGTTGCATTAACTTGGCAATATTCAAGTTCTAATAATGGACCAACAGTGGACTTTCGCATCTGCAGATTATACTGAATGGCCAGCGGAGGCAGTATTGCAGAGGAGAATATCTCTGCGTTGCTGAGAAAAAAAAGAAAACCCATTCATCAGCTTTGCAAGCCTCTTTCAATTTATATGGTAAGTCACACATTTGAGACTTATACATTTGTTTGAATGTGTAGGGTTGATCATAACATTCTGGAGTTCTCCATAGGTTAACTGATAGGGATGTGCTAAAATGAAGATGTTAGAATCTGTTAGTCCTAGTTTTTATGATTCCCAATAACTGTAGCATAAACCTTCCACCCTTAATATATCAGACCACTGAATTGCTATTGGTGTACCATAACCCACAAGAATTCCAGTAAGAAGGGTGCACTGTCACTTGGCTGCCAAACAGATCTTTCTATCTACATCCTCATATAGGTGCTAGAGTTGTGTAGAGAGCGGTAGCAAATGAGGCATAGGATTGGGAGACGAATGCCAGGTTGAGATTAATATTCAGATTTGAATTTTTAGTGAGCTTTGGATTTTGACAATATTACACAAGCCATAGAAAGCATTATTATCGCTTGATAAAACATTTTTCTCATAGTGTTGCATTAACTTGGCAATATTCAAGTTCTAATAATGGACCAACAGTGGACTTTCGCATCTGCAGATTATACTGAATGGCCAGCGGAGGCAGTATTGCAGAGGAGAATCTCTCTGCGTCCCTGGAAAAAAAAAGAAAACCCATTCATCAGCTTTGCAAGCCTCTTTCAATTTATATGGTAAGTCACACATTTGAGACTTATACATTTGATTGAATGTGTGGGGTTGATCATAACATTCTGGAGTTCTCCATAGGTTAACTGATAGGGATGTGCTAAAATGAAGATGTTAGAACCTGTTAGTCCTAGTTTTTATGATTCCCAAAAAATGTAGCATAAACCTTCCTCCCTTAATTTATCTGACAACTGAATTGCTATTGGTGTACCATAATCTACAAGAATTCCAGTGAGAAGGGTGCACTGTCACTTGGCTGCCAAACAGATCTTTCTATCTACGTCCTCATATAGGTGCTAGAGTTGTGTAGAGAGCGGTAGCAGATGAGGCATAGGATAGGGAGACGAATGCCAGGTTGAGATTAATATTCAGATTTGAATTTTTAGTGAGCTTTGGATTTTCACAATATTACACAAGCCATAGAAAGCATTATTATCGCTTGATAAAACATTTTTTTCATAGTGTTACATTAACTTGGCAATATTCAAGTTCTAATAATGGACTAACAATGAACTTTTCCATCTGCAGATTATACTGAATGGCCAGCGGAGGCAGTATTGCAGAGGAGAATCTCTCTGCGTTGCTGAGAAAAAAAAGAAAATCCAATCATCAGCTTTGCAAGCCTCTTTCAATTTATATGGTAAGTCACACATTTGAGACTTATACATTTGTTTGAATGTGTAGGGTTGATCATAACATTCTGGAGTTCTCCATAGGTTAACTGATAGGGATGTGCTAAAATGAAGATGTTAGAATCTGTTAGTCCTAGTTTTTATGATTCCCAATAACTGTAGCATAAACCTTCCACCCTTAATATATCAGACCACTGAATTGCTATTGGTGTACCATAACCCACAAGAATTCCAGTAAGAAGGGTGCACTGTCACTTGGCTGCCAAACAGATCTTTCTATCTACATCCTCATATAGGTGCTAGAGTTGTGTAGAGAGCGGTAGCAAATGAGGCATAGGATTGGGAGACGAATGCCAGGTTGAGATTAATATTCAGATTTGAATTTTTAGTGAGCTTTGGATTTTGACAATATTACACAAGCCATAGAAAGCATTATTATCGCTTGATAAAACATTTTTCTCATAGTGTTGCATTAACTTGGCAATATTCAAGTTCTAATAATGGACCAACAGTGGACTTTCGCATCTGCAGATTATACTGAATGGCCAGCGGAGGCAGTATTGCAGAGGAGAATCTCTCTGCGTCCCTGGAAAAAAAAAGAAAACCCATTCATCAGCTTTGCAAGCCTCTTTCAATTTATATGGTAAGTCACACATTTGAGACTTATACATTTGATTGAATGTGTGGGGTTGATCATAACATTCTGGAGTTCTCCATAGGTTAACTGATAGGGATGTGCTAAAATGAAGATGTTAGAACCTGTTAGTCCTAGTTTTTATGATTCCCAAAAAATGTAGCATAAACCTTCCTCCCTTAATTTATCTGACAACTGAATTGCTATTGGTGTACCATAATCTACAAGAATTCCAGTGAGAAGGGTGCACTGTCACTTGGCTGCCAAACAGATCTTTCTATCTACGTCCTCATATAGGTGCTAGAGTTGTGTAGAGAGCGGTAGCAGATGAGGCATAGGATAGGGAGACGAATGCCAGGTTGAGATTAATATTCAGATTTGAATTTTTAGTGAGCTTTGGATTTTCACAATATTACACAAGCCATAGAAAGCATTATTATCGCTTGATAAAACATTTTTTTCATAGTGTTACATTAACTTGGCAATATTCAAGTTCTAATAATGGACTAACAATGAACTTTTCCATCTGCAGATTATACTGAATGGCCAGCGGAGGCAGTATTGCAGAGGAGAATCTCTCTGCGTTGCTGAGAAAAAAAAGAAAATCCAATCATCAGCTTTGCAAGCCTCTTTCAATTTATATGGTAAGTCGCACATTTGAGACTTATACATTTGTTTGAATGTGTGGGGTTGATCATAACATTCTGGAGTTCTCCATAGGTTAACTGATAGGGATGTGCTAAAATGAAGATGTTAGAATCTGTTAGTCCTAGTTTTTATGATTCCCAATAAATGTAGCATAAACCTTCCTCCCTTAATTTATCAGACCACTGAATTGCTATTGGTGTACCATAATCCACAAGAATTCCAGTAAGAAGGGTGCACTGTCACTTGGCTGCCAAACAGATCTTTCTATCTACGTCCTCCTATAGGTGCTAGAGTTGTGTAGAGAGCGGTAGCAAATGAGGCATAGGATTGGGAGACGAATGCCAGGTTGAGATTAATGTTCAGATTTGAATTTTTAGTGAGCTTTGGATTTTGACAATATTACACAAGCCATAGAAAGCATTATTATCGCTTGATAAAACATTTTTCTCATAGTGTTGCATTAACTTGGCAATATTCAAGTTCTAATAATGGACTAACAGTGGACTTTCGCATCTGCAGATTATACTGAATGGCCAGCGGAGGCAGTATTGCAGAGGAGAAACTCTCTGCATTGCTGGGGAAAAAAAAGAATCCAATCATCAGCTTTGCAAGCCTCTTTCAATTTATATGGTAAGTCACACATTTGAGACTTATACATTTGTTTGAATGTGTGGGGTTGATCATAACATTCTGGAGTTCTCCATAGGTTAACTGATAGTGATGTGCTAAAATGAAGATGTTAGAATCTGTTAGTCCTAGTTTTTATGATTCCCAATAAATGTAGCATAAACCTTCCTCCCTTAATTTATCTGACCACTGAATTGCTATTGGTGTACCATAATCTACAAGAATTCCAGTAAGAAGGGTGCACTGTCACTTGGCTGCCAAACAGATCTTTCTATCTACGTCCTCATATAGGTGCTAGAGTTGTGTAGAGAGCGGTAGCAGATGAGGCATAGGATAGGGAGACGAATGCCAGGTTGAGATTATTCAGATTTGAATTTTTTATGAGCTTTGGATTTTCACAATATTACACAAGCCATAGAAAGCATTATTATCGCTTGATAAAACATTTTCTTCATAGTGTTGCATTAACTTGGCAATATTCAAGTTCTAATAATGGACTAACAGTGGACTTTTCCATCTGCAGATTATACTGAATGGCCAGCGGAGGCAGTATTGCAGAGGAGAATATCTCTGCGTTGCTGAGAAAAAAAAGAAAACCCATTCATCAGCTTTGCAAGCCTCTTTCAATTTATATGGTAAGTCACACATTTGAGACTTATACATTTGTTTGAATGTGTAGGGTTGATCATAACATTCTGGAGTTCTCCATAGGTTAACTAATAGGGATGTGCTAAAATGAAGATGTTAGAATCTGTTAGTCCTAGTTTTTATGATTCCCAATAACTGTAGCATAAACCTTCCACCCTTAATATATCAGACCACTGAATTGCTATTGGTGTACCATAACCCACAAGAATTCCAGTAAGAATGGTGCACTGTCACTTGGCTGCCAAACAGATCTTTCTATCTACATCCTCATATAGGTGCTAGAGTTGTGTAGAGAGCGGTAGCAAATGAGGCATAGGATTGGGAGACGAATGCCAGGTTGAGATTAATATTCAGATTTGAATTTTTAGTGAGCTTTGGATTTTGACAATATTACACAAGCCATAGAAAGCATTATTATCGCTTGATAAAACATTTTTCTCATAGTGTTGCATTAACTTGGCAATATTCAAGTTCTAATAATGGACCAACAGTGGACTTTCGCATCTGCAGATTATACTGAATGGCCAGCGGAGGCAGTATTGCAGAGGAGAATCTCTCTGCGTCCCTGGAAAAAAAAAAGAAAACCCATTCATCAGCTTTGCAAGCCTCTTTCAATTTATATGGTAAGTCACACATTTGAGACTTATACATTTGATTGAATGTGTGGGGTTGATCATAACATTCTGGAGTTCTCCATAGGTTAACTGATAGGGATGTGCTAAAATGAAGATGTTAGAACCTGTTAGTCCTAGTTTTTATGATTCCCAAAAAATGTAGCATAAACCTTCCTCCCTTAATTTATCTGACAACTGAATTGCTATTGGTGTAGAATTGCTATTGGTGTACCATAATCTACAAGAATTCCAGTGAGAAGGGTGCACTGTCACTTGGCTGCCAAACAGATCTTTCTATCTACGTCCTCATATAGGTGCTAGAGTTGTGTAGAGAGCGGTAGCAGATGAGGCATAGGATAGGGAGACGAATGCCAGGTTGAGATTAATATTCAGATTTGAATTTTTAGTGAGCTTTGGATTTTCACAATATTACACAAGCCATAGAAAGCATTATTATCGCTTGATAAAACATTTTTTTCATAGTGTTACATTAACTTGGCAATATTCAAGTTCTAATAATGGACTAACAATGGACTTTTCCATCTGCAGATTATACTGAATGGCCAGCGGAGGCAGTATTGCAGAGGAGAATCTCTCTGCGTTGCTGAGAAAAAAAAGAAAATCCAATCATCAGCTTTGCAAGCCTCTTTCAATTTATATGGTAAGTCGCACATTTGAGACTAATACATTTGTTTGAATGTGTGGGGTTGATCATAACATTCTGGAGTTCTCCATAGGTTAACTGATAGGGATGTGCTAAAATGAAGATGTTAGAATCTGTTAGTCCTAGTTTTTATGATTCCCAATAAATGTAGCATAAACCTTCCTCCCTTAATTTATCAGACCACTGAATTGCTATTGGTGTACCATAACCCACAAGAATTCCAGTAAGAAGGGTGCACTGTCACTTGGCTGCCAAACAGATCTTTCTATCTACATCCTCATATAGGTGCTAGAGTTGTGTAGAGAGCGGTAGCAGATGAGGCATAGGATAGGGAGACGAATGCCAGGTTGAGATTAATATTCAGATTTGAATTTTTTATGAGCTTTGGATTTTCACAATATTACACAAGCCATAGAAAGCATTATTATCGCTTGATAAAACATTTTCTTCATAGTGTTGCATTAACTTGGCAATATTCAAGTTCTAATAATGGACTAACAGTGGACTTTTCCATCTGCAGATTATACTGAATGGCCAGCGGAGGCAGTATTGCAGTGGAGAATATCTCTGCGTTGCTGAGAAAAAAAAGAAAATCCAATCATCAGCTTTGCAAGCCTCTTTCAATTTATATGGTAAGTCGCACATTTGAGACTTATATATTTATTTGAAGGTGTGGGGTTGATCATAACATTCTGGAGTTCTCCATAGGTTAACTGATAGTAATGTGCTAAAATGAAGATGTTAGATTCTGTTAGTCCTAGTTTTTATGATTCCCAATAGCTGTAGCATAAACCTTCCTCCCTTAATTTATCTGACCACTGAATTGCTATTGGTGTACCATAATCCACAAGAATTCCAGTAAGAAGGGTGCACTGTCACTTGGCTGCCAAACAGATCTTTCTATCTACGTCCTCATATAGGTGCTAGAGTTGTGTAGAGAGCGGTAGCAAATGAGGCATACGATAGGGAGACGAATGCCAGGTTGAGATTAATATTCAGATTTGAATTTTTAGTGAGCTTTGGATTTTCACAATATTACACAAGCCATAGAAAGCATTATTATCGCTTGATAAAACATTTTTCTCATAGTGTTGCATTAACTTGGCAATATTCAAGTTCTAATAATGGACCAACAGTGGACTTTCGCATCTGCAGATTATACTGAATGGCCAGCGGAGGCAGTATTGCAGAGGAGAATCTCTCTGCGTCCCTGGAAAAAAAAAAGAAAACCCATTCATCAGCTTTGCAAGCCTCTTTCAATTTATATGGTAAGTCACACATTTGAGACTTATACATTTGATTGAATGTGTGGGGTTGATCATAACATTCTGGAGTTCTCCATAGGTTAACTGATAGGGATGTGCTAAAATGAAGATGTTAGAACCTGTTAGTCCTAGTTTTTATGATTCCCAAAAAATGTAGCATAAACCTTCCTCCCTTAATTTATCTGACAACTGAATTGCTATTGGTGTACCATAATCTACAAGAATTCCAGTGAGAAGGGTGCACTGTCACTTGGCTGCCAAACAGATCTTTCTATCTACGTCCTCATATAGGTGCTAGAGTTGTGTAGAGAGCGGTAGCAGATGAGGCATAGGATAGGGAGACGAATGCCAGGTTGAGATTAATATTCAGATTTGAATTTTTAGTGAGCTTTGGATTTTCACAATATTACACAAGCCATAGAAAGCATTATTATCGCTTGATAAAACATTTTTTTCATAGTGTTACATTAACTTGGCAATATTCAAGTTCTAATAATGGACTAACAATGGACTTTTCCATCTGCAGATTATACTGAATGGCCAGCGGAGGCAGTATTGCAGAGGAGAATCTCTCTGCGTTGCTGAGAAAAAAAAGAAAATCCAATCATCAGCTTTGCAAGCCTCTTTCAATTTATATGGTAAGTCGCACATTTGAGACTTATACATTTGTTTGAATGTGTGGGGTTGATCATAACATTCTGGAGTTCTCCATAGGTTAACTGGTAGGGATGTGCTAAAATGAAGATGTTAGAATCTGTTAGTCCTAGTTTTTATGATTCCCAATAAATGTAGCATAAACCTTCCTCCCTTAATTTATCAGACCACTGAATTGCTATTGGTGTACCATAACCCACAAGAATTCCAGTAAGAAGGGTGCACTGTCACTTGGCTGCCAAACAGATCTTTCTATCTACATCCTCATATAGGTGCTAGAGTTGTGTAGAGAGCGGTAGCAGATGAGGCATAGGATAGGGAGACGAATGCCAGGTTGAGATTAATATTCAGATTTGAATTTTTTATGAGCTTTGGATTTTCACAATATTACACAAGCCATAGAAAGCATTATTATCGCTTGATAAAACATTTTCTTCATAGTGTTGCATTAACTTGGCAATATTCAAGTTCTAATAATGGACTAACAGTGGACTTTTCCATCTGCAGATTATACTGAATGGCCAGCGGAGGCAGTATTGCAGAGGAGAATATCTCTGCGTTGCTGAGAAAAAAAAGAAAATCCAATCATCAGCTTTGCAAGCCTCTTTCAATTTATATGGTAAGTCACACATTTGAGACTTATATATTTATTTGAAGGTGTGGGGTTGATCATAACATTCTGGAGTTCTCCATAGGTTAACTGATAGTAATGTGCTAAAATGAAGATGTTAGATTCTGTTAGTCCTAGTTTTTATGATTCCCAATAGCTGTAGCATAAACCTTCCTCCCTTAATTTATCTGACCACTGAATTGCTATTGGTGTACCATAATCCACAAGAATTCCAGTAAGAAGGGTGCACTGTCACTTGGCTGCCAAACAGATCTTTCTATCTACGTCCTCATATAGGTGCTAGAGTTGTGTAGAGAGCGGTAGCAAATGAGGCATACGATAGGGAGACGAATGCCAGGTTGAGATTAATATTCAGATTTGAATTTTTAGTGAGCTTTGGATTTTCACAATATTACACAAGCCATAGAAAGCATTATTATCGCTTGATAAAACATTTTTCTCATAGTGTTGCATTAACTTGGCAATATTCAAGTTCTAATAATGGACTAACAGTGGACTTTTCCATCTGCAGATTATACTGAATGGCCAGCGGAGGCAGTATTGCAGAGGAGAATATCTCTGCGTTGCTGAGAAAAAAAAGAAAACCCATTCATCAGCTTTGCAAGCCTCTTTTAATGTATATGGTAAGTCACACATTTGAGACTTATACATTTGTTTGAATGTGTGGGGTTGATCATAACATTCTGGAGTTCTCCATAGGTTAACTAATAGGGATGTGCTAAAATGAAGATGTTAGAATCTGTTAGTCCTAGTTTTTATGATTCCCAATAGCTGTAGCATAAACCTTCCACACTTAATATATCAGACCACTGAATTGCTATTGGTGTACCATAACCCACAAGAATTCCAGTAAGAAGGGTGCACTGTCACTTGGCTGCCAAACAGATCTTTCTATCTACATCCTCATATAGGTGCTAGAGTTGTGTAGAGAGCGGTAGCAAATGAGGCATAGGATTGGGAGACGAATGCCAGGTTGAGATTAATATTCAGATTTGAATTTTTAGTGAGCTTTGGATTTTCACAATATTACACAAGCCATAGAAAGCATTATTATCGTTCGATAAAACATTTTTTTCGTAGTGTTGCATTAACTTGGCAATATTCAAGTTCTAATAATGGACCAACAGTGGACTTTCGCATCTGCAGATTATACTGAATGGCCAGCGGAGGCAGTATTGCAGAGGAGAATCTCTCTGCGTCCCTGGAAAAAAAAAAGAAAACCCATTCATCAGCTTTGCAAGCCTCTTTCAATTTATATGGTAAGTCACACATTTGAGACTTATACATTTGATTGAATGTGTGGGGTTGATCATAACATTCTGGAGTTCTCCATAGGTTAACTGATAGGGATGTGCTAAAATGAAGATGTTAGAATCTGTTAGTCCTAGTTTTTATGATTCCCAATAAATGTAGCATAAACCTTCCTCCCTTAATTTATCTGACCACTGAATTGCTATTGGTGTACCATAATCTACAAGAATTCCAGTAAGAAGGGTGCACTGTCACTTGGCTGCCAAACAGATCTTTCTATCTACGTCCTCATATAGGTGCTAGAGTTGTGTAGAGAGCGGTAGCAGATGAGGCATAGGATAGGGAGACGAATGCCAGGTTGAGATTATTCAGATTTGAATTTTTTATGAGCTTTGGATTTTCACAATATTACACAAGCCATAGAAAGCATTATTATCGCTTGATAAAACATTTTCTTCATAGTGTTGCATTAACTTGGCAATATTCAAGTTCTAATAATGGACTAACAGTGGACTTTTCCATCTGCAGATTATACTGAATGGCCAGCGGAGGCAGTATTGCAGAGGAGAATATCTCTGCGTTGCTGAGAAAAAAAAGAAAACCCATTCATCAGCTTTGCAAGCCTCTTTCAATTTATATGGTAAGTCACACATTTGAGACTTATACATTTGTTTGAATGTGTAGGGTTGATCATAACATTCTGGAGTTCTCCATAGGTTAACTGATAGGGATGTGCTAAAATGAAGATGTTAGAATCTGTTAGTCCTAGTTTTTATGATTCCCAATAACTGTAGCATAAACCTTCCACCCTTAATATATCAGACCACTGAATTGCTATTGGTGTACCATAACCCACAAGAATTCCAGTAAGAAGGGTGCACTGTCACTTGGCTGCCAAACAGATCTTTCTATCTACATCCTCATATAGGTGCTAGAGTTGTGTAGAGAGCGGTAGCAAATGAGGCATAGGATTGGGAGACGAATGCCAGGTTGAGATTAATATTCAGATTTGAATTTTTAGTGAGCTTTGGATTTTGACAATATTACACAAGCCATAGAAAGCATTATTATCGCTTGATAAAACATTTTTCTCATAGTGTTGCATTAACTTGGCAATATTCAAGTTCTAATAATGGACCAACAGTGGACTTTCGCATCTGCAGATTATACTGAATGGCCAGCGGAGGCAGTATTGCAGAGGAGAATCTCTCTGCGTCCCTGGAAAAAAAAAGAAAACCCATTCATCAGCTTTGCAAGCCTCTTTCAATTTATATGGTAAGTCACACATTTGAGACTTATACATTTGATTGAATGTGTGGGGTTGATCATAACATTCTGGAGTTCTCCATAGGTTAACTGATAGGGATGTGCTAAAATGAAGATGTTAGAACCTGTTAGTCCTAGTTTTTATGATTCCCAAAAAATGTAGCATAAACCTTCCTCCCTTAATTTATCTGACAACTGAATTGCTATTGGTGTACCATAATCTACAAGAATTCCAGTGAGAAGGGTGCACTGTCACTTGGCTGCCAAACAGATCTTTCTATCTACGTCCTCATATAGGTGCTAGAGTTGTGTAGAGAGCGGTAGCAGATGAGGCATAGGATAGGGAGACGAATGCCAGGTTGAGATTAATATTCAGATTTGAATTTTTAGTGAGCTTTGGATTTTCACAATATTACACAAGCCATAGAAAGCATTATTATCGCTTGATAAAACATTTTTTTCATAGTGTTACATTAACTTGGCAATATTCAAGTTCTAATAATGGACTAACAATGAACTTTTCCATCTGCAGATTATACTGAATGGCCAGCGGAGGCAGTATTGCAGAGGAGAATCTCTCTGCGTTGCTGAGAAAAAAAAGAAAATCCAATCATCAGCTTTGCAAGCCTCTTTCAATTTATATGGTAAGTCGCACATTTGAGACTTATACATTTGTTTGAATGTGTGGGGTTGATCATAACATTCTGGAGTTCTCCATAGGTTAACTGATAGGGATGTGCTAAAATGAAGATGTTAGAATCTGTTAGTCCTAGTTTTTATGATTCCCAATAAATGTAGCATAAACCTTCCTCCCTTAATTTATCAGACCACTGAATTGCTATTGGTGTACCATAATCCACAAGAATTCCAGTAAGAAGGGTGCACTGTCACTTGGCTGCCAAACAGATCTTTCTATCTACGTCCTCCTATAGGTGCTAGAGTTGTGTAGAGAGCGGTAGCAAATGAGGCATAGGATTGGGAGACGAATGCCAGGTTGAGATTAATGTTCAGATTTGAATTTTTAGTGAGCTTTGGATTTTGACAATATTACACAAGCCATAGAAAGCATTATTATCGCTTGATAAAACATTTTTCTCATAGTGTTGCATTAACTTGGCAATATTCAAGTTCTAATAATGGACTAACAGTGGACTTTCGCATCTGCAGATTATACTGAATGGCCAGCGGAGGCAGTATTGCAGAGGAGAAACTCTCTGCATTGCTGGGGAAAAAAAAGAATCCAATCATCAGCTTTGCAAGCCTCTTTCAATTTATATGGTAAGTCACACATTTGAGACTTATACATTTGTTTGAATGTGTGGGGTTGATCATAACATTCTGGAGTTCTCCATAGGTTAACTGATAGTGATGTGCTAAAATGAAGATGTTAGAATCTGTTAGTCCTAGTTTTTATGATTCCCAATAAATGTAGCATAAACCTTCCTCCCTTAATTTATCTGACCACTGAATTGCTATTGGTGTACCATAATCTACAAGAATTCCAGTAAGAAGGGTGCACTGTCACTTGGCTGCCAAACAGATCTTTCTATCTACGTCCTCATATAGGTGCTAGAGTTGTGTAGAGAGCGGTAGCAGATGAGGCATAGGATAGGGAGACGAATGCCAGGTTGAGATTATTCAGATTTGAATTTTTTATGAGCTTTGGATTTTCACAATATTACACAAGCCATAGAAAGCATTATTATCGCTTGATAAAACATTTTCTTCATAGTGTTGCATTAACTTGGCAATATTCAAGTTCTAATAATGGACTAACAGTGGACTTTTCCATCTGCAGATTATACTGAATGGCCAGCGGAGGCAGTATTGCAGAGGAGAATATCTCTGCGTTGCTGAGAAAAAAAAGAAAACCCATTCATCAGCTTTGCAAGCCTCTTTCAATTTATATGGTAAGTCACACATTTGAGACTTATACATTTGTTTGAATGTGTAGGGTTGATCATAACATTCTGGAGTTCTCCATAGGTTAACTAATAGGGATGTGCTAAAATGAAGATGTTAGAATCTGTTAGTCCTAGTTTTTATGATTCCCAATAACTGTAGCATAAACCTTCCACCCTTAATATATCAGACCACTGAATTGCTATTGGTGTACCATAACCCACAAGAATTCCAGTAAGAATGGTGCACTGTCACTTGGCTGCCAAACAGATCTTTCTATCTACATCCTCATATAGGTGCTAGAGTTGTGTAGAGAGCGGTAGCAAATGAGGCATAGGATTGGGAGACGAATGCCAGGTTGAGATTAATATTCAGATTTGAATTTTTAGTGAGCTTTGGATTTTGACAATATTACACAAGCCATAGAAAGCATTATTATCGCTTGATAAAACATTTTTCTCATAGTGTTGCATTAACTTGGCAATATTCAAGTTCTAATAATGGACCAACAGTGGACTTTCGCATCTGCAGATTATACTGAATGGCCAGCGGAGGCAGTATTGCAGAGGAGAATCTCTCTGCGTCCCTGGAAAAAAAAAAGAAAACCCATTCATCAGCTTTGCAAGCCTCTTTCAATTTATATGGTAAGTCACACATTTGAGACTTATACATTTGATTGAATGTGTGGGGTTGATCATAACATTCTGGAGTTCTCCATAGGTTAACTGATAGGGATGTGCTAAAATGAAGATGTTAGAACCTGTTAGTCCTAGTTTTTATGATTCCCAAAAAATGTAGCATAAACCTTCCTCCCTTAATTTATCTGACAACTGAATTGCTATTGGTGTAGAATTGCTATTGGTGTACCATAATCTACAAGAATTCCAGTGAGAAGGGTGCACTGTCACTTGGCTGCCAAACAGATCTTTCTATCTACGTCCTCATATAGGTGCTAGAGTTGTGTAGAGAGCGGTAGCAGATGAGGCATAGGATAGGGAGACGAATGCCAGGTTGAGATTAATATTCAGATTTGAATTTTTAGTGAGCTTTGGATTTTCACAATATTACACAAGCCATAGAAAGCATTATTATCGCTTGATAAAACATTTTTTTCATAGTGTTACATTAACTTGGCAATATTCAAGTTCTAATAATGGACTAACAATGGACTTTTCCATCTGCAGATTATACTGAATGGCCAGCGGAGGCAGTATTGCAGAGGAGAATCTCTCTGCGTTGCTGAGAAAAAAAAGAAAATCCAATCATCAGCTTTGCAAGCCTCTTTCAATTTATATGGTAAGTCGCACATTTGAGACTTATACATTTGTTTGAATGTGTGGGGTTGATCATAACATTCTGGAGTTCTCCATAGGTTAACTGATAGGGATGTGCTAAAATGAAGATGTTAGAATCTGTTAGTCCTAGTTTTTATGATTCCCAATAAATGTAGCATAAACCTTCCTCCCTTAATTTATCAGACCACTGAATTGCTATTGGTGTACCATAACCCACAAGAATTCCAGTAAGAAGGGTGCACTGTCACTTGGCTGCCAAACAGATCTTTCTATCTACATCCTCATATAGGTGCTAGAGTTGTGTAGAGAGCGGTAGCAGATGAGGCATAGGATAGGGAGACGAATGCCAGGTTGAGATTAATATTCAGATTTGAATTTTTTATGAGCTTTGGATTTTCACAATATTACACAAGCCATAGAAAGCATTATTATCGCTTGATAAAACATTTTCTTCATAGTGTTGCATTAACTTGGCAATATTCAAGTTCTAATAATGGACTAACAGTGGACTTTTCCATCTGCAGATTATACTGAATGGCCAGCGGAGGCAGTATTGCAGTGGAGAATATCTCTGCGTTGCTGAGAAAAAAAAGAAAATCCAATCATCAGCTTTGCAAGCCTCTTTCAATTTATATGGTAAGTCGCACATTTGAGACTTATATATTTATTTGAAGGTGTGGGGTTGATCATAACATTCTGGAGTTCTCCATAGGTTAACTGATAGTAATGTGCTAAAATGAAGATGTTAGATTCTGTTAGTCCTAGTTTTTATGATTCCCAATAGCTGTAGCATAAACCTTCCTCCCTTAATTTATCTGACCACTGAATTGCTATTGGTGTACCATAATCCACAAGAATTCCAGTAAGAAGGGTGCACTGTCACTTGGCTGCCAAACAGATCTTTCTATCTACGTCCTCATATAGGTGCTAGAGTTGTGTAGAGAGCGGTAGCAAATGAGGCATACGATAGGGAGACGAATGCCAGGTTGAGATTAATATTCAGATTTGAATTTTTAGTGAGCTTTGGATTTTCACAATATTACACAAGCCATAGAAAGCATTATTATCGCTTGATAAAACATTTTTCTCATAGTGTTGCATTAACTTGGCAATATTCAAGTTCTAATAATGGACCAACAGTGGACTTTCGCATCTGCAGATTATACTGAATGGCCAGCGGAGGCAGTATTGCAGAGGAGAATCTCTCTGCGTCCCTGGAAAAAAAAAAGAAAACCCATTCATCAGCTTTGCAAGCCTCTTTCAATTTATATGGTAAGTCACACATTTGAGACTTATACATTTGATTGAATGTGTGGGGTTGATCATAACATTCTGGAGTTCTCCATAGGTTAACTGATAGGGATGTGCTAAAATGAAGATGTTAGAACCTGTTAGTCCTAGTTTTTATGATTCCCAAAAAATGTAGCATAAACCTTCCTCCCTTAATTTATCTGACAACTGAATTGCTATTGGTGTACCATAATCTACAAGAATTCCAGTGAGAAGGGTGCACTGTCACTTGGCTGCCAAACAGATCTTTCTATCTACGTCCTCATATAGGTGCTAGAGTTGTGTAGAGAGCGGTAGCAGATGAGGCATAGGATAGGGAGACGAATGCCAGGTTGAGATTAATATTCAGATTTGAATTTTTAGTGAGCTTTGGATTTTCACAATATTACACAAGCCATAGAAAGCATTATTATCGCTTGATAAAACATTTTTTTCATAGTGTTACATTAACTTGGCAATATTCAAGTTCTAATAATGGACTAACAATGGACTTTTCCATCTGCAGATTATACTGAATGGCCAGCGGAGGCAGTATTGCAGAGGAGAATCTCTCTGCGTTGCTGAGAAAAAAAAGAAAATCCAATCATCAGCTTTGCAAGCCTCTTTCAATTTATATGGTAAGTCGCACATTTGAGACTTATACATTTGTTTGAATGTGTGGGGTTGATCATAACATTCTGGAGTTCTCCATAGGTTAACTGGTAGGGATGTGCTAAAATGAAGATGTTAGAATCTGTTAGTCCTAGTTTTTATGATTCCCAATAAATGTAGCATAAACCTTCCTCCCTTAATTTATCAGACCACTGAATTGCTATTGGTGTACCATAACCCACAAGAATTCCAGTAAGAAGGGTGCACTGTCACTTGGCTGCCAAACAGATCTTTCTATCTACATCCTCATATAGGTGCTAGAGTTGTGTAGAGAGCGGTAGCAGATGAGGCATAGGATAGGGAGACGAATGCCAGGTTGAGATTAATATTCAGATTTGAATTTTTTATGAGCTTTGGATTTTCACAATATTACACAAGCCATAGAAAGCATTATTATCGCTTGATAAAACATTTTCTTCATAGTGTTGCATTAACTTGGCAATATTCAAGTTCTAATAATGGACTAACAGTGGACTTTTCCATCTGCAGATTATACTGAATGGCCAGCGGAGGCAGTATTGCAGAGGAGAATATCTCTGCGTTGCTGAGAAAAAAAAGAAAATCCAATCATCAGCTTTGCAAGCCTCTTTCAATTTATATGGTAAGTCACACATTTGAGACTTATATATTTATTTGAAGGTGTGGGGTTGATCATAACATTCTGGAGTTCTCCATAGGTTAACTGATAGTAATGTGCTAAAATGAAGATGTTAGATTCTGTTAGTCCTAGTTTTTATGATTCCCAATAGCTGTAGCATAAACCTTCCTCCCTTAATTTATCTGACCACTGAATTGCTATTGGTGTACCATAATCCACAAGAATTCCAGTAAGAAGGGTGCACTGTCACTTGGCTGCCAAACAGATCTTTCTATCTACGTCCTCATATAGGTGCTAGAGTTGTGTAGAGAGCGGTAGCAAATGAGGCATACGATAGGGAGACGAATGCCAGGTTGAGATTAATATTCAGATTTGAATTTTTAGTGAGCTTTGGATTTTCACAATATTACACAAGCCATAGAAAGCATTATTATCGCTTGATAAAACATTTTTCTCATAGTGTTGCATTAACTTGGCAATATTCAAGTTCTAATAATGGACTAACAGTGGACTTTTCCATCTGCAGATTATACTGAATGGCCAGCGGAGGCAGTATTGCAGAGGAGAATATCTCTGCGTTGCTGAGAAAAAAAAGAAAACCCATTCATCAGCTTTGCAAGCCTCTTTTAATGTATATGGTAAGTCACACATTTGAGACTTATACATTTGTTTGAATGTGTGGGGTTGATCATAACATTCTGGAGTTCTCCATAGGTTAACTAATAGGGATGTGCTAAAATGAAGATGTTAGAATCTGTTAGTCCTAGTTTTTATGATTCCCAATAGCTGTAGCATAAACCTTCCTCCCTTAATTTATCAGACCACTGAATTGCTATTGGTGTACCATAATCCACAAGAATTCCAGTAAGAAGGGTGCACTGTCACTTGGCTGCCAAACAGATCTTTCTATCTACGTCCTCCTATAGGTGCTAGAGTTGTGTAGAGAGCGGTAGCAAATGAGGCATAGGATTGGGAGACGAATGCCAGGTTGAGATTAATGTTCAGATTTGAATTTTTAGTGAGCTTTGGATTTTGACAATATTACACAAGCCATAGAAAGCATTATTATCGCTTGATAAAACATTTTTCTCATAGTGTTGCATTAACTTGGCAATATTCAAGTTCTAATAATGGACTAACAGTGGACTTTCGCATCTGCAGATTATACTGAATGGCCAGCGGAGGCAGTATTGCAGAGGAGAAACTCTCTGCATTGCTGGGGAAAAAAAAGAATCCAATCATCAGCTTTGCAAGCCTCTTTCAATTTATATGGTAAGTCACACATTTGAGACTTATACATTTGTTTGAATGTGTGGGGTTGATCATAACATTCTGGAGTTCTCCATAGGTTAACTGATAGTGATGTGCTAAAATGAAGATGTTAGAATCTGTTAGTCCTAGTTTTTATGATTCCCAATAAATGTAGCATAAACCTTCCTCCCTTAATTTATCTGACCACTGAATTGCTATTGGTGTACCATAATCTACAAGAATTCCAGTAAGAAGGGTGCACTGTCACTTGGCTGCCAAACAGATCTTTCTATCTACGTCCTCATATAGGTGCTAGAGTTGTGTAGAGAGCGGTAGCAGATGAGGCATAGGATAGGGAGACGAATGCCAGGTTGAGATTATTCAGATTTGAATTTTTTATGAGCTTTGGATTTTCACAATATTACACAAGCCATAGAAAGCATTATTATCGCTTGATAAAACATTTTCTTCATAGTGTTGCATTAACTTGGCAATATTCAAGTTCTAATAATGGACTAACAGTGGACTTTTCCATCTGCAGATTATACTGAATGGCCAGCGGAGGCAGTATTGCAGAGGAGAATATCTCTGCGTTGCTGAGAAAAAAAAGAAAACCCATTCATCAGCTTTGCAAGCCTCTTTCAATTTATATGGTAAGTCACACATTTGAGACTTATACATTTGTTTGAATGTGTAGGGTTGATCATAACATTCTGGAGTTCTCCATAGGTTAACTAATAGGGATGTGCTAAAATGAAGATGTTAGAATCTGTTAGTCCTAGTTTTTATGATTCCCAATAACTGTAGCATAAACCTTCCACCCTTAATATATCAGACCACTGAATTGCTATTGGTGTACCATAACCCACAAGAATTCCAGTAAGAATGGTGCACTGTCACTTGGCTGCCAAACAGATCTTTCTATCTACATCCTCATATAGGTGCTAGAGTTGTGTAGAGAGCGGTAGCAAATGAGGCATAGGATTGGGAGACGAATGCCAGGTTGAGATTAATATTCAGATTTGAATTTTTAGTGAGCTTTGGATTTTGACAATATTACACAAGCCATAGAAAGCATTATTATCGCTTGATAAAACATTTTTCTCATAGTGTTGCATTAACTTGGCAATATTCAAGTTCTAATAATGGACCAACAGTGGACTTTCGCATCTGCAGATTATACTGAATGGCCAGCGGAGGCAGTATTGCAGAGGAGAATCTCTCTGCGTCCCTGGAAAAAAAAAAGAAAACCCATTCATCAGCTTTGCAAGCCTCTTTCAATTTATATGGTAAGTCACACATTTGAGACTTATACATTTGATTGAATGTGTGGGGTTGATCATAACATTCTGGAGTTCTCCATAGGTTAACTGATAGGGATGTGCTAAAATGAAGATGTTAGAACCTGTTAGTCCTAGTTTTTATGATTCCCAAAAAATGTAGCATAAACCTTCCTCCCTTAATTTATCTGACAACTGAATTGCTATTGGTGTAGAATTGCTATTGGTGTACCATAATCTACAAGAATTCCAGTGAGAAGGGTGCACTGTCACTTGGCTGCCAAACAGATCTTTCTATCTACGTCCTCATATAGGTGCTAGAGTTGTGTAGAGAGCGGTAGCAGATGAGGCATAGGATAGGGAGACGAATGCCAGGTTGAGATTAATATTCAGATTTGAATTTTTAGTGAGCTTTGGATTTTCACAATATTACACAAGCCATAGAAAGCATTATTATCGCTTGATAAAACATTTTTTTCATAGTGTTACATTAACTTGGCAATATTCAAGTTCTAATAATGGACTAACAATGGACTTTTCCATCTGCAGATTATACTGAATGGCCAGCGGAGGCAGTATTGCAGAGGAGAATCTCTCTGCGTTGCTGAGAAAAAAAAGAAAATCCAATCATCAGCTTTGCAAGCCTCTTTCAATTTATATGGTAAGTCGCACATTTGAGACTTATACATTTGTTTGAATGTGTGGGGTTGATCATAACATTCTGGAGTTCTCCATAGGTTAACTGATAGGGATGTGCTAAAATGAAGATGTTAGAATCTGTTAGTCCTAGTTTTTATGATTCCCAATAAATGTAGCATAAACCTTCCTCCCTTAATTTATCAGACCACTGAATTGCTATTGGTGTACCATAACCCACAAGAATTCCAGTAAGAAGGGTGCACTGTCACTTGGCTGCCAAACAGATCTTTCTATCTACATCCTCATATAGGTGCTAGAGTTGTGTAGAGAGCGGTAGCAGATGAGGCATAGGATAGGGAGACGAATGCCAGGTTGAGATTAATATTCAGATTTGAATTTTTTATGAGCTTTGGATTTTCACAATATTACACAAGCCATAGAAAGCATTATTATCGCTTGATAAAACATTTTCTTCATAGTGTTGCATTAACTTGGCAATATTCAAGTTCTAATAATGGACTAACAGTGGACTTTTCCATCTGCAGATTATACTGAATGGCCAGCGGAGGCAGTATTGCAGTGGAGAATATCTCTGCGTTGCTGAGAAAAAAAAGAAAATCCAATCATCAGCTTTGCAAGCCTCTTTCAATTTATATGGTAAGTCGCACATTTGAGACTTATATATTTATTTGAAGGTGTGGGGTTGATCATAACATTCTGGAGTTCTCCATAGGTTAACTGATAGTAATGTGCTAAAATGAAGATGTTAGATTCTGTTAGTCCTAGTTTTTATGATTCCCAATAGCTGTAGCATAAACCTTCCTCCCTTAATTTATCTGACCACTGAATTGCTATTGGTGTACCATAATCCACAAGAATTCCAGTAAGAAGGGTGCACTGTCACTTGGCTGCCAAACAGATCTTTCTATCTACGTCCTCATATAGGTGCTAGAGTTGTGTAGAGAGCGGTAGCAAATGAGGCATACGATAGGGAGACGAATGCCAGGTTGAGATTAATATTCAGATTTGAATTTTTAGTGAGCTTTGGATTTTCACAATATTACACAAGCCATAGAAAGCATTATTATCGCTTGATAAAACATTTTTCTCATAGTGTTGCATTAACTTGGCAATATTCAAGTTCTAATAATGGACCAACAGTGGACTTTCGCATCTGCAGATTATACTGAATGGCCAGCGGAGGCAGTATTGCAGAGGAGAATCTCTCTGCGTCCCTGGAAAAAAAAAAGAAAACCCATTCATCAGCTTTGCAAGCCTCTTTCAATTTATATGGTAAGTCACACATTTGAGACTTATACATTTGATTGAATGTGTGGGGTTGATCATAACATTCTGGAGTTCTCCATAGGTTAACTGATAGGGATGTGCTAAAATGAAGATGTTAGAACCTGTTAGTCCTAGTTTTTATGATTCCCAAAAAATGTAGCATAAACCTTCCTCCCTTAATTTATCTGACAACTGAATTGCTATTGGTGTACCATAATCTACAAGAATTCCAGTGAGAAGGGTGCACTGTCACTTGGCTGCCAAACAGATCTTTCTATCTACGTCCTCATATAGGTGCTAGAGTTGTGTAGAGAGCGGTAGCAGATGAGGCATAGGATAGGGAGACGAATGCCAGGTTGAGATTAATATTCAGATTTGAATTTTTAGTGAGCTTTGGATTTTCACAATATTACACAAGCCATAGAAAGCATTATTATCGCTTGATAAAACATTTTTTTCATAGTGTTACATTAACTTGGCAATATTCAAGTTCTAATAATGGACTAACAATGGACTTTTCCATCTGCAGATTATACTGAATGGCCAGCGGAGGCAGTATTGCAGAGGAGAATCTCTCTGCGTTGCTGAGAAAAAAAAGAAAATCCAATCATCAGCTTTGCAAGCCTCTTTCAATTTATATGGTAAGTCGCACATTTGAGACTTATACATTTGTTTGAATGTGTGGGGTTGATCATAACATTCTGGAGTTCTCCATAGGTTAACTGGTAGGGATGTGCTAAAATGAAGATGTTAGAATCTGTTAGTCCTAGTTTTTATGATTCCCAATAAATGTAGCATAAACCTTCCTCCCTTAATTTATCAGACCACTGAATTGCTATTGGTGTACCATAACCCACAAGAATTCCAGTAAGAAGGGTGCACTGTCACTTGGCTGCCAAACAGATCTTTCTATCTACATCCTCATATAGGTGCTAGAGTTGTGTAGAGAGCGGTAGCAGATGAGGCATAGGATAGGGAGACGAATGCCAGGTTGAGATTAATATTCAGATTTGAATTTTTTATGAGCTTTGGATTTTCACAATATTACACAAGCCATAGAAAGCATTATTATCGCTTGATAAAACATTTTCTTCATAGTGTTGCATTAACTTGGCAATATTCAAGTTCTAATAATGGACTAACAGTGGACTTTTCCATCTGCAGATTATACTGAATGGCCAGCGGAGGCAGTATTGCAGAAGAGAATATCTCTGCGTTGCTGAGAAAAAAAAGAAAATCCAATCATCAGCTTTGCAAGCCTCTTTCAATTTATATGGTAAGTCACACATTTGAGACTTATATATTTATTTGAAGGTGTGGGGTTGATCATAACATTCTGGAGTTCTCCATAGGTTAACTGATAGTAATGTGCTAAAATGAAGATGTTAGATTCTGTTAGTCCTAGTTTTTATGATTCCCAATAGCTGTAGCATAAACCTTCCTCCCTTAATTTATCTGACCACTGAATTGCTATTGGTGTACCATAATCCACAAGAATTCCAGTAAGAAGGGTGCACTGTCACTTGGCTGCCAAACAGATCTTTCTATCTACGTCCTCATATAGGTGCTAGAGTTGTGTAGAGAGCGGTAGCAAATGAGGCATACGATAGGGAGACGAATGCCAGGTTGAGATTAATATTCAGATTTGAATTTTTAGTGAGCTTTGGATTTTCACAATATTACACAAGCCATAGAAAGCATTATTATCGCTTGATAAAACATTTTTCTCATAGTGTTGCATTAACTTGGCAATATTCAAGTTCTAATAATGGACTAACAGTGGACTTTTCCATCTGCAGATTATACTGAATGGCCAGCGGAGGCAGTATTGCAGAGGAGAATATCTCTGCGTTGCTGAGAAAAAAAAGAAAACCCATTCATCAGCTTTGCAAGCCTCTTTTAATGTATATGGTAAGTCACACATTTGAGACTTATACATTTGTTTGAATGTGTGGGGTTGATCATAACATTCTGGAGTTCTCCATAGGTTAACTAATAGGGATGTGCTAAAATGAAGATGTTAGAATCTGTTAGTCCTAGTTTTTATGATTCCCAATAGCTGTAGCATAAACCTTCCACACTTAATATATCAGACCACTGAATTGCTATTGGTGTACCATAACCCACAAGAATTCCAGTAAGAAGGGTGCACTGTCACTTGGCTGCCAAACAGATCTTTCTATCTACATCCTCATATAGGTGCTAGAGTTGTGTAGAGAGCGGTAGCAAATGAGGCATAGGATTGGGAGACGAATGCCAGGTTGAGATTAATATTCAGATTTGAATTTTTAGTGAGCTTTGGATTTTCACAATATTACACAAGCCATAGAAAGCATTATTATCGTTCGATAAAACATTTTTTTCGTAGTGTTGCATTAACTTGGCAATATTCAAGTTCTAATAATGGACTAACAGTGGACTTTTCCATCTGCAGATTATACTGAATGGCCAGCGGAGGCAGTATTGCAGAGGAGAATCTCTCTGCGTTGCTGAGAAAAAAAAGAAAATCCATTCATCAGCTTTGCAAGCCTCTTTCAATTTATATGGTAAGTCGCACATTTGAGACTTATACATTTGTTTGAATGTGTGGGGTTGATCATAACATTCTGGAGTTCTCCATAGGTTAACTGATAGGGATGTGCTAAAATGAAGATGTTAGAATCTGTTAGTCCTAGTTTTTATGATTCCCAATAAATGTAGCATAAACCTTCCTCCCTTAATTTATCAGACCACTGAATTGCTATTGGTGTACCATAACCCACAAGAATTCCAGTAAGAAGGGTGCACTGTCACTTGGCTGCCAAACAGATCTTTCTATCTACATCCTCATATAGGTGCTAGAGTTGTGTAGAGAGCGGTAGCAAATGAGGCATAGGATTGGGAGACGAATGCCACGTTGAGATTAATATTCAGATTTGAATTTTTAGTGAGCTTTGGATTTTGACAATATTACACAAGCCATAGAAAGCATTATTATCGCTTGATAAAACATTTTTCTCATAGTGTTGCATTAACTTGGCAATATTCAAGTTCTAATAATGGACCAACAGTGGACTTTCGCATCTGCAGATTATACTGAATGGCCAGCGGAGGCAGTATTGCAGAGGAGAATCTCTCTGCGTCCCTGGAAAAAAAAAAGAAAACCCATTCATCAGCTTTGCAAGCCTCTTTCAATTTATATGGTAAGTCACACATTTGAGACTTATACATTTGATTGAATGTGTGGGGTTGATCATAACATTCTGGAGTTCTCCATAGGTTAACTGATAGGGATGTGCTAAAATGAAGATGTTAGAACCTGTTAGTCCTAGTTTTTATGATTCCCAAAAAATGTAGCATAAACCTTCCTCCCTTAATTTATCTGACAACTAAATTGCTATTGGTGTACCATAATCTACAAGAATTCCAGTGAGAAGGGTGCACTGTCACTTGGCTGCCAAACAGATCTTTCTATCTACGTCCTCATATAGGTGCTAGAGTTGTGTAGAGAGCGGTAGCAGATGAGGCATAGGATAGGGAGACGAATGCCAGGTTGAGATTAATATTCAGATTTGAATTTTTAGTGAGCTTTGGATTTTCACAATATTACACAAGCCATAGAAAGCATTATTATCGCTTGATAAAACATTTTTTTCATAGTGTTACATTAACTTGGCAATATTCAAGTTCTAATAATGGACTAACAATGGACTTTTCCATCTGCAGATTATACTGAATGGCCAGCGGAGGCAGTATTGCAGAGGAGAATCTCTCTGCGTTGCTGAGAAAAAAAAGAAAATCCAATCATCAGCTTTGCAAGCCTCTTTCAATTTATATGGTAAGTCGCACATTTGAGACTTATACATTTGTTTGAATGTGTGGGGTTGATCATAACATTCTGGAGTTCTCCATAGGTTAACTGATAGGGATGTGCTAAAATGAAGATGTTAGAATCTGTTAGTCCTAGTTTTTATGATTCCCAATAAATGTAGCATAAACCTTCCTCCCTTAATTTATCAGACCACTGAATTGCTATTGGTGTACCATAACCCACAAGAATTCCAGTAAGAAGGGTGCACTGTCACTTGGCTGCCAAACAGATCTTTCTATCTACATCCTCATATAGGTGCTAGAGTTGTGTAGAGAGCGGTAGCAGATGAGGCATAGGATAGGGAGACGAATGCCAGGTTGAGATTAATATTCAGATTTGAATTTTTTATGAGCTTTGGATTTTCACAATATTACACAAGCCATAGAAAGCATTATTATCGCTTGATAAAACATTTTCTTCATAGTGTTGCATTAACTTGGCAATATTCAAGTTCTAATAATGGACTAACAGTGGACTTTTCCATCTGCAGATTATACTGAATGGCCAGCGGAGGCAGTATTGCAGAGGAGAATATCTCTGCGTTGCTGAGAAAAAAAAGAAAATCCAATCATCAGCTTTGCAAGCCTCTTTCAATTTATATGGTAAGTCACACATTTGAGACTTATATATTTATTTGAAGGTGTGGGGTTGATCATAACATTCTGGAGTTCTCCATAGGTTAACTGATAGTAATGTGCTAAAATGAAGATGTTAGATTCTGTTAGTCCTAGTTTTTATGATTCCCAATAGCTGTAGCATAAACCTTCCACACTTAATATATCAGACCACTGAATTGCTATTGGTGTACCATAACCCACAAGAATTCCAGTAAGAAGGGTGCACTGTCACTTGGCTGCCAAACAGATCTTTCTATCTACGTCCTCATATAGGTGCTAGAGTTGTGTAGAGAGCGGTAGCAAATGAGGCATACGATAGGGAGACGAATGCCAGGTTGAGATTAATATTCAGATTTGAATTTTTAGTGAGCTTTGGATTTTCACAATATTACACAAGCCATAGAAAGCATTATTATCGCTTGATAAAACATTTTTTCTCATAGTGTTGCATTAACTTGGCAATATTCAAGTTCTAATAATGGACTAACAGTGGACTTTTCCATCTGCAGATTATACTGAATGGCCAGCGGAGGCAGTATTGCAGAGGAGAATATCTCTGCGTTGCTGAGAAAAAAAAGAAAACCCATTCATCAGCTTTGCAAGCCTCTTTTAATGTATATGGTAAGTCACACATTTGAGACTTATACATTTGTTTGAATGTGTGGGGTTGATCATAACATTCTGGAGTTCTCCATAGGTTAACTAATAGGGATGTGCTAAAATGAAGATGTTAGAATCTGTTAGTCCTAGTTTTTATGATTCCCAATAGCTGTAGCATAAACCTTCCACACTTAATATATCAGACCACTGAATTGCTATTGGTGTACCATAACCCACAAGAATTCCAGTAAGAAGGGTGCACTGTCACTTGGCTGCCAAACAGATCTTTCTATCTACGTCCTCATATAGGTGCTAGAGTTGTGTAGAGAGCGGTAGCAAATGAGGCATACGATTGGGAGACGAATGCCAGGTTGAGATTAATATTCAGATTTGAATTTTTAGTGAGCTTTAAATTTTCACAATATTACACAAGCCATAGAAAGCATTATTATTGCTTGATAAAACATTTTTCTCATAGTGTTGCATTAACTTGGCAATATTCAAGTTCTAATAATGGACTAACAATGGACTTTTCCATCTGCAGATTATACTGAATGGCCAGCGGAGGCAGTATTGCAGAGGAGAATCTCTCTGCGTTGCTGAGAAAAAAAAGAAAATCCAATCATCAGCTTTGCAAGCCTCTTTCAATTTATATGGTAAGTCGCACATTTGAGACTTATACATTTGTTTGAATGTGTGGGGTTGATCATAACATTCTGGAGTTCTCCATAGGTTAACTAATAGTGATGTGCTAAAATGAAGATGTTAGAATCTGTTAGTCCTAGTTTTTATGATTCCCAATAAATGTAGCATAAACCTTCCTCCCTTAATTTATCTGACCACTGAATTGCTATTGGTGTACCATAATCTACAAGAATTCCAGTAAGAAGGGTGCACTGTCACTTGGCTGCCAAACAGATCTTTCTATCTACGTCCTCATATAGGTGCTAGAGTTGTGTAGAGAGCGGTAGCAGATGAGGCATAGGATAGGGAGACGAATGCCAGGTTGAGATTAATATTCAGATTTGAATTTTTAGTGAGCTTTGGATTTTCACAATATTACACAAGCCATAGAAAGCATTATTATCGCTTGATAAAACATTTTTTTCATAGTTTTACATTAACTTGGCAATAATCAAGTTCTAATAATGGACTAACAGTGGACTTTTCCATCTGCAGATTATACTGAATGGCCAGCGGAGGCAGTATTGCAGAGGAGAATCTCTCTGCGTTGCTGAGAAAAAAAAGAAAATCCATTCATCAGCTTTGCAAGCCTCTTTCAATTTATATGGTAAGTCGCACATTTGAGACTTATACATTTGTTTGAATGTGTGGGGTTGATCATAACATTCTGGAGTTCTCCATAGGTTAACTGATAGGGATGTGCTAAAATGAAGATGTTAGAATCTGTTAGTCCTAGTTTTTTATGATTCCCAATAAATGTAGCATAAACCTTCCTCCCTTAATTTATCAGACCACTGAATTGCTATTGGTGTACCATAACCCACAAGAATTCCAGTAAGAAGGGTGCACTGTCACTTGGCTGCCAAACAGATCTTTCTATCTACGTCCTCATATAGGTGCTAGAGTTGTGTAGAGAGCGGTAGCAAATGAGGCATAGGATTGGGAGACGAATGCCAGGTTGAGATTAATATTCAGATTTGAATTTTTAGTGAGCTTTAAATTTTCACAATATTACACAAGCCATAGAAAGCATTATTATTGCTTGATAAAACATTTTTCTCATAGTGTTGCATTAACTTGGCAATATTCAAGTTCTAATAATGGACTAACAGTGGACTTTTCCATCTGCAGATTATACTGAATGGCCAGCGGAGGCAGTATTGCAGAGGAGAATCTCTCTGCGTCCCTGGAAAAAAAAAAGAAAATCCATTCATCAGCTTTGCAAGCCTCTTTCAATTTATATGGTAAGTCGCACATTTGAGACTTATACATTTGTTTAAATGTGTGGGGTTGATCATAACATTCTGGAGTTCTCCATAGGTTAACTGATAGGGATGTGCTAAAATGAAGATGTTAGAATCTGTTAGTCCTAGTTTTTATGATTCCCAATAAATGTAGCATAAACCTTCCTCCCTTAATTTATCAGACCACTGAATTGCTATTGGTGTACCATAACCCACAAGAATTCCAGTAAGAAGGGTGCACTGTCACTTGGCTGCCAAACAGATCTTTCTATCTACGTCCTCATATAGGTGCTAGAGTTGTGTAGAGAGCGGTAGCAAATGAGGCATAGGATTGGGAGACGAATGCCAGGTTGAGATTATTATTCAGATTTGAATTTTTAGTGAGCTTTAAATTTTCACAATATTACACAAGCCATAGAAAGCATTATTATTGCTTGATAAAACATTTTTCTCATAGTGTTGCATTAACTTGGCAATATTCAAGTTCTAATAATGGACTAACAGTGGACTTTTCCACCTGCAGATTATACTGAATGGCCAGCGGAGGCAGTATTGCAGAGGAGAATCTCTCTGCGTCCCTGGAAAAAAAAAAGAAAACCCATTCATCAGCTTTGCAAGCCTCTTTCAATTTATATGGTAAGTCACACATTTGAGACTTATACATTTGATTGAATGTGTGGGGTTGATCATAACATTCTGGAGTTCTCCATAGGTTAACTGATAGGGATGTGCTAAAATGAAGATGTTAGAACCTGTTAGTCCTAGTTTTTATGATTCCCAAAAAATGTAGCATAAACCTTCCTCCCTTAATTTATCTGACAACTGAATTGCTATTGGTGTACCATAATCTACAAGAATTCCAGTAAGAAGGGTGCACTGTCACTTGGCTGCCAAACAGATCTTTCTATCTACGTCCTCATATAGGTGCTAGAGTTGTGTAGAGAGCGGTAGCAGATGAGGCATAGGATAGGGAGACCAATGCCAGGTTGAGATTAATATTCAGATTTGAATTTTTAGTGAGCTTTGGATTTTCACAATATTACACAAGCCATAGAAAGCATTATTATCGCTTGATAAAACATTTTTTTCATAGTGTTACATTAACTTGGCAATATTCAAGTTCTAATAATGGACTAACAATGGACTTTTCCATCTGCAGATTATACTGAATGGCCAGCGGAGGCAGTATTGCAGAGGAGAATCTCTCTGCGTTGCTGAGAAAAAAAAGAAAATCCAATCATCAGCTTTGCAAGCCTCTTTCAATTTATATGGTAAGTCGCACATTTGAGACTTATACATTTGTTTGAATGTGTGGGGTTGATCATAACATTCTGGAGTTCTCCATAGGTTAACTAATAGTGATGTGCTAAAATGAAGATGTTAGAATCTGTTAGTCCTAGTTTTTATGATTCCCAATAAATGTAGCATAAACCTTCCTCCCTTAATTTATCTGACCACTGAATTGCTATTGGTGTACCATAATCTACAAGAATTCCAGTAAGAAGGGTGCACTGTCACTTGGCTGCCAAACAGATCTTTCTATCTACGTCCTCATATAGGTGCTAGAGTTGTGTAGAGAGCGGTAGCAGATGAGGCATAGGATAGGGAGACGAATGCCAGGTTGAGATTAATATTCAGATTTGAATTTTTAGTGAGCTTTGGATTTTCACAATATTACACAAGCCATAGAAAGCATTATTATCGCTTGATAAAACATTTTTTTCATAGTTTTACATTAACTTGGCAATAATCAAGTTCTAATAATGGACTAACAGTGGACTTTTCCATCTGCAGATTATACTGAATGGCCAGCGGAGGCAGTATTGCAGAGGAGAATCTCTCTGCGTTGCTGAGAAAAAAAAGAAAATCCATTCATCAGCTTTGCAAGCCTCTTTCAATTTATATGGTAAGTCGCACATTTGAGACTTATACATTTGTTTGAATGTGTGGGGTTGATCATAACATTCTGGAGTTCTCCATAGGTTAACTGATAGGGATGTGCTAAAATGAAGATGTTAGAATCTGTTAGTCCTAGTTTTTTATGATTCCCAATAAATGTAGCATAAACCTTCCTCCCTTAATTTATCAGACCACTGAATTGCTATTGGTGTACCATAACCCACAAGAATTCCAGTAAGAAGGGTGCACTGTCACTTGGCTGCCAAACAGATCTTTCTATCTACGTCCTCATATAGGTGCTAGAGTTGTGTAGAGAGCGGTAGCAAATGAGGCATAGGATTGGGAGACGAATGCCAGGTTGAGATTAATATTCAGATTTGAATTTTTAGTGAGCTTTAAATTTTCACAATATTACACAAGCCATAGAAAGCATTATTATTGCTTGATAAAACATTTTTCTCATAGTGTTGCATTAACTTGGCAATATTCAAGTTCTAATAATGGACTAACAGTGGACTTTTCCATCTGCAGATTATACTGAATGGCCAGCGGAGGCAGTATTGCAGAGGAGAATCTCTCTGCGTCCCTGGAAAAAAAAAAGAAAATCCATTCATCAGCTTTGCAAGCCTCTTTCAATTTATATGGTAAGTCGCACATTTGAGACTTATACATTTGTTTGAATGTGTGGGGTTGATCATAACATTCTGGAGTTCTCCATAGGTTAACTGATAGGGATGTGCTAAAATGAAGATGTTAGAATCTGTTAGTCCTAGTTTTTATGATTCCCAATAAATGTAGCATAAACCTTCCTCCCTTAATTTATCAGACCACTGAATTGCTATTGGTGTACCATAACCCACAAGAATTCCAGTAAGAAGGGTGCACTGTCACTTGGCTGCCAAACAGATCTTTCTATCTACGTCCTCATATAGGTGCTAGAGTTGTGTAGAGAGCGGTAGCAAATGAGGCATAGGATTGGGAGACGAATGCCAGGTTGAGATTAATATTCAGATTTGAATTTTTAGTGAGCTTTAAATTTTCACAATATTACACAAGCCATAGAAAGCATTATTATTGCTTGATAAAACATTTTTCTCATAGTGTTGCATTAACTTGGCAATATTCAAGTTCTAATAATGGACTAACAGTGGACTTTTCCACCTGCAGATTATACTGAATGGCCAGCGGAGGCAGTATTGCAGAGGAGAATCTCTCTGCGTCCCTGGAAAAAAAAAAGAAAACCCATTCATCAGCTTTGCAAGCCTCTTTCAATTTATATGGTAAGTCACACATTTGAGACTTATACATTTGATTGAATGTGTGGGGTTGATCATAACATTCTGGAGTTCTCCATAGGTTAACTGATAGGGATGTGCTAAAATGAAGATGTTAGAACCTGTTAGTCCTAGTTTTTATGATTCCCAAAAAATGTAGCATAAACCTTCCTCCCTTAATTTATCTGACAACTGAATTGCTATTGGTGTACCATAATCTACAAGAATTCCAGTAAGAAGGGTGCACTGTCACTTGGCTGCCAAACAGATCTTTCTATCTACGTCCTCATATAGGTGCTAGAGTTGTGTAGAGAGCGGTAGCAGATGAGGCATAGGATAGGGAGACGAATGCCAGGTTGAGATTAATATTCAGATTTGAATTTTTAGTGAGCTTTGGATTTTCACAATATTACACAAGCCATAGAAAGCATTATTATCGCTTGATAAAACATTTTTTTCATAGTGTTACATTAACTTGGCAATATTCAAGTTCTAATAATGGACTAACAATGGACTTTTCCATCTGCAGATTATACTGAATGGCCAGCGGAGGCAGTATTGCAGAGGAGAATCTCTCTGCGTTGCTGAGAAAAAAAAGAAAATCCAATCATCAGCTTTGCAAGCCTCTTTCAATTTATATGGTAAGTCGCACATTTGAGACTTATACATTTGTTTGAATGTGTGGGGTTGATCATAACATTCTGGAGTTCTCCATAGGTTAACTGATAGTGATGTGCTAAAATGAAGATGTTAGAATCTGTTAGTCCTAGTTTTTATGATTCCCAATAAATGTAGCATAAACCTTCCTCCCTTAATTTATCTGACCACTGAATTGCTATTGGTGTACCATAATCTACAAGAATTCCAGTAAGAAGGGTGCACTGTCACTCGGCTGCCAAACAGATCTTTCTATCTACGTCCTCATATAGGTGCTAGAGTTGTGTAGAGAGCGGTAGCAGATGAGGCATAGGATAGGGAGACGAATGCCAGGTTGAGATTAATATTCAGATTTGAATTTTTAGTGAGCTTTGGATTTTCACAATATTACACAAGCCATAGAAAGCATTATTATCGCTTGATAAAACATTTTTTTCATAGTTTTACATTAACTTGGCAATAATCAAGTTCTAATAATGGACTAACAGTGGACTTTTCCATCTGCAGATTATACTGAATGGCCAGCGGAGGCAGAATTGCAGAGGAGAATCTCTCTGCGTTGCTGAGAAAAAAAAGAAAATCCATTCATCAGCTTTGCAAGCCTCTTTCAATTTATATGGTAAGTCGCACATTTGAGACTTATACATTTGTTTGAATGTGTGGGGTTGATCATAACATTCTGGAGTTCTCCATAGGTTAACTGATAGGGATGTGCTAAAATGAAGATGTTAGAATCTGTTAGTCCTAGTTTTTATGATTCCCAATAAATGTAGCATAAACCTTCCTCCCTTAATTTATCAGACCACTGAATTGCTGTTGGTGTACCATAACCCACAAGAATTCCAGTAAGAAGGGTGCACTGTCACTTGGCTGCCAAACAGATCTTTCTATCTACGTCCTCATATAGGTGCTAGAGTTGTGTAGAGAGCGGTAGCAAATGAGGCATAGGATTGCGAGACGAATGCCAGGTTGAGATTAATAATCAGATTTGAATTTTTAGTGAGCTTTGGATTTTCACAATATTACACAAGCCATAGAAAGCATTATTATCGTTCGATAAAACATTTTTTTCGTAGTGTTGCATTAACTTGGCAATATTCAAGTTCTAATAATAGACTAACAGTGGACTTTTCCATCTGCAGATTATACTGAATGGCCAGCGGAGGCAGTATTGCAGAGGAGAATATCTCTGCGTTGCTGAGAAAAAAAAGAAAACCCATTCATCAGCTTTGCAAGCCTCTTTCAATTTATATGGTAAGTCACACATTTGAGACTTATACATTTGTTTGAATGTGTAGGGTTGATCATAACATTCTGGAGTTCTCCATAGGTTAACTAATAGGGATGTGCTAAAATGAAGATGTTAGAATCTGTTAGTCCTAGTTTTTATGATTCCCAATAACTGTAGCATAAACCTTCCACCCTTAATATATCAGACCACTGAATTGCTATTGGTGTACCATAACCCACAAGAATTCCAGTAAGAAGGGTGCACTGTCACTTGGCTGCCAAACAGATCTTTCTATCTACATCCTCATATAGGTGCTAGAGTTGTGTAGAGAGCGGTAGCAAATGAGGCATAGGATTGGGAGGCGAATGCCAGGTTGAGATTAATATTCAGATTTGAATTTTTAGTGAGCTTTAAATTTTCACAATATTACACAAGCCATAGAAAGCATTATTATTGCTTGATAAAACATTTTTCTCATAGTGTTGCATTAACTTGGCAATATTCAAGTTCTAATAATGGACTAACAGTGGACTTTTCCATCTGCAGATTATACTGAATGGCCAGCGGAGGCAGTATTGCAAAGGAGAATCTCTCTGCGTCCCTGGAAAAAAAAAAGAAAACCCATTCATCAGCTTTGCAAGCCTCTTTCAATTTATATGGTAAGTCACACATTTGAGACTTATACATTTGATTGAATGTGTGGGGTTGATCATAACATTCTGGAGTTCTCCATAGGTTAACTGATAGGGATGTGCTAAAATGAAGATGTTAGAACCTGTTAGTCCTAGTTTTTATGATTCCCAAAAAATGTAGCATAAACCTTCCTCCCTTAATTTATCTGACAACTGAATTGCTATTGGTGTACCATAATCTACAAGAATTCCAGTAAGAAGGGTGCACTGTCACTTGGCTGCCAAACAGATCTTTCTATCTACGTCCTCATATAGGTGCTAGAGTTGTGTAGAGAGCGGTAGCAGATGAGGCATAGGATAGGGAGACGAATGCCAGGTTGAGATTAATATTCAGATTTGAATTTTTAGTGAGCTTTGGATTTTCACAATATTACACAAGCCATAGAAAGCATTATTATCGCTTGATAAAACATTTTTTTCATAGTGTTACATTAACTTGGCAATATTCAAGTTCTAATAATGGACTAACAATGGACTTTTCCATCTGCAGATTATACTGAATGGCCAGCGGAGGCAGTATTGCAGAGGAGAATCTCTCTGCGTTGCTGAGAAAAAAAAGAAAATCCAATCATCAGCTTTGCAAGCCTCTTTCAATTTATATGGTAAGTCGCACATTTGAGACTTATACATTTGTTTGAATGTGTGGTGTTGATCATAACATTCTGGAGTTCTCCATAGGTTAACTAATAGTGATGTGCTAAAATGAAGATGTTAGAATCTGTTAGTCCTAGTTTTTATGATTCCCAATAAATGTAGCATAAACCTTCCTCCCTTAATTTATCTGACCACTGAATTGCTATTGGTGTACCATAATCTACAAGAATTCCAGTAAGAAGGGTGCACTGTCACTTGGCTGCCAAACAGATCTTTCTATCTACGTCCTCATATAGGTGCTAGAGTTGTGTAGAGAGCGGTAGCAGATGAGGCATAGGATAGGGAGACGAATGCCAGGTTGAGATTAATATTCAGATTTGAATTTTTAGTGAGCTTTGGATTTTCACAATATTACACAAGCCATAGAAAGCATTATTATCGCTTGATAAAACATTTTTTTCATAGTTTTACATTAACTTGGCAATAATCAAGTTCTAATAATGGACTAACAGTGGACTTTTCCATCTGCAGATTATACTGAATGGCCAGCGGAGGCAGTATTGCAGAGGAGAATCTCTCTGCGTTGCTGAGAAAAAAAAGAAAATCCATTCATCAGCTTTGCAAGCCTCTTTCAATTTATATGGTAAGTCGCACATTTGAGACTTATACATTTGTTTGAATGTGTGGGGTTGATCATAACATTCTGGAGTTCTCCATAGGTTAACTGATAGGGATGTGCTAAAATGAAGATGTTAGAATCTGTTAGTCCTAGTTTTTTATGATTCCCAATAAATGTAGCATAAACCTTCCTCCCTTAATTTATCAGACCACTGAATTGCTATTGGTGTACCATAACCCACAAGAATTCCAGTAAGAAGGGTGCACTGTCACTTGGCTGCCAAACAGATCTTTCTATCTACGTCCTCATATAGGTGCTAGAGTTGTGTAGAGAGCGGTAGCAAATGAGGCATAGGATTGGGAGACGAATGCCAGGTTGAGATTAATATTCAGATTTGAATTTTTAGTGAGCTTTAAATTTTCACAATATTACACAAGCCATAGAAAGCATTATTATTGCTTGATAAAACATTTTTCTCATAGTGTTGCATTAACTTGGCAATATTCAAGTTCTAATAATGGACTAACAGTGGACTTTTCCATCTGCAGATTATACTGAATGGCCAGCGGAGGCAGTATTGCAGAGGAGAATCTCTCTGCGTCCCTGGAAAAAAAAAAGAAAATCCATTCATCAGCTTTGCAAGCCTCTTTCAATTTATATGGTAAGTCGCACATTTGAGACTTATACATTTGTTTGAATGTGTGGGGTTGATCATAACATTCTGGAGTTCTCCATAGGTTAACTGATAGGGATGTGCTAAAATGAAGATGTTAGAATCTGTTAGTCCTAGTTTTTATGATTCCCAATAAATGTAGCATAAACCTTCCTCCCTTAATTTATCAGACCACTGAATTGCTATTGGTGTACCATAACCCACAAGAATTCCAGTAAGAAGGGTGCACTGTCACTTGGCTGCCAAACAGATCTTTCTATCTACGTCCTCATATAGGTGCTAGAGTTGTGTAGAGAGCGGTAGCAAATGAGGCATAGGATTGGGAGACGAATGCCAGGTTGAGATTAATATTCAGATTTGAATTTTTAGTGAGCTTTAAATTTTCACAATATTACACAAGCCATAGAAAGCATTATTATTGCTTGATAAAACATTTTTCTCATAGTGTTGCATTAACTTGGCAATATTCAAGTTCTAATAATGGACTAACAGTGGACTTTTCCACCTGCAGATTATACTGAATGGCCAGCGGAGGCAGTATTGCAGAGGAGAATCTCTCTGCGTCCCTGGAAAAAAAAAGAAAACCCATTCATCAGCTTTGCAAGCCTCTTTCAATTTATATGGTAAGTCACACATTTGAGACTTATACATTTGATTGAATGTGTGGGGTTGATCATAACATTCTGGAGTTCTCCATAGGTTAACTGATAGGGATGTGCTAAAATGAAGATGTTAGAACCTGTTAGTCCTAGTTTTTATGATTCCCAAAAAATGTAGCATAAACCTTCCTCCCTTAATTTATCTGACAACTGAATTGCTATTGGTGTACCATAATCTACAAGAATTCCAGTAAGAAGGGTGCACTGTCACTTGGCTGCCAAACAGATCTTTCTATCTACGTCCTCATATAGGTGCTAGAGTTGTGTAGAGAGCGGTAGCAGATGAGGCATAGGATAGGGAGACGAATGCCAGGTTGAGATTAATATTCAGATTTGAATTTTTAGTGAGCTTTGGACTTTCACAATATTACACAAGCCATAGAAAGCATTATTATCGCTTGATAAAACATTTTTTTCATAGTGTTACATTAACTTGGCAATATTCAAGTTCTAATAATGGACTAACAATGGACTTTTCCATCTGCAGATTATACTGAATGGCCAGCGGAGGCAGTATTGCAGAGGAGAATCTCTCTGCGTTGCTGAGAAAAAAAAGAAAATCCAATCATCAGCTTTGCAAGCCTCTTTCAATTTATATGGTAAGTCGCACATTTGAGACTTATACATTTGTTTGAATGTGTGGGGTTGATCATAACATTCTGGAGTTCTCCATAGGTTAACTGATAGTGATGTGCTAAAATGAAGATGTTAGAATCTGTTAGTCCTAGTTTTTATGATTCCCAATAAATGTAGCATAAACCTTCCTCCCTTAATTTATCTGACCACTGAATTGCTATTGGTGTACCATAATCTACAAGAATTCCAGTAAGAAGGGTGCACTGTCACTCGGCTGCCAAACAGATCTTTCTATCTACGTCCTCATATAGGTGCTAGAGTTGTGTAGAGAGCGGTAGCAGATGAGGCATAGGATAGGGAGACGAATGCCAGGTTGAGATTAATATTCAGATTTGAATTTTTAGTGAGCTTTGGATTTTCACAATATTACACAAGCCATAGAAAGCATTATTATCGCTTGATAAAACATTTTTTTCATAGTTTTACATTAACTTGGCAATAATCAAGTTCTAATAATGGACTAACAGTGGACTTTTCCATCTGCAGATTATACTGAATGGCCAGCGGAGGCAGTATTGCAGAGGAGAATCTCTCTGCGTTGCTGAGAAAAAAAAGAAAATCCATTCATCAGCTTTGCAAGCCTCTTTCAATTTATATGGTAAGTCGCACATTTGAGACTTATACATTTGTTTGAATGTGTGGGGTTGATCATAACATTCTGGAGTTCTCCATAGGTTAACTGATAGGGATGTGCTAAAATGAAGATGTTAGAATCTGTTAGTCCTAGTTTTTATGATTCCCAATAAATGTAGCATAAACCTTCCTCCCTTAATTTATCAGACCACTGAATTGCTATTGGTGTACCATAACCCACAAGAATTCCAGTAAGAAGGGTGCACTGTCACTTGGCTGCCAAACAGATCTTTCTATCTACGTCCTCATATAGGTGCTAGAGTTGTGTAGAGAGCGGTAGCAAATGAGGCATAGGATTGGGAGACGAATGCCAGGTTGAGATTAATAATCAGATTTGAATTTTTAGTGAGCTTTGGATTTTCACAATATTACACAAGCCATAGAAAGCATTATTATCGTTCGATAAAACATTTTTTTCGTAGTGTTGCATTAACTTGGCAATATTCAAGTTCTAATAATAGACTAACAGTGGACTTTTCCATCTGCAGATTATACTGAATGGCCAGCGGAGGCAGTATTGCAAAGGAGAATCTCTCTGCGTCCCTGGAAAAAAAAAAGAAAACCCATTCATCAGCTTTGCAAGCCTCTTTCAATTTATATGGTAAGTCACACATTTGAGACTTATACATTTGATTGAATGTGTGGGGTTGATCATAACATTCTGGAGTTCTCCATAGGTTAACTGATAGGGATGTGCTAAAATGAAGATGTTAGAACCTGTTAGTCCTAGTTTTTATGATTCCCAAAAAATGTAGCATAAACCTTCCTCCCTTAATTTATCTGACAACTGAATTGCTATTGGTGTACCATAATCTACAAGAATTCCAGTAAGAAGGGTGCACTGTCACTTGGCTGCCAAACAGATCTTTCTATCTACGTCCTCATATAGGTGCTAGAGTTGTGTAGAGAGCGGTAGCAGATGAGGCATAGGATAGGGAGACGAATGCCAGGTTGAGATTAATATTCAGATTTGAATTTTTAGTGAGCTTTGGATTTTCACAATATTACACAAGCCATAGAAAGCATTATTATCGCTTGATAAAACATTTTTTTCATAGTGTTACATTAACTTGGCAATATTCAAGTTCTAATAATGGACTAACAATGGACTTTTCCATCTGCAGATTATACTGAATGGCCAGCGGAGGCAGTATTGCAGAGGAGAATCTCTCTGCGTTGCTGAGAAAAAAAAGAAAATCCAATCATCAGCTTTGCAAGCCTCTTTCAATTTATATGGTAAGTCGCACATTTGAGACTTATACATTTGTTTGAATGTGTGGTGTTGATCATAACATTCTGGAGTTCTCCATAGGTTAACTAATAGTGATGTGCTAAAATGAAGATGTTAGAATCTGTTAGTCCTAGTTTTTATGATTCCCAATAAATGTAGCATAAACCTTCCTCCCTTAATTTATCTGACCACTGAATTGCTATTGGTGTACCATAATCTACAAGAATTCCAGTAAGAAGGGTGCACTGTCACTTGGCTGCCAAACAGATCTTTCTATCTACGTCCTCATATAGGTGCTAGAGTTGTGTAGAGAGCGGTAGCAGATGAGGCATAGGATAGGGAGACGAATGCCAGGTTGAGATTAATATTCAGATTTGAATTTTTAGTGAGCTTTGGATTTTCACAATATTACACAAGCCATAGAAAGCATTATTATCGCTTGATAAAACATTTTTTTCATAGTGTTACATTAACTTGGCAATATTCAAGTTCTAATAATGGACTAACAATGGACTTTTCCATCTGCAGATTATACTGAATGGCCAGCGGAGGCAGTATTGCAGAGGAGAATCTCTCTGCGTTGCTGAGAAAAAAAAGAAAATCCAATCATCAGCTTTGCAAGCCTCTTTCAATTTATATGGTAAGTCGCACATTTGAGACTTATACATTTGTTTGAATGTGTGGGGTTGATCATAACATTCTGGAGTTCTCCATAGGTTAACTGATAGTGATGTGCTAAAATGAAGATGTTAGAATCTGTTAGTCCTAGTTTTTATGATTCCCAATAAATGTAGCATAAACCTTCCTCCCTTAATTTATCTGACCACTGAATTGCTATTGGTGTACCATAATCTACAAGAATTCCAGTAAGAAGGGTGCACTGTCACTCGGCTGCCAAACAGATCTTTCTATCTACGTCCTCATATAGGTGCTAGAGTTGTGTAGAGAGCGGTAGCAGATGAGGCATAGGATAGGGAGACGAATGCCAGGTTGAGATTAATATTCAGATTTGAATTTTTAGTGAGCTTTGGATTTTCACAATATTACACAAGCCATAGAAAGCATTATTATCGCTTGATAAAACATTTTTTTCATAGTTTTACATTAACTTGGCAATAATCAAGTTCTAATAATGGACTAACAGTGGACTTTTCCATCTGCAGATTATACTGAATGGCCAGCGGAGGCAGTATTGCAGAGGAGAATCTCTCTGCGTTGCTGAGAAAAAAAAGAAAATCCATTCATCAGCTTTGCAAGCCTCTTTCAATTTATATGGTAAGTCGCACATTTGAGACTTATACATTTGTTTGAATGTGTGGGGTTGATCATAACATTCTGGAGTTCTCCATAGGTTAACTGATAGGGATGTGCTAAAATGAAGATGTTAGAATCTGTTAGTCCTAGTTTTTATGATTCCCAATAAATGTAGCATAAACCTTCCTCCCTTAATTTATCAGACCACTGAATTGCTATTGGTGTACCATAACCCACAAGAATTCCAGTAAGAAGGGTGCACTGTCACTTGGCTGCCAAACAGATCTTTCTATCTACATCCTCATATAGGTGCTAGAGTTGTGTAGAGAGCGGTAGCAAATGAGGCATAGGATTGGGAGACGAATGCCAGGTTGAGATTAATATTCAGATTTGAATTTTTAGTGAGCTTTGGATTTTCACAATATTACACAAGCCATAGAAAGCATTATTATCGCTTGATAAAACATTTTTTTCATAGTTTTACATTAACTTGGCAATAATCAAGTTCTAATAATGGACTAACAGTGGACTTTTCCATCTGCAGATTATACTGAATGGCCAGCGGAGGCAGAATTGCAGAGGAGAATCTCTCTGCGTTGCTGAGAAAAAAAAGAAAATCCATTCATCAGCTTTGCAAGCCTCTTTCAATTTATATGGTAAGTCGCACATTTGAGACTTATACATTTGTTTGAATGTGTGGGGTTGATCATAACATTCTGGAGTTCTCCATAGGTTAACTGATAGGGATGTGCTAAAATGAAGATGTTAGAATCTGTTAGTCCTAGTTTTTATGATTCCCAATAAATGTAGCATAAACCTTCCTCCCTTAATTTATCAGACCACTGAATTGCTGTTGGTGTACCATAACCCACAAGAATTCCAGTAAGAAGGGTGCACTGTCACTTGGCTGCCAAACAGATCTTTCTATCTACGTCCTCATATAGGTGCTAGAGTTGTGTAGAGAGCGGTAGCAAATGAGGCATAGGATTGCGAGACGAATGCCAGGTTGAGATTAATAATCAGATTTGAATTTTTAGTGAGCTTTGGATTTTCACAATATTACACAAGCCATAGAAAGCATTATTATCGTTCGATAAAACATTTTTTTCGTAGTGTTGCATTAACTTGGCAATATTCAAGTTCTAATAATAGACTAACAGTGGACTTTTCCATCTGCAGATTATACTGAATGGCCAGCGGAGGCAGTATTGCAGAGGAGAATATCTCTGCGTTGCTGAGAAAAAAAAGAAAACCCATTCATCAGCTTTGCAAGCCTCTTTCAATTTATATGGTAAGTCACACATTTGAGACTTATACATTTGTTTGAATGTGTAGGGTTGATCATAACATTCTGGAGTTCTCCATAGGTTAACTAATAGGGATGTGCTAAAATGAAGATGTTAGAATCTGTTAGTCCTAGTTTTTATGATTCCCAATAACTGTAGCATAAACCTTCCACCCTTAATATATCAGACCACTGAATTGCTATTGGTGTACCATAACCCACAAGAATTCCAGTAAGAAGGGTGCACTGTCACTTGGCTGCCAAACAGATCTTTCTATCTACATCCTCATATAGGTGCTAGAGTTGTGTAGAGAGCGGTAGCAAATGAGGCATAGGATTGGGAGGCGAATGCCAGGTTGAGATTAATATTCAGATTTGAATTTTTAGTGAGCTTTAAATTTTCACAATATTACACAAGCCATAGAAAGCATTATTATTGCTTGATAAAACATTTTTCTCATAGTGTTGCATTAACTTGGCAATATTCAAGTTCTAATAATGGACTAACAGTGGACTTTTCCATCTGCAGATTATACTGAATGGCCAGCGGAGGCAGTATTGCAAAGGAGAATCTCTCTGCGTCCCTGGAAAAAAAAAAGAAAACCCATTCATCAGCTTTGCAAGCCTCTTTCAATTTATATGGTAAGTCACACATTTGAGACTTATACATTTGATTGAATGTGTGGGGTTGATCATAACATTCTGGAGTTCTCCATAGGTTAACTGATAGGGATGTGCTAAAATGAAGATGTTAGAACCTGTTAGTCCTAGTTTTTATGATTCCCAAAAAATGTAGCATAAACCTTCCTCCCTTAATTTATCTGACAACTGAATTGCTATTGGTGTACCATAATCTACAAGAATTCCAGTAAGAAGGGTGCACTGTCACTTGGCTGCCAAACAGATCTTTCTATCTACGTCCTCATATAGGTGCTAGAGTTGTGTAGAGAGCGGTAGCAGATGAGGCATAGGATAGGGAGACGAATGCCAGGTTGAGATTAATATTCAGATTTGAATTTTTAGTGAGCTTTGGATTTTCACAATATTACACAAGCCATAGAAAGCATTATTATCGCTTGATAAAACATTTTTTTCATAGTGTTACATTAACTTGGCAATATTCAAGTTCTATTAATGGACTAACAATGGACTTTTCCATCTGCAGATTATACTGAATGGCCAGCGGAGGCAGTATTGCAGAGGAGAATCTCTCTGCGTTGCTGAGAAAAAAAAGAAAATCCAATCATCAGCTTTGCAAGCCTCTTTCAATTTATATGGTAAGTCGCACATTTGAGACTTATACATTTGTTTGAATGTGTGGTGTTGATCATAACATTCTGGAGTTCTCCATAGGTTAACTAATAGTGATGTGCTAAAATGAAGATGTTAGAATCTGTTAGTCCTAGTTTTTATGATTCCCAATAAATGTAGCATAAACCTTCCTCCCTTAATTTATCTGACCACTGAATTGCTATTGGTGTACCATAATCTACAAGAATTCCAGTAAGAAGGGTGCACTGTCACTTGGCTGCCAAACAGATCTTTCTATCTACGTCCTCATATAGGTGCTAGAGTTGTGTAGAGAGCGGTAGCAGATGAGGCATAGGATAGGGAGACGAATGCCAGGTTGAGATTAATATTCAGATTTGAATTTTTAGTGAGCTTTGGATTTTCACAATATTACACAAGCCATAGAAAGCATTATTATCGCTTGATAAAACATTTTTTTCATAGTTTTACATTAACTTGGCAATAATCAAGTTCTAATAATGGACTAACAGTGGACTTTTCCATCTGCAGATTATACTGAATGGCCAGCGGAGGCAGTATTGCAGAGGAGAATCTCTCTGCGTTGCTGAGAAAAAAAAGAAAATCCATTCATCAGCTTTGCAAGCCTCTTTCAATTTATATGGTAAGTCGCACATTTGAGACTTATACATTTGTTTGAATGTGTGGGGTTGATCATAACATTCTGGAGTTCTCCATAGGTTAACTGATAGGGATGTGCTAAAATGAAGATGTTAGAATCTGTTAGTCCTAGTTTTTTATGATTCCCAATAAATGTAGCATAAACCTTCCTCCCTTAATTTATCAGACCACTGAATTGCTATTGGTGTACCATAACCCACAAGAATTCCAGTAAGAAGGGTGCACTGTCACTTGGCTGCCAAACAGATCTTTCTATCTACGTCCTCATATAGGTGCTAGAGTTGTGTAGAGAGCGGTAGCAAATGAGGCATAGGATTGGGAGACGAATGCCAGGTTGAGATTAATATTCAGATTTGAATTTTTAGTGAGCTTTAAATTTTCACAATATTACACAAGCCATAGAAAGCATTATTATTGCTTGATAAAACATTTTTCTCATAGTGTTGCATTAACTTGGCAATATTCAAGTTCTAATAATGGACTAACAGTGGACTTTTCCATCTGCAGATTATACTGAATGGCCAGCGGAGGCAGTATTGCAGAGGAGAATCTCTCTGCGTCCCTGGAAAAAAAAAAGAAAATCCATTCATCAGCTTTGCAAGCCTCTTTCAATTTATATGGTAAGTCGCACATTTGAGACTTATACATTTGTTTGAATGTGTGGGGTTGATCATAACATTCTGGAGTTCTCCATAGGTTAACTGATAGGGATGTGCTAAAATGAAGATGTTAGAATCTGTTAGTCCTAGTTTTTATGATTCCCAATAAATGTAGCATAAACCTTCCTCCCTTAATTTATCAGACCACTGAATTGCTATTGGTGTACCATAACCCACAAGAATTCCAGTAAGAAGGGTGCACTGTCACTTGGCTGCCAAACAGATCTTTCTATCTACGTCCTCATATAGGTGCTAGAGTTGTGTAGAGAGCGGTAGCAAATGAGGCATAGGATTGGGAGACGAATGCCAGGTTGAGATTAATATTCAGATTTGAATTTTTAGTGAGCTTTAAATTTTCACAATATTACACAAGCCATAGAAAGCATTATTATTGCTTGATAAAACATTTTTCTCATAGTGTTGCATTAACTTGGCAATATTCAAGTTCTAATAATGGACTAACAGTGGACTTTTCCACCTGCAGATTATACTGAATGGCCAGCGGAGGCAGTATTGCAGAGGAGAATCTCTCTGCGTCCCTGGAAAAAAAAAGAAAACCCATTCATCAGCTTTGCAAGCCTCTTTCAATTTATATGGTAAGTCACACATTTGAGACTTATACATTTGATTGAATGTGTGGGGTTGATCATAACATTCTGGAGTTCTCCATAGGTTAACTGATAGGGATGTGCTAAAATGAAGATGTTAGAACCTGTTAGTCCTAGTTTTTATGATTCCCAAAAAATGTAGCATAAACCTTCCTCCCTTAATTTATCTGACAACTGAATTGCTATTGGTGTACCATAATCTACAAGAATTCCAGTAAGAAGGGTGCACTGTCACTTGGCTGCCAAACAGATCTTTCTATCTACGTCCTCATATAGGTGCTAGAGTTGTGTAGAGAGCGGTAGCAGATGAGGCATAGGATAGGGAGACGAATGCCAGGTTGAGATTAATATTCAGATTTGAATTTTTAGTGAGCTTTGGATTTTCACAATATTACACAAGCCATAGAAAGCATTATTATCGCTTGATAAAACATTTTTTTCATAGTGTTACATTAACTTGGCAATATTCAAGTTCTAATAATGGACTAACAATGGACTTTTCCATCTGCAGATTATACTGAATGGCCAGCGGAGGCAGTATTGCAGAGGAGAATCTCTCTGCGTTGCTGAGAAAAAAAAGAAAATCCAATCATCAGCTTTGCAAGCCTCTTTCAATTTATATGGTAAGTCTCACATTTGAGACTTATACATTTGTTTGAATGTGTGGGGTTGATCATAACATTCTGGAGTTCTCCATAGGTTAACTGATAGTGATGTGCTAAAATGAAGATGTTAGAATCTGTTAGTCCTAGTTTTTATGATTCCCAATAAATGTAGCATAAACCTTCCTCCCTTAATTTATCTGACCACTGAATTGCTATTGGTGTACCATAATCTACAAGAATTCCAGTAAGAAGGGTGCACTGTCACTCGGCTGCCAAACAGATCTTTCTATCTACGTCCTCATATAGGTGCTAGAGTTGTGTAGAGAGCGGTAGCAGATGAGGCATAGGATAGGGAGACGAATGCCAGGTTGAGATTAATATTCAGATTTGAATTTTTAGTGAGCTTTGGATTTTCACAATATTACACAAGCCATAGAAAGCATTATTATCGCTTGATAAAACATTTTTTTCATAGTTTTACATTAACTTGGCAATAATCAAGTTCTAATAATGGACTAACAGTGGACTTTTCCATCTGCAGATTATACTGAATGGCCAGCGGAGGCAGTATTGCAGAGGAGAATCTCTCTGCGTTGCTGAGAAAAAAAAGAAAATCCATTCATCAGCTTTGCAAGCCTCTTTCAATTTATATGGTAAGTCGCACATTTGAGACTTATACATTTGTTTGAATGTGTGGGGTTGATCATAACATTCTGGAGTTCTCCATAGGTTAACTGATAGGGATGTGCTAAAATGAAGATGTTAGAATCTGTTAGTCCTAGTTTTTATGATTCCCAATAAATGTAGCATAAACCTTCCTCCCTTAATTTATCAGACCACTGAATTGCTATTGGTGTACCATAACCCACAAGAATTCCAGTAAGAAGGGTGCACTGTCACTTGGCTGCCAAACAGATCTTTCTATCTACGTCCTCATATAGGTGCTAGAGTTGTGTAGAGAGCGGTAGCAAATGAGGCATAGGATTGGGAGACGAATGCCAGGTTGAGATTAATAATCAGATTTGAATTTTTAGTGAGCTTTGGATTTTCACAATATTACACAAGCCATAGAAAGCATTATTATCGTTCGATAAAACATTTTTTTCGTAGTGTTGCATTAACTTGGCAATATTCAAGTTCTAATAATAGACTAACAGTGGACTTTTCCATCTGCAGATTATACTGAATGGCCAGCGGAGGCAGTATTGCAAAGGAGAATCTCTCTGCGTCCCTGGAAAAAAAAAAGAAAACCCATTCATCAGCTTTGCAAGCCTCTTTCAATTTATATGGTAAGTCACACATTTGAGACTTATACATTTGATTGAATGTGTGGGGTTGATCATAACATTCTGGAGTTCTCCATAGGTTAACTGATAGGGATGTGCTAAAATGAAGATGTTAGAACCTGTTAGTCCTAGTTTTTATGATTCCCAAAAAATGTAGCATAAACCTTCCTCCCTTAATTTATCTGACAACTGAATTGCTATTGGTGTACCATAATCTACAAGAATTCCAGTAAGAAGGGTGCACTGTCACTTGGCTGCCAAACAGATCTTTCTATCTACGTCCTCATATAGGTGCTAGAGTTGTGTAGAGAGCGGTAGCAGATGAGGCATAGGATAGGGAGACGAATGCCAGGTTGAGATTAATATTCAGATTTGAATTTTTAGTGAGCTTTGGATTTTCACAATATTACACAAGCCATAGAAAGCATTATTATCGCTTGATAAAACATTTTTTTCATAGTGTTACATTAACTTGGCAATATTCAAGTTCTAATAATGGACTAACAATGGACTTTTCCATCTGCAGATTATACTGAATGGCCAGCGGAGGCAGTATTGCAGAGGAGAATCTCTCTGCGTTGCTGAGAAAAAAAAGAAAATCCAATCATCAGCTTTGCAAGCCTCTTTCAATTTATATGGTAAGTCGCACATTTGAGACTTATACATTTGTTTGAATGTGTGGTGTTGATCATAACATTCTGGAGTTCTCCATAGGTTAACTAATAGTGATGTGCTAAAATGAAGATGTTAGAATCTGTTAGTCCTAGTTTTTATGATTCCCAATAAATGTAGCATAAACCTTCCTCCCTTAATTTATCTGACCACTGAATTGCTATTGGTGTACCATAATCTACAAGAATTCCAGTAAGAAGGGTGCACTGTCACTTGGCTGCCAAACAGATCTTTCTATCTACGTCCTCATATAGGTGCTAGAGTTGTGTAGAGAGCGGTAGCAGATGAGGCATAGGATAGGGAGACGAATGCCAGGTTGAGATTAATATTCAGATTTGAATTTTTAGTGAGCTTTGGATTTTCACAATATTACACAAGCCATAGAAAGCATTATTATCGCTTGATAAAACATTTTTTTCATAGTGTTACATTAACTTGGCAATATTCAAGTTCTAATAATGGACTAACAATGGACTTTTCCATCTGCAGATTATACTGAATGGCCAGCGGAGGCAGTATTGCAGAGGAGAATCTCTCTGCGTTGCTGAGAAAAAAAAGAAAATCCAATCATCAGCTTTGCAAGCCTCTTTCAATTTATATGGTAAGTCGCACATTTGAGACTTATACATTTGTTTGAATGTGTGGGGTTGATCATAACATTCTGGAGTTCTCCATAGGTTAACTGATAGTGATGTGCTAAAATGAAGATGTTAGAATCTGTTAGTCCTAGTTTTTATGATTCCCAATAAATGTAGCATAAACCTTCCTCCCTTAATTTATCTGACCACTGAATTGCTATTGGTGTACCATAATCTACAAGAATTCCAGTAAGAAGGGTGCACTGTCACTCGGCTGCCAAACAGATCTTTCTATCTACGTCCTCATATAGGTGCTAGAGTTGTGTAGAGAGCGGTAGCAGATGAGGCATAGGATAGGGAGACGAATGCCAGGTTGAGATTAATATTCAGATTTGAATTTTTAGTGAGCTTTGGATTTTCACAATATTACACAAGCCATAGAAAGCATTATTATCGCTTGATAAAACATTTTTTTCATAGTTTTACATTAACTTGGCAATAATCAAGTTCTAATAATGGACTAACAGTGGACTTTTCCATCTGCAGATTATACTGAATGGCCAGCGGAGGCAGTATTGCAGAGGAGAATCTCTCTGCGTTGCTGAGAAAAAAAAGAAAATCCATTCATCAGCTTTGCAAGCCTCTTTCAATTTATATGGTAAGTCGCACATTTGAGACTTATACATTTGTTTGAATGTGTGGGGTTGATCATAACATTCTGGAGTTCTCCATAGGTTAACTGATAGGGATGTGCTAAAATGAAGATGTTAGAATCTGTTAGTCCTAGTTTTTATGATTCCCAATAAATGTAGCATAAACCTTCCTCCCTTAATTTATCAGACCACTGAATTGCTATTGGTGTACCATAACCCACAAGAATTCCAGTAAGAAGGGTGCACTGTCACTTGGCTGCCAAACAGATCTTTCTATCTACATCCTCATATAGGTGCTAGAGTTGTGTAGAGAGCGGTAGCAAATGAGGCATAGGATTGGGAGACGAATGCCAGGTTGAGATTAATATTCAGATTTGAATTTTTAGTGAGCTTTAAATTTTCACAATATTACACAAGCCATAGAAAGCATTATTATTGCTTGATAAAACATTTTTCTCATAGTGTTGCATTAACTTGGCAATATTCAAGTTCTAATAATGGACTAACAGTGGACTTTTCCATCTGCAGATTATACTGAATGGCCAGCGGAGGCAGTATTGCAGAGGAGAATCTCTCTGCGTCCCTGGAAAAAACAAAAGAAAACCCATTCATCAGCTTTGCAAGCCTCTTTCAATTTATATGGTAAGTCACACATTTGAGACTTATACATTTGATTGAATGTGTGGGGTTGATCATAACATTCTGGAGTTCTCCATAGGTTAACTGATAGGGATGTGCTAAAATGAAGATGTTAGAACCTTTTAGTCCTAGTTTTTATGATTCCCAAAAAATGTAGCATAAACCTTCCTCCCTTAATTTATCTGACAACTGAATTGCTATTGGTGTACCATAATCTACAAGAATTCCAGTAAGAAGGGTGCACTGTCACTTGGCTGCCAAACAGATCTTTCTATCTACGTCCTCATATAGGTGCTAGAGTTGTGTAGAGAGCGGTAGCAGATGAGGCATAGGATAGGGAGACGAATGCCAGGTTGAGATTAATATTCAGATTTGAATTTTTAGTGAGCTTTGGATTTTCACAATATTACACAAGCCATAGAAAGCATTATTATCGCTTGATAAAACATTTTTTTCATAGTGTTACATTAACTTGGCAATATTCAAGTTCTAATAATGGACTAACAATGGACTTTTCCATCTGCAGATTATACTGAATGGCCAGCGGAGGCAGTATTGCAGAGGAGAATCTCTCTGCGTTGCTGAGAAAAAAAAGAAAATCCAATCATCAGCTTTGCAAGCCTCTTTCAATTTATATGGTAAGTCGCACATTTGAGACTTATACATTTGTTTGAATGTGTGGGGTTGATCATAACATTCTGGAGTTCTCCATAGGTTAACTGATAGTGATGTGCTAAAATGAAGATGTTAGAATCTGTTAGTCCTAGTTTTTATGATTCCCAATAAATGTAGCATAAACCTTCCTCCCTTAATTTATCTGACCACTGAATTGCTATTGGTGTACCATAATCTACAAGAATTCCAGTAAGAAGGGTGCACTGTCACTTGGCTGCCAAACAGATCTTTCTATCTACGTCCTCATATAGGTGCTAGAGTTGTGTAGAGAGCGGTAGCAGATGAGGCATAGGATAGGGAGACGAATGCCAGGTTGAGATTAATATTCAGATTTGAATTTTTAGTGAGCTTTGGATTTTCACAATATTACACAAGCCATGGAAAGCATTATTATCGCTTGATAAAACATTTTTTTCATAGTTTTACATTAACTTGGCAATAATCAAGTTCTAATAATGGACTAACAGTGGACTTTTCCATCTGCAGATTATACTGAATGGCCAGCGGAGGCAGTATTGCAGAGGAGAATCTCTCTGCGTTGCTGAGAAAAAAAAAGAAAATCCAATCATCAGCTTTGCAAGCCTCTTTCAATTTATATGGTAAGTCACACATTTGAGACTTATATATTTGTTTGAAGGTGTGGGGTTAACCATAACATTCTGGAGTTCTCCATAGGTTAACTGATAGGGATGTGCTAAAATGAAGATGTTAGATTCTGTTAGTCCTAGTTTTTATGATTCCCAATAGCTGTAGCATAAACCTTCCTCCCTTAATTTATCTGACCACTGAATTGCTATTGGTGTACCATAATCCACAAGAATTCCAGTAAGAAGGGTGCACTGTCACTTGGCTGCCAAACAGATCTTTCTATCTACGTCCTCCTATAGGTGCTAGAGTTGTGTAGAGAGCGGTAGCAAATGAGGCATAGGATTGGGAGACGAATGCCAGGTTGAGATTAATGTTCAGATTTGAATTTTTAGTGAGCTTTGGATTTTGACAATATTACACAAGCCATAGAAAGCATTATTATCGCTTGATAAAACATTTTTCTCATAGTGTTGCATTAACTTGGCAATATTCAAGTTCTAATAATGGACTAACAGTGGACTTTTCCACCTGCAGATTATACTGAATGGCCAGCGGAGGCAGTATTGCAGAGGAGAATCTCTCTGCATTGCTGGGAAAAAAAAGAATCCAATTATCAGCTTTGCAAGCCTCTTTCAATTTATATGGTAAGTCACACATTTGAGACTTATACATTTGTTTGAATGTGTGGGGTTGATCATAACATTCTGGAGTTCTCCATAGGTTAACTGATAGTGATGTGCTAAAATGAAGATGTTAGAATCTGTTAGTCCTAGTTTTTATGATTCCCAATAAATGTAGCATAAACCTTCCTCCCTTAATTTATCTGACCACTGAATTGCTATTGGTGTACCATAATCTACAAGAATTCCAGTAAGAAGGGTGCACTGTCACTTGGCTGCCAAACAGATCTTTCTATCTACGTCCTCATATAGGTGCTAGAGTTGTGTAGAGAGCAGTAGCAGATGAGGCATAGGATAGGGAGACGAATGCCAGGTTGAGATTATTCAGATTTGAATTTTTTATGAGCTTTGGATTTTCACAATATTACACAAGCCATAGAAAGCATTATTATCGCTTGATAAAACATTTTCTTCATAGTGTTGCATTAACTTGGCAATATTCAAGTTCTAATAATGGACTAACAGTGGACTTTTCCATCTGCAGATTATACTGAATGGCCAGCGGAGGCAGTATTGTAGAGGAGAATATCTCTGCGTTGCTGAGAAAAAAAAGAAAACCCATTCATCAGCTTTGCAAGCCTCTTTCAATTTATATGGTAAGTCACACATTTGAGACTTATACATTTGTTTGAATGTGTAGGGTTGATCATAACATTCTGGAGTTCTCCATAGGTTAACTAATAGGGATGTGCTAAAATGAAGATGTTAGAATCTGTTAGTCCTAGTTTTTATGATTCCCAATAACTGTAGCATAAACCTTCCACCCTTAATATATCAGACCACTGAATTGCTATTGGTGTACCATAACCCACAAGAATTCCAGTAAGAAGGGTGTACTGTCACTTGGCTGCCAAACAGATCTTTCTATCTACATCCTCATATAGGTGCTAGAGTTGTGTAGAGAGCGGTAGCAAATGAGGCATAGGATTGGGAGACGAATGCCAGGTTGAGATTAATGTTCAGATTTGAATTTTTAGTGAGCTTTGGATTTTGACAATATTACACAAGCCATAGAAAGCATTATTATCGCTTGATAAAACATTTTTCTCATAGTGTTGCATTAACTTGGCAATATTCAAGTTCTAATAATGGACTAACAGTGGACTTTCGCATCTGCAGATTATACTGAATGGCCAGCGGAGGCAGTATTGCAGAGGAGAAACTCTCTGCATTGCTGGGAAAAAAAAGAATCCAATTATCAGCTTTGCAAGCCTCTTTCAATTTATATGGTAAGTCACACATTTGAGACTTATACATTTGTTTGAATGTGTGGGGTTGATCATAACATTCTGGAGTTCTCCATAGGTTAACTGATAGTGATGTGCTAAAATGAAGATGTTAGAATCTGTTAGTCCTAGTTTTTATGATTCCCAATAAATGTAGCATAAACCTTCCTCCCTTAATTTATCTGACCACTGAATTGCTATTGGTGTACCATAATCTACAAGAATTCCAGTAAGAAGGGTGCACTGTCACTTGGCTGCCAAACAGATCTTTCTATCTACGTCCTCATATAGGTGCTAGAGTTGTGTAGAGAGCAGTAGCAGATGAGGCATAGGATAGGGAGACGAATGCCAGGTTGAGATTATTCAGATTTGAATTTTTTATGAGCTTTGGATTTTCACAATATTACACAAGCCATAGAAAGCATTATTATCGCTTGATAAAACATTTTCTTCATAGTGTTGCATTAACTTGGCAATATTCAAGTTCTAATAATGGACTAACAGTGGACTTTTCCATCTGCAGATTATACTGAATGGCCAGCGGAGGCAGTATTGCAGAGGAGAATATCTCTGCGTTGCTGAGAAAAAAAAGAAAACCCATTCATCAGCTTTGCAAGCCTCTTTCAATTTATATGGTAAGTCACACATTTGAGACTTATACCTTTGTTTGAATGTGTAGGGTTGATCATAACATTCTGGAGTTCTCCATAGGTTAACTAATAGGGATGTGCTAAAATGAAGATGTTAGAATCTGTTAGTCCTAGTTTTTATGATTCCCAATAACTGTAGCATAAACCTTCCACCCTTAATATATCAGACCACTGAATTGCTATTGGTGTACCATAACCCACAAGAATTCCAGTAAGAAGGGTGCACTGTCACTTGGCTGCCAAACAGATCTTTCTATCTACATCCTCATATAGGTGCTAGAGTTGTGTAGAGAGCGGTAGCAAATGAGGCATAGGATTGGGAGACGAATGCCAGGTTGAGATTAATATTCAGATTTGAATTTTTAGTGAGCTTTAAATTTTCACAATATTACACAAGCCATAGAAAGCATTATTATTGCTTGATAAAACATTTTTCTCATAGTGTTGCATTAACTTGGCAATATTCAAGTTCTAATAATGGACTAACAGTGGACTTTTCCATCTGCAGATTATACTGAATGGCCAGCGGAGGCAGTATTGCAGAGGAGAATCTCTCTGCGTCCCTGGAAAAAACAAAAGAAAACCCATTCATCAGCTTTGCAAGCCTCTTTCAATTTATATGGTAAGTCACACATTTGAGACTTATACATTTGATTGAATGTGTGGGGTTGATCATAACATTCTGGAGTTCTCCATAGGTTAACTGATAGGGATGTGCTAAAATGAAGATGTTAGAACCTGTTAGTCCTAGTTTTTATGATTCCCAAAAAATGTAGCATAAACCTTCCTCCCTTAATTTATCTGACAACTGAATTGCTATTGGTGTACCATAATCTACAAGAATTCCAGTAAGAAGGGTGCACTGTCACTTGGCTGCCAAACAGATCTTTCTATCTACGTCCTCATATAGGTGCTAGAGTTGTGTAGAGAGCGGTAGCAGATGAGGCATAGGATAGGGAGACGAATGCCAGGTTGAGATTAATATTCAGATTTGAATTTTTAGTGAGCTTTGGATTTTCACAATATTACACAAGCCATAGAAAGCATTATTATCGCTTGATAAAACACTTTTTTCATAGTGTTACATTAACTTGGCAATATTCAAGTTCTAATAATGGACTAACAATGGACTTTTCCATCTGCAGATTATACTGAATGGCCAGCGGAGGCAGTATTGCAGAGGAGAATCTCTCTGCGTTGCTGAGAAAAAAAAAGAAAATCCAATCATCAGCTTTGCAAGCCTCTTTCAATTTATATGGTAAGTCACACATTTGAGACTTATATATTTGTTTGAAGGTGTGGGGTTAATCATAACATTCTGGAGTTCTCCATAGGTTAACTGATAGGGATGTGCTAAAATGAAGATGTTAGATTCTGTTAGTCCTAGTTTTTATGATTCCCAATAGCTGTAGCATAAACCTTCCTCCCTTAATTTATCTGACCACTGAATTGCTATTGGTGTACCATAATCCACAAGAATTCCAGTAAGAAGGGTGCACTGTCACTTGGCTGCCAAACAGATCTTTCTATCTACGTCCTCCTATAGGTGCTAGAGTTGTGTAGAGAGCGGTAGCAAATGAGGCATAGGATTGGGAGACGAATGCCAGGTTGAGATTAATGTTCAGAATTGAATTTTTAGTGAGCTTTGGATTTTGACAATATTACACAAGCCATAGAAAGCATTATTATCGCTTGATAAAACATTTTTCTCATAGTGTTGCATTAACTTGGCAATATTCAAGTTCTAATAATGGACTAACAGTGGACTTTTCCATCTGCAGATTATACTGAATGGCCAGCGGAGGCAGTATTGCAGAGGAGAATATCTCTGCGTTGCTGAGAAAAAAAAGAAAACCCATTCATCAGCTTTGCAAGCCTCTTTCAATTTATATGGTAAGTCACACATTTGAGACTTATACCTTTGTTTGAATGTGTAGGGTTGATCATAACATTCTGGAATTCTCCATAGGTTAACTAATAGGGATGTGCTAAAATGAAGATGTTAGAATCTGTTAGTCCTAGTTTTTATGATTCCCAATAACTGTAGCATAAACCTTCCACCCTTAATATATCAGACCACTGAATTGCTATTGGTGTACCATAATCCACAAGAATTCCAGTAAGAAGGGTGCACTGTCACTTGGCTGCCAAACAGATCTTTCTATCTACGTCCTCATATAGGTGCTAGAGTTGTGTAGAGAGCAGTAGCAGATGAGGCATAGGATAGGGAGACGAATGCCAGGTTGAGATTATTCAGATTTGAATTTTTTATGAGCTTTGGATTTTCACAATATTACACAAGCCATAGAAAGCATTATTATCGCTTGATAAAACATTTTCTTCATAGTGTTGCATTAACTTGGCAATATTCAAGTTCTAATAATGGACTAACAGTGGACTTTTCCATCTGCAGATTATACTGAATGGCCAGCGGAGGCAGTATTGCAGAGGAGAATATCTCTGCGTTGCTGAGAAAAAAAAGAAAACCCATTCATCAGCTTTGCAAGCCTCTTTCAATTTATATGGTAAGTCACACATTTGAGACTTATACCTTTGTTTGAATGTGTAGGGTTGATCATAACATTCTGGAGTTCTCCATAGGTTAACTAATAGGGATGTGCTAAAATGAAGATGTTAGAATCTGTTAGTCCTAGTTTTTATGATTCCCAATAACTGTAGCATAAACCTTCCACCCTTAATATATCAGACCACTGAATTGCTATTGGTGTACCATAACCCACAAGAATTCCAGTAAGAAGGGTGCACTGTCACTTGGCTGCCAAACAGATCTTTCTATCTACATCCTCATATAGGTGCTAGAGTTGTGTAGAGAGCGGTAGCAAATGAGGCATAGGATTGGGAGACGAATGCCAGGTTGAGATTAATATTCAGATTTGAATTTTTAGTGAGCTTTAAATTTTCACAATATTACACAAGCCATAGAAAGCATTATTATTGCTTGATAAAACATTTTTCTCATAGTGTTGCATTAACTTGGCAATATTCAAGTTCTAATAATGGACTAACAGTGGACTTTTCCATCTGCAGATTATACTGAATGGCCAGCGGAGGCAGTATTGCAGAGGAGAATCTCTCTGCGTCCCTGGAAAAAACAAAAGAAAACCCATTCATCAGCTTTGCAAGCCTCTTTCAATTTATATGGTAAGTCACACATTTGAGACTTATACATTTGATTGAATGTGTGGGGTTGATCATAACATTCTGGAGTTCTCCATAGGTTAACTGATAGGGATGTGCTAAAATGAAGATGTTAGAACCTGTTAGTCCTAGTTTTTATGATTCCCAAAAAATGTAGCATAAACCTTCCTCCCTTAATTTATCTGACAACTGAATTGCTATTGGTGTACCATAATCTACAAGAATTCCAGTAAGAAGGGTGCACTGTCACTTGGCTGCCAAACAGATCTTTCTATCTACGTCCTCATATAGGTGCTAGAGTTGTGTAGAGAGCGGTAGCAGATGAGGCATAGGATAGGGAGACGAATGCCAGGTTGAGATTAATATTCAGATTTGAATTTTTAGTGAGCTTTGGATTTTCACAATATTACACAAGCCATAGAAAGCATTATTATCGCTTGATAAAACACTTTTTTCATAGTGTTACATTAACTTGGCAATATTCAAGTTCTAATAATGGACTAACAATGGACTTTTCCATCTGCAGATTATACTGAATGGCCAGCGGAGGCAGTATTGCAGAGGAGAATCTCTCTGCGTTGCTGAGAAAAAAAAAGAAAATCCAATCATCAGCTTTGCAAGCCTCTTTCAATTCATATGGTAAGTCACACATTTGAGACTTATATATTTGTTTGAAGGTGTGGGGTTAATCATAACATTCTGGAGTTCTCCATAGGTTAACTGATAGGGATGTGCTAAAATGAAGATGTTAGATTCTGTTAGTCCTAGTTTTTATGATTCCCAATAGCTGTAGCATAAACCTTCCTCCCTTAATTTATCTGACCACTGAATTGCTATTGGTGTACCATAATCCACAAGAATTCCAGTAAGAAGGGTGCACTGTCACTTGGCTGCCAAACAGATCTTTCTATCTACGTCCTCCTATAGGTGCTAGAGTTGTGTAGAGAGCGGTAGCAAATGAGGCATAGGATTGGGAGACGAATGCCAGGTTGAGATTAATGTTCAGAATTGAATTTTTAGTGAGCTTTGGATTTTGACAATATTACACAAGCCATAGAAAGCATTATTATCGCTTGATAAAACATTTTTCTCATAGTGTTGCATTAACTTGGCAATATTCAAGTTCTAATAATGGACTAACAGTGGACTTTCGCATCTGCAGATTATACTGAATGGCCAGCGGAGGCAGTATTGCAGAGGAGAAACTCTCTGCATTGCTGGGAAAAAAAAGAATCCAATTATCAGCTTTGCAAGCCTCTTTCAATTTATATGGTAAGTCACACATTTGAGACTTATACATTTGTTTGAATGTGTGGGGTTGATCATAACATTCTGGAGTTCTCCATAGGTTAACTGATAGTGATGTGCTAAAATGAAGATGTTAGAATCTGTTAGTCCTAGTTTTTATGATTCCCAATAAATGTAGCATAAACCTTCCTCCCTTAATTTATCTGACCACTGAATTGCTATTGGTGTACCATAATCTACAAGAATTCCAGTAAGAAGGGTGCACTGTCACTTGGCTGCCAAACAGATCTTTCTATCTACGTCCTCATATAGGTGCTAGAGTTGTGTAGAGAGCAGTAGCAGATGAGGCATAGGATAGGGAGACGAATGCCAGGTTGAGATTATTCAGATTTGAATTTTTTATGAGCTTTGGATTTTCACAATATTACACAAGCCATAGAAAGCATTATTATCGCTTGATAAAACATTTTCTTCATAGTGTTGCATTAACTTGGCAATATTCAAGTTCTAATAATGGACTAACAGTGGACTTTTCCATCTGCAGATTATACTGAATGGCCAGCGGAGGCAGTATTGCAGAGGAGAATATCTCTGCGTTGCTGAGAAAAAAAAGAAAACCCATTCATCAGCTTTGCAAGCCTCTTTCAATTTATATGGTAAGTCACACATTTGAGACTTATACATTTGTTTGAATGTGTAGGGTTGATCATAACATTCTGGAGTTCTCCATAGGTTAACTAATAGGGATGTGCTAAAATGAAGATGTTAGAATCTGTTAGTCCTAGTTTTTATGATTCCCAATAACTGTAGCATAAACCTTCCACCCTTAATATATCAGACCACTGAATTGCTATTGGTGTACCATAACCCACAAGAATTCCAGTAAGAAGGGTGCACTGTCACTTGGCTGCCAAACAGATCTTTCTATCTACGTCCTCATATAGGTGCTAGAGTTGTGTAGAGAGCGGTAGCAAATGAGGCATAGGATTGGGAGACGAATGCCAGGTTGAGATTAATATTCAGATTTGAATTTTTAGTGAGCTTTAAATTTTCACAATATTACACAAGCCATAGAAAGCATTATTATTGCTTGATAAAACATTTTTCTCATAGTGTTGCATTAACTTGGCAATATTCAAGTTCTAATAATGGACTAACAGTGGACTTTTCCATCTGCAGATTATACTGAATGGCCAGCGGAGGCAGTATTGCAGAGGAGAATCTCTCTGCGTCCCTGGAAAAAACAAAAGAAAACCCATTCATCAGCTTTGCAAGCCTCTTTCAATTTATATGGTAAGTCACACATTTGAGACTTATACATTTGATTGAATGTGTGGGGTTGATCATAACATTCTGGAGTTCTCCGTAGGTTAACTGATAGGGATGTGCTAAAATGAAGATGTTAGAACCTGTTAGTCCTAGTTTTTATGATTCCCAAAAAATGTAGCATAAACCTTCCTCCCTTAATTTATCTGACAACTGAATTGCTATTGGTGTACCATAATCTACAAGAATTCCAGTAAGAAGGGTGCACTGTCACTTGGCTGCCAAACAGATCTTTCTATCTACGTCCTCATATAGGTGCTAGAGTTGTGTAGAGAGCGGTAGCAGATGAGGCATAGGATAGGGAGACGAATGCCAGGTTGAGATTAATATTCAGATTTGAATTTTTAGTGAGCTTTGGATTTTCACAATATTACACAAGCCATAGAAAGCATTATTATCGCTTGATAAAACACTTTTTTCATAGTGTTACATTAACTTGGCAATATTCAAGTTCTAATAATGGACTAACAATGGACTTTTCCATCTGCAGATTATACTGAATGGCCAGCGGAGGCAGTATTGCAGAGGAGAATCTCTCTGCGTTGCTGAGAAAAAAAAGAAAATCCAATCATCAGCTTTGCAAGCCTCTTTCAATTTATATGGTAAGTCGCACATTTGAGACTTATACATTTGTTTGAATGTGTGGGGTTGATCATAACATTCTGGAGTTCTCCATAGGTTAACTGATAGTGATGTGCTAAAATGAAGATGTTAGAATCTGTTAGTCCTAGTTTTTATGATTCCCAATAAATGTAGCATAAACCTTCCTCCCTTAATTTATCTGACCACTGAATTGCTATTGGTGTACCATAATCTACAAGAATTCCAGTAAGAAGGGTGCACTGTCACTTGGCTGCCAAACAGATCTTTCTATCTACGTCCTCATATAGGTGCTAGAGTTGTGTAGAGAGCGGTAGCAGATGAGGCATAGGATAGGGAGACGAATGCCAGGTTGAGATTAATATTCAGATTTGAATTTTTAGTGAGCTTTGGATTTTCACAATATTACACAAGCCATAGAAAGCATTATTATCGCTTGATAAAACATTTTTTTCATAGTTTTACATTAACTTGGCAATATTCAAGTTCTAATAATGGACTAACAGTGGACTTTTCCATCTGCAGATTATACTGAATGGCCAGCGGAGGCAGTATTGCAGAGGAGAATCTCTCTGCGTTGCTGAGAAAAAAAAAGAAAATCCAATCATCAGCTTTGCAAGCCTCTTTCAATTTATATGGTAAGTCACACATTTGAGACTTATATATTTGTTTGAAGGTGTGGGGTTAATCATAACATTCTGGAGTTCTCCATAGGTTAACTGATAGGGATGTGCTAAAATGAAGATGTTAGATTCTGTTAGTCCTAGTTTTTATGATTCCCAATAGCTGTAGCATAAACCTTCCTCCCTTAATTTATCTGACCACTGAATTGCTATTGGTGTACCATAATCCACAAGAATTCCAGTAAGAAGGGTGCACTGTCACTTGGCTGCCAAACAGATCTTTCTATCTACGTCCTCCTATAGGTGCTAGAGTTGTGTAGAGAGCGGTAGCAAATGAGGCATAGGATTGGGAGACGAATGCCAGGTTGAGATTAATGTTCAGATTTGAATTTTTAGTGAGCTTTGGATTTTGACAATATTACACAAGCCATAGAAAGCATTATTATCGCTTGATAAAACATTTTTCTCATAGTGTTGCATTAACTTGGCAATATTCAAGTTCTAATAATGGACTAACAGTGGACTTTCGCATCTGCAGATTATACTGAATGGCCAGCGGAGGCAGTATTGCAGAGGAGAAACTCTCTGCATTGCTGGGAAAAAAAAGAATCCAATTATCAGCTTTGCAAGCCTCTTTCAATTTATATGGTAAGTCACACATTTGAGACTTATACATTTGTTTGAATGTGTGGGGTTGATCATAACATTCTGGAGTTCTCCATAGGTTAACTGATAGTGATGTGCTAAAATGAAGATGTTAGAATCTGTTAGTCCTAGTTTTTATGATTCCCAATAAATGTAGCATAAACCTTCCTCCCTTAATTTATCTGACCACTGAATTGCTATTGGTGTACCATAATCTACAAGAATTCCAGTAAGAAGGGTGCACTGTCACTTGGCTGCCAAACAGATCTTTCTATCTACGTCCTCATATAGGTGCTAGAGTTGTGTAGAGAGCAGTAGCAGATGAGGCATAGGATAGGGAGACGAATGCCAGGTTGAGATTATTCAGATTTGAATTTTTTATGAGCTTTGGATTTTCACAATATTACACAAGCCATAGAAAGCATTATTATCGCTTGATAAAACATTTTCTTCATAGTGTTGCATTACCTTGGCAATATTCAAGTTCTAATAATGGACTAACAGTGGACTTTTCCATCTGCAGATTATACTGAATGGCCAGCGGAGGCAGTATTGCAGAGGAGAATATCTCTGCGTTGCTGAGAAAAAAAAGAAAACCCATTCATCAGCTTTGCAAGCCTCTTTCAATTTATATGGTAAGTCACACATTTGAGACTTATACATTTGTTTGAATGTGTAGGGTTGATCATAACATTCTGGAGTTCTCCATAGGTTAACTAATAGGGATGTGCTAAAATGAAGATGTTAGAATCTGTTAGTCCTAGTTTTTATGATTCCCAATAACTGTAGCATAAACCTTCCACCCTTAATATATCAGACCACTGAATTGCTATTGGTGTACCATAACCCACAAGAATTCCAGTAAGAAGGGTGCACTGTCACTTGGCTGCCAAACAGATCTTTCTATCTACATCCTCATATAGGTGCTAGAGTTGTGTAGAGAGCGGTAGCAAATGAGGCATAGGATTGGGAGACGAATGCCAGGTTGAGATTAATGTTCAGATTTGAATTTTTAGTGAGCTTTGGATTTTGACAATATTACACAAGCCATAGAAAGCATTATTATCGCTTGATAAAACATTTTTCTCATAGTGTTGCATTAACTTGGCAATATTCAAGTTCTAATAATGGACTAACAGTGGACTTTCGCATCTGCAGATTATACTGAATGGCCAGCGGAGGCAGTATTGCAGAGGAGAAACTCTCTGCATTGCTGGGAAAAAAAAGAATCCAATTATCAGCTTTGCAAGCCTCTTTCAATTTATATGGTAAGTCACACATTTGAGACTTATACATTTGTTTGAATGTGTGGGGTTGATCATAACATTCTGGAGTTCTCCATAGGTTAACTGATAGTGATGTGCTAAAATGAAGATGTTAGAATCTGTTAGTCCTAGTTTTTATGATTCCCAATAAATGTAGCATAAACCTTCCTCCCTTAATTTATCTGACCACTGAATTGCTATTGGTGTACCATAATCTACAAGAATTCCAGTAAGAAGGGTGCACTGTCACTTGGCTGCCAAACAGATCTTTCTATCTACGTCCTCATATAGGTGCTAGAGTTGTGTAGAGAGCAGTAGCAGATGAGGCATAGGATAGGGAGACGAATGCCAGGTTGAGATTATTCAGATTTGAATTTTTTATGAGCTTTGGATTTTCACAATATTACACAAGCCATAGAAAGCATTATTATCGCTTGATAAAACATTTTCTTCATAGTGTTGCATTAACTTGGCAATATTCAAGTTCTAATAATGGACTAACAGTGGACTTTTCCATCTGCAGATTATACTGAATGGCCAGCGGAGGCAGTATTGCAGAGGAGAATATCTCTGCGTTGCTGAGAAAAAAAAGAAAACCCATTCATCAGCTTTGCAAGCCTCTTTCAATTTATATGGTAAGTCACACATTTAAAACTTATACCTTTGTTTGAATGTGTAGGGTTGATCATAACATTCTGGAGTTCTCCATAGGTTAACTAATAGGGATGTGCTAAAACGAAGATGTTAGAATCTGTTAGTCCTAGTTTTTATGATTCCCAATAACTGTAGCATAAACCTTCCACCCTTAATATATCAGACCACTGAATTGCTATTGGTGTACCATAACCCACAAGAATTCCAGTAAGAAGGGTGCACTGTCACTTGGCTGCCAAACAGATCTTTCTATCTACATCCTCATATAGGTGCTAGAGTTGTGTAGAGAGCGGTAGCAAATGAGGCATAGGATTGGGAGACGAATGCCAGGTTGAGATTAATATTCAGATTTGAATTTTTAGTGAGCTTTAAATTTTCACAATATTACACAAGCCATAGAAAGCATTATTATTGCTTGATAAAACATTTTTCTCATAGTGTTGCATTAACTTGGCAATATTCAAGTTCTAATAATGGACTAACAGTGGACTTTTCCATCTGCAGATTATACTGAATGGCCAGCGGAGGCAGTATTGCAGAGGAGAATCTCTCTGCGTCCCTGGAAAAAACAAAAGAAAACCCATTCATCAGCTTTGCAAGCCTCTTTCAATTTATATGGTAAGTCACACATTTGAGACTTATACATTTGATTGAATGTGTGGGGTTGATCATAACATTCTGGAGTTCTCCATAGGTTAACTGATAGGGATGTGCTAAAATGAAGATGTTAGAACCTGTTAGTCCTAGTTTTTATGATTCCCAAAAAATGTAGCATAAACCTTCCTCCCTTAATTTATCTGACAACTGAATTGCTATTGGTGTACCATAATCTACAAGAATTCCAGTAAGAAGGGTGCACTGTCACTTGGCTGCCAAACAGATCTTTCTATCTACGTCCTCATATAGGTGCTAGAGTTGTGTAGAGAGCGGTAGCAGATGAGGCATAGGATAGGGAGACGAATGCCAGGTTGAGATTAATATTCAGATTTGAATTTTTAGTGAGCTTTGGATTTTCACAATATTACACAAGCCATAGAAAGCATTATTATCGCTTGATAAAACACTTTTTTCATAGTGTTACATTAACTTGGCAATATTCAAGTTCTAATAATGGACTAACAATGGACTTTTCCATCTGCAGATTATACTGAATGGCCAGCGGAGGCAGTATTGCAGAGGAGAATCTCTCTGCGTTGCTGAGAAAAAAAAAGAAAATCCAATCATCAGCTTTGCAAGCCTCTTTCAATTTATATGGTAAGTCACACATTTGAGACTTATATATTTGTTTGAAGGTGTGGGGTTAATCATAACATTCTGGAGTTCTCCATAGGTTAACTGATAGGGATGTGCTAAAATGAAGATGTTAGATTCTGTTAGTCCTAGTTTTTATGATTCCCAATAGCTGTAGCATAAACCTTCCTCCCTTAATTTATCTGACCACTGAATTGCTATTGGTGTACCATAATCCACAAGAATTCCAGTAAGAAGGGTGCACTGTCACTTGGCTGCCAAACAGATCTTTCTATCTACGTCCTCCTATAGGTGCTAGAGTTGTGTAGAGAGCGGTAGCAAATGAGGCATAGGATTGGGAGACGAATGCCAGGTTGAGATTAATGTTCAGAATTGAATTTTTAGTGAGCTTTGGATTTTGACAATATTACACAAGCCATAGAAAGCATTATTATCGCTTGATAAAACATTTTTCTCATAGTGTTGCATTAACTTGGCAATATTCAAGTTCTAATAATGGACTAACAGTGGACTTTCGCATCTGCAGATTATACTGAATGGCCAGCGGAGGCAGTATTGCAGAGGAGAAACTCTCTGCATTGCTGGGAAAAAAAAGAATCCAATTATCAGCTTTGCAAGCCTCTTTCAATTTATATGGTAAGTCACACATTTGAGACTTATACATTTGTTTGAATGTGTGGGGTTGATCATAACATTCTGGAGTTCTCCATAGGTTAACTGATAGTGATGTGCTAAAATGAAGATGTTAGAATCTGTTAGTCCTAGTTTTTATGATTCCCAATAAATGTAGCATAAACCTTCCTCCCTTAATTTATCTGACCACTGAATTGCTATTGGTGTACCATAATCTACAAGAATTCCAGTAAGAAGGGTGCACTGTCACTTGGCTGCCAAACAGATCTTTCTATCTACGTCCTCATATAGGTGCTAGAGTTGTGTAGAGAGCAGTAGCAGATGAGGCATAGGATAGGGAGACGAATGCCAGGTTGAGATTATTCAGATTTGAATTTTTTATGAGCTTTGGATTTTCACAATATTACACAAGCCATAGAAAGCATTATTATCGCTTGATAAAACATTTTCTTCATAGTGTTGCATTAACTTGGCAATATTCAAGTTCTAATAATGGACTAACAGTGGACTTTTCCATCTGCAGATTATACTGAATGGCCAGCGGAGGCAGTATTGCAGAGGAGAATATCTCTGCGTTGCTGAGAAAAAAAAGAAAACCCATTCATCAGCTTTGCAAGCCTCTTTCAATTTATATGGTAAGTCACACATTTGAGACTTATACATTTGTTTGAATGTGTAGGGTTGATCATAACATTCTGGAGTTCTCCATAGGTTAACTAATAGGGATGTGCTAAAATGAAGATGTTAGAATCTGTTAGTCCTAGTTTTTATGATTCCCAATAACTGTAGCATAAACCTTCCACCCTTAATATATCAGACCACTGAATTGCTATTGGTGTACCATAACCCACAAGAATTCCAGTAAGAAGGGTGCACTGTCACTTGGCTGCCAAACAGATCTTTCTATCTACATCCTCATATAGGTGCTAGAGTTGTGTAGAGAGCGGTAGCAAATGAGGCATAGGATTGGGAGACGAATGCCAGGTTGAGATTAATATTCAGATTTGAATTTTTAGTGAGCTTTAAATTTTCACAATATTACACAAGCCATAGAAAGCATTATTATTGCTTGATAAAACATTTTTCTCATAGTGTTGCATTAACTTGGCAATATTCAAGTTCTAATAATGGACTAACAGTGGACTTTTCCATCTGCAGATTATACTGAATGGCCAGCGGAGGCAGTATTGCAGAGGAGAATCTCTCTGCGTCCCTGGAAAAAACAAAAGAAAACCCATTCATCAGCTTTGCAAGCCTCTTTCAATTTATATGGTAAGTCACACATTTGAGACTTATACATTTGATTGAATGTGTGGGGTTGATCATAACATTCTGGAGTTCTCCATAGGTTAACTGATAGGGATGTGCTAAAATGAAGATGTTAGAACCTGTTAGTCCTAGTTTTTATGATTCCCAAAAAATGTAGCATAAACCTTCCTCCCTTAATTTATCTGACAACTGAATTGCTATTGGTGTACCATAATGTACAAGAATTCCAGTAAGAAGGGTGCACTGTCACTTGGCTGCCAAACAGATCTTTCTATCTACGTCCTCATATAGGTGCTAGAGTTGTGTAGAGAGCGGTAGCAGATGAGGCATAGGATAGGGAGACGAATGCCAGGTTGAGATTAATGTTCAGAATTGAATTTTTAGTGAGCTTTGGATTTTGACAATATTACACAAGCCATAGAAAGCATTATTATCGCTTGATAAAACATTTTTCTCATAGTGTTGCATTAACTTGGCAATATTCAAGTTCTAATAATGGACTAACAGTGGACTTTCGCATCTGCAGATTATACTGAATGGCCAGCGGAGGCAGTATTGCAGAGGAGAAACTCTCTGCATTGCTGGGAAAAAAAAGAATCCAATTATCAGCTTTGCAAGCCTCTTTCAATTTATATGGTAAGTCACACATTTGAGACTTATACATTTGTTTGAATGTGTGGGGTTGATCATAACATTCTGGAGTTCTCCATAGGTTAACTGATAGTGATGTGCTAAAATGAAGATGTTAGAATCTGTTAGTCCTAGTTTTTATGCTTCCCAATAAATGTAGCATAAACCTTCCTCCCTTAATTTATCTGACCACTGAATTGCTATTGGTGTACCATAATCTACAAGAATTCCAGTAAGAAGGGTGCACTGTCACTTGGCTGCCAAACAGATCTTTCTATCTACGTCCTCATATAGGTGCTAGAGTTGTGTAGAGAGCAGTAGCAGATGAGGCATAGGATAGGGAGACGAATGCCAGGTTGAGATTATTCAGATTTGAATTTTTTATGAGCTTTGGATTTTCACAATATTACACAAGCCATAGAAAGCATTATTATCGCTTGATAAAACATTTTCTTCATAGTGTTGCATTAACTTGGCAATATTCAAGTTCTAATAATGGACTAACAGTGGACTTTTCCATCTGCAGATTATACTGAATGGCCAGCGGAGGCAGTATTGCAGAGGAGAATATCTCTGCGTTGCTGAGAAAAAAAAGAAAACCCATTCATCAGCTTTGCAAGCCTCTTTCAATTTATATGGTAAGTCACACATTTGAGACTTATACATTTGTTTGAATGTGTAGGGTTGATCATAACATTCTGGAGTTCTCCATAGGTTAACTAATAGGGATGTGCTAAAATGAAGATGTTAGAATCTGTTAGTCCTAGTTTTTATGATTCCCAATAACTGTAGCATAAACCTTCCACCCTTAATATATCAGACCACTGAATTGCTATTGGTGTACCATAACCCACAAGAATTCCAGTAAGAAGGGTGCACTGTCACTTGGCTGCCAAACAGATCTTTCTATCTACATCCTCATATAGGTGCTAGAGTTGTGTAGAGAGCGGTAGCAAATGAGGCATAGGATTGGGAGACGAATGCCAGGTTGAGATTAATATTCAGATTTGAATTTTTAGTGAGCTTTAAATTTTCACAATATTACACAAGCCATAGAAAGCATTATTATTGCTTGATAAAACATTTTTCTCATAGTGTTGCATTAACTTGGCAATATTCAAGTTCTAATAATGGACTAACAGTGGACTTTTCCATCTGCAGATTATACTGAATGGCCAGCGGAGGCAGTATTGCAGAGGAGAATCTCTCTGCGTCCCTGGAAAAAACAAAAGAAAACCCATTCATCAGCTTTGCAAGCCTCTTTCAATTTATATGGTAAGTCACACATTTGAGACTTATACATTTGATTGAATGTGTGGGGTTGATCATAACATTCTGGAGTTCTCCATAGGTTAACTGATAGGGATGTGCTAAAATGAAGATGTTAGAACCTGTTAGTCCTAGTTTTTATGATTCCCAAAAAATGTAGCATAAACCTTCCTCCCTTAATTTATCTGACAACTGAATTGCTATTGGTGTACCATAATCTACAAGAATTCCAGTAAGAAGGGTGCACTGTCACTTGGCTGCCAAACAGATCTTTCTATCTACGTCCTCATATAGGTGCTAGAGTTGTGTAGAGAGCGGTAGCAGATGAGGCATAGGATAGGGAGACGAATGCCAGGTTGAGATTAATATTCAGATTTGAATTTTTAGTGAGCTTTGGATTTTCACAATATTACACAAGCCATAGAAAGCATTATTATCGCTTGATAAAACACTTTTTTCATAGTGTTACATTAACTTGGCAATATTCAAGTTCTAATAATGGACTAACAATGGACTTTTCCATCTGCAGATTATACTGAATGGCCAGCGGAGGCAGTATTGCAGAGGAGAATCTCTCTGCGTTGCTGAGAAAAAAAAGAAAATCCAATCATCAGCTTTGCAAGCCTCTTTCAATTTATATGGTAAGTCGCACATTTGAGACTTATACATTTGTTTGAATGTGTGGGGTTGATCATAACATTCTGGAGTTCTCCATAGGTTAACTGATAGTGATGTGCTAAAATGAAGATGTTAGAATCTGTTAGTCCTAGTTTTTATGATTCCCAATAAATGTAGCATAAACCTTCCTCCCTTAATTTATCTGACCACTGAATTGCTATTGGTGTACCATAATCTACAAGAATTCCAGTAAGAAGGGTGCACTGTCACTTGGCTGCCAAACAGATCTTTCTATCTACGTCCTCATATAGGTGCTAGAGTTGTGTAGTGAGCGGTAGCAGATGAGGCATAGGATAGGGAGACGAATGCCAGGTTGAGATTAATATTCAGATTTGAATTTTTAGTGAGCTTTGGATTTTCACAATATTACACAAGCCATAGAAAGCATTATTATCGCTTGATAAAACATTTTTTTCATAGTTTTACATTAACTTGGCAATATTCAAGTTCTAATAATGGACTAACAGTGGACTTTTCCATCTGCAGATTATACTGAATGGCCAGCGGAGGCAGTATTGCAGAGGAGAATCTCTCTGCGTTGCTGAGAAAAAAAAAGAAAATCCAATCATCAGCTTTGCAAGCCTCTTTCAATTTATATGGTAAGTCACACATTTGAGACTTATATATTTGTTTGAAGGTGTGGGGTTAATCATAACATTCTGGAGTTCTCCATAGGTTAACTGATAGGGATGTGCTAAAATGAAGATGTTAGATTCTGTTAGTCCTAGTTTTTATGATTCCCAATAGCTGTAGCATAAACCTTCCTCCCTTAATTTATCTGACCACTGAATTGCTATTGGTGTACCATAATCTACAAGAATTCCAGTAAGAAGGGTGCACTGTCACTTGGCTGCCAAACAGATCTTTCTATCTACGTCCTCATATAGGTGCTAGAGTTGTGTAGAGAGCGGTAGCAAATGAGGCATAGGATTGGGAGACGAATGCCAGGTTGAGATTAATGTTCAGATTTGAATTTTTAGTGAGCTTTGGATTTTGACAATATTACACAAGCCATAGAAAGCATTATTATCGCTTGATAAAACATTTTTCTCATAGTGTTGCATTAACTTGGCAATATTCAAGTTCTAATAATGGACTAACAGTGGACTTTCGCATCTGCAGATTATACTGAATGGCCAGCGGAGGCAGTATTGCAGAGGAGAAACTCTCTGCATTGCTGGGAAAAAAAAAGAATCCAATCATCAGCTTTGCAAGCCTCTTTCAATTTATATGGTAAGTCACACATTTGAGACTTATACATTTGTTTGAATGTGTGGGGTTGATCATAACATTCTGGAGTTCTCCATAGGTTAACTGATAGTGATGTGCTAAAATGAAGATGTTAGAATCTGTTAGTCCTAGTTTTTATGATTCCCAATAAATGTAGCATAAACCTTCCTCCCTTAATTTATCTGACCACTGAATTGCTATTGGTGTACCATAATCTACAAGAATTCCAGTAAGAAGGGTGCATTGTCACTTGGCTGCCAAACAGATCTTTCTATCTACGTCCTCATATAGGTGCTAGAGTTGTGTAGAGAGCAGTAGCAGATGAGGCATAGGATAGGGAGACGAATGCCAGGTTGAGATTATTCAGATTTGAATTTTTTATGAGCTTTGGATTTTCACAATATTACACAAGCCATAGAAAGCATTATTATCGCTTGATAAAACATTTTCTTCATAGTGTTGCATTAACTTGGCAATATTCAAGTTCTAATAATGGACTAACAGTGGACTTTTCCATCTGCAGATTATACTGAATGGCCAGCGGAGGCAGTATTGCAGAGGAGAATATCTCTGCGTTGCTGAGAAAAAAAAGAAAATCCAATCATCAGCTTTGCAAGCCTCTTTCAATTTATATGGTCAGTCACACATTTGAGACTTATATATTTGTTTGAATGTGTGGGGTTGATCATAACATTCTGGAGTTCTCCATAGGTTAACTGATAGTGATGTGCAAAAATGAAGATGTTAGAATCTGTTAGTCCTCGTTTTTATGATTCCCAATAAATGTAGCATAAACCTTCCTCCCTTAATTTATCTGACCACTGAATTGCTATTGGTGTACCATAATCTACAAGAATTCCAGTAAGAAGGGTGCACTGTCACTTGGCTGCCAAACAGATCTTTCTATCTATGTCCTCATATAGGTGCTAGAGTTGTGTAGAGAGCGGTAGCAGATGAGGCATAGGATAGGGAGACGAATGCCAGGTTGAGATTATTCAGATTTGAATTTTTTATGAGCTTTGGATTTTCACAATATTACACAAGCCATAGAAAGCATTATTATCGCTTGATAAAACATTTTTTTCATAGTGTTACATTAACTTGGCAATATTCAAGTTCTAATAATGGACTAACAATGGACTTTTCCATCTGCAGATTATACTGAATGGCCAGCGGAGGCAGTATTGCAGAGGAGAATCTCTCTGCGTTGCTGAGAAAAAAAAGAAAATCCAATCATCAGCTTTGCAAGCCTCTTTCAATTTATATGGTAAGTCGCACATTTGAGACTTATACATTTGTTTGAATGTGTGGGGTTGATCATAACATTCTGGAGTTCTCCATAGGTTAACTGATAGGGATGTGCTAAAATGAAGATGTTAGAATCTGTTAGTCCTAGTTTTTATGATTCCCAATAAATGTAGCATAAACCTTCCTCCCTTAATTTATCAGACCACTGAATTGCTATTGGTGTACCATAACCCACAAGAATTCCAGTAAGAAGGGTGCACTGTCACTTGGCTGCCAAACAGATCTTTCTATCTACATCCTCATATAGGTGCTAGAGTTGTGTAGAGAGCGGTAGCAGATGAGGCATAGGATAGGGAGACGAATGCCAGGTTGAGATTAATATTCAGATTTGAATTTTTTATGAGCTTTGGATTTTCACAATATTACACAAGCCATAGAAAGCATTATTATCGCTTGATAAAACATTTTCTTCATAGTGTTGCATTAACTTGGCAATATTCAAGTTCTAATAATGGACTAACAGTGGACTTTTCCATCTGCAGATTATACTGAATGGCCAGCGGAGGCAGTATTGCAGAGGAGAATATCTCTGCGTTGCTGAGAAAAAAAAGAAAATCCAATCATCAGCTTTGCAAGCCTCTTTCAATTTATATGGTAAGTCACACATTTGAGACTTATATATTTATTTGAAGGTGTGGGGTTGATCATAACATTCTGGAGTTCTCCATAGGTTAACTGATAGTAATGTGCTAAAATGAAGATGTTAGATTCTGTTAGTCCTAGTTTTTATGATTCCCAATAGCTGTAGCATAAACCTTCCTCCCTTAATTTATCTGACCACTGAATTGCTATTGGTGTACCATAATCCACAAGAATTCCAGTAAGAAGGGTGCACTGTCACTTGGCTGCCAAACAGATCTTTCTATCTACGTCCTCATATAGGTGCTAGAGTTGTGTAGAGAGCGGTAGCAAATGAGGCATACGATAGGGAGACGAATGCCAGGTTGAGATTAATATTCAGATTTGAATTTTTAGTGAGCTTTGGATTTTCACAATATTACACAAGCCATAGAAAGCATTATTATCGCTTGATAAAACATTTTTCTCATAGTGTTGCATTAACTTGGCTATATTCAAGTTCTAATAATGGACTAACAGTGGACTTTTCCATCTGCAGATTATACTGAATGGCCAGCGGAGGCAGTATTGCAGAGGAGAATATCTCTGCGTTGCTGAGAAAAAAAAGAAAACCCATTCATCAGCTTTGCAAGCCTCTTTTAATGTATATGGTAAGTCACACATTTGAGACTTATACATTTGTTTGAATGTGTGGGGTTGATCATAACATTCTGGAGTTCTCCATAGGTTAACTAATAGGGATGTGCTAAAATGAAGATGTTAGAATCTGTTAGTCCTAGTTTTTATGATTCCCAATAGCTGTAGCATAAACCTTCCACACTTAATATATCAGACCACTGAATTGCTATTGGTGTACCATAACCCACAAGAATTCCAGTAAGAAGGGTGCACTGTCACTTGGCTGCCAAACAGATCTTTCTATCTACATCCTCATATAGGTGCTAGAGTTGTGTAGAGAGCGGTAGCAAATGAGGCATAGGATTGGGAGACGAATGCCAGGTTGAGATTAATATTCAGATTTGAATTTTTAGTGAGCTTTGGATTTTCACAATATTACACAAGCCATAGAAAGCATTATTATCGTTCGATAAAACATTTTTTTCGTAGTGTTGCATTAACTTGGCAATATTCAAGTTCTAATAATGGACTAACAGTGGACTTTTCCATCTGCAGATTATACTGAATGGCCAGCGGAGGCAGTATTGCAGAGGAGAATCTCTCTGCGTTGCTGAGAAAAAAAAGAAAATCCATTCATCAGCTTTGCAAGCCTCTTTCAATTTATATGGTAAGTCGCACATTTGAGACTTATACATTGGTTTGAATGTGTGGGGTTGATCATAACATTCTGGAGTTCTCCATAGGTTAACTGATAGGGATGTGCTAAAATGAAGATGTTAGAATCTGTTAGTCCTAGTTTTTATGATTCCCAATAAATGTAGCATAAACCTTCCTCCCTTAATTTATCAGACCACTGAATTGCTATTGGTGTACCATAACCCACAAGAATTCCAGTAAGAAGGGTGCACTGTCACTTGGCTGCCAAACAGATCTTTCTATCTACGTCCTCATATAGGTGCTAGAGTTGTGTAGAGAGCGGTAGCAAATGAGGCATAGGATTGGGAGACGAATGCCAGGTTGAGATTAATAATCAGATTTGAATTTTTAGTGAGCTTTGGATTTTCACAATATTACACAAGCCATAGAAAGCATTATTATCGTTCGATAAAACATTTTTTTCGTAGTGTTGCATTAACTTGGCAATATTCAAGTTCTAATAATGGACTAACAGTGGACTTTTCCATCTGCAGATTATACTGAATGGCCAGCGGAGGCAGTATTGCAGAGGAGAATATCTCTGCGTTGCTGAGAAAAAAAAGAAAACCCATTCATCAGCTTTGCAAGCCTCTTTCAATTTATATGGTAAGTCACACATTTGAGACTTATACATTTGTTTGAATGTGTAGGGTTGATCATAACATTCTGGAGTTCTCCATAGGTTAACTAATAGGGATGTGCTAAATTGAAGATGTTAGAATCTGTTAGTCCTAGTTTTTATGATTCCCAATAACTGTAGCATAAACCTTCCACCCTTAATATATCAGACCACTGAATTGCTATTGGTGTACCATAACCCACAAGAATTCCAGTAAGAAGGGTGCACTGTCACTTGGCTGCCAAACAGATCTTTCTATCTACATCCTCATATAGGTGCTAGAGTTGTGTAGAGAGCGGTAGCAAATGAGGCATAGGATTGGGAGACGAATGCCAGGTTGAGATTAATATTCAGATTTGAATTTTTAGTGAGCTTTAAATTTTCACAATATTACACAAGCCATAGAAAGCATTATTATTGCTTGATAAAACATTTTTCTCATAGTGTTGCATTAACTTGGCAATATTCAAGTTCTAATAATGGACTAACAGTGGACTTTTCCATCTGCAGATTATACTGAATGGCCAGCGGAGGCAGTATTGCAAAGGAGAATCTCTCTGCGTCCCTGGAAAAAAAAAAGAAAACCCATTCATCAGCTTTGCAAGCCTCTTTCAATTTATATGGTAAGTCACACATTTGAGACTTATACATTTGATTGAATGTGTGGGGTTGATCATAACATTCTGGAGTTCTCCATAGGTTAACTGATAGGGATGTGCTAAAATGAAGATGTTAGAACCTGTTAGTCCTAGTTTTTATGATTCCCAAAAAATGTAGCATAAACCTTCCTCCCTTAATTTATCTGTCAACTGAATTGCTATTGGTGTACCATAATCTACAAGAATTCCAGTAAGAAGGGTGCACTGTCACTTGGCTGCCAAACAGATCTTTCTATCTACGTCCTCATATAGGTGCTAGAGTTGTGTAGAGAGCGGTAGCAGATGAGGCATAGGATAGGGAGACGAATGCCAGGTTGAGATTAATATTCAGATTTGAATTTTTAGTGAGCTTTGGATTTTCACAATATTACACAAGCCATAGAAAGCATTATTATTGCTTGATAAAACATTTTTTTCATAGTGTTACATTAACTTGGCAATATTCAAGTTCTAATAATGGACTAACAATGGACTTTTCCATCTGCAGATTATACTGAATGGCCAGCGGAGGCAGTATTGCAGAGGAGAATCTCTCTGCGTTGCTGAGAAAAAAAAGAAAATCCAATCATCAGCTTTGCAAGCCTCTTTCAATTTATATGGTAAGTCGCACATTTGAGACTTATACATTTGTTTGAATGTGTGGGGTTGATCATAACATTCTGGAGTTCTCCATAGGTTAACTAATAGTGATGTGCTAAAATGAAGATGTTAGAATCTGTTAGTCCTAGTTTTTATGATTCCCAATAAATGTAGCATAAACCTTCCTCCCTTAATTTATCTGACCACTGAATTGCTATTGGTGTACCATAATCTACAAGAATTCCAGTAAGAAGGGTGCACTGTCACTTGGCTGCCAAACAGATCTTTCTATCTACGTCCTCATATAGGTGCTAGAGTTGTGTAGAGAGCGGTAGCAGATGAGGCATAGGATAGGGAGACGAATGCCAGGTTGAGATTAATATTCAGATTTGAATTTTTAGTGAGCTTTGGATTTTCACAATATTACACAAGCCATAGAAAGCATTATTATCGCTTGATAAAACATTTTTTTCATAGTTTTACATTAACTTGGCAATAATCAAGTTCTAATAATGGACTAACAGTGGACTTTTCCATCTGCAGATTATACTGAATGGCCAGCGGAGGCAGTATTGCAGAGGAGAATCTCTCTGCGTTGCTGAGAAAAAAAAGAAAATCCATTCATCAGCTTTGCAAGCCTCTTTCAATTTATATGGTAAGTCGCACATTTGAGACTTATACATTTGTTTGAATGTGTGGGGTTGATCATAACATTCTGGAGTTCTCCATAGGTTAACTGATAGGGATGTGCTAAAATGAAGATGTTAGAATCTGTTAGTCCTAGTTTTTTATGATTCCCAATAAATGTAGCATAAACCTTCCTCCCTTAATTTATCAGACCACTGAATTGCTATTGGTGTACCATAACCCACAAGAATTCCAGTAAGAAGGGTGCACTGTCACTTGGCTGCCAAACAGATCTTTCTATCTACGTCCTCATATAGGTGCTAGAGTTGTGTAGAGAGCGGTAGCAAATGAGGCATAGGATTGGGAGACGAATGCCAGGTTGAGATTAATATTCAGATTTGAATTTTTAGTGAGCTTTAAATTTTCACAATATTACACAAGCCATAGAAAGCATTATTATTGCTTGATAAAACATTTTTCTCATAGTGTTGCATTAACTTGGCAATATTCAAGTTCTAATAATGGACTAACAGTGGACTTTTCCATCTGCAGATTATACTGAATGGCCAGCGGAGGCAGTATTGCAGAGGAGAATCTCTCTGCGTCGCAGGAAAAAAAAAAGAAAACCCATTCATCAGCTTTGCAAGCCTCTTTCAATTTATATGGTAAGTCACACATTTGAGACTTATACATTTGATTGAATGTGTGGGGTTGATCATAACATTCTGGAGTTCTCCATAGGTTAACTGATAGGGATGTGCTAAAATGAAGATGTTAGAACCTGTTAGTCCTAGTTTTTATGATTCCCAAAAAATGTAGCATAAACCTTCCTCCCTTAATTTATCTGACAACTGAATTGCTATTGGTGTACCATAATCTACAAGAATTCCAGTAAGAAGGGTGCACTGTCACTTGGCTGCCAAACAGATCTTTCTATCTACGTCCTCATATAGGTGCTAGAGTTGTGTAGAGAGCGGTAGCAGATGAGGCATAGGATAGGGAGACGAATGCCAGGTTGAGATTAATATTCAGATTTGAATTTTTAGTGAGCTTTGGATTTTCACAATATTACACAAGCCATAGAAAGCATTATTATCGCTTGATAAAACATTTTTTTCATAGTGTTACATTAACTTGGCAATATTCAAGTTCTAATAATGGACTAACAATGGACTTTTCCATCTGCAGATTATACTGAATGGCCAGCGGAGGCAGTATTGCAGAGGAGAATCTCTCTGCGTTGCTGAGAAAAAAAAGAAAATCCAATCATCAGCTTTGCAAGCCTCTTTCAATTTATATGGTAAGTCGCACATTTGAGACTTATACATTTGTTTGAATGTGTGGGGTTGATCATAACATTCTGGAGTTCTCCATAGGTTAACTAATAGTGATGTGCTAAAATGAAGATGTTAGAATCTGTTAGTCCTAGTTTTTATGATTCCCAATAAATGTAGCATAAACCTTCCTCCCTTAATTTATCTGACCACTGAATTGCTATTGGTGTACCATAATCTACAAGAATTCCAGTAAGAAGGGTGCACTGTCACTTGGCTGCCAAACAGATCTTTCTATCTACGTCCTCATATAGGTGCTAGAGTTGTGTAGAGAGCGGTAGCAGATGAGGCATAGGATAGGGAGACGAATGCCAGGTTGAGATTAATATTCAGATTTGAATTTTTAGTGAGCTTTGGATTTTCACAATATTACACAAGCCATAGAAAGCATTATTATCGCTTGATAAAACATTTTTTTCATAGTGTTACATTAACTTGGCAATATTCAAGTTCTAATAATGGACTAACAATGGACTTTTCCATCTGCAGATTATACTGAATGGCCAGCGGAGGCAGTATTGCAGAGGAGAATCTCTCTGCGTTGCTGAGAAAAAAAAGAAAATCCAATCATCAGCTTTGCAAGCCTCTTTCAATTTATATGGTAAGTCGCACATTTGAGACTTATACATTTGTTTGAATGTGTGGGGTTGATCATAACATTCTGGAGTTCTCCATAGGTTAACTAATAGTGATGTGCTAAAATGAAGATGTTAGAATCTGTTAGTCCTAGTTTTTATGATTCCCAATAAATGTAGCATAAACCTTCCTCCCTTAATTTATCTGACCACTGAATTGCTATTGGTGTACCATAATCTACAAGAATTCCAGTAAGAAGGGTGCACTGTCACTTGGCTGCCAAACAGATCTTTCTATCTACGTCCTCATATAGGTGCTAGAGTTGTGTAGAGAGCGGTAGCAGATGAGGCATAGGATAGGGAGACGAATGCCAGGTTGAGATTAATATTCAGATTTGAATTTTTAGTGAGCTTTGGATTTTCACAATATTACACAAGCCATAGAAAGCATTATTATCGCTTGATAAAACATTTTTTTCATAGTTTTACATTAACTTGGCAATAATCAAGTTCTAATAATGGACTAACAGTGGACTTTTCCATCTGCAGATTATACTGAATGGCCAGCGGAGGCAGTATTGCAGAGGAGAATCTCTCTGCGTTGCTGAGAAAAAAAAGAAAATCCATTCATCAGCTTTGCAAGCCTCTTTCAATTTATATGGTAAGTCGCACATTTGAGACTTATACATTTGTTTGAATGTGTGGGGTTGATCATAACATTCTGGAGTTCTCCATAGGTTAACTGATAGGGATGTGCTAAAATGAAGATGTTAGAATCTGTTAGTCCTAGTTTTTTATGATTCCCAATAAATGTAGCATAAACCTTCCTCCCTTAATTTATCAGACCACTGAATTGCTATTGGTGTACCATAACCCACAAGAATTCCAGTAAGAAGGGTGCACTGTCACTTGGCTGCCAAACAGATCTTTCTATCTACGTCCTCATATAGGTGCTAGAGTTGTGTAGAGAGCGGTAGCAAATGAGGCATAGGATTGGGAGACGAATGCCAGGTTGAGATTAATATTCAGATTTGAATTTTTAGTGAGCTTTAAATTTTCACAATATTACACAAGCCATAGAAAGCATTATTATTGCTTGATAAAACATTTTTCTCATAGTGTTGCATTAACTTGGCAATATTCAAGTTCTAATAATGGACTAACAGTGGACTTTTCCATCTGCAGATTATACTGAATGGCCAGCGGAGGCAGTATTGCAGAGGAGAATCTCTCTGCGTCGCAGGAAAAAAAAAAGAAAACCCATTCATCAGCTTTGCAAGCCTCTTTCAATTTATATGGTAAGTCACACATTTGAGACTTATACATTTGATTGAATGTGTGGGGTTGATCATAACATTCTGGAGTTCTCCATAGGTTAACTGATAGGGATGTGCTAAAATGAAGATGTTAGAACCTGTTAGTCCTAGTTTTTATGATTCCCAAAAAATGTAGCATAAACCTTCCTCCCTTAATTTATCTGACAACTGAATTGCTATTGGTGTACCATAATCTACAAGAATTCCAGTAAGAAGGGTGCACTGTCACTTGGCTGCCAAACAGATCTTTCTATCTACGTCCTCATATAGGTGCTAGAGTTGTGTAGAGAGCGGTAGCAGATGAGGCATAGGATAGGGAGACGAATGCCAGGTTGAGATTAATATTCAGATTTGAATTTTTAGTGAGCTTTGGATTTTCACAATATTACACAAGCCATAGAAAGCATTATTATCGCTTGATAAAACATTTTTTTCATAGTGTTACATTAACTTGGCAATATTCAAGTTCTAATAATGGACTAACAATGGACTTTTCCATCTGCAGATTATACTGAATGGCCAGCGGAGGCAGTATTGCAGAGGAGAATCTCTCTGCGTTGCTGAGAAAAAAAAGAAAATCCAATCATCAGCTTTGCAAGCCTCTTTCAATTTATATGGTAAGTCGCACATTTGAGACTTATACATTTGTTTGAATGTGTGGGGTTGATCATAACATTCTGGAGTTCTCCATAGGTTAACTAATAGTGATGTGCTAAAATGAAGATGTTAGAATCTGTTAGTCCTAGTTTTTATGATTCCCAATAAATGTAGCATAAACCTTCCTCCCTTAATTTATCTGACCACTGAATTGCTATTGGTGTACCATAATCTACAAGAATTCCAGTAAGAAGGGTGCACTGTCACTTGGCTGCCAAACAGATCTTTCTATCTACGTCCTCATATAGGTGCTAGAGTTGTGTAGAGAGCGGTAGCAGATGAGGCATAGGATAGGGAGACGAATGCCAGGTTGAGATTAATATTCAGATTTGAATTTTTAGTGAGCTTTGGATTTTCACAATATTACACAAGCCATAGAAAGCATTATTATCGCTTGATAAAACATTTTTTTCATAGTTTTACATTAACTTGGCAATAATCAAGTTCTAATAATGGACTAACAGTGGACTTTTCCATCTGCAGATTATACTGAATGGCCAGCGGAGGCAGTATTGCAGAGGAGAATCTCTCTGCGTTGCTGAGAAAAAAAAGAAAATCCATTCATCAGCTTTGCAAGCCTCTTTCAATTTATATGGTAAGTCGCACATTTGAGACTTATACATTTGTTTGAATGTGTGGGGTTGATCATAACATTCTGGAGTTCTCCATAGGTTAACTGATAGGGATGTGCTAAAATGAAGATGTTAGAATCTGTTAGTCCTAGTTTTTTATGATTCCCAATAAATGTAGCATAAACCTTCCTCCCTTAATTTATCAGACCACTGAATTGCTATTGGTGTACCATAACCCACAAGAATTCCAGTAAGAAGGGTGCACTGTCACTTGGCTGCCAAACAGATCTTTCTATCTACGTCCTCATATAGGTGCTAGAGTTGTGTAGAGAGCGGTAGCAAATGAGGCATAGGATTGGGAGACGAATGCCAGGTTGAGATTAATATTCAGATTTGAATTTTTAGTGAGCTTTAAATTTTCACAATATTACACAAGCCATAGAAAGCATTATTATTGCTTGATAAAACATTTTTCTCATAGTGTTGCATTAACTTGGCAATATTCAAGTTCTAATAATGGACTAACAGTGGACTTTTCCATCTGCAGATTATACTGAATGGCCAGCGGAGGCAGTATTGCAGAGGAGAATCTCTCTGCGTCCCTGGAAAAAAAAAAGAAAATCCATTCATCAGCTTTGCAAGCCTCTTTCAATTTATATGGTAAGTCGCACATTTGAGACTTATACATTTGTTTGAATGTGTGGGGTTGATCATAACATTCTGGAGTTCTCCATAGGTTAACTGATAGGGATGTGCTAAAATGAAGATGTTAGAATCTGTTAGTCCTAGTTTTTATGATTCCCAATAAATGTAGCATAAACCTTCCTCCCTTAATTTATCAGACCACTGAATTGCTATTGGTGTACCATAACCCACAAGAATTCCAGTAAGAAGGGTGCACTGTCACTTGGCTGCCAAACAGATCTTTCTATCTACGTCCTCATATAGGTGCTAGAGTTGTGTAGAGAGCGGTAGCAAATGAGGCATAGGATTGGGAGACGAATGCCAGGTTGAGATTAATATTCAGATTTGAATTTTTAGTGAGCTTTAAATTTTCACAATATTACACAAGCCATAGAAAGCATTATTATTGCTTGAGAAAACATCTTTCTCATAGTGTTGCATTAACTTGGCAATATTCAAGTTCTAATAATGGACTAACAGTGGACTTTTCCATCTGCAGATTATACTGAATGGCCAGCGGAGGCAGTATTGCAGAGGAGAATCTCTCTGCGTCGCAGGAAAAAAAAAAAGAAAACCCATTCATCAGCTTTGCAAGCCTCTTTCAAGTTATATGGTAAGTCACACATTTGAGACTTATACATTTGATTGAATGTGTGGGGTTGATCATAACATTCTGGAGTTCTCCATAGGTTAACTGATAGGGATGTGCTAAAATGAAGATGTTAGAACCTGTTAGTCCTAGTTTTTATGATTCCCAAAAAATGTAGCATAAACCTTCCTCCCTTAATTTATCTGACAACTGAATTGCTATTGGTGTACCATAATCTACAAGAATTCCAGTAAGAAGGGTGCACTGTCACTTGGCTGCCAAACAGATCTTTCTATCTACGTCCTCATATAGGTGCTAGAGTTGTGTAGAGAGCGGTAGCAGATGAGGCATAGGATAGGGAGACGAATGCCAGGTTGAGATTAATATTCAGATTTGAATTTTTAGTGAGCTTTGGATTTTCACAATATTACACAAGCCATAGAAAGCATTATTATCGCTTGATAAAACATTTTTTTCATAGTGTTACATTAACTTGGCAATATTCAAGTTCTAATAATGGACTAACAATGGACTTTTCCATCTGCAGATTATACTGAATGGCCAGCGGAGGCAGTATTGCAGAGGAGAATCTCTCTGCGTTGCTGAGAAAAAAAAGAAAATCCAATCATCAGCTTTGCAAGCCTCTTTCAATTTATATGGTAAGTCGCACATTTGAGACTTATACATTTGTTTGAATGTGTGGGGTTGATCATAACATTCTGGAGTTCTCCATAGGTTAACTGATAGTGATGTGCTAAAATGAAGATGTTAGAATCTGTTAGTCCTAGTTTTTATGATTCCCAATAAATGTAGCATAAACCTTCCTCCCTTAATTTATCTGACCACTGAATTGCTATTGGTGTACCATAATCTACAAGAATTCCAGTAAGAAGGGTGCACTGTCACTTGGCTGCCAAACAGATCTTTCTATCTACGTCCTCATATAGGTGCTAGAGTTGTGTAGAGAGCGGTAGCAGATGAGGCATAGGATAGGGAGACGAATGCCAGGTTGAGATTAATATTCAGATTTGAATTTTTAGTGAGCTTTGGATTTTCACAATATTACACAAGCCATAGAAAGCATTATTATTGCTTGATAAAACATTTTTCTCATAGTGTTGCATTAACTTGGCAATATTCAAGTTCTAATAATGGACTAACAGTGGACTTTTCCACCTGCAGATTATACTGAATGGCCAGCGGAGGCAGTATTGCAGAGGAGAATCTCTCTGCGTCCCTGGAAAAAAAAAAGAAAACCCATTCATCAGCTTTGCAAGCCTCTTTCAATTTATATGGTAAGTCACACATTTGAGACTTATACATTTGATTGAATGTGTGGGGTTGATCATAACATTCTGGAGTTCTCCATAGGTTAACTGATAGGGATGTGCTAAAATGAAGATGTTAGAACCTGTTAGTCCTAGTTTTTATGATTCCCAAAAAATGTAGCATAAACCTTCCTCCCTTAATTTATCTGACAACTGAATTGCTATTGGTGTACCATAATCTACAAGAATTCCAGTAAGAAGGGTGCACTGTCACTTGGCTGCCAAACAGATCTTTCTATCTACGTCCTCATATAGGTGCTAGAGTTGTGTAGAGAGCGGTAGCAGATGAGGCATAGGATAGGGAGACGAATGCCAGGTTGAGATTAATATTCAGATTTGAATTTTTAGTGAGCTTTGGATTTTCACAATATTACACAAGCCATAGAAAGCATTATTATCGCTTGATAAAACATTTTTTTCATAGTGTTACATTAACTTGGCAATATTCAAGTTCTAATAATGGACTAACAATGGACTTTTCCATCTGCAGATTATACTGAATGGCCAGCGGAGGCAGTATTGCAGAGGAGAATCTCTCTGCGTTGCTGAGAAAAAAAAGAAAATCCAATCAGCTTTGCAAGCCTCTTTCAATTTATATGGTAAGTCGCACATTTGAGACTTATACATTTGTTTGAATGTGTGGGGTTGATCATAACATTCTGGAGTTCTCCATAGGTTAACTGATAGTGATGTGCTAAAATGAAGATGTTAGAATCTGTTAGTCCTAGTTTTTATGATTCCCAATAAATGTAGCATAAACCTTCCTCCCTTAATTTATCTGACCACTGAATTGCTATTGGTGTACCATAATCTACAAGAATTCCAGTAAGAAGGGTGCACTGTCACTTGGCTGCCAAACAGATCTTTCTATCTACGTCCTCATATAGGTGCTAGAGTTGTGTAGAGAGCGGTAGCAGATGAGGCATAGGATAGGGAGACGAATGCCAGGTTGAGATTAATATTCAGATTTGAATTTTTAGTGAGCTTTGGATTTTCACAATATTACACAAGCCATAGAAAGCATTATTATCGCTTGATAAAACATTTTTTTCATAGTTTTACATTAACTTGGCAATAATCAAGTTCTAATAATGGACTAACAGTGGACTTTTCCATCTGCAGATTATACTGAATGGCCAGCGGAGGCAGTATTGCAGAGGAGAATCTCTCTGCGTTGCTGAGAAAAAAAAGAAAATCCATTCATCAGCTTTGCAAGCCTCTTTCAATTTATATGGTAAGTCGCACATTTGAGACTTATACATTTGTTTGAATGTGTGGGGTTGATCATAACATTCTGGAGTTCTCCATAGGTTAACTGATAGGGATGTGCTAAAATGAAGATGTTAGAATCTGTTAGTCCTAGTTTTTATGATTCCCAATAAATGTAGCATAAACCTTCCTCCCTTAATTTATCAGACCACTGAATTGCTATTGGTGTACCATAACCCACAAGAATTCCAGTAAGAAGGGTGCACTGTCACTTGGCTGCCAAACAGATCTTTCTATCTACGTCCTCATATAGGTGCTAGAGTTGTGTAGAGAGCGGTAGCAAATGAGGCATAGGATTGGGAGACGAATGCCAGGTTGAGATTAATAATCAGATTTGAATTTTTAGTGAGCTTTGGATTTTCACAATATTACACAAGCCATAGAAAGCATTATTATCGTTCGATAAAACATTTTTTTCGTAGTGTTGCATTAACTTGGCAATATTCAAGTTCTAATAATAGACTAACAGTGGACTTTTCCATCTGCAGATTATACTGAATGGCCAGCGGAGGCAGTATTGCAGAGGAGAATATCTCTGCGTTGCTGAGAAAAAAAAGAAAACCCATTCATCAGCTTTGCAAGCCTCTTTCAATTTATATGGTAAGTCACACATTTGAGACTTATACATTTGTTTGAATGTGTAGGGTTGATCATAACATTCTGGAGTTCTCCATAGGTTAACTAATAGGGATGTGCTAAAATGAAGATGTTAGAATCTGTTAGTCCTAGTTTTTATGATTCCCAATAACTGTAGCATAAACCTTCCACCCTTAATATATCAGACCACTGAATTGCTATTGGTGTACCATAACCCACAAGAATTCCAGTAAGAAGGGTGCACTGTCACTTGGCTGCCAAACAGATCTTTCTATCTACATCCTCATATAGGTGCTAGAGTTGTGTAGAGAGCGGTAGCAAATGAGGCATAGGATTGGGAGACGAATGCCAGGTTGAGATTAATATTCAGATTTGAATTTTTAGTGAGCTTTAAATTTTCACAATATTACACAAGCCATAGAAAGCATTATTATTGCTTGATAAAACATTTTTCTCATAGTGTTGCATTAACTTGGCAATATTCAAGTTCTAATAATGGACTAACAGTGGACTTTTCCATCTGCAGATTATACTGAATGGCCAGCGGAGGCAGTATTGCAGAGGAGAATCTCTCTGCGTCCCTGGAAAAAACAAAAGAAAACCCATTCATCAGCTTTGCAAGCCTCTTTCAATTTATATGGTAAGTCACACATTTGAGACTTATACATTTGATTGAATGTGTGGGGTTGATCATAACATTCTGGAGTTCTCCATAGGTTAACTGATAGGGATGTGCTAAAATGAAGATGTTAGAACCTGTTAGTCCTAGTTTTTATGATTCCCAAAAAATGTAGCATAAACCTTCCTCCCTTAATTTATCTGACAACTGAATTGCTATTGGTGTACCATAATCTACAAGAATTCCAGTAAGAAGGGTGCACTGTCACTTGGCTGCCAAACAGATCTTTCTATCTACGTCCTCATATAGGTGCTAGAGTTGTGTAGAGAGCGGTAGCAGATGAGGCATAGGATAGGGAGACGAATGCCAGGTTGAGATTAATATTCAGATTTGAATTTTTAGTGAGCTTTGGATTTTCACAATATTACACAAGCCATAGAAAGCATTATTATCGCTTGATAAAACATTTTTTTCATAGTGTTACATTAACTTGGCAATATTCAAGTTCTAATAATGGACTAACAATGGACTTTTCCATCTGCAGATTATACTGAATGGCCAGCGGAGGCAGTATTGCAGAGGAGAATCTCTCTGCGTTGCTGAGAAAAAAAAGAAAATCCAATCATCAGCTTTGCAAGCCTCTTTCAATTTATATGGTAAGTCGCACATTTGAGACTTATACATTTGTTTGAATGTGTGGGGTTGATCATAACATTCTGGAGTTCTCCATAGGTTAACTGATAGTGATGTGCTAAAATGAAGATGTTAGAATCTGTTAGTCCTAGTTTTTATGATTCCCAATAAATGTAGCATAAACCTTCCTCCCTTAATTTATCTGACCACTGAATTGCTATTGGTGTACCATAATCTACAAGAATTCCAGTAAGAAGGGTGCACTGTCACTTGGCTGCCAAACAGATCTTTCTATCTACGTCCTCATATAGGTGCTAGAGTTGTGTAGAGAGCGGTAGCAGATGAGGCATAGGATAGGGAGACGAATGCCAGGTTGAGATTAATATTCAGATTTGAATTTTTAGTGAGCTTTGGATTTTCACAATATTACACAAGCCATAGAAAGCATTATTATCGCTTGATAAAACATTTTTTTCATAGTTTTACATTAACTTGGCAATAATCAAGTTCTAATAATGGACTAACAGTGGACTTTTCCATCTGCAGATTATACTGAATGGCCAGCGGAGGCAGTATTGCAGAGGAGAATCTCTCTGCGTTGCTGAGAAAAAAAAAGAAAATCCAATCATCAGCTTTGCAAGCCTCTTTCAATTTATATGGTAAGTCACACATTTGAGACTTATATATTTGTTTGAAGGTGTGGGGTTAATCATAACATTCTGGAGTTCTCCATAGGTTAACTGATAGGGATGTGCTAAAATGAAGATGTTAGATTCTGTTAGTCCTAGTTTTTATGATTCCCAATAGCTGTAGCATAAACCTTCCTCCCTTAATTTATCTGACCACTGAATTGCTATTGGTGTACCATAATCCACAAGAATTCCAGTAAGAAGGGTGCACTGTCACTTGGCTGCCAAACAGATCTTTCTATCTACGTCCTCCTATAGGTGCTAGAGTTGTGTAGAGAGCGGTAGCAAATGAGGCATAGGATTGGGAGACGAATGCCAGGTTGAGATTAATGTTCAGATTTGAATTTTTAGTGAGCTTTGGATTTTGACAATATTACACAAGCCATAGAAAGCATTATTATCGCTTGATAAAACATTTTTCTCATAGTGTTGCATTAACTTGGCAATATTCAAGTTCTAATAATGGACTAACAGTGGACTTTCGCATCTGCAGATTATACTGAATGGCCAGCGGAGGCAGTATTGCAGAGGAGAAACTCTCTGCATTGCTGGGAAAAAAAAGAATCCAATTATCAGCTTTGCAAGCCTCTTTCAATTTATATGGTAAGTCACACATTTGAGACTTATACATTTGTTTGAATGTGTGGGGTTGATCATAACATTCTGGAGTTCTCCATAGGTTAACTGATAGTGATGTGCTAAAATGAAGATGTTAGAATCTGTTAGTCCTAGTTTTTATGATTCCCAATAAATGTAGCATAAACCTTCCTCCCTTAATTTATCTGACCACTGAATTGCTATTGGTGTACCATAATCTACAAGAATTCCAGTAAGAAGGGTGCACTGTCACTTGGCTGCCAAACAGATCTTTCTATCTACGTCCTCATATAGGTGCTAGAGTTGTGTAGAGAGCAGTAGCAGATGAGGCATAGGATAGGGAGACGAATGCCAGGTTGAGATTATTCAGATTTGAATTTTTTATGAGCTTTGGATTTTCACAATATTACACAAGCCATAGAAAGCATTATTATCGCTTGATAAAACATTTTTTTCATAGTGTTACATTAACTTGGCAATATTCAAGTTCTAATAATGGACTAACAATGGACTTTTCCATCTGCAGATTATACTGAATGGCCAGCGGAGGCAGTATTGCAGAGGAGAATCTCTCTGCGTTGCTGAGAAAAAAAAGAAAATCCAATCATCAGCTTTGCAAGCCTCTTTCAATTTATATGGTAAGTCACACATTTGAGACTTATACATTTGATTGAATGTGTGGGGTTGATCATAACATTCTGGAGTTCTCCATAGGTTAACTGATAGGGATGTGCTAAAATGAAGATGTTAGAACCTGTTAGTCCTAGTTTTTATGATTCCCAAAAAATGTAGCATAAACCTTCCTCCCTTAATTTATCTGACAACTGAATTGCTATTGGTGTACCATAATCTACAAGAATTCCAGTAAGAAGGGTGCACTGTCACTTGGCTGCCAAACAGATCTTTCTATCTACGTCCTCATATAGGTGCTAGAGTTGTGTAGAGAGCGGTAGCAGATGAGGCATAGGATAGGGAGACGAATGCCAGGTTGAGATTAATATTCAGATTTGAATTTTTAGTGAGCTTTGGATTTTCACAATATTACACAAGCCATAGAAAGCATTATTATCGCTTGATAAAACATTTTTTTCATAGTGTTACATTAACTTGGCAATATTCAAGTTCTAATAATGGACTAACAATGGACTTTTCCATCTGCAGATTATACTGAATGGCCAGCGGAGGCAGTATTGCAGAGGAGAATCTCTCTGCGTTGCTGAGAAAAAAAAGAAAATCCAATCATCAGCTTTGCAAGCCTCTTTCAATTTATATGGTAAGTCGCACATTTGAGACTTATACATTTGTTTGAATGTGTGGGGTTGATCATAACATTCTGGAGTTCTCCATAGGTTAACTGATAGTGATGTGCTAAAATGAAGATGTTAGAATCTGTTAGTCCTAGTTTTTATGATTCCCAATAAATGTAGCATAAACCTTCCTCCCTTAATTTATCTGACCACTGAATTGCTATTGGTGTACCATAATCTACAAGAATTCCAGTAAGAAGGGTGCACTGTCACTTGGCTGCCAAACAGATCTTTCTATCTACGTCCTCATATAGGTGCTAGAGTTGTGTAGAGAGCGGTAGCAGATGAGGCATAGGATAGGGAGACGAATGCCAGGTTGAGATTAATATTCAGATTTGAATTTTTAGTGAGCTTTGGATTTTCACAATATTACACAAGCCATAGAAAGCATTATTATCGCTTGATAAAACATTTTTTTCATAGTTTTACATTAACTTGGCAATAATCAAGTTCTAATAATGGACTAACAGTGGACTTTTCCATCTGCAGATTATACTGAATGGCCAGCGGAGGCAGTATTGCAGAGGAGAATCTCTCTGCGTTGCTGAGAAAAAAAAAGAAAATCCAATCATCAGCTTTGCAAGCCTCTTTCAATTTATATGGTAAGTCACACATTTGAGACTTATATATTTGTTTGAAGGTGTGGGGTTAATCATAACATTCTGGAGTTCTCCATAGGTTAACTGATAGGGATGTGCTAAAATGAAGATGTTAGATTCTGTTAGTCCTAGTTTTTATGATTCCCAATAGCTGTAGCATAAACCTTCCTCCCTTAATTTATCTGACCACTGAATTGCTATTGGTGTACCATAATCCACAAGAATTCCAGTAAGAAGGGTGCACTGTCACTTGGCTGCCAAACAGATCTTTCTATCTACGTCCTCCTATAGGTGCTAGAGTTGTGTAGAGAGCGGTAGCAAATGAGGCATAGGATTGGGAGACGAATGCCAGGTTGAGATTAATGTTCAGATTTGAATTTTTAGTGAGCTTTGGATTTTGACAATATTACACAAGCCATAGAAAGCATTATTATCGCTTGATAAAACATTTTTCTCATAGTGTTGCATTAACTTGGCAATATTCAAGTTCTAATAATGGACTAACAGTGGACTTTCGCATCTGCAGATTATACTGAATGGCCAGCGGAGGCAGTATTGCAGAGGAGAAACTCTCTGCATTGCTGGGAAAAAAAAAGAATCCAATTATCAGCTTTGCAAGCCTCTTTCAATTTATATGGTAAGTCACACATTTGAGACTTATACATTTGTTTGAATGTGTGGGGTTGATCATAACATTCTGGAGTTCTCCATAGGTTAACTGATAGTGATGTGCTAAAATGAAGATGTTAGAATCTGTTAGTCCTAGTTTTTATGATTCCCAATAAATGTAGCATAAACCTTCCTCCCTTAATTTATCTGACCACTGAATTGCTATTGGTGTACCATAATCTACAAGAATTCCAGTAAGAAGGGTGCACTGTCACTTGGCTGCCAAACAGATCTTTCTATCTACGTCCTCATATAGGTGCTAGAGTTGTGTAGAGAGCAGTAGCAGATGAGGCATAGGATAGGGAGACGAATGCCAGGTTGAGATTATTCAGATTTGAATTTTTTATGAGCTTTGGATTTTCACAATATTACACAAGCCATAAAAAGCATTATTATCGCTTGATAAAACATTTTCTTCATAGTGTTGCATTAACTTGGCAATATTCAAGTTCTAATAATGGACTAACAGTGGACTTTTCCATCTGCAGATTATACTGAATGGCCAGCGGAGGCAGTATTGCAGAGGAGAATATCTCTGCGTTGCTGAGAAAAAAAAGAAAATCCAATCATCAGCTTTGCAAGCCTCTTTCAATTTATATGGTAAGTCACACATTTGAGACTTATATATTTGTTTGAATGTGTGGGGTTGATCATAACATTCTGGAGTTCTCCATAGGTTAACTGATAGTGATGTGCAAAAATGAAGATGTTAGAATCTGTTAGTCCTAGTTTTTATGATTCCCAATAAATGTAGCATAAACCTTCCTCCCTTAATTTATCTGACCACTGAATTGCTATTGGTGTACCATAATCTACAAGAATTCCAGTAAGAAGGGTGCACTGTCACTTGGCTGCCAAACAGATCTTTCTATCTATGTCCTCATATAGGTGCTAGAGTTGTGTAGAGAGCGGTAGCAGATGAGGCATAGGATAGGGAGACGAATGCCAGGTTGAGATTATTCAGATTTGAATTTTTTATGAGCTTTGGATTTTCACAATATTACACAAGCCATAGAAAGCATTATTATCGCTTGATAAAACATTTTCTTCATAGTGTTGCATTAACTTGGCAATATTCAAGTTCTAATAATGGACTAACAGTGGACTTTTCCATCTGCAGATTATACTGAATGGCCAGCGGAGGCAGTATTGCAGAGGAGAATATCTCTGCGTTGCTGAGAAAAAAAAGAAAACCCATTCATCAGCTTTGCAAGCCTCTTTCAATTTATATGGTAAGTCACACATTTGAGACTTATACATTTGTTTGAATGTGTAGGGTTGATCATAACATTCTGGAGTTCTCCATAGGTTAACTAATAGGGATGTGCTAAAATGAAGATGTTAGAATCTGTTAGTCCTAGTTTTTATGATTCCCAATAACTGTAGCATAAACCTTCCACCCTTAATATATCAGACCACTGAATTGCTATTGGTGTACCATAACCCACAAGAATTCCAGTAAGAAGGGTGCACTGTCACTTGGCTGCCAAACAGATCTTTCTATCTACATCCTCATATAGGTGCTAGAGTTGTGTAGAGAGCGGTAGCAGATGAGGCATAGGATAGGGAGACGAATGCCAGGTTGAGATTAATATTCAGATTTGAATTTTTAGTGAGCTTTGGATTTTCACAATATTACACAAGCCATAGAAAGCATTATTATCGCTTGATAAAACATTTTTTTCATAGTGTTACATTAACTTGGCAATATTCAAGTTCTAATAATGGACTAACAATGGACTTTTCCATCTGCAGATTATACTGAATGGCCAGCGGAGGCAGTATTGCAGAGGAGAATCTCTCTGCGTTGCTGAGAAAAAAAAGAAAATCCAATCATCAGCTTTGCAAGCCTCTTTCAATTTATATGGTAAGTCGCACATTTGAGACTTATACATTTGTTTGAATGTGTGGGGTTGATCATAACATTCTGGAGTTCTCCATAGGTTAACTGATAGTGATGTGCTAAAATGAAGATGTTAGAATCTGTTAGTCCTAGTTTTTATGATTCCCAATAAATGTAGCATAAACCTTCCTCCCTTAATTTATCTGACCACTGAATTGCTATTGGTGTACCATAATCTACAAGAATTCCAGTAAGAAGGGTGCACTGTCACTTGGCTGCCAAACAGATCTTTCTATCTACGTCCTCATATAGGTGCTAGAGTTGTGTAGAGAGCGGTAGCAGATGAGGCATAGGATAGGGAGACGAATGCCAGGTTGAGATTAATATTCAGATTTGAATTTTTAGTGAGCTTTGGATTTTCACAATATTACACAAGCCATAGAAAGCATTATTATTGCTTGATAAAACATTTTTCTCATAGTGTTGCATTAACTTGGCAATATTCAAGTTCTAATAATGGACTAACAGTGGACTTTTCCACCTGCAGATTATACTGAATGGCCAGCGGAGGCAGTATTGCAGAGGAGAATCTCTCTGCGTCCCTGGAAAAAAAAAAGAAAACCCATTCATCAGCTTTGCAAGCCTCTTTCAATTTATATGGTAAGTCACACATTTGAGACTTATACATTTGATTGAATGTGTGGGGTTGATCATAACATTCTGGAGTTCTCCATAGGTTAACTGATAGGGATGTGCTAAAATGAAGATGTTAGAACCTGTTAGTCCTAGTTTTTATGATTCCCAAAAAATGTAGCATAAACCTTCCTCCCTTAATTTATCTGACAACTGAATTGCTATTGGTGTACCATAATCTACAAGAATTCCAGTAAGAAGGGTGCACTGTTACTTGGCTGCCAAACAGATCTTTCTATCTACGTCCTCATATAGGTGCTAGAGTTGTGTAGAGAGCGGTAGCAGATGAGGCATAGGATAGGGAGACGAATGCCAGGTTGAGATTAATATTCAGATTTGAATTTTTAGTGAGCTTTGGATTTTCACAATATTACACAAGCCATAGAAAGCATTATTATCGCTTGATAAAACATTTTTTTCATAGTGTTACATTAACTTGGCAATATTCAAGTTCTAATAATGGACTAACAATGGACTTTTCCATCTGCAGATTATACTGAATGGCCAGCGGAGGCAGTATTGCAGAGGAGAATCTCTCTGCGTTGCTGAGAAAAAAAAGAAAATCCAATCATCAGCTTTGCAAGCCTCTTTCAATTTATATGGTAAGTCGCACATTTGAGACTTATACATTTGTTTGAATGTGTGGGGTTGATCATAACATTCTGGAGTTCTCCATAGGTTAACTGATAGTGATGTGCTAAAATGAAGATGTTAGAATCTGTTAGTCCTAGTTTTTATGATTCCCAATAAATGTAGCATAAACCTTCCTCCCTTAATTTATCTGACCACTGAATTGCTATTGGTGTACCATAATCTACAAGAATTCCAGTAAGAAGGGTGCACTGTCACTTGGCTGCCAAACAGATCTTTCTATCTACGTCCTCATATAGGTGCTAGAGTTGTGTAGAGAGCGGTAGCAGATGAGGCATAGGATAGGGAGACGAATGCCAGGTTGAGATTAATATTCAGATTTGAATTTTTAGTGAGCTTTGGATTTTCACAATATTACACAAGCCATAGAAAGCATTATTATCGCTTGATAAAACATTTTTTTCATAGTTTTACATTAACTTGGCAATAATCAAGTTCTAATAATGGACTAACAGTGGACTTTTCCATCTGCAGATTATACTGAATGGCCAGCGGAGGCAGTATTGCAGAGGAGAATCTCTCTGCGTTGCTGAGAAAAAAAAGAAAATCCATTCATCAGCTTTGCAAGCCTCTTTCAATTTATATGGTAAGTCGCACATTTGAGACTTATACATTTGTTTGAATGTGTGGGGTTGATCATAACATTCTGGAGTTCTCCATAGGTTAACTGATAGGGATGTGCTAAAATGAAGATGTTAGAATCTGTTAGTCCTAGTTTTTATGATTCCCAATAAATGTAGCATAAACCTTCCTCCCTTAATTTATCAGACCACTGAATTGCTATTGGTGTACCATAACCCACAAGAATTCCAGTAAGAAGGGTGCACTGTCACTTGGCTGCCAAACAGATCTTTCTATCTACGTCCTCATATAGGTGCTAGAGTTGTGTAGAGAGCGGTAGCAAATGAGGCATAGGATTGGGAGACGAATGCCAGGTTGAGATTAATAATCAGATTTGAATTTTTAGTGAGCTTTGGATTTTCACAATATTACACAAGCCATAGAAAGCATTATTATCGTTCGATAAAACATTTTTTTCGTAGTGTTGCATTAACTTGGCAATATTCAAGTTCTAATAATAGACTAACAGTGGACTTTTCCATCTGCAGATTATACTGAATGGCCAGCGGAGGCAGTATTGCAGAGGAGAATATCTCTGCGTTGCTGAGAAAAAAAAGAAAACCCATTCATCAGCTTTGCAAGCCTCTTTCAATTTATATGGTAAGTCACACATTTGAGACTTATACATTTGTTTGAATGTGTAGGGTTGATCATAACATTCTGGAGTTCTCCATAGGTTAACTAATAGGGATGTGCTAAAATGAAGATGTTAGAATCTGTTAGTCCTAGTTTTTATGATTCCCAATAACTGTAGCATAAACCTTCCACCCTTAATATATCAGACCACTGAATTGCTATTGGTGTACCATAACCCACAAGAATTCCAGTAAGAAGGGTGCACTGTCACTTGGCTGCCAAACAGATCTTTCTATCTACATCCTCATATAGGTGCTAGAGTTGTGTAGAGAGCGGTAGCAAATGAGGCATAGGATTGGGAGACGAATGCCAGGTTGAGATTAATATTCAGATTTGAATTTTTAGTGAGCTTTAAATTTTCACAATATTACACAAGCCATAGAAAGCATTATTATTGCTTGATAAAACATTTTTCTCATAGTGTTGCATTAACTTGGCAATATTCAAGTTCTAATAATGGACTAACAGTGGACTTTTCCATCTGCAGATTATACTGAATGGCCAGCGGAGGCAGTATTGCAGAGGAGAATCTCTCTGCGTCCCTGGAAAAAACAAAAGAAAACCCATTCATCAGCTTTGCAAGCCTCTTTCAATTTATATGGTAAGTCACACATTTGAGACTTATACATTTGATTGAATGTGTGGGGTTGATCATAACATTCTGGAGTTCTCCATAGGTTAACTGATAGGGATGTGCTAAAATGAAGATGTTAGAACCTGTTAGTCCTAGTTTTTATGATTCCCAAAAAATGTAGCATAAACCTTCCTCCCTTAATTTATCTGACAACTGAATTGCTATTGGTGTACCATAATCTACAAGAATTCCAGTAAGAAGGGTGCACTGTCACTTGGCTGCCAAACAGATCTTTCTATCTACGTCCTCATATAGGTGCTAGAGTTGTGTAGAGAGCGGTAGCAGATGAGGCATAGGATAGGGAGACGAATGCCAGGTTGAGATTAATATTCAGATTTGAATTTTTAGTGAGCTTTGGATTTTCACAATATTACACAAGCCATAGAAAGCATTATTATCGCTTGATAAAACATTTTTTTCATAGTGTTACATTAACTTGGCAATATTCAAGTTCTAATAATGGACTAACAATGGACTTTTCCATCTGCAGATTATACTGAATGGCCAGCGGAGGCAGTATTGCAGAGGAGAATCTCTCTGCGTTGCTGAGAAAAAAAAGAAAATCCAATCATCAGCTTTGCAAGCCTCTTTCAATTTATATGGTAAGTCGCACATTTGAGACTTATACATTTGTTTGAATGTGTGGGGTTGATCATAACATTCTGGAGTTCTCCATAGGTTAACTGATAGTGATGTGCTAAAATGAAGATGTTAGAATCTGTTAGTCCTAGTTTTTATGATTCCCAATAAATGTAGCATAAACCTTCCTCCCTTAATTTATCTGACCACTGAATTGCTATTGGTGTACCATAATCTACAAGAATTCCAGTAAGAAGGGTGCACTGTTACTTGGCTGCCAAACAGATCTTTCTATCTACGTCCTCATATAGGTGCTAGAGTTGTGTAGAGAGCGGTAGCAGATGAGGCATAGGATAGGGAGACGAATGCCAGGTTGAGATTAATATTCAGATTTGAATTTTTAGTGAGCTTTGGATTTTCACAATATTACACAAGCCATAGAAAGCATTATTATCGCTTGATAAAACATTTTTTTCATAGTTTTACATTAACTTGGCAATAATCAAGTTCTAATAATGGACTAACAGTGGACTTTTCCATCTGCAGATTATACTGAATGGCCAGCGGAGGCAGTATTGCAGAGGAGAATCTCTCTGCGTTGCTGAGAAAAAAAAAGAAAATCCAATCATCAGCTTTGCAAGCCTCTTTCAATTTATATGGTAAGTCACACATTTGAGACTTATATATTTGTTTGAAGGTGTGGGGTTAATCATAACATTCTGGAGTTCTCCATAGGTTAACTGATAGGGATGTGCTAAAATGAAGATGTTAGATTCTGTTAGTCCTAGTTTTTATGATTCCCAATAGCTGTAGCATAAACCTTCCTCCCTTAATTTATCTGACCACTGAATTGCTATTGGTGTACCATAATCCACAAGAATTCCAGTAAGAAGGGTGCACTGTCACTTGGCTGCCAAACAGATCTTTCTATCTACGTCCTCCTATAGGTGCTAGAGTTGTGTAGAGAGCGGTAGCAAATGAGGCATAGGATTGGGAGACGAATGCCAGGTTGAGATTAATGTTCAGATTTGAATTTTTAGTGAGCTTTGGATTTTGACAATATTACACAAGCCATAGAAAGCATTATTATCGCTTGATAAAACATTTTTCTCATAGTGTTGCATTAACTTGGCAATATTCAAGTTCTAATAATGGACTAACAGTGGACTTTCGCATCTGCAGATTATACTGAATGGCCAGCGGAGGCAGTATTGCAGAGGAGAAACTCTCTGCATTGCTGGGAAAAAAAAGAATCCAATTATCAGCTTTGCAAGCCTCTTTCAATTTATATGGTAAGTCACACATTTGAGACTTATACATTTGTTTGAATGTGTGGGGTTGATCATAACATTCTGGAGTTCTCCATAGGTTAACTGATAGTGATGTGCTAAAATGAAGATGTTAGAATCTGTTAGTCCTAGTTTTTATGATTCCCAATAAATGTAGCATAAACCTTCCTCCCTTAATTTATCTGACCACTGAATTGCTATTGGTGTACCATAATCTACAAGAATTCCAGTAAGAAGGGTGCACTGTCACTTGGCTGCCAAACAGATCTTTCTATCTACGTCCTCATATAGGTGCTAGAGTTGTGTAGAGAGCAGTAGCAGATAAGGCATAGGATAGGGAGACGAATGCCAGGTTGAGATTATTCAGATTTGAATTTTTTATGAGCTTTGGATTTTCACAATATTACACAAGCCATAGAAAGCATTATTATCGCTTGATAAAACATTTTCTTCATAGTGTTGCATTAACTTGGCAATATTCAAGTTCTAATAATGGACTAACAGTGGACTTTTCCATCTGCAGATTATACTGAATGGCCGGCGGAGGCAGTATTGCAGAGGAGAATATCTCTGCGTTGCTGAGAAAAAAAAGAAAACCCATTCATCAGCTTTGCAAGCCTCTTTCAATTTATATGGTAAGTCACACATTTGAGACTTATACATTTGTTTGAATGTGTAGGGTTGATCATAACATTCTGGAGTTCTCCATAGGTTAACTAATAGGGATGTGCTAAAATGAAGATGTTAGAATCTGTTAGTCCTAGTTTTTATGATTCCCAATAACTGTAGCATAAACCTTCCACCCTTAATATATCAGACCACTGAATTGCTATTGGTGTACCATAACCCACAAGAATTCCAGTAAGAAGGGTGCACTGTCACTTGGCTGCCAAACAGATCTTTCTATCTACATCCTCATATAGGTGCTAGAGTTGTGTAGAGAGCGGTAGCAAATGAGGCATAGGATTGGGAGACGAATGCCAGGTTGAGATTAATATTCAGATTTGAATTTTTAGTGAGCTTTAAATTTTCACAATATTACACAAGCCATAGAAAGCATTATTATTGCTTGATAAAACATTTTTCTCATAGTGTTGCATTAACTTGGCAATATTCAAGTTCTAATAATGGACTAACAGTGGACTTTTCCATCTGCAGATTATACTGAATGGCCAGCGGAGGCAGTATTGCAGAGGAGAATCTCTCTGCGTCCCTGGAAAAAACAAAAGAAAACCCATTCATCAGCTTTGCAAGCCTCTTTCAATTTATATGGTAAGTCACACATTTGAGACTTATACATTTGATTGAATGTGTGGGGTTGATCATAACATTCTGGAGTTCTCCATAGGTTAACTGATAGGGATGTGCTAAAATGAAGATGTTAGAACCTGTTAGTCCTAGTTTTTATGATTCCCAAAAAATGTAGCATAAACCTTCCTCCCTTAATTTATCTGACAACTGAATTGCTATTGGTGTACCATAATCTACAAGAATTCCAGTAAGAAGGGTGCACTGTCACTTGGCTGCCAAACAGATCTTTCTATCTACGTCCTCATATAGGTGCTAGAGTTGTGTAGAGAGCGGTAGCAGATGAGGCATAGGATAGGGAGACGAATGCCAGGTTGAGATTAATATTCAGATTTGAATTTTTAGTGAGCTTTGGATTTTCACAATATTACACAAGCCATAGAAAGCATTATTATCGCTTGATAAAACATTTTTTTCATAGTGTTACATTAACTTGGCAATATTCAAGTTCTAATAATGGACTAACAATGGACTTTTCCATCTGCAGATTATACTGAATGGCCAGCGGAGGCAGTATTGCAGAGGAGAATCTCTCTGCGTTGCTGAGAAAAAAAAGAAAATCCAATCATCAGCTTTGCAAGCCTCTTTCAATTTATATGGTAAGTCGCACATTTGAGACTTATACATTTGTTTGAATGTGTGGGGTTGATCATAACATTCTGGAGTTCTCCATAGGTTAACTGATAGTGATGTGCTAAAATGAAGATGTTAGAATCTGTTAGTCCTAGTTTTTATGATTCCCAATAAATGTAGCATAAACCTTCCTCCCTTAATTTATCTGACCACTGAATTGCTATTGGTGTACCATAATCTACAAGAATTCCAGTAAGAAGGGTGCACTGTCACTTGGCTGCCAAACAGATCTTTCTATCTACGTCCTCATATAGGTGCTAGAGTTGTGTAGAGAGCGGTAGCAGATGAGGCATAGGATAGGGAGACGAATGCCAGGTTGAGATTAATATTCAGATTTGAATTTTTAGTGAGCTTTGGATTTTCACAATATTACACAAGCCATAGAAAGCATTATTATCGCTTGATAAAACATTTTTTTCATAGTTTTACATTAACTTGGCAATAATCAAGTTCTAATAATGGACTAACAGTGGACTTTTCCATCTGCAGATTATACTGAATGGCCAGCGGAGGCAGTATTGCAGAGGAGAATCTCTCTGCGTTGCTGAGAAAAAAAAAGAAAATCCAATCATCAGCTTTGCAAGCCTCTTTCAATTTATATGGTAAGTCACACATTTGAGACTTATATATTTGTTTGAAGGTGTGGGGTTAATCATAACATTCTGGAGTTCTCCATAGGTTAACTGATAGGGATGTGCTAAAATGAAGATGTTAGATTCTGTTAGTCCTAGTTTTTATGATTCCCAATAGCTGTAGCATAAACCTTCCTCCCTTAATTTATCTGACCACTGAATTGCTATTGGTGTACCATAATCCACAAGAATTCCAGTAAGAAGGGTGCACTGTCACTTGGCTGCCAAACAGATCTTTCTATCTACGTCCTCCTATAGGTGCTAGAGTTGTGTAGAGAGCGGTAGCAAATGAGGCATAGGATTGGGAGACGAATGCCAGGTTGAGATTAATGTTCAGATTTGAATTTTTAGTGAGCTTTGGATTTTGACAATATTACACAAGCCATAGAAAGCATTATTATCGCTTGATAAAACATTTTTCTCATAGTGTTGCATTAACTTGGCAATATTCAAGTTCTAATAATGGACTAACAGTGGACTTTCGCATCTGCAGATTATACTGAATGGCCAGCGGAGGCAGTATTGCAGAGGAGAAACTCTCTGCATTGCTGGGAAAAAAAAGAATCCAATTATCAGCTTTGCAAGCCTCTTTCAATTTATATGGTAAGTCACACATTTGAGACTTATACATTTGTTTGAATGTGTGGGGTTGATCATAACATTCTGGAGTTCTCCATAGGTTAACTGATAGTGATGTGCTAAAATGAAGATGTTAGAATCTGTTAGTCCTAGTTTTTATGATTCCCAATAAATGTAGCATAAACCTTCCTCCCTTAATTTATCTGACCACTGAATTGCTATTGGTGTACCATAATCTACAAGAATTCCAGTAAGAAGGGTGCACTGTCACTTGGCTGCCAAACAGATCTTTCTATCTACGTCCTCATATAGGTGCTAGAGTTGTGTAGAGAGCAGTAGCAGATAAGGCATAGGATAGGGAGACGAATGCCAGGTTGAGATTATTCAGATTTGAATTTTTTATGAGCTTTGGATTTTCACAATATTACACAAGCCATAGAAAGCATTATTATCGCTTGATAAAACATTTTCTTCATAGTGTTGCATTAACTTGGCAATATTCAAGTTCTAATAATGGACTAACAGTGGACTTTTCCATCTGCAGATTATACTGAATGGCCAGCGGAGGCAGTATTGCAGAGGAGAATATCTCTGCGTTGCTGAGAAAAAAAAGAAAACCCATTCATCAGCTTTGCAAGCCTCTTTCAATTTATATGGTAAGTCACACATTTGAGACTTATACATTTGTTTGAATGTGTAGGGTTGATCATAACATTCTGGAGTTCTCCATAGGTTAACTAATAGGGATGTGCTAAAATGAAGATGTTAGAATCTGTTAGTCCTAGTTTTTATGATTCCCAATAACTGTAGCATAAACCTTCCACCCTTAATATATCAGACCACTGAATTGCTATTGGTGTACCATAACCCACAAGAATTCCAGTAAGAAGGGTGCACTGTCACTTGGCTGCCAAACAGATCTTTCTATCTACATCCTCATATAGGTGCTAGAGTTGTGTAGAGAGCGGTAGCAAATGAGGCATAGGATTGGGAGACGAATGCCAGGTTGAGATTAATATTCAGATTTGAATTTTTAGTGAGCTTTAAATTTTCACAATATTACACAAGCCATAGAAAGCATTATTATTGCTTGATAAAACATTTTTCTCATAGTGTTGCATTAACTTGGCAATATTCAAGTTCTAATAATGGACTAACAGTGGACTTTTCCATCTGCAGATTATACTGAATGGCCAGCGGAGGCAGTATTGCAGAGGAGAATCTCTCTGCGTCCCTGGAAAAAACAAAAGAAAACCCATTCATCAGCTTTGCAAGCCTCTTTCAATTTATATGGTAAGTCACACATTTGAGACTTATACATTTGATTGAATGTGTGGGGTTGATCATAACATTCTGGAGTTCTCCATAGGTTAACTGATAGGGATGTGCTAAAATGAAGATGTTAGAACCTGTTAGTCCTAGTTTTTATGATTCCCAAAAAATGTAGCATAAACCTTCCTCCCTTAATTTATCTGACAACTGAATTGCTATTGGTGTACCATAATCTACAAGAATTCCAGTAAGAAGGGTGCACTGTCACTTGGCTGCCAAACAGATCTTTCTATCTACGTCCTCATATAGGTGCTAGAGTTGTGTAGAGAGCGGTAGCAGATGAGGCATAGGATAGGGAGACGAATGCCAGGTTGAGATTAATATTCAGATTTGAATTTTTAGTGAGCTTTGGATTTTCACAATATTACACAAGCCATAGAAAGCATTATTATCGCTTGATAAAACACTTTTTTCATAGTGTTACATTAACTTGGCAATATTCAAGTTCTAATAATGGACTAACAATGGACTTTTCCATCTGCAGATTATACTGAATGGCCAGCGGAGGCAGTATTGCAGAGGAGAATCTCTCTGCGTTGCTGAGAAAAAAAAGAAAATCCAATCATCAGCTTTGCAAGCCTCTTTCAATTTATATGGTAAGTCGCACATTTGAGACTTATACATTTGTTTGAATGTGTGGGGTTGATCATAACATTCTGGAGTTCTCCATAGGTTAACTGATAGTGATGTGCTAAAATGAAGATGTTAGAATCTGTTAGTCCTAGTTTTTATGATTCCCAATAAATGTAGCATAAACCTTCCTCCCTTAATTTATCTGACCACTGAATTGCTATTGGTGTACCATAATCTACAAGAATTCCAGTAAGAAGGGTGCACTGTCACTTGGCTGCCAAACAGATCTTTCTATCTACGTCCTCATATAGGTGCTAGAGTTGTGTAGAGAGCGGTAGCAGATGAGGCATAGGATAGGGAGACGAATGCCAGGTTGAGATTAATATTCAGATTTGAATTTTTAGTGAGCTTTGGATTTTCACAATATTACACAAGCCATAGAAAGCATTATTATCGCTTGATAAAACATTTTTTTCATAGTTTTACATTAACTTGGCAATAATCAAGTTCTAATAATGGACTAACAGTGGACTTTTCCATCTGCAGATTATACTGAATGGCCAGCGGAGGCAGTATTGCAGAGGAGAATCTCTCTGCGTTGCTGAGAAAAAAAAAGAAAATCCAATCATCAGCTTTGCAAGCCTCTTTCAATTTATATGGTAAGTCACACATTTGAGACTTATATATTTGTTTGAAGGTGTGGGGTTAATCATAACATTCTGGAGTTCTCCATAGGTTAACTGATAGGGATGTGCTAAAATGAAGATGTTAGATTCTGTTAGTCCTAGTTTTTATGATTCCCAATAGCTGTAGCATAAACCTTCCTCCCTTAATTTATCTGACCACTGAATTGCTATTGGTGTACCATAATCCACAAGAATTCCAGTAAGAAGGGTGCACTGTCACTTGGCTGCCAAACAGATCTTTCTATCTACGTCCTCCTATAGGTGCTAGAGTTGTGTAGAGAGCGGTAGCAAATGAGGCATAGGATTGGGAGACGAATGCCAGGTTGAGATTAATGTTCAGATTTGAATTTTTAGTGAGCTTTGGATTTTGACAATATTACACAAGCCATAGAAAGCATTATTATCGCTTGATAAAACATTTTTCTCATAGTGTTGCATTAACTTGGCAATATTCAAGTTCTAATAATGGACTAACAGTGGACTTTCGCATCTGCAGATTATACTGAATGGCCAGCGGAGGCAGTATTGCAGAGGAGAAACTCTCTGCATTGCTGGGAAAAAAAAAGAATCCAATTATCAGCTTTGCAAGCCTCTTTCAATTTATATGGTAAGTCACACATTTGAGACTTATACATTTGTTTGAATGTGTGGGGTTGATCATAACATTCTGGAGTTCTCCATAGGTTAACTGATAGTGATGTGCTAAAATGAAGATGTTAGAATCTGTTAGTCCTAGTTTTTATGATTCCCAATAAATGTAGCATAAACCTTCCTCCCTTAATTTATCTGACCACTGAATTGCTATTGGTGTACCATAATCTACAAGAATTCCAGTAAGAAGGGTGCACTGTCACTTGGCTGCCAAACAGATCTTTCTATCTACGTCCTCATATAGGTGCTAGAGTTGTGTAGAGAGCAGTAGCAGATGAGGCATAGGATAGGGAGACGAATGCCAGGTTGAGATTATTCAGATTTGAATTTTTTATGAGCTTTGGATTTTCACAATATTACACAAGCCATAAAAAGCATTATTATCGCTTGATAAAACATTTTCTTCATAGTGTTGCATTAACTTGGCAATATTCAAGTTCTAATAATGGACTAACAGTGGACTTTTCCATCTGCAGATTATACTGAATGGCCAGCGGAGGCAGTATTGCAGAGGAGAATATCTCTGCGTTGCTGAGAAAAAAAAGAAAATCCAATCATCAGCTTTGCAAGCCTCTTTCAATTTATATGGTAAGTCACACATTTGAGACTTATATATTTGTTTGAATGTGTGGGGTTGATCATAACATTCTGGAGTTCTCCATAGGTTAACTGATAGTGATGTGCAAAAATGAAGATGTTAGAATCTGTTAGTCCTAGTTTTTATGATTCCCAATAAATGTAGCATAAACCTTCCTCCCTTAATTTATCTGACCACTGAATTGCTATTGGTGTACCATAATCTACAAGAATTCCAGTAAGAAGGGTGCACTGTCACTTGGCTGCCAAACAGATCTTTCTATCTATGTCCTCATATAGGTGCTAGAGTTGTGTAGAGAGCGGTAGCAGATGAGGCATAGGATAGGGAGACGAATGCCAGGTTGAGATTATTCAGATTTGAATTTTTTATGAGCTTTGGATTTTCACAATATTACACAAGCCATAGAAAGCATTATTATCGCTTGATAAAACATTTTCTTCATAGTGTTGCATTAACTTGGCAATATTCAAGTTCTAATAATGGACTAACAGTGGACTTTTCCATCTGCAGATTATACTGAATGGCCAGCGGAGGCAGTATTGCAGAGGAGAATATCTCTGCGTTGCTGAGAAAAAAAAGAAAACCCATTCATCAGCTTTGCAAGCCTCTTTCAATTTATATGGTAAGTCACACATTTGAGACTTATACATTTGTTTGAATGTGTAGGGTTGATCATAACATTCTGGAGTTCTCCATAGGTTAACTAATAGGGATGTGCTAAAATGAAGATGTTAGAATCTGTTAGTCCTAGTTTTTATGATTCCCAATAACTGTAGCATAAACCTTCCACCCTTAATATATCAGACCACTGAATTGCTATTGGTGTACCATAACCCACAAGAATTCCAGTAAGAAGGGTGCACTGTCACTTGGCTGCCAAACAGATCTTTCTATCTACATCCTCATATAGGTGCTAGAGTTGTGTAGAGAGCGGTAGCAAATAAGGCATAGGATTGGGAGACGAATGCCAGGTTGAGATTAATATTCAGATTTGAATTTTTAGTGAGCTTTAAATTTTCACAATATTACACAAGCCATAGAAAGCATTATTATTGCTTGATAAAACATTTTTCTCATAGTGTTGCATTAACTCGGCAATATTCAAGTTCTAATAATGGACTAACAGTGGACTTTTCCATCAGCAGATTATACTGAATGGCCAGCGGAGGCAGTATTGCAGAGGAGAAACTCTCTGCATTGCTGGGAAAAAAAAAGAATCCAATCATCAGCTTTGCAAGCCTCTTTCAATTTATATGGTAAGTCACACATTTGAGACTTATATATTTGTTTGAAGGTGTGGGGTTAATCATAACATTCTGGAGTTCTCCATAGGTTAACTGATAGGGATGTGCTAAAATGAAGATGTTAGATTCTGTTAGTCCTAGTTTTTATGATTCCCAATAGCTGTAGCATAAACCTTCCTCCCTTAATTTATCTGACCACTGAATTGCTATTGGTGTACCATAATCCACAAGAATTCCAGTAAGAAGGGTGCACTGTCACTTGGCTGCCAAACAGATCTTTCTATCTACGTCCTCCTATAGGTGCTAGAGTTGTGTAGAGCGCGGTAGCAAATGAGGCATAGGATTGGGAGATGAATGGCAGGTTGAGATTAATGTTCAGATTTGAATTTTTAGTGAGCTTTGGATTTTGACAATATTACACAAGCCATAGAAAGCATTATTATCGCTTGATAACACATTTTTCTCATAGTGTTGCATTAACTTGGCAATATTCAAGTTCTAATAATGGACTAACAGTGGACTTTTCCATCTGCAGATTATACTGAATGGCCAGCGGAGGCAGTATTGCAGAGGAGAATATCTCTGCGTTGCTGAGAAAAAAAAGAAAATCCAATCATCAGCTTTGCAAGCCTCTTTCAATTTATATGGTAAGTCACACATTTGAGACTTATATATTTGTTTGAATGTGTGGGGTTGATCATAACATTCTGGAGTTCTCCATAGGTTAACTGATAGTGATGTGCAAAAATGAAGATGTTAGAATCTGTTAGTCCTAGTTTTTATGATTCCCAATAAATGTAGCATAAACCTTCCTCCCTTAATTTATCTGACCACTGAATTGCTATTGGTGTACCATAATCTACAAGAATTCCAGTAAGAAGGGTGCACTGTCACTTGGCTGCCAAACAGATCTTTCTATCTACGTCCTCATATAGGTGCTAGAGTTGTGTAGAGAGCGGTAGCAGATGAGGCATAGGATAGGGAGACGAATGCCAGGTTGAGATTATTCAGATTTGAATTTTTTATGAGCTTTGGATTTTCACAATATTACACAAGCCATAGAAAGCATTATTATCGCTTGATAAAACATTTTCTTCATAGTGTTGCATTAACTTGGCAATATTCAAGTTCTAATAATGGACTAACAATGGACTTTTCCATCTTCAGATTATACTGAATGGCCAGCGGAGGCAGTATTGCAGAGGAGAATCTCTCTGCGTTGCTGAGAAAAAAAAGAAAATCCAATCATCAGCTTTGCAAGCCTCTTTCAATTTATATGGTAAGTCGCACATTTGAGACTTATACATTTGTTTGAATGTGTGGGGTTGATCATAACATTCTGGAGTTCTCCATAGGTTAACTGATAGTGATGTGCTAAAATGAAGATGTTAGAATCTGTTAGTCCTAGTTTTTATGATTCCCAATAAATGTAGCATAAACCTTCCTCCCTTAATTTATCTGACCACTGAATTGCTATTGGTGTACCATAATCTACAAGAATTCCAGTAAGAAGGGTGCACTGTCACTTGGCTGCCAAACAGATATTTCTATCTACATCCTCATATAGGTGCTAGAGTTGTGTAGAGAGCGGTAGCAAATGAGGCATAGGATTGGGAGACGAATGCCAGGTTGAGATTAATATTCAGATTTGAATTTTTAGTGAGCTTTAAATTTTCACAATATTACACAAGCCATAGAAAGCATTATTATTGCTTGATAAAACATTTTTCTCATAGTGTTGCATTAACTTGGCAATATTCAAGTTCTAATAATGGACTAACAGTGGACTTTTCCATCTGCAGATTATACTGAATGGCCAGCGGAGGCAGTATTGCAGAGGAGAATCTCTCTGCGTCCCTGAAAAAAAAAAAGAAAACCCATTCATCAGCTTTGCAAGCCTCTTTCAATTTATATGGTAAGTCACACATTTGAGACTTATACATTTGATTGAATGTGTGGGGTTGATCATAACATTCTGGAGTTCTCCATAGGTTAACTGATAGGGATGTGCTAAAATGAAGATGTTAGAATCTGTTAGTCCTAGTTTTTATGATTCCCAATAAATGTAGCATAAACCTTCCTCCCTTAATTTATCAGACCACTGAATTGCTATTGGTGTACCATAACCCACAAGAATTCCAGTAAGAAGGGTGCACTGTCACTTGGCTGCCAAACAGATCTTTCTATCTACATCCTCATATAGGTGCTAGAGTTGTGTAGAGAGCGGTAGCAGATGAGGCATAGGATAGGGAGACGAATGCCAGGTTGAGATTAATATTCAGATTTGAATTTTTTATGAGCTTTGGATTTTCACAATATTACACAAGCCATAGAAAGCATTATTATCGCTTGATAAAACATTTTCTTCATAGTGTTGCATTAACTTGGCAATATTCAAGTTCTAATAATGGACTAACAGTGCACTTTTCCATCTGCAGATTATACTGAATGGCCAGCGGAGGCAGTATTGCAGAGGAGAATATCTCTGCGTTGCTGAGAAAAAAAAGAAAATCCAATCATCAGCTTTGCAAGCCTCTTTCAATTTATATGGTAAGTCACACATTTGAGACTTATATATTTATTTGAAGGTGTGGGGTTGATCATAACATTCTGGAGTTCTCCATAGGTTAACTGATAGTAATGTGCTAAAATGAAGATGTTAGATTCTGTTAGTCCTAGTTTTTATGATTCCCAATAGCTGTAGCATAAACCTTCCTCCCTTAATTTATCTGACCACTGAATTGCTATTGGTGTACCATAATCCACAAGAATTCCAGTAAGAAGGGTGCACTGTCACTTGGCTGCCAAACAGATCTTTCTATCTACGTCCTCATATAGGTGCTAGAGTTGTGTAGAGAGCGGTAGCAAATGAGGCATAGGATTGGGAGACGAATGCCAGGTTGAGATTAATGTTCAGATTTGAATTTTTAGTGAGCTTTGGATTTTGACAATATTACACAAGCCATAGAAAGCATTATTATCGCTTGATAAAACATTTTTCTCATAGTGTTGCATTAACTTGGCAATATTCAAGTTCTAATAATGGACTAACAGTGGACTTTCGCATCTGCAGATTATACTGAATGGCCAGCGGAGGCAGTATTGCAGAGGAGAAACTCTCTGCATTGCTGGGAAAAAAAAATAATCCAATCATCAGCTTTGCAAGCCTCTTTCAATTTATATGGTAAGTCACACATTTGAGACTTATACATTTGTTTGAATGTGTGGGGTTGATCATAACATTCTGGAGTTCTCCATAGGTTAACTGATAGTGATGTGCTAAAATGAAGATGTTAGAATCTGTTAGTCCTAGTTTTTATGATTCCCAATAAATGTAGCATAAACCTTCCTCCCTTAATTTATCTGACCACTGAATTGCTATTGGTGTACCATAATCTACAAGAATTCCAGTAAGAAGGGTGCACTGTCACTTGGCTGCCAAACAGATCTTTCTATCTACGTCCTCATATAGGTGCTAGAGTTGTGTAGAGAGCAGTAGCAGATGAGGCATAGGATAGGGAGACGAATGCCAGGTTGAGATTATTCAGATTTGAATTTTTTATGAGCTTTGGATTTTCACAATATTACACAAGCCATAGAAAGCATTATTATCGCTTGATAAAACATTTTCTTCATAGTGTTGCATTAACTTGGCAATATTCAAGTTCTAATAATGGACTAACAGTGGACTTTTCCATCTGCAGATTATACTGAATGGCCAGCGGAGGCAGTATTGCAGAGGAGAATATCTCTGCGTTGCTGAGAAAAAAAAGAAAATCCAATCATCAGCTTTGCAAGCCTCTTTCAATTTATATGGTAAGTCACACATTTGAGACTTATATATTTGTTTGAATGTGTGGGGTTGATCATAACATTCTGGAGTTCTCCATAGGTTAACTGATAGTGATGTGCAAAAATGAAGATGTTAGAATCTGTTAGTCCTAGTTTTTATGATTCCCAATAAATGTAGCATAAACCTTCCTCCCTTAATTTATCTGACCACTGAATTGCTATTGGTGTACCATAATCTACAAGAATTCCAGTAAGAAGGGTGCACTGTCACTTGGCTGCCAAACAGATCTTTCTATCTACATCCTCATATAGGTGCTAGAGTTGTGTAGAGAGTGGTAGCAAATGAGGCATAGGATTGGGAGACGAATGCCAGGTTGAGATTAATATTCAGATTTGAATTTTTAGTGAGCTTTGGATTTTCACAATATTACACAAGCCATAGAAAGCATTATTATCGTTCGATAAAACATTTTTTTCGTAGTGTTGCATTAACTTGGCAATATTCAAGTTCTAATAATGGACTAACAGTGCACTTTTCCATCTGCAGATTATACTGAATGGCCAGCGGAGGCAGTATTGCAGAGGAGAATATCTCTGCGTTGCTGAGAAAAAAAAGAAAATCCAATCATCAGCTTTGCAAGCCTCTTTCAATTTATATGGTAAGTCACACATTTGAGACTTATATATTTATTTGAAGGTGTGGGGTTGATCATAACATTCTGGAGTTCTCCATAGGTTAACTGATAGTAATGTGCTAAAATGAAGATGTTAGATTCTGTTAGTCCTAGTTTTTATGATTCCCAATAGCTGTAGCATAAACCTTCCTCCCTTAATTTATCTGACCACTGAATTGCTATTGGTGTACCATAATCCACAAGAATTCCAGTAAGAAGGGTGCACTGTCACTTGGCTGCCAAACAGATCTTTCTATCTACGTCCTCATATAGGTGCTAGAGTTGTGTAGAGAGCGGTAGCAAATGAGGCATAGGATTGGGAGACGAATGCCAGGTTGAGATTAATGTTCAGATTTGAATTTTTAGTGAGCTTTGGATTTTGACAATATTACACAAGCCATAGAAAGCATTATTATCGCTTGATAAAACATTTTTCTCATAGTGTTGCATTAACTTGGCAATATTCAAGTTCTAATAATGGACTAACAGTGGACTTTCGCATCTGCAGATTATACTGAATGGCCAGCGGAGGCAGTATTGCAGAGGAGAAACTCTCTGCATTGCTGGGAAAAAAAAATAATCCAATCATCAGCTTTGCAAGCCTCTTTCAATTTATATGGTAAGTCACACATTTGAGACTTATACATTTGTTTGAATGTGTGGGGTTGATCATAACATTCTGGAGTTCTCCATAGGTTAACTGATAGTGATGTGCTAAAATGAAGATGTTAGAATCTGTTAGTCCTAGTTTTTATGATTCCCAATAAATGTAGCATAAACCTTCCTCCCTTAATTTATCTGACCACTGAATTGCTATTGGTGTACCATAATCTACAAGAATTCCAGTAAGAAGGGTGCACTGTCACTTGGCTGCCAAACAGATCTTTCTATCTACGTCCTCATATAGGTGCTAGAGTTGTGTAGAGAGCAGTAGCAGATGAGGCATAGGATAGGGAGACGAATGCCAGGTTGAGATTATTCAGATTTGAATTTTTTATGAGCTTTGGATTTTCACAATATTACACAAGCCATAGAAAGCATTATTATCGCTTGATAAAACATTTTCTTCATAGTGTTGCATTAACTTGGCAATATTCAAGTTCTAATAATGGACTAACAGTGGACTTTTCCATCTGCAGATTATACTGAATGGCCAGCGGAGGCAGTATTGCAGAGGAGAATATCTCTGCATTGCTGAGAAAAAAAAGAAAATCCAATCATCAGCTTTGCAAGCCTCTTTCAATTTATATGGTAAGTCACACATTTGAGACTTATATATTTGTTTGAATGTGTGGGGTTGATCATAACATTCTGGAGTTCTCCATAGGTTAACTGATAGTGATGTGCAAAAATGAAGATGTTAGAATCTGTTAGTCCTAGTTTTTATGATTCCCAATAAATGTAGCATAAACCTTCCTCCCTTAATTTATCTGACCACTGAATTGCTATTGGTGTACCATAATCTACAAGAATTCCAGTAAGAAGGGTGCACTGTCACTTGGCTGCCAAACAGATCTTTCTATCTACATCCTCATATAGGTGCTAGAGTTGTGTAGAGAGTGGTAGCAAATGAGGCATAGGATTGGGAGACGAATGCCAGGTTGAGATTAATATTCAGATTTGAATTTTTAGTGAGCTTTGGATTTTCACAATATTACACAAGCCATAGAAAGCATTATTATCGTTCGATAAAACATTTTTTTCGTAGTGTTGCATTAACTTGGCAATATTCAAGTTCTAATAATGGACTAACAGTGGACTTTTCCATCTGCAGATTATACTGAATGGCCAGCGGAGGCAGTATTGCAGAGGAGAAACTCTCTGCATTGCTGGGAAAAAAAAAGAATCCAATCATCAGCTTTGCAAGCCTCTTTCAATTTATATGGTAAGTCACACATTTGAGACTTATACATTTGTTTGAATGTGTGGGGTTGATCATAACATTCTGGAGTTCTCCATAGGTTAACTGATAGTGATGTGCTAAAATGAAGATGTTAGAATCTGTTAGTCCTAGTTTTTATGATTCCCAATAAATGTAGCATAAACCTTCCTCCCTTAATTTATCTGACCACTGAATTGCTATTGGTGTACCATAATCTACAAGAATTCCAGTAAGAAGGGTGCACTGTCACTTGGCTGCCAAACAGATCTTTCTATCTACGTCCTCATATAGGTGCTAGAGTTGTGTAGAGAGCGGTAGCAGATGAGGCATAGGATAGGGAGACGAATGCCAGGTTGAGATTAATATTCAGATTTGAATTTTTAGTGAGCTTTGGATTTTCACAATATTACACAAGCCATAGAAAGCATTATTATCGCTTGATAACACATTTTTCTCATAGTGTTGCATTAACTTGGCAATATTCAAGTTCTAATAATGGACTAACAGTGGACTTTCGCATCTGCAGATTATACTGAATGGCCAGCGGAGGCAGTATTGCAGAGGAGAAACTCTCTGCATTGCTGGGAAAAAAAAAGAATCCAATCATCAGCTTTGCAAGCCTCTTTCAATTTATATGGTAAGTCACACATTTGAGACTTATACATTTGTTTGAATGTGTGGGGTTGATCATAACATTCTGGAGTTCTCCATAGGTTAACTGATAGTGATGTGCTAAAATGAAGATGTTAGAATCTGTTAGTCCTAGTTTTTATGATTCCCAATAAATGTAGCATAAACCTTCCTCCCTTAATTTATCTGACCACTGAATTGCTATTGGTGTACCATAATCTACAAGAATTCCAGTAAGAAGGGTGCACTGTCACTTGGCTGCCAAACAGATCTTTCTATCTACGTCCTCATATAGGTGCTAGAGTTGTGTAGAGAGCGGTAGCAGATGAGGCATAGGATAGGGAGACGAATGCCAGGTTGAGATTATTCAGATTTGAATTTTTTATGAGCTTTGGATTTTCACAATATTACACAAGCCATAGAAAGCATTATTATCGCTTGATAAAACATTTTCTTCATAGTGTTGCATTAACTTGGCAATATTCAAGTTCTAATAATGGACTAACAGTGGACTTTTCCATCTGCAGATTATACTGAATGGCCAGCGGAGGCAGTATTGCAGAGGAGAATATCTCTGCGTTGCTGAGAAAAAAAAGAAAATCCAATCATCAGCTTTGCAAGCCTCTTTCAATTTATATGGTAAGTCACACATTTGAGACTTATATATTTGTTTGAATGTGTGGGGTTGATCATAACATTCTGGAGTTCTCCATAGGTTAACTGATAGTGATGTGCAAAAATGAAGATGTTAGAATCTGTTAGTCCTAGTTTTTATGATTCCCAATAAATGTAGCATAAACCTTCCTCCCTTAATTTATCTGACCACTGAATTGCTATTGGTGTACCATAATCTACAAGAATTCCAGTAAGAAGGGTGCACTGTCACTTGGCTGCCAAACAAATATTTCTATCTACGTCCTCATATAGGTGCTAGAGTTGTGTAGAGAGCGGTAGCAGATGAGGCATAGGATAGGGAGACGAATGCCAGGTTGAGATTAATATTCAGATTTGAATTTTTAGTGAGCTTTGGATTTTCACAATATTACACAAGCCATAGAAAGCATTATTATCGCTTGATAACACATTTTTCTCATAGTGTTGCATTAACTTGGCAATATTCAAGTTCTAATAATGGACTAACAGTGGACTTTCGCATCTGCAGATTATACTGAATGGCCAGCGGAGGCAGTATTGCAGAGGAGAAACTCTCTGCATTGCTGGGAAAAAAAAAGAATCCAATCATCAGCTTTGCAAGCCTCTTTCAATTTATATGGTAAGTCACACATTTGAGACTTATACATTTGTTTGAATGTGTGGGGTTGATCATAACATTCTGGAGTTCTCCATAGGTTAACTGATAGTGATGTGCTAAAATGAAGATGTTAGAATCTGTTAGTCCTAGTTTTTATGAATCCCAATAAATGTAGCATAAACCTTCCTCCCTTAATTTATCTGACCACTGAATTGCTATTGGTGTACCATAATCCACAAGAATTCCAGTAAGAAGGGTGCACTGTCACTTGGCTGCCAAACAGATCTTTCTATCTACGTCCTCCTATAGGTGCTAGAGTTGTGTAGAGAGCGGTAGCAAATGAGGCATAGGATTGGGAGACGAATGCCAGGTTGAGATTAATGTTCAGATTTGAATTTTTAGTGAGCTTTGGATTTTGACAATATTACACAAGCCATAGAAAGCATTATTATCGCTTGATAAAACATTTTTCTCATAGTGTTGCATTAACTTGGCAATATTCAAGTTCTAATAATGGACTAACAGTGGACTTTTCCATCTGCAGATTATACTGAATGGCCAGCGGAGGCAGTATTGCAGAGGAGAATATCTCTGCGTTGCTGAGAAAAAAAAGAAAATCCAATCATCAGCTTTGCAAGCCTCTTTCAATTTATATGGTAAGTCACACATTTGAGACTTATATATTTGTTTGAATGTGTGGGGTTGATCATAACATTCTGGAGTTCTCCATAGGTTAACTGATAGTGATGTGCAAAAATGAAGATGTTAGAATCTGTTAGTCCTAGTTTTTATGATTCCCAATAAATGTAGCATAAACCTTCCTCCCTTAATTTATCTGACCACTGAATTGCTATTGGTGTACCATAATCTACAAGAATTCCAGTAAGAAGGGTGCACTGTCACTTGGCTGCCAAACAAATATTTCTATCTACGTCCTCATATAGGTGCTAGAGTTGTGTAGAGAGCGGTAGCAGATGAGGCATAGGATAGGGAGACGAATGCCAGGTTGAGATTAATATTCAGATTTGAATTTTTAGTGAGCTTTGGATTTTCACAATATTACACAAGCCATAGAAAGCATTATTATCGCTTGATAACACATTTTTCTCATAGTGTTGCATTAACTTGGCAATATTCAAGTTCTAATAATGGACTAACAGTGGACTTTCGCATCTGCAGATTATACTGAATGGCCAGCGGAGGCAGTATTGCAGAGGAGAAACTCTCTGCATTGCTGGGAAAAAAAAAGAATCCAATCATCAGCTTTGCAAGCCTCTTTCAATTTATATGGTAAGTCACACATTTGAGACTTATACATTTGTTTGAATGTGTGGGGTTGATCATAACATTCTGGAGTTCTCCATAGGTTAACTGATAGTGATGTGCTAAAATGAAGATGTTAGAATCTGTTAGTCCTAGTTTTTATGAATCCCAATAAATGTAGCATAAACCTTCCTCCCTTAATTTATCTGACCACTGAATTGCTATTGGTGTACCATAATCCACAAGAATTCCAGTAAGAAGGGTGCACTGTCACTTGGCTGCCAAACAGATCTTTCTATCTACGTCCTCCTATAGGTGCTAGAGTTGTGTAGAGAGCGGTAGCAAATGAGGCATAGGATTGGGAGACGAATGCCAGGTTGAGATTAATGTTCAGATTTGAATTTTTAGTGAGCTTTGGATTTTGACAATATTACACAAGCCATAGAAAGCATTATTATCGCTTGATAAAACATTTTTCTCATAGTGTTGCATTAACTTGGCAATATTCAAGTTCTAATAATGGACTAACAGTGGACTTTCGCATCTGCAGATTATACTGAATGGCCAGCGGAGGCAGTATTGCAGAGGAGAAACTCTCTGCATTGCTGGGAAAAAAAAAGAATCCAATTATCAGCTTTGCAAGCCTCTTTCAATTTATATGGTAAGTCACACATTTGAGACTTATACATTTGTTTGAATGTGTGGGGTTGATCATAACATTCTGGAGTTCTCCATAGGTTAACTGATAGTGATGTGCTAAAATGAAGATGTTAGAATCTGTTAGTCCTAGTTTTTATGATTCCCAATAAATGTAGCATAAACCTTCCTCCCTTAATTTATCTGACCACTGAATTGCTATTGGTGTACCACAATCTACAAGAATTCCAGTAAGAAGGGTGCACTGTCACTTGGCTGCCAAACAGATCTTTCTATCTACGTCCTCATATAGGTGCTAGAGTTGTGTAGAGAGCAGTAGCAGATGAGGCATAGGATAGGGAGACGAATGCCAGGTTGAGATTATTCAGATTTGAATTTTTTATGAGCTTTGGATTTTCACAATATTACACAAGCCATAAAAAGCATTATTATCGCTTGATAAAACATTTTCTTCATAGTGTTGCATTAACTTGGCAATATTCAAGTTCTAATAATGGACTAACAGTGGACTTTTCCATCTGCAGATTATACTGAATGGCCAGCGGAGGCAGTATTGCAGAGGAGAATATCTCTGCGTTGCTGAGAAAAAAAAGAAAATCCAATCATCAGCTTTGCAAGCCTCTTTCAATTTATATGGTAAGTCACACATTTGAGACTTATATATTTGTTTGAATGTGTGGGGTTGATCATAACATTCTGGAGTTCTCCATAGGTTAACTGATAGTGATGTGCAAAAATGAAGATGTTAGAATCTGTTAGTCCTAGTTTTTATGATTCCCAATAAATGTAGCATAAACCTTCCTCCCTTAATTTATCTGACCACTGAATTGCTATTGGTGTACCATAATCTACAAGAATTCCAGTAAGAAGGGTGCACTGTCACTTGGCTGCCAAACAGATCTTTCTATCTATGTCCTCATATAGGTGCTAGAGTTGTGTAGAGAGCGGTAGCAGATGAGGCATAGGATAGGGAGACGAATGCCAGGTTGAGATTATTCAGATTTGAATTTTTTATGAGCTTTGGATTTTCACAATATTACACAAGCCATAGAAAGCATTATTATCGCTTGATAAAACATTTTCTTCATAGTGTTGCATTAACTTGGCAATATTCAAGTTCTAATAATGGACTAACAGTGGACTTTTCCATCTGCAGATTATACTGAATGGCCAGCGGAGGCAGTATTGCAGAGGAGAATATCTCTGCGTTGCTGAGAAAAAAAAGAAAACCCATTCATCAGCTTTGCAAGCCTCTTTCAATTTATATGGTAAGTCACACATTTGAGACTTATACATTTGTTTGAATGTGTAGGGTTGATCATAACATTCTGGAGTTCTCCATAGGTTAACTAATAGGGATGTGCTAAAATGAAGATGTTAGAATCTGTTAGTCCTAGTTTTTATGATTCCCAATAACTGTAGCATAAACCTTCCACCCTTAATATATCAGACCACTGAATTGCTATTGGTGTACCATAACCCACAAGAATTCCAGTAAGAAGGGTGCACTGTCACTTGGCTGCCAAACAGATCTTTCTATCTACATCCTCATATAGGTGCTAGAGTTGTGTAGAGAGCGGTAGCAAATGAGGCATAGGATTGGGAGACGAATGCCAGGTTGAGATTAATATTCAGATTTGAATTTTTAGTGAGCTTTAAATTTTCACAATATTACACAAGCCATAGAAAGCATTATTATTGCTTGATAAAACATTTTTCTCATAGTGTTGCATTAACTCGGCAATATTCAAGTTCTAATAATGGACTAACAGTGGACTTTTCCATCTGCAGATTATACTGAATGGCCAGCGGAGGCAGTATTGCAGAGGAGAAACTCTCTGCATTGCTGGGAAAAAAAAAGAATCCAATCATCAGCTTTGCAAGCCTCTTTCAATTTATATGGTAAGTCACACATTTGAGACTTATATATTTGTTTGAAGGTGTGGGGTTAATCATAACATTCTGGAGTTCTCCATAGGTTAACTGATAGGGATGTGCTAAAATGAAGATGTTAGATTCTGTTAGTCCTAGTTTTTATGATTCCCAATAGCTGTAGCATAAACCTTCCTCCCTTAATTTATCTGACCACTGAATTGCTATTGGTGTACCATAATCCACAAGAATTCCAGTAAGAAGGGTGCACTGTCACTTGGCTGCCAAACAGATCTTTCTATCTACGTCCTCCTATAGGTGCTAGAGTTGTGTAGAGCGCGGTAGCAAATGAGGCATAGGATTGGGAGACGAATGGCAGGTTGAGATTAATGTTCAGATTTGAATTTTTAGTGAGCTTTGGATTTTGACAATATTACACAAGCCATAGAAAGCATTATTATCGCTTGATAACACATTTTTCTCATAGTGTTGCATTAACTTGGCAATATTCAAGTTCTAATAATGGACTAACAGTGGACTTTCGCATCTGCAGATTATACTGAATGGCCAGCGGAGGCAGTATTGCAGAGGAGAAACTCTCTGCATTGCTGGGAAAAAAAAAGAATCCAATCATCAGCTTTGCAAGCCTCTTTCAATTTATATGGTAAGTCACACATTTGAGACTTATACATTTGTTTGAATGTGTGGGGTTGATCATAACATTCTGGAGTTCTCCATAGGTTAACTGATAGTGATGTGCTAAAATGAAGATGTTAGAATCTGTTAGTCCTAGTTTTTATGATTCCGAATAAATGTAGCATAAACCTTCCTCCCTTAATTTATCTGACCACTGAATTGCTATTGGTGTACCATAATCTACAAGAATTCCAGTAAGAAGGGTGCACTGTCACTTGGCTGCCAAACAGATCTTTCTATCTACGTCCTCATATAGGTGCTAGAGTTGTGTAGAGAGCGGTAGCAGATGAGGCATAGGATAGGGAGACGAATGCCAGGTTGAGATTATTCAGATTTGAATTTTTTATGAGCTTTGGATTTTGACAATATTACACAAGCCATAGAAAGCATTATTATCGCTTGATAAAACATTTTCTTCATAGTGTTGCATTAACTTGGCAATATTCAAGTTCTAATAATGGACTAACAGTGGACTTTTCCATCTGCAGATTATACTGAATGGCCAGCGGAGGCAGTATTGCAGAGGAGAATATCTCTGCGTTGCTGAGAAAAAAAAGAAAATCCAATCATCAGCTTTGCAAGCCTCTTTCAATTTATATGGTAAGTCACACATTTGAGACTTATATATTTGTTTGAATGTGTGGGGTTGATCATAACATTCTGGAGTTCTCCATAGGTTAACTGATAGTGATGTGCAAAAATGAAGATGTTAGAATCTGTTAGTCCTAGTTTTTATGATTCCCAATAAATGTAGCATAAACCTTCCTCCCTTAATTTATCTGACCACTGAATTGCTATTGGTGTACCATAATCTACAAGAATTCCAGTAAGAAGGGTGCACTGTCACTTGGCTGCCAAACAGATCTTTCTATCTACGTCCTCATATAGGTGCTAGAGTTGTGTAGAGAGCGGTAGCAGATGAGGCATAGGATAGGGAGACGAATGCCAGGTTGAGATTATTCAGATTTGAATTTTTTATGAGCTTTGGATTTTCACAATATTACACAAGCCATAGAAAGCATTATTATCGCTTGATAAAACATTTTCTTCATAGTGTTGCATTAACTTGGCAATATTCAAGTTCTAATAATGGACTAACAATGGACTTTTCCATCTTCAGATTATACTGAATGGCCAGCGGAGGCAGTATTGCAGAGGAGAATCTCTCTGCGTTGCTGAGAAAAAAAAGAAAATCCAATCATCAGCTTTGCAAGCCTCTTTCAATTTATATGGTAAGTCGCACATTTGAGACTTATACATTTGTTTGAATGTGTGGGGTTGATCATAACATTCTGGAGTTCTCCATAGGTTAACTGATAGTGATGTGCTAAAATGAAGATGTTAGAATCTGTTAGTCCTAGTTTTTATGATTCCCAATAAATGTAGCATAAACCTTCCTCCCTTAATTTATCTGACCACTGAATTGCTATTGGTGTACCATAATCTACAAGAATTCCAGTAAGAAGGGTGCACTGTCACTTGGCTGCCAAACAGATATTTCTATCTACATCCTCATATAGGTGCTAGAGTTGTGTAGAGAGCGGTAGCAAATGAGGCATAGGATTGGGAGACGAATGCCAGGTTGAGATTAATATTCAGATTTGAATTTTTAGTGAGCTTTAAATTTTCACAATATTACACAAGCCATAGAAAGCATTATTATTGCTTGATAAAACATTTTTCTCATAGTGTTGCATTAACTTGGCAATATTCAAGTTCTAATAATGGACTAACAGTGGACTTTTCCATCTGCAGATTATACTGAATGGCCAGCGGAGGCAGTATTGCAGAGGAGAATCTCTCTGCGTCCCTGAAAAAAAAAAAGAAAACCCATTCATCAGCTTTGCAAGCCTCTTTCAATTTATATGGTAAGTCACACATTTGAGACTTATACATTTGATTGAATGTGTGGGGTTGATCATAACATTCTGGAGTTCTCCATAGGTTAACTGATAGGGATGTGCTAAAATGAAGATGTTAGAATCTGTTAGTCCTAGTTTTTATGATTCCCAATAAATGTAGCATAAACCTTCCTCCCTTAATTTATCAGACCACTGAATTGCTATTGGTGTACCATAACCCACAAGAATTCCAGTAAGAAGGGTGCACTGTCACTTGGCTGCCAAACAGATCTTTCTATCTACATCCTCATATAGGTGCTAGAGTTGTGTAGAGAGCGGTAGCAGATGAGGCATAGGATAGGGAGACGAATGCCAGGTTGAGATTAATATTCAGATTTGAATTTTTTATGAGCTTTGGATTTTCACAATATTACACAAGCCATAGAAAGCATTATTATCGCTTGATAAAACATTTTCTTCATAGTGTTGCATTAACTTGGCAATATTCAAGTTCTAATAATGGACTAACAGTGCACTTTTCCATCTGCAGATTATACTGAATGGCCAGCGGAGGCAGTATTGCAGAGGAGAATATCTCTGCGTTGCTGAGAAAAAAAAGAAAATCCAATCATCAGCTTTGCAAGCCTCTTTCAATTTATATGGTAAGTCACACATTTGAGACTTATATATTTATTTGAAGGTGTGGGGTTGATCATAACATTCTGGAGTTCTCCATAGGTTAACTGATAGTAATGTGCTAAAATGAAGATGTTAGATTCTGTTAGTCCTAGTTTTTATGATTCCCAATAGCTGTAGCATAAACCTTCCTCCCTTAATTTATCTGACCACTGAATTGCTATTGGTGTACCATAATCCACAAGAATTCCAGTAAGAAGGGTGCACTGTCACTTGGCTGCCAAACAGATCTTTCTATCTACGTCCTCATATAGGTGCTAGAGTTGTGTAGAGAGCGGTAGCAAATGAGGCATAGGATTGGGAGACGAATGCCAGGTTGAGATTAATGTTCAGATTTGAATTTTTAGTGAGCTTTGGATTTTGACAATATTACACAAGCCATAGAAAGCATTATTATCGCTTGATAAAACATTTTTCTCATAGTGTTGCATTAACTTGGCAATATTCAAGTTCTAATAATGGACTAACAGTGGACTTTCGCATCTGCAGATTATACTGAATGGCCAGCGGAGGCAGTATTGCAGAGGAGAAACTCTCTGCATTGCTGGGAAAAAAAAATAATCCAATCATCAGCTTTGCAAGCCTCTTTCAATTTATATGGTAAGTCACACATTTGAGACTTATACATTTGTTTGAATGTGTGGGGTTGATCATAACATTCTGGAGTTCTCCATAGGTTAACTGATAGTGATGTGCTAAAATGAAGATGTTAGAATCTGTTAGTCCTAGTTTTTATGATTCCCAATAAATGTAGCATAAACCTTCCTCCCTTAATTTATCTGACCACTGAATTGCTATTGGTGTACCATAATCTACAAGAATTCCAGTAAGAAGGGTGCACTGTCACTTGGCTGCCAAACAGATCTTTCTATCTACGTCCTCATATAGGTGCTAGAGTTGTGTAGAGAGCAGTAGCAGATGAGGCATAGGATAGGGAGACGAATGCCAGGTTGAGATTATTCAGATTTGAATTTTTTATGAGCTTTGGATTTTCACAATATTACACAAGCCATAGAAAGCATTATTATCGCTTGATAAAACATTTTCTTCATAGTGTTGCATTAACTTGGCAATATTCAAGTTCTAATAATGGACTAACAGTGGACTTTTCCATCTGCAGATTATACTGAATGGCCAGCGGAGGCAGTATTGCAGAGGAGAATATCTCTGCGTTGCTGAGAAAAAAAAGAAAATCCAATCATCAGCTTTGCAAGCCTCTTTCAATTTATATGGTAAGTCACACATTTGAGACTTATATATTTGTTTGAATGTGTGGGGTTGATCATAACATTCTGGAGTTCTCCATAGGTTAACTGATAGTGATGTGCAAAAATGAAGATGTTAGAATCTGTTAGTCCTAGTTTTTATGATTCCCAATAAATGTAGCATAAACCTTCCTCCCTTAATTTATCTGACCACTGAATTGCTATTGGTGTACCATAATCTACAAGAATTCCAGTAAGAAGGGTGCACTGTCACTTGGCTGCCAAACAGATCTTTCTATCTACATCCTCATATAGGTGCTAGAGTTGTGTAGAGAGTGGTAGCAAATGAGGCATAGGATTGGGAGACGAATGCCAGGTTGAGATTAATATTAAGATTTGAATTTTTAGTGAGCTTTGGATTTTCACAATATTACACAAGCCATAGAAAGCATTATTATCGTTCGATAAAACATTTTTTTCGTAGTGTTGCATTAACTTGGCAATATTCAAGTTCTAATAATGGACTAACAGTGCACTTTTCCATCTGCAGATTATACTGAATGGCCAGCGGAGGCAGTATTGCAGAGGAGAATATCTCTGCGTTGCTGAGAAAAAAAAGAAAATCCAATCATCAGCTTTGCAAGCCTCTTTCAATTTATATGGTAAGTCACACATTTGAGACTTATATATTTATTTGAAGGTGTGGGGTTGATCATAACATTCTGGAGTTCTCCATAGGTTAACTGATAGTAATGTGCTAAAATGAAGATGTTAGATTCTGTTAGTCCTAGTTTTTATGATTCCCAATAGCTGTAGCATAAACCTTCCTCCCTTAATTTATCTGACCACTGAATTGCTATTGGTGTACCATAATCCACAAGAATTCCAGTAAGAAGGGTGCACTGTCACTTGGCTGCCAAACAGATCTTTCTATCTACGTCCTCATATAGGTGCTAGAGTTGTGTAGAGAGCGGTAGCAAATGAGGCATAGGATTGGGAGACGAATGCCAGGTTGAGATTAATGTTCAGATTTGAATTTTTAGTGAGCTTTGGATTTTGACAATATTACACAAGCCATAGAAAGCATTATTATCGCTTGATAAAACATTTTTCTCATAGTGTTGCATTAACTTGGCAATATTCAAGTTCTAATAATGGACTAACAGTGGACTTTCGCATCTGCAGATTATACTGAATGGCCAGCGGAGGCAGTATTGCAGAGGAGAAACTCTCTGCATTGCTGGGAAAAAAAAATAATCCAATCATCAGCTTTGCAAGCCTCTTTCAATTTATATGGTAAGTCACACATTTGAGACTTATACATTTGTTTGAATGTGTGGGGTTGATCATAACATTCTGGAGTTCTCCATAGGTTAACTGATAGTGATGTGCTAAAATGAAGATGTTAGAATCTGTTAGTCCTAGTTTTTATGATTCCCAATAAATGTAGCATAAACCTTCCTCCCTTAATTTATCTGACCACTGAATTGCTATTGGTGTACCATAATCTACAAGAATTCCAGTAAGAAGGGTGCACTGTCACTTGGCTGCCAAACAGATCTTTCTATCTACGTCCTCATATAGGTGCTAGAGTTGTGTAGAGAGCAGTAGCAGATGAGGCATAGGATAGGGAGACGAATGCCAGGTTGAGATTATTCAGATTTGAATTTTTTATGAGCTTTGGATTTTCACAATATTACACAAGCCATAGAAAGCATTATTATCGCTTGATAAAACATTTTCTTCATAGTGTTGCATTAACTTGGCAATATTCAAGTTCTAATAATGGACTAACAGTGGACTTTTCCATCTGCAGATTATACTGAATGGCCAGCGGAGGCAGTATTGCAGAGGAGAATATCTCTGCGTTGCTGAGAAAAAAAAGAAAATCCAATCATCAGCTTTGCAAGCCTCTTTCAATTTATATGGTAAGTCACACATTTGAGACTTATATATTTGTTTGAATGTGTGGGGTTGATCATAACATTCTGGAGTTCTCCATAGGTTAACTGATAGTGATGTGCAAAAATGAAGATGTTAGAATCTGTTAGTCCTAGTTTTTATGATTCCCAATAAATGTAGCATAAACCTTCCTCCCTTAATTTATCTGACCACTGAATTGCTATTGGTGTACCATAATCTACAAGAATTCCAGTAAGAAGGGTGCACTGTCACTTGGCTGCCAAACAGATCTTTCTATCTACATCCTCATATAGGTGCTAGAGTTGTGTAGAGAGTGGTAGCAAATGAGGCATAGGATTGGGAGACGAATGCCAGGTTGAGATTAATATTCAGATTTGAATTTTTAGTGAGCTTTGGATTTTCACAATATTACACAAGCCATAGAAAGCATTATTATCGTTCGATAAAACATTTTTTTCGTAGTGTTGCATTAACTTGGCAATATTCAAGTTCTAATAATGGACTAACAGTGGACTTTTCCATCTGCAGATTATACTGAATGGCCAGCGGAGGCAGTATTGCAGAGGAGAAACTCTCTGCATTGCTGGGAAAAAAAAAGAATCCAATCATCAGCTTTGCAAGCCTCTTTCAATTTATATGGTAAGTCACACATTTGAGACTTATACATTTGTTTGAATGTGTGGGGTTGATCATAACATTCTGGAGTTCTCCATAGGTTAACTGATAGTGATGTGCTAAAATGAAGATGTTAGAATCTGTTAGTCCTAGTTTTTATGATTCCCAATAAATGTAGCATAAACCTTCCTCCCTTAATTTATCTGACCACTGAATTGCTATTGGTGTACCATAATCTACAAGAATTCCAGTAAGAAGGGTGCACTGTCACTTGGCTGCCAAACAGATCTTTCTATCTACGTCCTCATATAGGTGCTAGAGTTGTGTAGAGAGCGGTAGCAGATGAGGCATAGGATAGGGAGACGAATGCCAGGTTGAGATTAATATTCAGATTTGAATTTTTAGTGAGCTTTGGATTTTCACAATATTACACAAGCCATAGAAAGCATTATTATCGCTTGATAACACATTTTTCTCATAGTGTTGCATTAACTTGGCAATATTCAAGTTCTAATAATGGACTAACAGTGGACTTTCGCATCTGCAGATTATACTGAATGGCCAGCGGAGGCAGTATTGCAGAGGAGAAACTCTCTGCATTGCTGGGAAAAAAAAAGAATCCAATCATCAGCTTTGCAAGCCTCTTTCAATTTATATGGTAAGTCACACATTTGAGACTTATACATTTGTTTGAATGTGTGGGGTTGATCATAACATTCTGGAGTTCTCCATAGGTTAACTGATAGTGATGTGCTAAAATGAAGATGTTAGAATCTGTTAGTCCTAGTTTTTATGATTCCCAATAAATGTAGCATAAACCTTCCTCCCTTAATTTATCTGACCACTGAATTGCTATTGGTGTACCATAATCTACAAGAATTCCAGTAAGAAGGGTGCACTGTCACTTGGCTGCCAAACAGATCTTTCTATCTACGTCCTCATATAGGTGCTAGAGTTGTGTAGAGAGCGGTAGCAGATGAGGCATAGGATAGGGAGACGAATGCCAGGTTGAGATTATTCAGATTTGAATTTTTTATGAGCTTTGGATTTTCACAATATTACACAAGCCATAGAAAGCATTATTATCGCTTGATAAAACATTTTCTTCATAGTGTTGCATTAACTTGGCAATATTCAAGTTCTAATAATGGACTAACAGTGGACTTTTCCATCTGCAGATTATACTGAATGGCCAGCGGAGGCAGTATTGCAGAGGAGAATATCTCTGCGTTGCTGAGAAAAAAAAGAAAATCCAATCATCAGCTTTGCAAGCCTCTTTCAATTTATATGGTAAGTCACACATTTGAGACTTATACATTTGTTTGAATGTGTAGGGTTGATCATAACATTCTGGAGTTCTCCATAGGTTAACTAATAGGGATGTGCTAAAATGAAGATGTTAGAATCTGTTAGTCCTAGTTTTTATGATTCCCAATAACTGTAGCATAAACCTTCCACCCTTAATATATCAGACCACTGAATTGCTATTGGTGTACCATAACCCACAAGAATTCCAGTAAGAAGGGTGCACTGTCACTTGGCTGCCAAACAGATCTTTCTATCTACATCCTCATATAGGTGCTAGAGTTGTGTAGAGAGCGGTAGCAAATGAGGCATAGGATTGGGAGACGAATGCCAGGTTGAGATTAATATTCAGATTTGAATTTTTAGTGAGCTTTAAATTTTCACAATATTACACAAGCCATAGAAAGCATTATTATTGCTTGATAAAACATTTTTCTCATAGTGTTGCATTAACTTGGCAATATTCAAGTTCTAATAATGGACTAACAGTGGACTTTTCCATCTGCAGATTATACTGAATGGCCAGCGGAGGCAGTATTGCAGAGGAGAATATCTCTGCGTTGCTGAGAAAAAAAAGAAAATCCAATCATCAGCTTTGCAAGCCTCTTTCAATTTATATGGTAAGTCACACATTTGAGACTTATATATGTGTTTGAATGTGTGGGGTTGATCATAACATTCTGGAGTTCTCCATAGGTTAACTGATAGTGATGTGCTAAAATGAAGATGTTAGAATCTGTTAGTCCTAGTTTTTATGATTCCCAATAAATGTAGCATAAACCTTCCTCCCTTAATTTATCTGACCACTGAATTGCTATTGGTGTACCATAATCTACAAGAATTCCAGTAAGAAGGGTGCACTGTCACTTGGCTGCCAAACAGATCTTTCTATCTACGTCCTCATATAGGTGCTAGAGTTGTGTAGAGAGCGGTAGCAGATGAGGCATAGGATAGGGAGACGAATGCCAGGTTGAGATTAATATTCAGATTTGAATTTTTAGTGAGCTTTGGATTTTCACAATATTACACAAGCCATAGAAAGCATTATTATCGCTTGATAACACATTTTTCTCATAGTGTTGCATTAACTTGGCAATATTCAAGTTCTAATAATGGACTAACAGTGGACTTTCGCATCTGCAGATTATACTGAATGGCCAGCGGAGGCAGTATTGCAGAGGAGAAACTCTCTGCATTGCTGGGAAAAAAAAAGAATCCAATCATCAGCTTTGCAAGCCTCTTTCAATTTATATGGTAAGTCACACATTTGAGACTTATACATTTGTTTGAATGTGTGGGGTTGATCATAACATTCTGGAGTTCTCCATAGGTTAACTGATAGTGATGTGCTAAAATGAAGATGTTAGAATCTGTTAGTCCTAGTTTTTATGATTCCCAATAAATGTAGCATAAACCTTCCTCCCTTAATTTATCTGACCACTGAATTGCTATTGGTGTACCATAATCTACAAGAATTCCAGTAAGAAGGGTGCACTGTCACTTGGCTGCCAAACAGATCTTTCTATCTACGTCCTCATATAGGTGCTAGAGTTGTGTAGAGAGCGGTAGCAGATGAGGCATAGGATAGGGAGACGAATGCCAGGTTGAGATTATTCAGATTTGAATTTTTTATGAGCTTTGGATTTTCACAATATTACACAAGCCATAGAAAGCATTATTATCGCTTGATAAAACATTTTCTTCATAGTGTTGCATTAACTTGGCAATATTCAAGTTCTAATAATGGACTAACAGTGCACTTTTCCATCTGCAGATTATACTGAATGGCCAGCGGAGGCAGTATTGCAGAGGAGAATATCTCTGCGTTGCTGAGAAAAAAAAGAAAATCCAATCATCAGCTTTGCAAGCCTCTTTCAATTTATATGGTAAGTCACACATTTGAGACTTATATATTTATTTGAAGGTGTGGGGTTGATCATAACATTCTGGAGTTCTCCATAGGTTAACTGATAGTAATGTGCTAAAATGAAGATGTTAGATTCTGTTAGTCCTAGTTTTTATGATTCCCAATAGCTGTAGCATAAACCTTCCTCCCTTAATTTATCTGACCACTGAATTGCTATTGGTGTACCATAATCCACAAGAATTCCAGTAAGAAGGGTGCACTGTCACTTGGCTGCCAAACAGATCTTTCTATCTACGTCCTCATATAGGTGCTAGAGTTGTGTAGAGAGCGGTAGCAAATGAGGCATAGGATTGGGAGACGAATGCCAGGTTGAGATTAATGTTCAGATTTGAATTTTTAGTGAGCTTTGGATTTTGACAATATTACACAAGCCATAGAAAGCATTATTATCGCTTGATAAAACATTTTTCTCATAGTGTTGCATTAACTTGGCAATATTCAAGTTCTAATAATGGACTAACAGTGGACTTTCGCATCTGCAGATTATACTGAATGGCCAGCGGAGGCAGTATTGCAGAGGAGAAACTCTCTGCATTGCTGGGAAAAAAAAATAATCCAATCATCAGCTTTGCAAGCCTCTTTCAATTTATATGGTAAGTCACACATTTGAGACTTATACATTTGTTTGAATGTGTGGGGTTGATCATAACATTCTGGAGTTCTCCATAGGTTAACTGATAGTGATGTGCTAAAATGAAGATGTTAGAATCTGTTAGTCCTAGTTTTTATGATTCCCAATAAATGTAGCATAAACCTTCCTCCCTTAATTTATCTGACCACTGAATTGCTATTGGTGTACCATAATCTACAAGAATTCCAGTAAGAAGGGTGCACTGTCACTTGGCTGCCAAACAGATCTTTCTATCTACGTCCTCATATAGGTGCTAGAGTTGTGTAGAGAGCAGTAGCAGATGAGGCATAGGATAGGGAGACGAATGCCAGGTTGAGATTATTCAGATTTGAATTTTTTATGAGCTTTGGATTTTCACAATATTACACAAGCCATAGAAAGCATTATTATCGCTTGATAAAACATTTTCTTCATAGTGTTGCATTAACTTGGCAATATTCAAGTTCTAATAATGGACTAACAGTGGACTTTTCCATCTGCAGATTATACTGAATGGCCAGCGGAGGCAGTATTGCAGAGGAGAATATCTCTGCGTTGCTGAGAAAAAAAAGAAAATCCAATCATCAGCTTTGCAAGCCTCTTTCAATTTATATGGTAAGTCACACATTTGAGACTTATATATTTGTTTGAATGTGTGGGGTTGATCATAACATTCTGGAGTTCTCCATAGGTTAACTGATAGTGATGTGCAAAAATGAAGATGTTAGAATCTGTTAGTCCTAGTTTTTATGATTCCCAATAAATGTAGCATAAACCTTCCTCCCTTAATTTATCTGACCACTGAATTGCTATTGGTGTACCATAATCTACAAGAATTCCAGTAAGAAGGGTGCACTGTCACTTGGCTGCCAAACAGATCTTTCTATCTACATCCTCATATAGGTGCTAGAGTTGTGTAGAGAGTGGTAGCAAATGAGGCATAGGATTGGGAGACGAATGCCAGGTTGAGATTAATATTCAGATTTGAATTTTTAGTGAGCTTTGGATTTTCACAATATTACACAAGCCATAGAAAGCATTATTATCGTTCGATAAAACATTTTTTTCGTAGTGTTGCATTAACTTGGCAATATTCAAGTTCTAATAATGGACTAACAGTGCACTTTTCCATCTGCAGATTATACTGAATGGCCAGCGGAGGCAGTATTGCAGAGGAGAATATCTCTGCGTTGCTGAGAAAAAAAAGAAAATCCAATCATCAGCTTTGCAAGCCTCTTTCAATTTATATGGTAAGTCACACATTTGAGACTTATATATTTATTTGAAGGTGTGGGGTTGATCATAACATTCTGGAGTTCTCCATAGGTTAACTGATAGTAATGTGCTAAAATGAAGATGTTAGATTCTGTTAGTCCTAGTTTTTATGATTCCCAATAGCTGTAGCATAAACCTTCCTCCCTTAATTTATCTGACCACTGAATTGCTATTGGTGTACCATAATCCACAAGAATTCCAGTAAGAAGGGTGCACTGTCACTTGGCTGCCAAACAGATCTTTCTATCTACGTCCTCATATAGGTGCTAGAGTTGTGTAGAGAGCGGTAGCAAATGAGGCATAGGATTGGGAGACGAATGCCAGGTTGAGATTAATGTTCAGATTTGAATTTTTAGTGAGCTTTGGATTTTGACAATATTACACAAGCCATAGAAAGCATTATTATCGCTTGATAAAACATTTTTCTCATAGTGTTGCATTAACTTGGCAATATTCAAGTTCTAATAATGGACTAACAGTGGACTTTCGCATCTGCAGATTATACTGAATGGCCAGCGGAGGCAGTATTGCAGAGGAGAAACTCTCTGCATTGCTGGGAAAAAAAAATAATCCAATCATCAGCTTTGCAAGCCTCTTTCAATTTATATGGTAAGTCACACATTTGAGACTTATATATTTGTTTGAATGTGTGGGGTTGATCATAACATTCTGGAGTTCTCCATAGGTTAACTGATAGTGATGTGCAAAAATGAAGATGTTAGAATCTGTTAGTCCTAGTTTTTATGATTCCCAATAAATGTAGCATAAACCTTCCTCCCTTAATTTATCTGACCACTGAATTGCTATTGGTGTACCATAATCTACAAGAATTCCAGTAAGAAGGGTGCACTGTCACTTGGCTGCCAAACAGATCTTTCTATCTACATCCTCATATAGGTGCTAGAGTTGTGTAGAGAGTGGTAGCAAATGAGGCATAGGATTGGGAGACGAATGCCAGGTTGAGATTAATATTCAGATTTGAATTTTTAGTGAGCTTTGGATTTTCACAATATTACACAAGCCATAGAAAGCATTATTATCGTTCGATAAAACATTTTTTTCGTAGTGTTGCATTAACTTGGCAATATTCAAGTTCTAATAATGGACTAACAGTGGACTTTTCCATCTGCAGATTATACTGAATGGCCAGCGGAGGCAGTATTGCAGAGGAGAAACTCTCTGCATTGCTGGGAAAAAAAAAGAATCCAATCATCAGCTTTGCAAGCCTCTTTCAATTTATATGGTAAGTCACACATTTGAGACTTATACATTTGTTTGAATGTGTGGGGTTGATCATAACATTCTGGAGTTCTCCATAGGTTAACTGATAGTGATGTGCTAAAATGAAGATGTTAGAATCTGTTAGTCCTAGTTTTTATGATTCCCAATAAATGTAGCATAAACCTTCCTCCCTTAATTTATCTGACCACTGAATTGCTATTGGTGTACCATAATCTACAAGAATTCCAGTAAGAAGGGTGCACTGTCACTTGGCTGCCAAACAGATCTTTCTATCTACGTCCTCATATAGGTGCTAGAGTTGTGTAGAGAGCGGTAGCAGATGAGGCATAGGATAGGGAGACGAATGCCAGGTTGAGATTAATATTCAGATTTGAATTTTTAGTGAGCTTTGGATTTTCACAATATTACACAAGCCATAGAAAGCATTATTATCGCTTGATAACACATTTTTCTCATAGTGTTGCATTAACTTGGCAATATTCAAGTTCTAATAATGGACTAACAGTGGACTTTCGCATCTGCAGATTATACTGAATGGCCAGCGGAGGCAGTATTGCAGAGGAGAAACTCTCTGCATTGCTGGGAAAAAAAAAGAATCCAATCATCAGCTTTGCAAGCCTCTTTCAATTTATATGGTAAGTCACACATTTGAGACTTATACATTTGTTTGAATGTGTGGGGTTGATCATAACATTCTGGAGTTCTCCATAGGTTAACTGATAGTGATGTGCTAAAATGAAGATGTTAGAATCTGTTAGTCCTAGTTTTTATGATTCCCAATAAATGTAGCATAAACCTTCCTCCCTTAATTTATCTGACCACTGAATTGCTATTGGTGTACCATAATCTACAAGAATTCCAGTAAGAAGGGTGCACTGTCACTTGGCTGCCAAACAGATCTTTCTATCTACGTCCTCATATAGGTGCTAGAGTTGTGTAGAGAGCGGTAGCAGATGAGGCATAGGATAGGGAGACGAATGCCAGGTTGAGATTATTCAGATTTGAATTTTTTATGAGCTTTGGATTTTCACAATATTACACAAGCCATAGAAAGCATTATTATCGCTTGATAAAACATTTTCTTCATAGTGTTGCATTAACTTGGCAATATTCAAGTTCTAATAATGGACTAACAGTGGACTTTTCCATCTGCAGATTATACTGAATGGCCAGCGGAGGCAGTATTGCAGAGGAGAATATCTCTGCGTTGCTGAGAAAAAAAAGAAAATCCAATCATCAGCTTTGCAAGCCTCTTTCAATTTATATGGTAAGTCACACATTTGAGACTTATACATTTGTTTGAATGTGTAGGGTTGATCATAACATTCTGGAGTTCTCCATAGGTTAACTAATAGGGATGTGCTAAAATGAAGATGTTAGAATCTGTTAGTCCTAGTTTTTATGATTCCCAATAACTGTAGCATAAACCTTCCACCCTTAATATATCAGACCACTGAATTGCTATTGGTGTACCATAACCCACAAGAATTCCAGTAAGAAGGGTGCACTGTCACTTGGCTGCCAAACAGATCTTTCTATCTACATCCTCATATAGGTGCTAGAGTTGTGTAGAGAGCGGTAGCAAATGAGGCATAGGATTGGGAGACGAATGCCAGGTTGAGATTAATATTCAGATTTGAATTTTTAGTGAGCTTTAAATTTTCACAATATTACACAAGCCATAGAAAGCATTATTATTGCTTGATAAAACATTTTTCTCATAGTGTTGCATTAACTTGGCAATATTCAAGTTCTAATAATGGACTAACAGTGGACTTTTCCATCTGCAGATTATACTGAATGGCCAGCGGAGGCAGTATTGCAGAGGAGAATATCTCTGCGTTGCTGAGAAAAAAAAGAAAATCCAATCATCAGCTTTGCAAGCCTCTTTCAATTTATATGGTAAGTCACACATTTGAGACTTATATATGTGTTTGAATGTGTGGGGTTGATCATAACATTCTGGAGTTCTCCATAGGTTAACTGATAGTGATGTGCTAAAATGAAGATGTTAGAATCTGTTAGTCCTAGTTTTTATGATTCCCAATAAATGTAGCATAAACCTTCCTCCCTTAATTTATCTGACCACTGAATTGCTATTGGTGTACCATAATCTACAAGAATTCCAGTAAGAAGGGTGCACTGTCACTTGGCTGCCAAACAGATCTTTCTATCTACGTCCTCATATAGGTGCTAGAGTTGTGTAGAGAGCGGTAGCAGATGAGGCATAGGATAGGGAGACGAATGCCAGGTTGAGATTAATATTCAGATTTGAATTTTTAGTGAGCTTTGGATTTTCACAATATTACACAAGCCATAGAAAGCATTATTATCGCTTGATAACACATTTTTCTCATAGTGTTGCATTAACTTGGCAATATTCAAGTTCTAATAATGGACTAACAGTGGACTTTCGCATCTGCAGATTATACTGAATGGCCAGCGGAGGCAGTATTGCAGAGGAGAAACTCTCTGCATTGCTGGGAAAAAAAAAGAATCCAATCATCAGCTTTGCAAGCCTCTTTCAATTTATATGGTAAGTCACACATTTGAGACTTATACATTTGTTTGAATGTGTGGGGTTGATCATAACATTCTGGAGTTCTCCATAGGTTAACTGATAGTGATGTGCTAAAATGAAGATGTTAGAATCTGTTAGTCCTAGTTTTTATGATTCCCAATAAATGTAGCATAAACCTTCCTCCCTTAATTTATCTGACCACTGAATTGCTATTGGTGTACCATAATCTACAAGAATTCCAGTAAGAAGGGTGCACTGTCACTTGGCTGCCAAACAGATCTTTCTATCTACGTCCTCATATAGGTGCTAGAGTTGTGTAGAGAGCGGTAGCAGATGAGGCATAGGATAGGGAGACGAATGCCAGGTTGAGATTATTCAGATTTGAAATTTTTATGAGCTTTGGATTTTCACAATATTAAACAAGCCATAGAAAGCATTATTATCGCTTGATAAAACATTTTCTTCATAGTGTTGCATTAACTTGGCAATATTCAAGTTCTAATAATGGACTAACAGTGGACTTTTCCATCTGCAGATTATACTGAATGGCCAGCGGAGGCAGTATTGCAGAGGAGAATATCTCTGCGTTGCTGAGAAAAAAAAGAAAATCCAATCATCAGCTTTGCAAGCCTCTTTCAATTTATATGGTAAGTCACACATTTGAGACTTATATATTTGTTTGAATGTGTGGGGTTGATCATAACATTCTGGAGTTCTCCATAGGTTAACTGATAGTGATGTGCAAAAATGAAGATGTTAGAATCTGTTAGTCCTAGTTTTTATGATTCCCAATAAATGTAGCATAAACCTTCCTCCCTTAATTTATCTGACCACTGAATTGCTATTGGTGTACCATAATCTACAAGAATTCCAGTAAGAAGGGTGCACTGTCACTTGGCTGCCAAACAGATCTTTCTATCTACATCCTCATATAGGTGCTAGAGTTGTGTAGAGAGTGGTAGCAAATGAGGCATAGGATTGGGAGACGAATGCCAGGTTGAGATTAATATTCAGATTTGAATTTTTAGTGAGCTTTGGATTTTCACAATATTACACAAGCCATAGAAAGCATTATTATCGTTCGATAAAACATTTTTTTCGTAGTGTTGCATTAACTTGGCAATATTCAAGTTCTAATAATGGACTAACAGTGGACTTTTCCATCTGCAGATTATACTGAATGGCCAGCGGAGGCAGTATTGCAGAGGAGAAACTCTCTGCATTGCTGGGAAAAAAAAAGAATCCAATCATCAGCTTTGCAAGCCTCTTTCAATTTATATGGTAAGTCACACATTTGAGACTTATACATTTGTTTGAATGTGTGGGGTTGATCATAACATTCTGGAGTTCTCCATAGGTTAACTGATAGTGATGTGCTAAAATGAAGATGTTAGAATCTGTTAGTCCTAGTTTTTATGATTCCCAATAAATGTAGCATAAACCTTCCTCCCTTAATTTATCTGACCACTGAATTGCTATTGGTGTACCATAATCTACAAGAATTCCAGTAAGAAGGGTGCACTGTCACTTGGCTGCCAAACAGATCTTTCTATCTACGTCCTCATATAGGTGCTAGAGTTGTGTAGAGAGCGGTAGCAGATGAGGCATAGGATAGGGAGACGAATGCCAGGTTGAGATTAATATTCAGATTTGAATTTTTAGTGAGCTTTGGATTTTCACAATATTACACAAGCCATAGAAAGCATTATTATCGCTTGATAACACATTTTTCTCATAGTGTTGCATTAACTTGGCAATATTCAAGTTCTAATAATGGACTAACAGTGGACTTTCGCATCTGCAGATTATACTGAATGGCCAGCGGAGGCAGTATTGCAGAGGAGAAACTCTCTGCATTGCTGGGAAAAAAAAAGAATCCAATCATCAGCTTTGCAAGCCTCTTTCAATTTATATGGTAAGTCACACATTTGAGACTTATACATTTGTTTGAATGTGTGGGGTTGATCATAACATTCTGGAGTTCTCCATAGGTTAACTGATAGTGATGTGCTAAAATGAAGATGTTAGAATCTGTTAGTCCTAGTTTTTATGATTCCCAATAAATGTAGCATAAACCTTCCTCCCTTAATTTATCTGACCACTGAATTGCTATTGGTGTACCATAATCTACAAGAATTCCAGTAAGAAGGGTGCACTGTCACTTGGCTGCCAAACAGATCTTTCTATCTACGTCCTCATATAGGTGCTAGAGTTGTGTAGAGAGCGGTAGCAGATGAGGCATAGGATAGGGAGACGAATGCCAGGTTGAGATTATTCAGATTTGAATTTTTTATGAGCTTTGGATTTTCACAATATTACACAAGCCATAGAAAGCATTATTATCGCTTGATAAAACATTTTCTTCATAGTGTTGCATTAACTTGGCAATATTCAAGTTCTAATAATGGACTAACAGTGGACTTTTCCATCTGCAGATTATACTGAATGGCCAGCGGAGGCAGTATTGCAGAGGAGAATATCTCTGCGTTGCTGAGAAAAAAAAGAAAATCCAATCATCAGCTTTGCAAGCCTCTTTCAATTTATATGGTAAGTCACACATTTGAGACTTATATATTTGTTTGAATGTGTGGGGTTGATCATAACATTCTGGAGTTCTCCATAGGTTAACTGATAGTGATGTGCAAAAATGAAGATGTTAGAATCTGTTAGTCCTAGTTTTTATGATTCCCAATAAATGTAGCATAAACCTTCCTCCCTTAATTTATCTGACCACTGAATTGCTATTGGTGTACCATAATCTACAAGAATTCCAGTAAGAAGGGTGCACTGTCACTTGGCTGCCAAACAAATATTTCTATCTACGTCCTCATATAGGTGCTAGAGTTGTGTAGAGAGCGGTAGCAGATGAGGCATAGGATAGGGAGACGAATGCCAGGTTGAGATTAATATTCAGATTTGAATTTTTAGTGAGCTTTGGATTTTCACAATATTACACAAGCCATAGAAAGCCTTATTATCGCTTGATAAAACATTTTTCTCATAGTGTTGCATTAACTTGGCAATATTCAAGTTCTAATAATGGACTAACAGTGGACTTTTCCATCTGCAGATTATACTGAATGGCCAGCGGAGGCAGTATTGCAGAGGAGAATATCTCTGCGATGCTGAGAAAAAAAAGAAAACCCATTCATCAGCTTTGCAAGCCTCTTTCAATTTATATGGTAAGTCACACATTTGAGACTTATACATTTGTTTGAATGTGTAGGGTTGATCATAACATTCTGGAGTTCTCCATAGGTTAACTAATAGGGATGTGCTAAAATGAAGATGTTAGAATCTGTTAGTCCTAGTTTTTATGATTCCCAATAACTGTAGCATAAACCTTCCACCCTTAATATATCAGACCACTGAATTGCTATTGGTGTACCATAACCCACAAGAATTCCAGTAAGAAGGGTGCACTGTCACTTGGCTGCCAAACAGATCTTTCTATCTACATCCTCATATAGGTGCTAGAGTTGTGTAGAGAGCGGTAGCAAATGAGGCATAGGATTGGGAGACGAATGCCAGGTTGAGATTAATATTCAGATTTGAATTTTTAGTGAGCTTTAAATTTTCACAATATTACACAAGCCATAGAAAGCATTATTATTGCTTGATAAAACATTTTTCTCATAGTGTTGCATTAACTTGGCAATATTCAAGTTCTAATAATGGACTAACAGTGGACTTTTCCATCTGCAGATTATACTGAATAGCCAGCGGAGGCAGTATTGCAGAGGAGAATCTCTCTGCGTCCCTGAAAAAAAAAAAGAAAACCCATTCATCAGCTTTGCAAGCCTCTTTCAATTTATATGGTAAGTCACACATTTGAGACTTATACATTTGATTGAATGTGTGGGGTTGATCATAACATTCTGGAGTTCTCCATAGGTTAACTGATAGGGATGTGCTAAAATGAAGATGTTAGAATCTGTTAGTCCTAGTTTTTATGATTCCCAATAAATGTAGCATAAACCTTCCTCCCTTAATTTATCAGACCACTGAATTGCTATTGGTGTACCATAACCCACAAGAATTCCAGTAAGAAGGGTGCACTGTCACTTGGCTGCCAAACAGATCTTTCTATCTACATCCTCATATAGGTGCTAGAGTTGTGTAGAGAGCGGTAGCAGATGAGGCATAGGATAGGGAGACGAATGCCAGGTTGAGATTAATACTCAGATTTGAATTTTTTATGAGCTTTGGATTTTCACAATATTACACAAGCCATAGAAAGCATTATTATCGCTTGATAAAACATTTTCTTCATAGTGTTGCATTAACTTGGCAATATTCAAGTTCTAATAATGGACTAACAGTGGACTTTTCCATCTGCAGATTATACTGAATGGCCAGCGGAGGCAGTATTGCAGAGGAGAATATCTCTGCGTTGCTGAGAAAAAAAAGAAAATCCAATCATCAGCTTTGCAAGCCTCTTTCAATTTATATGGTAAGTCACACATTTGAGACTTATATATTTATTTGAAGGTGTGGGGTTGATCATAACATTCTGGAGTTCTCCATAGGTTAACTGATAGTAATGTGCTAAAATGAAGATGTTAGATTCTGTTAGTCCTAGTTTTTATGATTCCCAATAGCTGTAGCATAAACCTTCCTCCCTTAATTTATCTGACCACTGAATTGCTATTGGTGTACCATAATCCACAAGAATTCCAGTAAGAAGGGTGCACTGTCACTTGTCTGCCAAACAGATCTTTCTATCTACGTCCTCATATAGGTGCTAGAGTTGTGTAGAGAGCGGTAGCAAATGAGGCATACGATTGGGAGACGAATGCCAGGTTGAGATTAATATTCAGATTTGAATTTTTAGTGAGCTTTAAATTTTCACAATATTACACAAGCCATAGAAAGCATTATTATTGCTTGATAAAACATTTTTCTCATAGTGTTGCATTAACTTGGCAATATTCAAGTTCTAATAATGGACTAACAGTGGACTTTTCCATCTGCAGATTATACTGAATGGCCAGCGGAGGCAGTATTGCAGAGGAGAATATCTCTGCGTTGCTGAGAAAAAAAAGAAAACCCATTCATCAGCTTTGCAAGCCTCTTTCAATGTATATGGTAAGTCACACATTTGAGACTTATACATTTGTTTGAATGTGTGGGGTTGATCATAACATTCTGGAGTTCTCCATAGGTTAACTAATAGGGATGTGCTAAAATGAAGATGTTAGAATCTGTTAGTCCTAGTTTTTATGATTCCCAATAGCTGTAGCATAAACCTTCCACCCTTAATATATCAGACCACTGAATTGCTATTGGTGTACCATAACCCACAAGAATTCCAGTAAGAAGGGTGCACTGTCACTTGGCTGCCAAACAGATCTTTCTATCTACATCCTCATATAGGTGCTAGAGTTGTGTAGAGAGCGGTAGCAAATGAGGCATAGGATTGGGAGACGAATGCCAGGTTGAGATTAATATTCAGATTTGAATTTTTAGTGAGCTTTAAATTTTCACAATATTACACAAGCCATAGAAAGCATTATTATCGTTCGATAAAACATTTTTTTCGTAGTGTTGCATTAACTTGGCAATATTCAAGTTCTAATAATGGACTAACAGTGGACTTTTCCATCTGCAGATTATACTGAATGGCCAGCGGAGGCAGTATTGCAGAGGAGAATATCTCTGCGTTGCTGAGAAAAAAAAGAAAACCCATTCATCAGCTTTGCAAGCCTCTTTCAATTTATATGGTAAGTCACACATTTGAGACTTATACATTTGTTTGAATGTGTGGGGTTGATCATAACATTCTGGAGTTCTCCATAGGTTAACTGATAGTGATGTGCTAAAATGAAGATGTTAGAATCTGTTAGTCCTAGTTTTTATGATTCCCAATAAATGTAGCATAAACCTTCCTCCCTTAATTTATCTGACCACTGAATTGCTATTGGTGTACCATAATCTACAAGAATTCCAGTAAGAAGGGTGCACTGTCACTTGGCTGCCAAACAAATATTTCTATCTACGTCCTCATATAGGTGCTAGAGTTGTGTAGAGAGCGGTAGCAGATGAGGCATAGGATAGGGAGACGAATGCCAGGTTGAGATTAATATTCAGATTTGAATTTTTAGTGAGCTTTGGATTTTCACAATATTACACAAGCCATAGAAAGCCTTATTATCGCTTGATAAAACATTTTTCTCATAGTGTTGCATTAACTTGGCAATATTCAAGTTCTAATAATGGACTAACAGTGGACTTTTCCATCTGCAGATTATACTGAATGGCCAGCGGAGGCAGTATTGCAGAGGAGAATATCTCTGCGATGCTGAGAAAAAAAAGAAAACCCATTCATCAGCTTTGCAAGCCTCTTTCAATTTATATGGTAAGTCACACATTTGAGACTTATACATTTGTTTGAATGTGTAGGGTTGATCATAACATTCTGGAGTTCTCCATAGGTTAACTAATAGGGATGTGCTAAAATGAAGATGTTAGAATCTGTTAGTCCTAGTTTTTATGATTCCCAATAACTGTAGCATAAACCTTCCACCCTTAATATATCAGACCACTGAATTGCTATTGGTGTACCATAACCCACAAGAATTCCAGTAAGAAGGGTGCACTGTCACTTGGCTGCCAAACAGATCTTTCTATCTACATCCTCATATAGGTGCTAGAGTTGTGTAGAGAGCGGTAGCAAATGAGGCATAGGATTGGGAGACGAATGCCAGGTTGAGATTAATATTCAGATTTGAATTTTTAGTGAGCTTTAAATTTTCACAATATTACACAAGCCATAGAAAGCATTATTATTGCTTGATAAAACATTTTTCTCATAGTGTTGCATTAACTTGGCAATATTCAAGTTCTAATAATGGACTAACAGTGGACTTTTCCATCTGCAGATTATACTGAATGGCCAGCGGAGGCAGTATTGCAGAGGAGAATATCTCTGCGTTGCTGAGAAAAAAAAGAAAATCCAATCATCAGCTTTGCAAGCCTCTTTCAATTTATATGGTAAGTCACACATTTGAGACTTATATATTTGTTTGAATGTGTGGGGTTGATCATAACATTCTGGAGTTCTCCATAGGTTAACTGATAGTGATGTGCAAAAATGAAGATGTTAGAATCTGTTAGTCCTAGTTTTTATGATTCCCAATAAATGTAGCATAAACCTTCCTCCCTTAATTTATCTGAGCACTGAATTGCTATTGGTGTACCATAATCTACAAGAATTCCAGTAAGAAGGGTGCACTGTCACTTGGCTGCCAAACAGATCTTTCTATCTACATCCTCATATAGGTGCTAGAGTTGTGTAGAGAGTGGTAGCAAATGAGGCATAGGATTGGGAGACGAATGCCAGGTTGAGATTAATATTCAGATTTGAATTTTTAGTGAGCTTTGGATTTTCACAATATTACACAAGCCATAGAAAGCATTATTATCGTTCGATAAAACATTTTTTTCGTAGTGTTGCATTAACTTGGCAATATTCAAGTTCTAATAATGGACTAACAGTGGACTTTCGCATCTGCAGATTATACTGAATGGCCAGCGGAGGCAGTATTGCAGAGGAGAAACTCTCTGCATTGCTGGGAAAAAAAAAGAATCCAATCATCAGCTTTGCAAGCCTCTTTCAATTTATATGGTAAGTCACACATTTGAGACTTATACATTTGTTTGAATGTGTGGGGTTGATCATAACATTCTGGAGTTCTCCATAGGTTAACTGATAGTGATGTGCTAAAATGAAGATGTTAGAATCTGTTAGTCCTAGTTTTTATGATTCCCAATAAATGTAGCATAAACCTTCCTCCCTTAATTTATCTGACCACTGAATTGCTATTGGTGTACCATAACCCACAAGAATTCCAGTAAGAAGGGTGCACTGTCACTTGGCTGCCAAACAGATCTTTCTATCTACATCCTCATATAGGTGCTAGAGTTGTGTAGAGAGCGGTAGCAAATGAGGCATAGGATTGGGAGACGAATGCCAGGTTGAGATTAATATTCAGATTAGAATTTTTAGTGAGCTTTAAATTTTCACAATATTACACAAGCCATAGAAAGCATTATTATTGCTTGATAAAACATTTTTCTCATAGTGTTGCATTAACTTGGCAATATTCAAGTTCTAATAATGGACTAACAGTGGACTTTTCCATCTGCAGATTATACTGAATGGCCAGCGGAGGCAGTATTGCAGAGGAGAATCTCTCTGCGTCCCTGAAAAAAAAAAAGAAAACCCATTCATCAGCTTTGCAAGCCTCTTTCAATTTATATGGTAAGTCACACATTTGAGACTTATACATTTGATTGAATGTGTGGGGTTGATCATAACATTCTGGAGTTCTCCATAGGTTAACTGATAGGGATGTGCTAAAATGAAGATGTTAGAATCTGTTAGTCCTAGTTTTTATGATTCCCAATAAATGTAGCATAAACCTTCCTCCCTTAATTTATCAGACCACTGAATTGCTATTGGTGTACCATAATCTACAAGAATTCCAGTAAGAAGGGTGCACTGTCACTTGGCTGCCAAACAGATCTTTCTATCTACGTCCTCATATAGGTGCTAGAGTTGTGTAGAGAGCGGTAGCAGATGAGGCATAGGATAGGGAGACGAATGCCAGGTTGAGATTAATACTCAGATTTGAATTTTTTATGAGCTTTGGATTTTCACAATATTACACAAGCCATAGAAAGCATTATTATCGCTTGATAAAACATTTTCTTCATAGTGTTGCATTAACTTGGCAATATTCAAGTTCTAATAATGGACTAACAGTGGACTTTTCCATCTGCAGATTATACTGAATGGCCAGCGGAGGCAGTATTGCAGAGGAGAATATCTCTGCGTTGCTGAGAAAAAAAAGAAAATCCAATCATCAGCTTTGCAAGCCTCTTTCAATTTATATGGTAAGTCACACATTTGAGACTTATATATTTATTTGAAGGTGTGGGGTTGATCATAACATTCTGGAGTTCTCCATAGGTTAACTGATAGTAATGTGCTAAAATGAAGATGTTAGATTCTGTTAGTCCTAGTTTTTATGATTCCCAATAGCTGTAGCATAAACCTTCCTCCCTTAATTTATCTGACCACTGAATTGCTATTGGTGTACCATAATCCACAAGAATTCCAGTAAGAAGGGTGCACTGTCACTTGTCTGCCAAACAGATCTTTCTATCTACGTCCTCATATAGGTGCTAGAGTTGTGTAGAGAGCGGTAGCAAATGAGGCATACGATAGGGAGACGAATGCCAGGTTGAGATTAATATTCAGATTTGAATTTTTAGTGAGCTTTGGATTTTCACAATATTACACAAGCCATAGAAAGCATTATTATCGCTTGATAAAACATGTTTCTCATAGTGTTGCATTAACTTGGCAATATTCAAGTTCTAATAATGGACTAACAGTGGACTTTTCCATCTGCAGATTATACTGAATGGCCAGCGGAGGCAGTATTGCAGAGGAGAATATCTCTGCGTTGCTGAGAAAAAAAAGAAAACCAATTCATCAGCTTTGCAAGCCTCTTTCAATGTATATGGTAAGTCACACATTTGAGACTTATACATTTGTTTGAATGTGTGGGGTTGATCATAACATTCTGGAGTTCTCCATAGGTTAACTAATAGGGATGTGCTAAAATGAAGATGTTAGAATCTGTTAGTCCTAGTTTTTATGATTCCCAATAGCTGTAGCATAAACCTTCCTCCCTTAATTTATCTGATCACTGAATTGCTATTGGTGTACCATAATCCACAAGAATTCCAGTAAGAAGGGTGCACTGTCACTTGTCTGCCAAACAGATCTTTCTATCTACGTCCTCATATAGGTGCTAGAGTTGTGTAGAGAGCGGTAGCAAATGAGGCATACGATTGGGAGACGAATGCCAGGTTGAGATTAATATTCAGATTTGAATTTTTAGTGAGCTTTAAATTTTCACAATATTACACAAGCCATAGAAAGCATTATTATTGCTTGATAAAACATTTTTCTCATAGTGTTGCATTAACTTGGCAATATTCAAGTTCTAATAATGGACTAACAGTGGACTTTTCCATCTGCAGATTATACTGAATGGCCAGCGGAGGCAGTATTGCAGAGGAGAATATCTCTGCGTTGCTGAGAAAAAAAAGAAAACCCATTCATCAGCTTTGCAAGCCTCTTTCAATGTATATGGTAAGTCACACATTTGAGACTTATACATTTGTTTGAATGTGTGGGGTTGATCATAACATTCTGGAGTTCTCCATAGGTTAACTAATAGGGATGTGCTAAAATGAAGATGTTAGAATCTGTTAGTCCTAGTTTTAATGATTCCCAATAGCTGTAGCATAAACCTTCCACCCTTAATATATCAGACCACTGAATTGCTATTGGTGTACCATAACCCACAAGAATTCCAGTAAGAAGGGTGCACTGTCACTTGGCTGCCAAACAGATCTTTCTATCTACGTCCTCATATAGGTGCTAGAGTTGTGTAGAGAGCGGTAGCAAATGAGGCATACGATAGGGAGACGAATGCCAGGTTGAGATTAATATTCAGATTTGAATTTTTAGTGAGCTTTGGATTTTCACAATATTACACAAGCCATAGAAAGCATTATTATCGCTTGATAAAACATGTTTCTCATAGTGTTGCATTAACTTGGCAATATTCAAGTTCTAATAATGGACTAACAGTGGACTTTTCCATCTGCAGATTATACTGAATGGCCAGCGGAGGCAGTATTGCAGAGGAGAATATCTCTGCGTTGCTGAGAAAAAAAAGAAAACCAATTCATCAGCTTTGCAAGCCTCTTTCAATGTATATGGTAAGTCACACATTTGAGACTTATACATTTGTTTGAATGTGTGGGGTTGATCATAACATTCTGGAGTTCTCCATAGGTTAACTAATAGGGATGTGCTAAAATGAAGATGTTAGAATCTGTTAGTCCTAGTTTTTATGATTCCCAATAGCTGTAGCATAAACCTTCCTCCCTTAATTTATCTGACCACTGAATTGCTATTGGTGTACCATAATCCACAAGAATTCCAGTAAGAAGGGTGCACTGTCACTTGTCTGCCAAACAGATCTTTCTATCTACGTCCTCATATAGGTGCTAGAGTTGTGTAGAGAGCGGTAGCAAATGAGGCATACGATTGGGAGACGAATGCCAGGTTGAGATTAATATTCAGATTTGAATTTTTAGTGAGCTTTAAATTTTCACAATATTACACAAGCCATAGAAAGCATTATTATTGCTTGATAAAACATTTTTCTCATAGTGTTGCATTAACTTGGCAATATTCAAGTTCTAATAATGGACTAACAGTGGACTTTTCCATCTGCAGATTATACTGAATGGCCAGCGGAGGCAGTATTGCAGAGGAGAATATCTCTGCGTTGCTGAGAAAAAAAAGAAAACCCATTCATCAGCTTTGCAAGCCTCTTTCAATTTATATGGTAAGTCACACATTTGAGACTTATACATTTGTTTGAATGTGTGGGGTTGATCATAACATTCTGGAGTTCTCCATAGGTTAACTGATAGTGATGTGCTAAAATGAAGATGTTAGAATCTGTTAGTCCTAGTTTTTATGATTCCCAATAAATGTAGCATAAACCTTCCTCCCTTAATTTATCTGACCACTGAATTGCTATTGGTGTACCATAATCTACAAGAATTCCAGTAAGAAGGGTGCACTGTCACTTGGCTGCCAAACAAATATTTCTATCTACGTCCTCATATAGGTGCTAGAGTTGTGTAGAGAGCGGTAGCAGATGAGGCATAGGATAGGGAGACGAATGCCAGGTTGAGATTAATATTCAGATTTGAATTTTTAGTGAGCTTTGGATTTTCACAATATTACACAAGCCATAGAAAGCCTTATTATCGCTTGATAAAACATTTTTCTCATAGTGTTGCATTAACTTGGCAATATTCAAGTTCTAATAATGGACTAACAGTGGACTTTTCCATCTGCAGATTATACTGAATGGCCAGCGGAGGCAGTATTGCAGAGGAGAATATCTCTGCGATGCTGAGAAAAAAAAGAAAACCCATTCATCAGCTTTGCAAGCCTCTTTCAATTTATATGGTAAGTCACACATTTGAGACTTATACATTTGTTTGAATGTGTAGGGTTGATCATAACATTCTGGAGTTCTCCATAGGTTAACTAATAGGGATGTGCTAAAATGAAGATGTTAGAATCTGTTAGTCCTAGTTTTTATGATTCCCAATAACTGTAGCATAAACCTTCCACCCTTAATATATCAGACCACTGAATTGCTATTGGTGTACCATAACCCACAAGAATTCCAGTAAGAAGGGTGCACTGTCACTTGGCTGCCAAACAGATCTTTCTATCTACATCCTCATATAGGTGCTAGAGTTGTGTAGAGAGCGGTAGCAAATGAGGCATAGGATTGGGAGACGAATGCCAGGTTGAGATTAATATTCAGATTTGAATTTTTAGTGAGCTTTAAATTTTCACAATATTACACAAGCCATAGAAAGCATTATTATTGCTTGATAAAACATTTTTCTCATAGTGTTGCATTAACTTGGCAATATTCAAGTTCTAATAATGGACTAACAGTGGACTTTTCCATCTGCAGATTATACTGAATGGCCAGCGGAGGCAGTATTGCAGAGGAGAATATCTCTGCGTTGCTGAGAAAAAAAAGAAAATCCAATCATCAGCTTTGCAAGCCTCTTTCAATTTATATGGTAAGTCACACATTTGAGACTTATATATTTGTTTGAATGTGTGGGGTTGATCATAACATTCTGGAGTTCTCCATAGGTTAACTGATAGTGATGTGCAAAAATGAAGATGTTAGAATCTGTTAGTCCTAGTTTTTATGATTCCCAATAAATGTAGCATAAACCTTCCTCCCTTAATTTATCTGAGCACTGAATTGCTATTGGTGTACCATAATCTACAAGAATTCCAGTAAGAAGGGTGCACTGTCACTTGGCTGCCAAACAGATCTTTCTATCTACATCCTCATATAGGTGCTAGAGTTGTGTAGAGAGTGGTAGCAAATGAGGCATAGGATTGGGAGACGAATGCCAGGTTGAGATTAATATTCAGATTTGAATTTTTAGTGAGCTTTGGATTTTCACAATATTACACAAGCCATAGAAAGCATTATTATCGTTCGATAAAACATTTTTTTCGTAGTGTTGCATTAACTTGGCAATATTCAAGTTCTAATAATGGACTAACAGTGGACTTTCGCATCTGCAGATTATACTGAATGGCCAGCGGAGGCAGTATTGCAGAGGAGAAACTCTCTGCATTGCTGGGAAAAAAAAAGAATCCAATCATCAGCTTTGCAAGCCTCTTTCAATTTATATGGTAAGTCACACATTTGAGACTTATACATTTGTTTGAATGTGTGGGGTTGATCATAACATTCTGGAGTTCTCCATAGGTTAACTGATAGTGATGTGCTAAAATGAAGATGTTAGAATCTGTTAGTCCTAGTTTTTATGATTCCCAATAAATGTAGCATAAACCTTCCTCCCTTAATTTATCTGACCACTGAATTGCTATTGGTGTACCATAACCCACAAGAATTCCAGTAAGAAGGGTGCACTGTCACTTGGCTGCCAAACAGATCTTTCTATCTACATCCTCATATAGGTGCTAGAGTTGTGTAGAGAGCGGTAGCAAATGAGGCATAGGATTGGGAGACGAATGCCAGGTTGAGATTAATATTCAGATTAGAATTTTTAGTGAGCTTTAAATTTTCACAATATTACACAAGCCATAGAAAGCATTATTATTGCTTGATAAAACATTTTTCTCATAGTGTTGCATTAACTTGGCAATATTCAAGTTCTAATAATGGACTAACAGTGGACTTTTCCATCTGCAGATTATACTGAATGGCCAGCGGAGGCAGTATTGCAGAGGAGAATCTCTCTGCGTCCCTGAAAAAAAAAAGAAAACCCATTCATCAGCTTTGCAAGCCTCTTTCAATTTATATGGTAAGTCACACATTTGAGACTTATACATTTGATTGAATGTGTGGGGTTGATCATAACATTCTGGAGTTCTCCATAGGTTAACTGATAGGGATGTGCTAAAATGAAGATGTTAGAATCTGTTAGTCCTAGTTTTTATGATTCCCAATAGCTGTAGCATAAACCTTCCTCCCTTAATTTATCTGACCACTGAATTGCTATTGGTGTACCATAATCCACAAGAATTCCAGTAAGAAGGGTGCACTGTCACTTGTCTGCCAAACAGATCTTTCTATCTACGTCCTCATATAGGTGCTAGAGTTGTGTAGAGAGCGGTAGCAAATGAGGCATACGATTGGGAGACGAATGCCAGGTTGAGATTAATATTCAGATTTGAATTTTTAGTGAGCTTTAAATTTTCACAATATTACACAAGCCATAGAAAGCATTATTATTGCTTGATAAAACATTTTTCTCATAGTGTTGCATTAACTTGGCAATATTCAAGTTCTAATAATGGACTAACAGTGGACTTTTCCATCTGCAGATTATACTGAATGGCCAGCGGAGGCAGTATTGCAGAGGAGAATATCTCTGCGTTGCTGAGAAAAAAAAGAAAACCCATTCATCAGCTTTGCAAGCCTCTTTCAATTTATATGGTAAGTCACACATTTGAGACTTATACATTTGTTTGAATGTGTGGGGTTGATCATAACATTCTGGAGTTCTCCATAGGTTAACTGATAGTGATGTGCTAAAATGAAGATGTTAGAATCTGTTAGTCCTAGTTTTTATGATTCCCAATAAATGTAGCATAAACCTTCCTCCCTTAATTTATCTGACCACTGAATTGCTATTGGTGTACCATAATCTACAAGAATTCCAGTAAGAAGGGTGCACTGTCACTTGGCTGCCAAACAAATATTTCTATCTACGTCCTCATATAGGTGCTAGAGTTGTGTAGAGAGCGGTAGCAGATGAGGCATAGGATAGGGAGACGAATGCCAGGTTGAGATTAATATTCAGATTTGAATTTTTAGTGAGCTTTGGATTTTCACAATATTACACAAGCCATAGAAAGCCTTATTATCGCTTGATAAAACATTTTTCTCATAGTGTTGCATTAACTTGGCAATATTCAAGTTCTAATAATGGACTAACAGTGGACTTTTCCATCTGCAGATTATACTGAATGGCCAGCGGAGGCAGTATTGCAGAGGAGAATATCTCTGCGATGCTGAGAAAAAAAAGAAAACCCATTCATCAGCTTTGCAAGCCTCTTTCAATTTATATGGTAAGTCACACATTTGAGACTTATACATTTGTTTGAATGTGTAGGGTTGATCATAACATTCTGGAGTTCTCCATAGGTTAACTAATAGGGATGTGCTAAAATGAAGATGTTAGAATCTGTTAGTCCTAGTTTTTATGATTCCCAATAACTGTAGCATAAACCTTCCACCCTTAATATATCAGACCACTGAATTGCTATTGGTGTACCATAACCCACAAGAATTCCAGTAAGAAGGGTGCACTGTCACTTGGCTGCCAAACAGATCTTTCTATCTACATCCTCATATAGGTGCTAGAGTTGTGTAGAGAGCGGTAGCAAATGAGGCATAGGATTGGGAGACGAATGCCAGGTTGAGATTAATATTCAGATTTGAATTTTTAGTGAGCTTTAAATTTTCACAATATTACACAAGCCATAGAAAGCATTATTATTGCTTGATAAAACATTTTTCTCATAGTGTTGCATTAACTTGGCAATATTCAAGTTCTAATAATGGACTAACAGTGGACTTTTCCATCTGCAGATTATACTGAATGGCCAGCGGAGGCAGTATTGCAGAGGAGAATATCTCTGCGTTGCTGAGAAAAAAAAGAAAATCCAATCATCAGCTTTGCAAGCCTCTTTCAATTTATATGGTAAGTCACACATTTGAGACTTATATATTTGTTTGAATGTGTGGGGTTGATCATAACATTCTGGAGTTCTCCATAGGTTAACTGATAGTGATGTGCAAAAATGAAGATGTTAGAATCTGTTAGTCCTAGTTTTTATGATTCCCAATAAATGTAGCATAAACCTTCCTCCCTTAATTTATCTGAGCACTGAATTGCTATTGGTGTACCATAATCTACAAGAATTCCAGTAAGAAGGGTGCACTGTCACTTGGCTGCCAAACAGATCTTTCTATCTACATCCTCATATAGGTGCTAGAGTTGTGTAGAGAGTGGTAGCAAATGAGGCATAGGATTGGGAGACGAATGCCAGGTTGAGATTAATATTCAGATTTGAATTTTTAGTGAGCTTTGGATTTTCACAATATTACACAAGCCATAGAAAGCATTATTATCGTTCGATAAAACATTTTTTTCGTAGTGTTGCATTAACTTGGCAATATTCAAGTTCTAATAATGGACTAACAGTGGACTTTCGCATCTGCAGATTATACTGAATGGCCAGCGGAGGCAGTATTGCAGAGGAGAAACTCTCTGCATTGCTGGGAAAAAAAAAGAATCCAATCATCAGCTTTGCAAGCCTCTTTCAATTTATATGGTAAGTCACACATTTGAGACTTATACATTTGTTTGAATGTGTGGGGTTGATCATAACATTCTGGAGTTCTCCATAGGTTAACTGATAGTGATGTGCTAAAATGAAGATGTTAGAATCTGTTAGTCCTAGTTTTTATGATTCCCAATAAATGTAGCATAAACCTTCCTCCCTTAATTTATCTGACCACTGAATTGCTATTGGTGTACCATAACCCACAAGAATTCCAGTAAGAAGGGTGCACTGTCACTTGGCTGCCAAACAGATCTTTCTATCTACATCCTCATATAGGTGCTAGAGTTGTGTAGAGAGCGGTAGCAAATGAGGCATAGGATTGGGAGACGAATGCCAGGTTGAGATTAATATTCAGATTAGAATTTTTAGTGAGCTTTAAATTTTCACAATATTACACAAGCCATAGAAAGCATTATTATTGCTTGATAAAACATTTTTCTCATAGTGTTGCATTAACTTGGCAATATTCAAGTTCTAATAATGGACTAACAGTGGACTTTTCCATCTGCAGATTATACTGAATGGCCAGCGGAGGCAGTATTGCAGAGGAGAATCTCTCTGCGTCCCTGAAAAAAAAAAGAAAACCCATTCATCAGCTTTGCAAGCCTCTTTCAATTTATATGGTAAGTCACACATTTGAGACTTATACATTTGATTGAATGTGTGGGGTTGATCATAACATTCTGGAGTTCTCCATAGGTTAACTGATAGGGATGTGCTAAAATGAAGATGTTAGAATCTGTTAGTCCTAGTTTTTATGATTCCCAATAAATGTAGCATAAACCTTCCTCCCTTAATTTATCAGACCACTGAATTGCTATTGGTGTACCATAATCTACAAGAATTCCAGTAAGAAGGGTGCACTGTCACTTGGCTGCCAAACAGATCTTTCTATCTACGTCCTCATATAGGTGCTAGAGTTGTGTAGAGAGCGGTAGCAGATGAGGCATAGGATAGGGAGACGAATGCCAGGTTGAGATTAATACTCAGATTTGAATTTTTTATGAGCTTTGGATTTTCACAATATTACACAAGCCATAGAAAGCATTATTATCGCTTGATAAAACATTTTCTTCATAGTGTTGCATTAACTTGGCAATATTCAAGTTCTAATAATGGACTAACAGTGGACTTTTCCATCTGCAGATTATACTGAATGGCCAGCGGAGGCAGTATTGCAGAGGAGAATATCTCTGCGTTGCTGAGAAAAAAAAGAAAATCCAATCATCAGCTTTGCAAGCCTCTTTCAATTTATATGGTAAGTCACACATTTGAGACTTATATATTTATTTGAAGGTGTGGGGTTGATCATAACATTCTGGAGTTCTCCATAGGTTAACTGATAGTAATGTGCTAAAATGAAGATGTTAGATTCTGTTAGTCCTAGTTTTTATGATTCCCAATAGCTGTAGCATAAACCTTCCTCCCTTAATTTATCTGACCACTGAATTGCTATTGGTGTACCATAATCCACAAGAATTCCAGTAAGAAGGGTGCACTGTCACTTGGCTGCCAAACAGATCTTTCTATCTACGTCCTCATATAGGTGCTAGAGTTGTGTAGAGAGCGGTAGCAAATGAGGCATACGATAGGGAGACGAATGCCAGGTTGAGATTAATATTCAGATTTGAATTTTTAGTGAGCTTTGGATTTTCACAATATTACACAAGCCATAGAAAGCATTATTATCGCTTGATAAAACATGTTTCTCATAGTGTTGCATTAACTTGGCAATATTCAAGTTCTAATAATGGACTAACAGTGGACTTTTCCATCTGCAGATTATACTGAATGGCCAGCGGAGGCAGTATTGCAGAGGAGAATATCTCTGCGTTGCTGAGAAAAAAAAGAAAACCAATTCATCAGCTTTGCAAGCCTCTTTCAATGTATATGGTAAGTCACACATTTGAGACTTATACATTTGTTTGAATGTGTGGGGTTGATCATAACATTCTGGAGTTCTCCATAGGTTAACTAATAGGGATGTGCTAAAATGAAGATGTTAGAATCTGTTAGTCCTAGTTTTTATGATTCCCAATAGCTGTAGCATAAACCTTCCTCCCTTAATTTATCTGATCACTGAATTGCTATTGGTGTACCATAATCCACAAGAATTCCAGTAAGAAGGGTGCACTGTCACTTGTCTGCCAAACAGATCTTTCTATCTACGTCCTCATATAGGTGCTAGAGTTGTGTAGAGAGCGGTAGCAAATGAGGCATACGATTGGGAGACGAATGCCAGGTTGAGATTAATATTCAGATTTGAATTTTTAGTGAGCTTTAAATTTTCACAATATTACACAAGCCATAGAAAGCATTATTATTGCTTGATAAAACATTTTTCTCATAGTGTTGCATTAACTTGGCAATATTCAAGTTCTAATAATGGACTAACAGTGGACTTTTCCATCTGCAGATTATACTGAATGGCCAGCGGAGGCAGTATTGCAGAGGAGAATATCTCTGCGTTGCTGAGAAAAAAAAGAAAACCCATTCATCAGCTTTGCAAGCCTCTTTCAATGTATATGGTAAGTCACACATTTGAGACTTATACATTTGTTTGAATGTGTGGGGTTGATCATAACATTCTGGAGTTCTCCATAGGTTAACTAATAGGGATGTGCTAAAATGAAGATGTTAGAATCTGTTAGTCCTAGTTTTAATGATTCCCAATAGCTGTAGCATAAACCTTCCACCCTTAATATATCAGACCACTGAATTGCTATTGGTGTACCATAACCCACAAGAATTCCAGTAAGAAGGGTGCACTGTCACTTGGCTGCCAAACAGATCTTTCTATCTACGTCCTCATATAGGTGCTAGAGTTGTGTAGAGAGCGGTAGCAAATGAGGCATACGATAGGGAGACGAATGCCAGGTTGAGATTAATATTCAGATTTGAATTTTTAGTGAGCTTTGGATTTTCACAATATTACACAAGCCATAGAAAGCATTATTATCGCTTGATAAAACATGTTTCTCATAGTGTTGCATTAACTTGGCAATATTCAAGTTCTAATAATGGACTAACAGTGGACTTTTCCATCTGCAGATTATACTGAATGGCCAGCGGAGGCAGTATTGCAGAGGAGAATATCTCTGCGTTGCTGAGAAAAAAAAGAAAACCAATTCATCAGCTTTGCAAGCCTCTTTCAATGTATATGGTAAGTCACACATTTGAGACTTATACATTTGTTTGAATGTGTGGGGTTGATCATAACATTCTGGAGTTCTCCATAGGTTAACTAATAGGGATGTGCTAAAATGAAGATGTTAGAATCTGTTAGTCCTAGTTTTTATGATTCCCAATAGCTGTAGCATAAACCTTCCTCCCTTAATTTATCTGACCACTGAATTGCTATTGGTGTACCATAATCCACAAGAATTCCAGTAAGAAGGGTGCACTGTCACTTGTCTGCCAAACAGATCTTTCTATCTACGTCCTCATATAGGTGCTAGAGTTGTGTAGAGAGCGGTAGCAAATGAGGCATACGATTGGGAGACGAATGCCAGGTTGAGATTAATATTCAGATTTGAATTTTTAGTGAGCTTTAAATTTTCACAATATTACACAAGCCATAGAAAGCATTATTATTGCTTGATAAAACATTTTTCTCATAGTGTTGCATTAACTTGGCAATATTCAAGTTCTAATAATGGACTAACAGTGGACTTTTCCATCTGCAGATTATACTGAATGGCCAGCGGAGGCAGTATTGCAGAGGAGAATATCTCTGCGTTGCTGAGAAAAAAAAGAAAACCCATTCATCAGCTTTGCAAGCCTCTTTCAATGTATATGGTAAGTCACACATTTGAGACTTATACATTTGTTTGAATGTGTAGGGTTGATCATAACATTCTGGAGTTCTCCATAGGTTAACTAATAGGGATGTGCTAAAATGAAGATGTTAGAATCTGTTAGTCCTAGTTTTTATGATTCCCAATAACTGTAGCATAAACCTTCCACCCTTAATATATCAGACCACTGAATTGCTATTGGTGTACCATAACCCACAAGAATTCCAGTAAGAAGGGTGCACTGTCACTTGGCTGCCAAACAGATCTTTCTATCTACATCCTCATATAGGTGCTAGAGTTGTGTAGAGAGCGGTAGCAAATGAGGCATAGGATTGGGAGACGAATGCCAGGTTGAGATTAATTTTCAGATTTGAATTTTTAGTGAGCTTTAAATTTTCACAATATTACACAAGCCATAGAAAGCATTATTATTGCTTGATAAAACATTTTTCTCATAGTGTTGCATTAACTTGGCAATATTCAAGTTCTAATAATGGACTAACAGTGGACTTTTCCATCTGCAGATTATACTGAATAGCCAGCGGAGGCAGTATTGCAGAGGAGAATCTCTCTGCGTCCCTGAAAAAAAAAAAGAAAACCCATTCATCAGCTTTGCAAGCCTCTTTCAATTTATATGGTAAGTCACACATTTGAGACTTATACATTTGATTGAATGTGTGGGGTTGATCATAACATTCTGGAGTTCTCCATAGGTTAACTGATAGGGATGTGCTAAAATGAAGATGTTAGAATCTGTTAGTCCTAGTTTTTATGATTCCCAATAAATGTAGCATAAACCTTCCTCCCTTAATTTATCAGACCACTGAATTGCTATTGGTGTACCATAACCCACAAGAATTCCAGTAAGAAGGGTGCACTGTCACTTGGCTGCCAAACAGATCTTTCTATCTACATCCTCATATAGGTGCTAGAGTTGTGTAGAGAGCGGTAGCAGATGAGGCATAGGATAGGGAGACGAATGCCAGGTTGAGATTAATACTCAGATTTGAATTTTTTATGAGCTTTGGATTTTCACAATATTACACAAGCCATAGAAAGCATTATTATCGCTTGATAAAACATTTTCTTCATAGTGTTGCATTAACTTGGCAATATTCAAGTTCTAATAATGGACTAACAGTGGACTTTTCCATCTGCAGATTATACTGAATGGCCAGCGGAGGCAGTATTGCAGAGGAGAATATCTCTGCGTTGCTGAGAAAAAAAAGAAAATCCAATCATCAGCTTTGCAAGCCTCTTTCAATTTATATGGTAAGTCACACATTTGAGACTTATATATTTATTTGAAGGTGTGGGGTTGATCATAACATTCTGGAGTTCTCCATAGGTTAACTGATAGTAATGTGCTAAAATGAAGATGTTAGATTCTGTTAGTCCTAGTTTTTATGATTCCCAATAGCTGTAGCATAAACCTTCCTCCCTTAATTTATCTGACCACTGAATTGCTATTGGTGCACCATAATCCACAAGAATTCCAGTAAGAAGGGTGCACTGTCACTTGTCTGCCAAACAGATCTTTCTATCTACGTCCTCATATAGGTGCTAGAGTTGTGTAGAGAGCGGTAGCAAATGAGGCATACGATTGGGAGACGAATGCCAGGTTGAGATTAATATTCAGATTTGAATTTTTAGTGAGCTTTAAATTTTCACAATATTACACAAGCCATAGAAAGCATTATTATTGCTTGATAAAACATTTTTCTCATAGTGTTGCATTAACTTGGCAATATTCAAGTTCTAATAATGGACTAACAGTGGACTTTTCCATCTGCAGATTATACTGAATGGCCAGCGGAGGCAGTATTGCAGAGGAGAATATCTCTGCGTTGCTGAGAAAAAAAAGAAAACCCATTCATCAGCTTTGCAAGCCTCTTTCAATGTATATGGTAAGTCACACATTTGAGACTTATACATTTGTTTGAATGTGTGGGGTTGATCATAACATTCTGGAGTTCTCCATAGGTTAACTAATAGGGATGTGCTAAAATGAAGATGTTAGAATCTGTTAGTCCTAGTTTTTATGATTCCCAATAGCTGTAGCATAAACCTTCCACCCTTAATATATCAGACCACTGAATTGCTATTGGTGTACCATAACCCACAAGAATTCCAGTAAGAAGGGTGCACTGTCACTTGGCTGCCAAACAGATCTTTCTATCTACATCCTCATATAGGTGCTAGAGTTGTGTAGAGAGCGGTAGCAAATGAGGCATAGGATTGGGAGACGAATGCCAGGTTGAGATTAATATTCAGATTTGAATTTTTAGTGAGCTTTAAATTTTCACAATATTACACAAGCCATAGAAAGCATTATTATCGTTCGATAAAACATTTTTTTCGTAGTGTTGCATTAACTTGGCAATATTCAAGTTCTAATAATGGACTAACAGTGGACTTTTCCATCTGCAGATTATACTGAATGGCCAGCGGAGGCAGTATTGCAGAGGAGAATATCTCTGCGTTGCTGAGAAAAAAAAGAAAACCCATTCATCAGCTTTGCAAGCCTCTTTCAATTTATATGGTAAGTCACACATTTGAGACTTATACATTTGTTTGAATGTGTGGGGTTGATCATAACATTCTGGAGTTCTCCATAGGTTAACTGATAGTGATGTGCTAAAATGAAGATGTTAGAATCTGTTAGTCCTAGTTTTTATGATTCCCAATAAATGTAGCATAAACCTTCCTCCCTTAATTTATCTGACCACTGAATTGCTATTGGTGTACCATAATCTACAAGAATTCCAGTAAGAAGGGTGCACTGTCACTTGGCTGCCAAACAAATATTTCTATCTACGTCCTCATATAGGTGCTAGAGTTGTGTAGAGAGCGGTAGCAGATGAGGCATAGGATAGGGAGACGAATGCCAGGTTGAGATTAATATTCAGATTTGAATTTTTAGTGAGCTTTGGATTTTCACAATATTACACAAGCCATAGAAAGCCTTATTATCGCTTGATAAAACATTTTTCTCATAGTGTTGCATTAACTTGGCAATATTCAAGTTCTAATAATGGACTAACAGTGGACTTTTCCATCTGCAGATTATACTGAATGGCCAGCGGAGGCAGTATTGCAGAGGAGAATATCTCTGCGATGCTGAGAAAAAAAAGAAAACCCATTCATCAGCTTTGCAAGCCTCTTTCAATTTATATGGTAAGTCACACATTTGAGACTTATACATTTGTTTGAATGTGTAGGGTTGATCATAACATTCTGGAGTTCTCCATAGGTTAACTAATAGGGATGTGCTAAAATGAAGATGTTAGAATCTGTTAGTCCTAGTTTTTATGATTCCCAATAACTGTAGCATAAACCTTCCACCCTTAATATATCAGACCACTGAATTGCTATTGGTGTACCATAACCCACAAGAATTCCAGTAAGAAGGGTGCACTGTCACTTGGCTGCCAAACAGATCTTTCTATCTACATCCTCATATAGGTGCTAGAGTTGTGTAGAGAGCGGTAGCAAATGAGGCATAGGATTGGGAGACGAATGCCAGGTTGAGATTAATATTCAGATTTGAATTTTTAGTGAGCTTTAAATTTTCACAATATTACACAAGCCATAGAAAGCATTATTATTGCTTGATAAAACATTTTTCTCATAGTGTTGCATTAACTTGGCAATATTCAAGTTCTAATAATGGACTAACAGTGGACTTTTCCATCTGCAGATTATACTGAATGGCCAGCGGAGGCAGTATTGCAGAGGAGAATATCTCTGCGTTGCTGAGAAAAAAAAGAAAATCCAATCATCAGCTTTGCAAGCCTCTTTCAATTTATATGGTAAGTCACACATTTGAGACTTATATATTTGTTTGAATGTGTGGGGTTGATCATAACATTCTGGAGTTCTCCATAGGTTAACTGATAGTGATGTGCAAAAATGAAGATGTTAGAATCTGTTAGTCCTAGTTTTTATGATTCCCAATAAATGTAGCATAAACCTTCCTCCCTTAATTTATCTGAGCACTGAATTGCTATTGGTGTACCATAATCTACAAGAATTCCAGTAAGAAGGGTGCACTGTCACTTGGCTGCCAAACAGATCTTTCTTTCTACGTCCTCATATAGGTGCTAGAGTTGTGTAGAGAGCGGTAGCAAATGAGGCATAGGATAGGGAGACGAATGCCAGGTTGAGATTAATATTCAGATTTGAATTTTTAGTGAGCTTTGGATTTTCACAATATTACACAAGCCATAGAAAGCATTATTATCGCTTGATAAAACATGTTTCTCATAGTGTTGCATTAACTTGGCAATATTCAAGTTCTAATAATGGACTAACAGTGGACTTTTCCATCTGCAGATTATACTGAATGGCCAGCGGAGGCAGTATTGCAGAGGAGAATATCTCTGCGTTGCTGAGAAAAAAAAGAAAATCCAATCATCAGCTTTGCAAGCCTCTTTCAATTTATATGGTAAGTCACACATTTGAGACTTATATATTTATTTGAAGGTGTGGGGTTGATCATAACATTCTGGAGTTCTCCATAGGTTAAGTGATAGTAATGTGCTAAAATGAAGATGTTAGATTCTGTTAGTCCTAGTTTTTATGATTCCCAATAGCTGTAGCATAAACCTTCCTCCCTTAATTTATCTGACCACTGAATTGCTATTGGTGTACCATAATCCACAAGAATTCCAGTAAGAAGGGTGCACTGTCACTTGGCTGCCAAACAGATCTTTCTATCTACGTCCTCATATAGGTGCTAGAGTTGTGTAGAGAGCGGTAGCAAATGAGGCATACGATAGGGAGACGAATGCCAGGTTGAGATTAATATTCAGATTTGAATTTTTAGTGAGCTTTGGATTTTCACAATATTACACAAGCCATAGAAAGCATTATTATCGCTTGATAAAACATGTTTCTCATAGTGTTGCATTAACTTGGCAATATTCAAGTTCTAATAATGGACTAACAGTGGACTTTTCCATCTGCAGATTATACTGAATGGCCAGCGGAGGCAGTATTGCAGAGGAGAATATCTCTGCGTTGCTGAGAAAAAAAAGAAAACCCATTCATCAGCTTTGCAAGCCTCTTTCAATGTATATGGTAAGTCACACATTTGAGACTTATACATTTGTTTGAATGTGTGGGGTTGATCATAACATTCTGGAGTTCTCCATAGGTTAACTAATAGGGATGTGCTAAAATGAAGATGTTAGAATCTGTTAGTCCTAGTTTTTATGATTCCCAATAGCTGTAGCATAAACCTTCCTCCCTTAATTTATCTGACCACTGAATTGCTATTGGTGTACCATAATCCACAAGAATTCCAGTAAGAAGGGTGCACTGTCACTTGGCTGCCAAACAGATCTTTCTATCTACGTCCTCATATAGGTGCTAGAGTTGTGTAGAGAGCGGTAGCAAATGAGGCATACGATTGGGAGACGAATGCCAGGTTGAGATTAATATTCAGATTTGAATTTTTAGTGAGCTTTAAATTTTCACAATATTACACAAGCCATAGAAAGCATAATTATTGCTTGATAAAACATTTTTCTCATAGTGTTGCATTAACTTGGCAATATTCAAGTTCTAATAATGGACTAACAGTGGACTTTTCCATCTGCAGATTATACTGAATGGCCAGCGGAGGCAGTATTGCAGAGGAGAATCTCTCTGCGTCCCTGAAAAAAAAAAAGAAAACCCATTCATCAGCTTTGCAAGCCTCTTTCAATTTATATGGTAAGTCACACATTTGAGACTTATACATTTGATTGAATGTGTGGGGTTGATCATAACATTCTGGAGTTCTCCATAGGTTAACTGATAGGGATGTGCTAAAATGAAGATGTTAGAATCTGTTAGTCCTAGTTTTTATGATTCCCAATAAATGTAGCATAAACCTTCCTCCCTTAATTTATCAGACCACTGAATTGCTATTGGTGTACCATAACCCACAAGAATTCCAGTAAGAAGGGTGCACTGTCACTTGGCTGCCAAACAGATCTTTCTATCTACATCCTCATATAGGTGCTAGAGTTGTGTAGAGAGCGGTAGCAGATGAGGCATAGGATAGGGAGACGAATGCCAGGTTGAGATTAATATTCAGATTTGAATTTTTAGTGAGCTTTGGATTTTCACAATATTACACAAGCCATAGAAAGCATTATTATCGCTTGATAAAACATGTTTCTCATAGTGTTGCATTAACTTGGCAATATTCAAGTTCTAATAATGGACTAACAGTGGACTTTTCCATCTGCAGATTATACTGAATGGCCAGCGGAAGCAGTATTGCAGAGGAGAATATCTCTGCGTTGCTGAGAAAAAAAAGAAAATCCAATCATCAGCTTTGCAAGCCTCTTTCAATTTATATGGTAAGTCACACATTTGAGACTTATATATTTATTTGAAGGTGTGGGGTTGATCATAACATTCTGGAGTTCTCCATAGGTTAACTGATAGTAATGTGCTAAAATGAAGATGTTAGATTCTGTTAGTCCTAGTTTTTATGATTCCCAATAGCTGTAGCATAAACCTTCCTCCCTTAATTTATCTGACCACTGAATTGCTATTGGTGTACCATAATCCACAAGAATTCCAGTAAGAAGGGTGCACTGTCACTTGGCTGCCAAACAGATCTTTCTATCTACGTCCTCATATAGGTGCTAGAGTTGTGTAGAGAGCGGTAGCAAATGAGGCATACGATAGGGAGACGAATGCCAGGTTGAGATTAATATTCAGATTTGAATTTTTAGTGAGCTTTGGATTTTCACAATATTACACAAGCCATAGAAAGCATTATTATCGCTTGATAAAACATGTTTCTCATAGTGTTGCATTAACTTGGCAATATTCAAGTTCTAATAATGGACTAACAGTGGACTTTTCCATCTGCAGATTATACTGAATGGCCAGCGGAGGCAGTATTGCAGAGGAGAATATCTCTGCGTTGCTGAGAAAAAAAAGAAAACCCATTCATCAGCTTTGCAAGCCTCTTTCAATGTATATGGTAAGTCACACATTTGAGACTTATACATTTGTTTGAATGTGTGGGGTTGATCATAACATTCTGGAGTTCTCCATAGGTTAACTAATAGGGATGTGCTAAAATGAAGATGTTAGAATCTGTTAGTCCTAGTTTTTATGATTCCCAATAACTGTAGCATAAACCTTCCACCCTTAATATATCAGACCACTGAATTGCTATTGGTGTACCATAACCCACAAGAATTCCAGTAAGAAGGGTGCACTGTCACTTGGCTGCCAAACAGATCTTTCTATCTACATCCTCATATAGGTGCTAGAGTTGTGTAGAGAGCGGTAGCAAATGAGGCATAGGATTGGGAGACGAATGCCAGGTTGAGATTAATATTCAGATTTGAATTTTTAGTGAGCTTTAAATTTTCACAATATTACACAAGCCATAGAAAGCATTATTATGGCTTGATAAAACATTTTTCTCATAGTGTTGCATTAACTTGGCAATATTCAAGTTCTAATAATGGACTAACAGTGGACTTTTCCATCTGCAGATTATACTGAATGGCCAGCGGAGGCAGTATTGCAGAGGAGAATCTCTCTGCGTCCCTGAAAAAAAAAAAGAAAACCCATTCATCAGCTTTGCAAGCCTCTTTCAATTTATATGGTAAGTCACACATTTGAGACTTATACATTTGATTGAATGTGTGGGGTTGATCATAACATTCTGGAGTTCTCCATAGGTTAACTGATAGGGATGTGCTAAAATGAAGATGTTAGAATCTGTTAGTCCTAGTTTTTATGAGTCCCAATAAATGTAGCATAAACCTTCCTCCCTTAATTTATCAGACCACTGAATTGCTATTGGTGTACCATAACCCACAAGAATTCCAGTAAGAAGGGTGCACTGTCACTTGGCTGCCAAACAGATCTTTCTATCTACATCCTCATATAGGTGCTAGAGTTGTGTAGAGAGCGGTAGCAGATGAGGCATAGGATAGGGAGACGAATGCCAGGTTGAGATTAATATTCAGATTTGAATTTTTAGTGAGCTTTGGATTTTCACAATATTACACAAGCCATAGAAAGCATTATTATCGCTTGATAAAACATGTTTCTCATAGTGTTGCATTAACTTGGCAATATTCAAGTTCTAATAATGGACTAACAGTGGACTTTTCCATCTGCAGATTATACTGAATGGCCAGCGGAGGCAGTATTGCAGAGTAGAATATCTCTGCGTTGCTGAGAAAAAAAAGAAAATCCAATCATCAGCTTTGCAAGCCTCTTTCAATTTATATGGTAAGTCACACATTTGAGACTTATATATTTATTTGAAGGTGTGGGGTTGATCATAACATTCTGGAGTTCTCCATAGGTTAAGTGATAGTAATGTGCTAAAATGAAGATGTTAGATTCTGTTAGTCCTAGTTTTTATGATTCCCAATAGCTGTAGCATAAACCTTCCTCCCTTAATTTATCTGACCACTGAATTGCTATTGGTGTACCATAATCCACAAGAATTCCAGTAAGAAGGGTGCACTGTCACTTGGCTGCCAAACAGATCTTTCTATCTACGTCCTCATATAGGTGCTAGAGTTGTGTAGAGAGCGGTAGCAAATGAGGCATACGATAGGGAGACGAATGCCAGGTTGAGATTAATATTCAGATTTGAATTTTTAGTGAGCTTTGGATTTTCACAATATTACACAAGCCATAGAAAGCATTATTATCGCTTGATAAAACATGTTTCTCATAGTGTTGCATTAACTTGGCAATATTCAAGTTCTAATAATGGACTAACAGTGGACTTTTCCATCTGCAGATTATACTGAATGGCCAGCGGAGGCAGTATTGCAGAGGAGAATATCTCTGCGTTGCTGAGAAAAAAAAGAAAACCCATTCATCAGCTTTGCAAGCCTCTTTCAATGTATATGGTAAGTCACACATTTGAGACTTATACATTTGTTTGAATGTGTGGGGTTGATCATAACATTCTGGAGTTCTCCATAGGTTAACTAATAGGGATGTGCTAAAATGAAGATGTTAGAATCTGTTAGTCCTAGTTTTTATGATTCCCAATAGCTGTAGCATAAACCTTCCTCCCTTAATTTATCTGACCACTGAATTGCTATTGGTGTACCATAATCCACAAGAATTCCAGTAAGAAGGGTGCACTGTCACTTGGCTGCCAAACAGATCTTTCTATCTACGTCCTCATATAGGTGCTAGAGTTGTGTAGAGAGCGGTAGCAAATGAGGCATACGATTGGGAGACGAATGCCAGGTTGAGATTAATATTCAGATTTGAATTTTTAGTGAGCTTTAAATTTTCACAATATTACACAAGCCATAGAAAGCATCATTATTGCTTGATAAAACATTTTTCTCATAGTGTTGCATTAACTTGGCAATATTCAAGTTCTAATAATGGACTAACAGTGGACTTTTCCATCTGCAGATTATACTGAATGGCCAGCGGAGGCAGTATTGCAGAGGAGAATCTCTCTGCGTCCCTGAAAAAAAAAAAGAAAACCCATTCATCAGCTTTGCAAGCCTCTTTCAATTTATATGGTAAGTCACACATTTGAGACTTATACATTTGATTGAATGTGTGGGGTTGATCATAACATTCTGGAGTTCTCCATAGGTTAACTGATAGGGATGTGCTAAAATGAAGATGTTAGAATCTGTTAGTCCTAGTTTTTATGATTCCCAATAAATGTAGCATAAACCTTCCTCCCTTAATTTATCAGACCACTGAATTGCTATTGGTGTACCATAACCCACAAGAATTCCAGTAAGAAGGGTGCACTGTCACTTGGCTGCCAAACAGATCTTTCTATCTACATCCTCATATAGGTGCTAGAGTTGTGTAGAGAGCGGTAGCAGATGAGGCATAGGATAGGGAGACGAATGCCAGGTTGAGATTAATATTCAGATTTGAATTTTTAGTGAGCTTTGGATTTTCACAATATTACACAAGCCATAGAAAGCATTATTATCGCTTGATAAAACATGTTTCTCATAGTGTTGCATTAACTTGGCAATATTCAAGTTCTAATAATGGACTAACAGTGGACTTTTCCATCTGCAGATTATACTGAATGGCCAGCGGAAGCAGTATTGCAGAGGAGAATATCTCTGCGTTGCTGAGAAAAAAAAGAAAATCCAATCATCAGCTTTGCAAGCCTCTTTCAATTTATATGGTAAGTCACACATTTGAGACTTATATATTTATTTGAAGGTGTGGGGTTGATCATAACATTCTGGAGTTCTCCATAGGTTAACTGATAGTAATGTGCTAAAATGAAGATGTTAGATTCTGTTAGTCCTAGTTTTTATGATTCCCAATAGCTGTAGCATAAACCTTCCTCCCTTAATTTATCTGACCACTGAATTGCTATTGGTGTACCATAATCCACAAGAATTCCAGTAAGAAGGGTGCACTGTCACTTGGCTGCCAAACAGATCTTTCTATCTACGTCCTCATATAGGTGCTAGAGTTGTGTAGAGAGCGGTAGCAAATGAGGCATAGGATTGGGAGACGAATGCCAGGTTGAGATTAATATTCAGATTTGAATTTTTAGTGAGCTTTAAATTTTCACAATATTACACAAGCCATAGAAAGCATTATTATGGCTTGATAAAACATTTTTCTCATAGTGTTGCATTAACTTGGCAATATTCAAGTTCTAATAATGGACTAACAGTGGACTTTTCCATCTGCAGATTATACTGAATGGCCAGCGGAGGCAGTATTGCAGAGGAGAATCTCTCTGCGTCCCTGAAAAAAAAAAAGAAAACCCATTCATCAGCTTTGCAAGCCTCTTTCAATTTATATGGTAAGTCACACATTTGAGACTTATACATTTGATTGAATGTGTGGGGTTGATCATAACATTCTGGAGTTCTCCATAGGTTAACTGATAGGGATGTGCTAAAATGAAGATGTTAGAATCTGTTAGTCCTAGTTTTTATGAGTCCCAATAAATGTAGCATAAACCTTCCTCCCTTAATTTATCAGACCACTGAATTGCTATTGGTGTACCATAACCCACAAGAATTCCAGTAAGAAGGGTGCACTGTCACTTGGCTGCCAAACAGATCTTTCTATCTACATCCTCATATAGGTGCTAGAGTTGTGTAGAGAGCGGTAGCAGATGAGGCATAGGATAGGGAGACGAATGCCAGGTTGAGATTAATATTCAGATTTGAATTTTTAGTGAGCTTTGGATTTTCACAATATTACACAAGCCATAGAAAGCATTATTATTGCTTGATAAAACATTTTTCTCATAGTGTTGCATTAACTTGGCAATATTCAAGTTCTAATAATGGACTAACAGTGGACTTTTCCATCTGCAGATTATACTGAATGGCCAGCGGAGGCAGTATTGCAGAGGAGAATCTCTCTGCGTCCCTGAAAAAAAAAAAGAAAACCCATTCATCAGCTTTGCAAGCCTCTTTCAATTTATATGGTAAGTCACACATTTGAGACTTATACATTTGATTGAATGTGTGGGGTTGATCATAACATTCTGGAGTTCTCCATAGGTTAACTGATAGGGATGTGCTAAAATGAAGATGTTAGAATCTGTTAGTCCTAGTTTTTATGAGTCCCAATAAATGTAGCATAAACCTTCCTCCCTTAATTTATCAGACCACTGAATTGCTATTGGTGTACCATAACCCACAAGAATTCCAGTAAGAAGGGTGCACTGTCACTTGGCTGCCAAACAGATCTTTCTATCTACATCCTCATATAGGTGCTAGAGTTGTGTAGAGAGCGGTAGCAGATGAGGCATAGGATAGGGAGACGAATGCCAGGTTGAGATTAATATTCAGATTTGAATTTTTAGTGAGCTTTGGATTTTCACAATATTACACAAGCCATAGAAAGCATTATTATCGCTTGATAAAACATGTTTCTCATAGTGTTGCATTAACTTGGCAATATTCAAGTTCTAATAATGGACTAACAGTGGACTTTTCCATCTGCAGATTATACTGAATGGCCAGCGGAGGCAGTATTGCAGAGGAGAATCTCTCTGCGTTGCTGAGAAAAAAAAAGAAAATCCAATCATCAGCTTTGCAAGCCTCTTTCAATTTATATGGTAAGTCACACATTTGAGACTTATATATTTGTTTGAAGGTGTGGGGTTAATCATAACATTCTGGAGTTCTCCATAGGTTAACGGATAGGGATGTGCTAAAATGAAGATGTTAGATTCTGTTAGTCCTAGTTTTTATGATTCCCAATAGCTGTAGCATAAACCTTCCTCCCTTAATTTATCTGACCACTGAATTGCTATTGGTGTACCATAATCCACAAGAATTCCAGTAAGAAGGGTGCACTGTCACTTGGCTGCCAAACAGATCTTTCTATCTACGTCCTCATATAGGTGCTAGAGTTGTGTAGAGAGCGGTAGCAAATGAGGCATACGATTGGGAGACGAATGCCAGGTTGAGATTAATATTCAGATTTGAATTTTTAGTGAGCTTTAAATTTTCACAATATTACACAAGCCATAGAAAGCATCATTATTGCTTGATAAAACATTTTTCTCATAGTGTTGCATTAACTTGGCAATATTCAAGTTCTAATAATGGACTAACAGTGGACTTTTCCATCTGCAGATTATACTGAATGGCCAGCGGAGGCAGTATTGCAGAGGAGAATCTCTCTGCGTCCCTGAAAAAAAAAAAGAAAACCCATTCATCAGCTTTGCAAGCCTCTTTCAATTTATATGGTAAGTCACACATTTGAGACTTATACATTTGATTGAATGTGTGGGGTTGATCATAACATTCTGGAGTTCTCCATAGGTTAACTGATAGGGATGTGCTAAAATGAAGATGTTAGAATCTGTTAGTCCTAGTTTTTATGATTCCCAATAAATGTAGCATAAACCTTCCTCCCTTAATTTATCAGACCACTGAATTGCTATTGGTGTACCATAACCCACAAGAATTCCAGTAAGAAGGGTGCACTGTCACTTGGCTGCCAAACAGATCTTTCTATCTACATCCTCATATAGGTGCTAGAGTTGTGTAGAGAGCGGTAGCAGATGAGGCATAGGATAGGGAGACGAATGCCAGGTTGAGATTAATATTCAGATTTGAATTTTTAGTGAGCTTTGGATTTTCACAATATTACACAAGCCATAGAAAGCATTATTATCGCTTGATAAAACATGTTTCTCATAGTGTTGCATTAACTTGGCAATATTCAAGTTCTAATAATGGACTAACAGTGGACTTTTCCATCTGCAGATTATACTGAATGGCCAGCGGAGGCAGTATTGCAGAGGAGAATATCTCTGCGTTGCTGAGAAAAAAAAGAAAATCCAATCATCAGCTTTGCAAGCCTCTTTCAATTTATATGGTAAGTCACACATTTGAGACTTATATATTTATTTGAAGGTGTGGGGTTGATCATAACATTCTGGAGTTCTCCATAGGTTAAGTGATAGTAATGTGCTAAAATGAAGATGTTAGATTCTGTTAGTCCTAGTTTTTATGATTCCCAATAGCTGTAGCATAAACCTTCCTCCCTTAATTTATCTGACCACTGAATTGCTATTGGTGTACCATAATCCACAAGAATTCCAGTAAGAAGGGTGCACTGTCACTTGGCTGCCAAACAGATCTTTCTATCTACGTCCTCATATAGGTGCTAGAGTTGTGTAGAAAGCGGTAGCAAATGAGGCATACGATAGGGAGACGAATGCCAGGTTGAGATTAATATTCAGATTTGAATTTTTAGTGAGCTTTGGATTTTCACAATATTACACAAGCCATAGAAAGCATTATTATCGCTTGATAAAACATGTTTCTCATAGTGTTGCATTAACTTGGCAATATTCAAGTTCTAATAATGGACTAACAGTGGACTTTTCCATCTGCAGATTATACTGAATGGCCAGCGGAGGCAGTATTGCAGAGGAGAATATCTCTGCGTTGCTGAGAAAAAAAAGAAAACCCATTCATCAGCTTTGCAAGCCTCTTTCAATGTATATGGTAAGTCACACATTTGAGACTTATACATTTGTTTGAATGTGTGGGGTTGATCATAACATTCTGGAGTTCTCCATAGGTTAACTAATAGGGATGTGCTAAAATGAAGATGTTAGAATCTGTTAGTCCTAGTTTTTATGATTCCCAATAGCTGTAGCATAAACCTTCCTCCCTTAATTTATCTGACCACTGAATTGCTATTGGTGTACCATAATCCACAAGAATTCCAGTAAGAAGGGTGCACTGTCACTTGGCTGCCAAACAGATCTTTCTATCTACGTCCTCATATAGGTGCTAGAGTTGTGTAGAGAGCGGTAGCAAATGAGGCATACGATTGGGAGACGAATGCCAGGTTGAGATTAATATTCAGATTAGAATTTTTAGTGAGCTTTAAATTTTCACAATATTACACAAGCCATAGAAAGCATCATTATTGCTTGATAAAACATTTTTCTCATAGTGTTGCATTAACTTGGCAATATTCAAGTTCTAATAATGGACTAACAGTGGACTTTTCCATCTGCAGATTATACTGAATGGCCAGCGGAGGCAGTATTGCAGAGGAGAATCTCTCTGCGTCCCTGAAAAAAAAAAGAAAACCCATTCATCAGCTTTGCAAGCCTCTTTCAATTTATATGGTAAGTCACACATTTGAGACTTATACATTTGATTGAATGTGTGGGGTTGATCATAACATTCTGGAGTTCTCCATAGGTTAACTGATAGGGATGTGCTAAAATGAAGATGTTAGAATCTGTTAGTCCTAGTTTTTATGATTCCCAATAAATGTAGCATAAACCTTCCTCCCTTAATTTATCAGACCACTGAATTGCTATTGGTGTACCATAACCCACAAGAATTCCAGTAAGAAGGGTGCACTGTCACTTGGCTGCCAAACAGATCTTTCTATCTACATCCTCATATAGGTGCTAGAGTTGTGTAGAGAGCGGTAGCAGATGAGGCATAGGATAGGGAGACGAATGCCAGGTTGAGATTAATATTCAGATTTGAATTTTTAGTGAGCTTTGGATTTTCACAATATTACACAAGCCATAGAAAGCATTATTATCGCTTGATAAAACATGTTTCTCATAGTGTTGCATTAACTTGGCAATATTCAAGTTCTAATAATGGACTAACAGTGGACTTTTCCATCTGCAGATTATACTGAATGGCCAGCGGAAGCAGTATTGCAGAGGAGAATATCTCTGCGTTGCTGAGAAAAAAAAGAAAACCCATTCATCAGCTTTGCAAGCCTCTTTCAATGTATATGGTAAGTCACACATTTGAGACTTATACATTTGTTTGAATGTGTGGGGTTGATCATAACATTCTGGAGTTCTCCATAGGTTAACTAATAGGGATGTGCTAAAATGAAGATGTTAGAATCTGTTAGTCCTAGTTTTTATGATTCCCAATAGCTGTAGCATAAACCTTCCTCCCTTAATTTATCTGACCACTGAATTGCTATTGGTGTACCATAATCCACAAGAATTCCAGTAAGAAGGGTGCACTGTCACTTGGCTGCCAAACAGATCTTTCTATCTACGTCCTCATATAGGTGCTAGAGTTGTGTAGAGAGCGGTAGCAAATGAGGCATACGATTGGGAGACGAATGCCAGGTTGAGATTAATATTCAGATTTGAATTTTTAGTGAGCTTTAAATTTTCACAATATTACACAAGCCATAGAAAGCATCATTATTGCTTGATAAAACATTTTTCTCATAGTGTTGCATTAACTTGGCAATATTCAAGTTCTAATAATGGACTAACAGTGGACTTTTCCATCTGCAGATTATACTGAATGGCCAGCGGAGGCAGTATTGCAGAGGAGAATCTCTCTGCGTCCCTGAAAAAAAAAAAGAAAACCCATTCATCAGCTTTGCAAGCCTCTTTCAATTTATATGGTTAGTCACACATTTGAGACTTATACATTTGATTGAATGTGTGGGGTTGATCATAACATTCTGGAGTTCTCCATAGGTTAACTGATAGGGATGTGCTAAAATGAAGATGTTAGAATCTGTTAGTCCTAGTTTTTATGATTCCCAATAAATGTAGCATAAACCTTCCTCCCTTAATTTATCAGACCACTGAATTGCTATTGGTGTACCATAACCCACAAGAATTCCAGTAAGAAGGGTGCACTGTCACTTGGCTGCCAAACAGATCTTTCTATCTACATCCTCATATAGGTGCTAGAGTTGTGTAGAGAGCGGTAGCAGATGAGGCATAGGATAGGGAGACGAATGCCAGGTTGAGATTAATATTCAGATTTGAATTTTTAGTGAGCTTTGGATTTTCACAATATTACACAAGCCATAGAAAGCATTATTATCGCTTGATAAAACATGTTTCTCATAGTGTTGCATTAACTTGGCAATATTCAAGTTCTAATAATGGACTAACAGTGGACTTTTCCATCTGCAGATTATACTGAATGGCCAGCGGAAGCAGTATTGCAGAGGAGAATATCTCTGCGTTGCTGAGAAAAAAAGAAAATCCAATCATCAGCTTTGCAAGCCTCTTTCAATTTATATGGTAAGTCACACATTTGAGACTTATATATTTATTTGAAGGTGTGGGGTTGATCATAACATTCTGGAGTTCTCCATAGGTTAACTGATAGTAATGTGCTAAAATGAAGATGTTAGATTCTGTTAGTCCTAGTTTTTATGATTCCCAATAGCTGTAGCATAAACCTTCCTCCCTTAATTTATCTGACCACTGAATTGCTATTGGTGTACCATAATCCACAAGAATTCCAGTAAGAAGGGTGCACTGTCACTTGGCTGCCAAACAGATCTTTCTATCTACGTCCTCATATAGGTGCTAGAGTTGTGTAGAGAGCGGTAGCAAATGAGGCATACGATAGGGAGACGAATGCCAGGTTGAGATTAATATTCAGATTTGAATTTTTAGTGAGCTTTGTATTTTCACAATATTACACAAGCCATAGAAAGCATTATTATCGCTTGATAAAACATGTTTCTCATAGTGTTGCATTAACTTGGCAATATTCAAGTTCTAATAATGGACTAACAGTGGACTTTTCCATCTGCAGATTATACTGAATGGCCAGCGGAGGCAGTATTGCAGAGGAGAATATCTCTGCGTTGCTGAGAAAAAAAAGAAAACCCATTCATCAGCTTTGCAAGCCTCTTTCAATGTATATGGTAAGTCACACATTTGAGACTTATACATTTGTTTGAATGTGTGGGGTTGATCATAACATTCTGGAGTTCTCCATAGGTTAACTAATAGGGATGTGCTAAAATGAAGATGTTAGAATCTGTTAGTCCTAGTTTTTATGATTCCCAATAACTGTAGCATAAACCTTCCACCCTTAATATATCAGACCACTGAATTGCTATTGGTGTACCATAACCCACAAGAATTCCAGTAAGAAGGGTGCACTGTCACTTGGCTGCCAAACAGATCTTTCTATCTACATCCTCATATAGGTGCTAGAGTTGTGTAGAGAGCGGTAGCAAATGAGGCATAGGATTGGGAGACGAATGCCAGGTTGAGATTAATATTCAGATTTGAATTTTTAGTGAGCTTTAAATTTTCACAATATTACACAAGCCATAGAAAGCATTATTATTGCTTGATAAAACATTTTTCTCATAGTGTTGCATTAACTTGGCAATATTCAAGTTCTAATAATGGACTAACAGTGGACTTTTCCATCTGCAGATTATACTGAATGGCCAGCGGAGGCAGTATTGCAGAGGAGAATATCTCTGCGTTGCTGAGAAAAAAAAGAAAATCCAATCATCAGCTTTGCAAGCCTCTTTCAATTTATATGGTAAGTCACACATTTGAGACTTATATATTTATTTGAAGGTGTGGGGTTGATCATAACATTCTGGAGTTCTCCATAGGTTAAGTGATAGTAATGTGCTAAAATGAAGATGTTAGATTCTGTTAGTCCTAGTTTTTATGATTCCCAATAGCTGTAGCATAAACCTTCCTCCCTTAATTTATCTGACCACTGAATTGCTATTGGTGTACCATAATCCACAAGAATTCCAGTAAGAAGGGTGCACTGTCACTTGGCTGCCAAACAGATCTTTCTATCTACGTCCTCATATAGGTGCTAGAGTTGTGTAGAGAGCGGTAGCAAATGAGGCATACGATAGGGAGACGAATGCCAGGTTGAGATTAATATTCAGATTTGAATTTTTAGTGAGCTTTGGATTTTCACAATATTACACAAGCCATGGAAAGCATTATTATCGCTTGATAAAACATGTTTCTCATAGTGTTGCATTAACTTGGCAATATTCAAGTTCTAATAATGGACTAACAGTGGACTTTTCCATCTGCAGATTATACTGAATGGCCAGCGGAGGCAGTATTGCAGAGGAGAATATCTCTGCGTTGCTGAGAAAAAAAAGAAAACCCATTCATCAGCTTTGCAAGCCTCTTTCAATGTATATGGTAAGTCACACATTTGAGACTTATACATTTGTTTGAATGTGTGGGGTTGATCATAACATTCTGGAGTTCTCCATAGGTTAACTAATAGGGATGTGCTAAAATGAAGATGTTAGAATCTGTTAGTCCTAGTTTTTATGATTCCCAATAGCTGTAGCATAAACCTTCCTCCCTTAATTTATCTGACCACTGAATTGCTATTGGTGTACCATAATCCACAAGAATTCCAGTAAGAAGGGTGCACTGTCACTTGGCTGCCAAACAGATCTTTCTATCTACGTCCTCATATAGGTGCTAGAGTTGTGTAGAGAGCGGTAGCAAATGAGGCATACGATTGGGAGACGAATGCCAGGTTGAGATTAATATTCAGATTTGAATTTTTAGTGAGCTTTAAATTTTCACAATATTACACAAGCCATAGAAAGCATCATTATTGCTTGATAAAACATTTTTCTCATAGTGTTGCATTAACTTGGCAATATTCAAGTTCTAATAATGGACTAACAGTGGACTTTTCCATCTGCAGATTATACTGAATGGCCAGCGGAGGCAGTATTGCAGAGGAGAATCTCTCTGCGTCCCTGAAAAAAAAAAGAAAACCCATTCATCAGCTTTGCAAGCCTCTTTCAATTTATATGGTAAGTCACACATTTGAGACTTATACATTTGATTGAATGTGTGGGGTTGATCATAACATTCTGGAGTTCTCCATAGGTTAACTGATAGGGATGTGCTAAAATGAAGATGTTAGAATCTGTTAGTCCTAGTTTTTATGATTCCCAATAAATGTAGCATAAACCTTCCTCCCTTAATTTATCAGACCACTGAATTGCTATTGGTGTACCATAACCCACAAGAATTCCAGTAAGAAGGGTGCACTGTCACTTGGCTGCCAAACAGATCTTTCTATCTACATCCTCATATAGGTGCTAGAGTTGTGTAGAGAGCGGTAGCAGATGAGGCATAGGATAGGGAGACGAATGCCAGGTTGAGATTAATATTCAGATTTGAATTTTTAGTGAGCTTTGGATTTTCACAATATTACACAAGCCATAGAAAGCATTATTATCGCTTGATAAAACATGTTTCTCATAGTGTTGCATTAACTTGGCAATATTCAAGTTCTAATAATGGACTAACAGTGGACTTTTCCATCTGCAGATTATACTGAATGGCCAGCGGAGGCAGTATTGCAGAGGAGAATATCTCTGCGTTGCTGAGAAAAAAAAGAAAATCCAATCATCAGCTTTGCAAGCCTCTTTCAATTTATATGGTAAGTCACACATTTGAGACTTATATATTTATTTGAAGGTGTGGGGTTGATCATAACATTCTGGAGTTCTCCATAGGTTAAGTGATAGTAATGTGCTAAAATGAAGATGTTAGATTCTGTTAGTCCTAGTTTTTATGATTCCCAATAGCTGTAGCATAAACCTTCCTCCCTTAATTTATCTGACCACTGAATTGCTATTGGTGTACCATAATCCACAAGAATTCCAGTAAGAAGGGTGCACTGTCACTTGGCTGCCAAACAGATCTTTCTATCTACGTCCTCATATAGGTGCTAGAGTTGTGTAGAGAGCGGTAGCAAATGAGGCATACGATAGGGAGACGAATGCCAGGTTGAGATTAATATTCAGATTTGAATTTTTAGTGAGCTTTGGATTTTCACAATATTACACAAGCCATAGAAAGCATTATTATCGCTTGATAAAACATGTTTCTCATAGTGTTGCATTAACTTGGCAATATTCAAGTTCTAATAATGGACTAACAGTGGACTTTTCCATCTGCAGATTATACTGAATGGCCAGCGGAGGCAGTATTGCAGAGGAGAATATCTCTGCGTTGCTGAGAAAAAAAAGAAAACCCATTCATCAGCTTTGCAAGCCTCTTTCAATGTATATGGTAAGTCACACATTTGAGACTTATACATTTGTTTGAATGTGTGGGGTTGATCATAACATTCTGGAGTTCTCCATAGGTTAACTAATAGGGATGTGCTAAAATGAAGATGTTAGAATCTGTTAGTCCTAGTTTTTATGATTCCCAATAGCTGTAGCATAAACCTTCCTCCCTTAATTTATCTGACCACTGAATTGCTATTGGTGTACCATAATCCACAAGAATTCCAGTAAGAAGGGTGCACTGTCACTTGGCTGCCAAACAGATCTTTCTATCTACGTCCTCATATAGGTGCTAGAGTTGTGTAGAGAGCGGTAGCAAATGAGGCATACGATAGGGAGACGAATGCCAGGTTGAGATTAATATTCAGATTTGAATTTTTAGTGAGCTTTGGATTTTCACAATATTACACAAGCCATAGAAAGCATTATTATCGCTTGATAAAACATGTTTCTCATAGTGTTGCATTAACTTGGCAATATTCAAGTTCTAATAATGGACTAACAGTGGACTTTTCCATCTGCAGATTATACTGAATGGCCAGCGGAGGCAGTATTGCAGAGGAGAATATCTCTGCGTTGCTGAGAAAAAAAAGAAAACCCATTCATCAGCTTTGCAAGCCTCTTTCAATGTATATGGTAAGTCACACATTTGAGACTTATACATTTGTTTGAATGTGTGGGGTTGATCATAACATTCTGGAGTTCTCCATAGGTTAACTAATAGGGATGTGCTAAAATGAAGATGTTAGAATCTGTTAGTCCTAGTTTTTATGATTCCCAATAACTGTAGCATAAACCTTCCACCCTTAATATATCAGACCACTGAATTGCTATTGGTGTACCATAACCCACAAGAATTCCAGTAAGAAGGGTGCACTGTCACTTGGCTGCCAAACAGATCTTTCTATCTACATCCTCATATAGGTGCTAGAGTTGTGTAGAGAGCGGTAGCAAATGAGGCATAGGATTGGGAGACGAATGCCAGGTTGAGATTAATATTCAGATTTGAATTTTTAGTGAGCTTTAAATTTTCACAATATTACACAAGCCATAGAAAGCATTATTATGGCTTGATAAAACATTTTTCTCATAGTGTTGCATTAACTTGGCAATATTCAAGTTCTAATAATGGACTAACAGTGGACTTTTCCATCTGCAGATTATACTGAATGGCCAGCGGAGGCAGTATTGCAGAGGAGAATCTCTCTGCGTCCCTGAAAAAAAAAAAGAAAACCCATTCATCAGCTTTGCAAGCCTCTTTCAATTTATATGGTAAGTCACACATTTGAGACTTATACATTTGATTGAATGTGTGGGGTTGATCATAACATTCTGGAGTTCTCCATAGGTTAACTGATAGGGATGTGCTAAAATGAAGATGTTAGAATCTGTTAGTCCTAGTTTTTATGAGTCCCAATAAATGTAGCATAAACCTTCCTCCCTTAATTTATCAGACCACTGAATTGCTATTGGTGTACCATAACCCACAAGAATTCCAGTAAGAAGGGTGCACTGTCACTTGGCTGCCAAACAGATCTTTCTATCTACATCCTCATATAGGTGCTAGAGTTGTGTAGAGAGCGGTAGCAGATGAGGCATAGGATAGGGAGACGAATGCCAGGTTGAGATTAATATTCAGATTTGAATTTTTAGTGAGCTTTGGATTTTCACAATATTACACAAGCCATAGAAAGCATTATTATCGCTTGATAAAACATGTTTCTCATAGTGTTGCATTAACTTGGCAATATTCAAGTTCTAATAATGGACTAACAGTGGACTTTTCCATCTGCAGATTATACTGAATGGCCAGCGGAGGCAGTATTGCAGAGGAGAATATCTCTGCGTTGCTGAGAAAAAAAAGAAAATCCAATCATCAGCTTTGCAAGCCTCTTTCAATTTATATGGTAAGTCACACATTTGAGACTTATATATTTATTTGAAGGTGTGGGGTTGATCATAACATTCTGGAGTTCTCCATAGGTTAAGTGATAGTAATGTGCTAAAATGAAGATGTTAGATTCTGTTAGTCCTAGTTTTTATGATTCCCAATAGCTGTAGCATAAACCTTCCTCCCTTAATTTATCTGACCACTGAATTGCTATTGGTGTACCATAATCCACAAGAATTCCAGTAAGAAGGGTGCACTGTCACTTGGCTGCCAAACAGATCTTTCTATCTACGTCCTCATATAGGTGCTAGAGTTGTGTAGAGAGCGGTAGCAAATGAGGCATACGATAGGGAGACGAATGCCAGGTTGAGATTAATATTCAGATTTGAATTTTTAGTGAGCTTTGGATTTTCACAATATTACACAAGCCATAGAAAGCATTATTATCGCTTGATAAAACATGTTTCTCATAGTGTTGCATTAACTTGGCAATATTCAAGTTCTAATAATGGACTAACAGTGGACTTTTCCATCTGCAGATTATACTGAATGGCCAGCGGAGGCAGTATTGCAGAGGAGAATATCTCTGCGTTGCTGAGAAAAAAAAGAAAACCCATTCATCAGCTTTGCAAGCCTCTTTCAATGTATATGGTAAGTCACACATTTGAGACTTATACATTTGTTTGAATGTGTGGGGTTGATCATAACATTCTGGAGTTCTCCATAGGTTAACTAATAGGGATGTGCTAAAATGAAGATGTTAGAATCTGTTAGTCCTAGTTTTTATGATTCCCAATAGCTGTAGCATAAACCTTCCTCCCTTAATTTATCTGACCACTGAATTGCTATTGGTGTACCATAATCCACAAGAATTCCAGTAAGAAGGGTGCACTGTCACTTGGCTGCCAAACAGATCTTTCTATCTACGTCCTCATAAAGGTGCTAGAGTTGTGTAGAGAGCGGTAGCAAATGAGGCATACGATTGGGAGACGAATGCCAGGTTGAGATTAATATTCAGATTTGAATTTTTAGTGAGCTTTAAATTTTCACAATATTACACAAGCCATAGAAAGCATCATTATTGCTTGATAAAACATTTTTCTCATAGTGTTGCATTAACTTGGCAATATTCAAGTTCTAATAATGGACTAACAGTGGACTTTTCCATCTGCAGATTATACTGAATGGCCAGCGGAGGCAGTATTGCAGAGGAGAATCTCTCTGCGTCCCTGAAAAAAAAAAAGAAAACCCATTCATCAGCTTTGCAAGCCTCTTTCAATTTATATGGTAAGTCACACATTTGAGACTTATACATTTGATTGAATGTGTGGGGTTGATCATAACATTCTGGAGTTCTCCATAGGTTAACTGATAGGGATGTGCTAAAATGAAGATGTTAGAATCTGTTAGTCCTAGTTTTTATGATTCCCAATAAATGTAGCATAAACCTTCCTCCCTTAATTTATCAGACCACTGAATTGCTATTGGTGTACCATAACCCACAAGAATTCCAGTAAGAAGGGTGCACAGTCACTTGGCTGCCAAACAGATCTTTCTATCTACATCCTCATATAGGTGCTAGAGTTGTGTAGAGAGCGGTAGCAGATGAGGCATAGGATAGGGAGACGAATGCCAGGTTGAGATTAATATTCAGATTTGAATTTTTAGTGAGCTTTGGATTTTCACAATATTACACAAGCCATAGAAAGCATTATTATCGCTTGATAAAACATGTTTCTCATAGTGTTGCATTAACTTGGCAATATTCAAGTTCTAATAATGGACTAACAGTGGACTTTTCCATCTGCAGATTATACTGAATGGCCAGCGGAAGCAGTATTGCAGAGGAGAATATCTCTGCGTTGCTGAGAAAAAAAAGAAAATCCAATCATCAGCTTTGCAAGCCTCTTTCAATTTATATGGTAAGTCACACATTTGAGACTTATGTATTTATTTGAAGGTGTGGGGTTGATCATAACATTCTGGAGTTCTCCATAGGTTAACTGATAGTAATGTGCTAAAATGAAGATGTTAGATTCTGTTAGTCCTAGTTTTTATGATTCCCAATAGCTGTAGCATAAACCTTCCTCCCTTAATTTATCTGACCACTGAATTGCTATTGGTGTACCATAATCCACAAGAATTCCAGTAAGAAGGGTGCACTGTCACTTGGCTGCCAAACAGATCTTTCTATCTACGTCCTCATATAGGTGCTAGAGTTGTGTAGAGAGCGGTAGCAAATGAGGCATACGATAGGGAGACGAATGCCAGGTTGAGATTAATATTCAGATTTGAATTTTTAGTGAGCTTTGGATTTTCACAATATTACACAAGCCATAGAAAGCATTATTATCGCTTGATAAAACATGTTTCTCATAGTGTTGCATTAACTTGGCAATATTCAAGTTCTAATAATGGACTAACAGTGGACTTTTCCATCTGCAGATTATACTGAATGGCCAGCGGAGGCAGTATTGCAGAGGAGAATATCTCTGCGTTGCTGAGAAAAAAAAGAAAACCCATTCATCAGCTTTGCAAGCCTCTTTCAATGTATATGGTAAGTCACACATTTGAGACTTATACATTTGTTTGAATGTGTGGGGTTGATCATAACATTCTGGAGTTCTCCATAGGTTAACTAATAGGGATGTGCTAAAATGAAGATGTTAGAATCTGTTAGTCCTAGTTTTTATGATTCCCAATAACTGTAGCATAAACCTTCCACCCTTAATATATCAGACCACTGAATTGCTATTGGTGTACCATAACCCACAAGAATTCCAGTAAGAAGGGTGCACTGTCACTTGGCTGCCAAACAGATCTTTCTATCTACATCCTCATATAGGTGCTAGAGTTGTGTAGAGAGCGGTAGCAAATGAGGCATAGGATTGGGAGACGAATGCCAGGTTGAGATTAATATTCAGATTTGAATTTTTAGTGAGCTTTAAATTTTCACAATATTACACAAGCCATAGAAAGCATTATTATGGCTTGATAAAACATTTTTCTCATAGTGTTGCATTAACTTGGCAATATTCAAGTTCTAATAATGGACTAACAGTGGACTTTTCCATCTGCAGATTATACTGAATGGCCAGCGGAGGCAGTATTGCAGAGGAGAATCTCTCTGCGTCCCTGAAAAAAAAAAAGAAAACCCATTCATCAGCTTTGCAAGCCTCTTTCAATTTATATGGTAAGTCACACATTTGAGACTTATACATTTGATTGAATGTGTGGGGTTGATCATAACATTCTGGAGTTCTCCATAGGTTAACTGATAGGGATGTGCTAAAATGAAGATGTTAGAATCTGTTAGTCCTAGTTTTTATGAGTCCCAATAAATGTAGCATAAACCTTCCTCCCTTAATTTATCAGACCACTGAATTGCTATTGGTGTACCATAACCCACAAGAATTCCAGTAAGAAGGGTGCACTGTCACTTGGCTGCCAAACAGATCTTTCTATCTACATCCTCATATAGGTGCTAGAGTTGTGTAGAGAGCGGTAGCAGATGAGGCATAGGATAGGGAGACGAATGCCAGGTTGAGATTAATATTCAGATTTGAATTTTTAGTGAGCTTTGGATTTTCACAATATTACACAAGCCATAGAAAGCATTATTATTGCTTGATAAAACATTTTTCTCATAGTGTTGCATTAACTTGGCAATATTCAAGTTCTAATAATGGACTAACAGTGGACTTTTCCATCTGCAGATTATACTGAATGGCCAGCGGAGGCAGTATTGCAGAGGAGAATCTCTCTGCGTCCCTGAAAAAAAAAAAGAAAACCCATTCATCAGCTTTGCAAGCCTCTTTCAATTTATATGGTAAGTCACACATTTGAGACTTATACATTTGATTGAATGTGTGGGGTTGATCATAACATTCTGGAGTTCTCCATAGGTTAACTGATAGGGATGTGCTAAAATGAAGATGTTAGAATCTGTTAGTCCTAGTTTTTATGAGTCCCAATAAATGTAGCATAAACCTTCCTCCCTTAATTTATCAGACCACTGAATTGCTATTGGTGTACCATAACCCACAAGAATTCCAGTAAGAAGGGTGCACTGTCACTTGGCTGCCAAACAGATCTTTCTATCTACATCCTCATATAGGTGCTAGAGTTGTGTAGAGAGCGGTAGCAGATGAGGCATAGGATAGGGAGACGAATGCCAGGTTGAGATTAATATTCAGATTTGAATTTTTAGTGAGCTTTGGATTTTCACAATATTACACAAGCCATAGAAAGCATTATTATCGCTTGATAAAACATGTTTCTCATAGTGTTGCATTAACTTGGCAATATTCAAGTTCTAATAATGGACTAACAGTGGACTTTTCCATCTGCAGATTATACTGAATGGCCAGCGGAAGCAGTATTGCAGAGGAGAATATCTCTGCGTTGCTGAGAAAAAAAAGAAAATCCAATCATCAGCTTTGCAAGCCTCTTTCAATTTATATGGTAAGTCACACATTTGAGACTTATATATTTATTTGAAGGTGTGGGGTTGATCATAACATTCTGGAGTTCTCCATAGGTTAACTGATAGTAATGTGCTAAAATGAAGATGTTAGATTCTGTTAGTCCTAGTTTTTATGATTCCCAATAGCTGTAGCATAAACCTTCCTCCCTTAATTTATCTGACCACTGAATTGCTATTGGTGTACCATAATCCACAAGAATTCCAGTAAGAAGGGTGCACTGTCACTTGGCTGCCAAACAGATCTTTCTATCTACGTCCTCATATAGGTGCTAGAGTTGTGTAGAGAGCGGTAGCAAATGAGGCATAGGATTGGGAGACGAATGCCAGGTTGAGATTAATATTCAGATTTGAATTTTTAGTGAGCTTTAAATTTTCACAATATTACACAAGCCATAGAAAGCATTATTATGGCTTGATAAAACATTTTTCTCATAGTGTTGCATTAACTTGGCAATATTCAAGTTCTAATAATGGACTAACAGTGGACTTTTCCATCTGCAGATTATACTGAATGGCCAGCGGAGGCAGTATTGCAGAGGAGAATCTCTCTGCGTCCCTGAAAAAAAAAAAGAAAACCCATTCATCAGCTTTGCAAGCCTCTTTCAATTTATATGGTAAGTCACACATTTGAGACTTATACATTTGATTGAATGTGTGGGGTTGATCATAACATTCTGGAGTTCTCCATAGGTTAACTGATAGGGATGTGCTAAAATGAAGATGTTAGAATCTGTTAGTCCTAGTTTTTATGAGTCCCAATAAATGTAGCATAAACCTTCCTCCCTTAATTTATCAGACCACTGAATTGCTATTGGTGTACCATAACCCACAAGAATTCCAGTAAGAAGGGTGCACTGTCACTTGGCTGCCAAACAGATCTTTCTATCTACATCCTCATATAGGTGCTAGAGTTGTGTAGAGAGCGGTAGCAGATGAGGCATAGGATAGGGAGACGAATGCCAGGTTGAGATTAATATTCAGATTTGAATTTTTAGTGAGCTTTGGATTTTCACAATATTACACAAGCCATAGAAAGCATTATTATTGCTTGATAAAACATTTTTCTCATAGTGTTGCATTAACTTGGCAATATTCAAGTTCTAATAATGGACTAACAGTGGACTTTTCCATCTGCAGATTATACTGAATGGCCAGCGGAGGCAGTATTGCAGAGGAGAATCTCTCTGCGTCCCTGAAAAAAAAAAAGAAAACCCATTCATCAGCTTTGCAAGCCTCTTTCAATTTATATGGTAAGTCACACATTTGAGACTTATACATTTGATTGAATGTGTGGGGTTGATCATAACATTCTGGAGTTCTCCATAGGTTAACTGATAGGGATGTGCTAAAATGAAGATGTTAGAATCTGTTAGTCCTAGTTTTTATGAGTCCCAATAAATGTAGCATAAACCTTCCTCCCTTAATTTATCAGACCACTGAATTGCTATTGGTGTACCATAACCCACAAGAATTCCAGTAAGAAGGGTGCACTGTCACTTGGCTGCCAAACAGATCTTTCTATCTACATCCTCATATAGGTGCTAGAGTTGTGTAGAGAGCGGTAGCAGATGAGGCATAGGATAGGGAGACGAATGCCAGGTTGAGATTAATATTCAGATTTGAATTTTTAGTGAGCTTTGGATTTTCACAATATTACACAAGCCATAGAAAGCATTATTATCGCTTGATAAAACATGTTTCTCATAGTGTTGCATTAACTTGGCAATATTCAAGTTCTAATAATGGACTAACAGTGGACTTTTCCATCTGCAGATTATACTGAATGGCCAGCGGAGGCAGTATTGCAGAGGAGAATCTCTCTGCGTTGCTGAGAAAAAAAAAGAAAATCCAATCATCAGCTTTGCAAGCCTCTTTCAATTTATATGGTAAGTCACACATTTGAGACTTATATATTTGTTTGAAGGTGTGGGGTTAATCATAACATTCTGGAGTTCTCCATAGGTTAACGGATAGGGATGTGCTAAAATGAAGATGTTAGATTCTGTTAGTCCTAGTTTTTATGATTCCCAATAGCTGTAGCATAAACCTTCCTCCCTTAATTTATCTGACCACTGAATTGCTATTGGTGTACCATAATCCACAAGAATTCCAGTAAGAAGGGTGCACTGTCACTTGGCTGCCAAACAGATCTTTCTATCTACGTCCTCATATAGGTGCTAGAGTTGTGTAGAGAGCGGTAGCAAATGAGGCATACGATTGGGAGACGAATGCCAGGTTGAGATTAATATTCAGATTTGAATTTTTAGTGAGCTTTAAATTTTCACAATATTACACAAGCCATAGAAAGCATCATTATTGCTTGATAAAACATTTTTCTCATAGTGTTGCATTAACTTGGCAATATTCAAGTTCTAATAATGGACTAACAGTGGACTTTTCCATCTGCAGATTATACTGAATGGCCAGCGGAGGCAGTATTGCAGAGGAGAATCTCTCTGCGTCCCTGAAAAAAAAAAAGAAAACCCATTCATCAGCTTTGCAAGCCTCTTTCAATTTATATGGTAAGTCACACATTTGAGACTTATACATTTGATTGAATGTGTGGGGTTGATCATAACATTCTGGAGTTCTCCATAGGTTAACTGATAGGGATGTGCTAAAATGAAGATGTTAGAATCTGTTAGTCCTAGTTTTTATGATTCCCAATAAATGTAGCATAAACCTTCCTCCCTTAATTTATCAGACCACTGAATTGCTATTGGTGTACCATAACCCACAAGAATTCCAGTAAGAAGGGTGCACTGTCACTTGGCTGCCAAACAGATCTTTCTATCTACATCCTCATATAGGTGCTAGAGTTGTGTAGAGAGCGGTAGCAGATGAGGCATAGGATAGGGAGACGAATGCCAGGTTGAGATTAATATTCAGATTTGAATTTTTAGTGAGCTTTGGATTTTCACAATATTACACAAGCCATAGAAAGCATTATTATCGCTTGATAAAACATGTTTCTCATAGTGTTGCATTAACTTGGCAATATTCAAGTTCTAATAATGGACTAACAGTGGACTTTTCCATCTGCAGATTATACTGAATGGCCAGCGGAGGCAGTATTGCAGAGGAGAATATCTCTGCGTTGCTGAGAAAAAAAAGAAAATCCAATCATCAGCTTTGCAAGCCTCTTTCAATTTATATGGTAAGTCACACATTTGAGACTTATATATTTATTTGAAGGTGTGGGGTTGATCATAACATTCTGGAGTTCTCCATAGGTTAAGTGATAGTAATGTGCTAAAATGAAGATGTTAGATTCTGTTAGTCCTAGTTTTTATGATTCCCAATAGCTGTAGCATAAACCTTCCTCCCTTAATTTATCTGACCACTGAATTGCTATTGGTGTACCATAATCCACAAGAATTCCAGTAAGAAGGGTGCACTGTCACTTGGCTGCCAAACAGATCTTTCTATCTACGTCCTCATATAGGTGCTAGAGTTGTGTAGAAAGCGGTAGCAAATGAGGCATACGATAGGGAGACGAATGCCAGGTTGAGATTAATATTCAGATTTGAATTTTTAGTGAGCTTTGGATTTTCACAATATTACACAAGCCATAGAAAGCATTATTATCGCTTGATAAAACATGTTTCTCATAGTGTTGCATTAACTTGGCAATATTCAAGTTCTAATAATGGACTAACAGTGGACTTTTCCATCTGCAGATTATACTGAATGGCCAGCGGAGGCAGTATTGCAGAGGAGAATATCTCTGCGTTGCTGAGAAAAAAAAGAAAACCCATTCATCAGCTTTGCAAGCCTCTTTCAATGTATATGGTAAGTCACACATTTGAGACTTATACATTTGTTTGAATGTGTGGGGTTGATCATAACATTCTGGAGTTCTCCATAGGTTAACTAATAGGGATGTGCTAAAATGAAGATGTTAGAATCTGTTAGTCCTAGTTTTTATGATTCCCAATAGCTGTAGCATAAACCTTCCTCCCTTAATTTATCTGACCACTGAATTGCTATTGGTGTACCATAATCCACAAGAATTCCAGTAAGAAGGGTGCACTGTCACTTGGCTGCCAAACAGATCTTTCTATCTACGTCCTCATATAGGTGCTAGAGTTGTGTAGAGAGCGGTAGCAAATGAGGCATACGATTGGGAGACGAATGCCAGGTTGAGATTAATATTCAGATTAGAATTTTTAGTGAGCTTTAAATTTTCACAATATTACACAAGCCATAGAAAGCATCATTATTGCTTGATAAAACATTTTTCTCATAGTGTTGCATTAACTTGGCAATATTCAAGTTCTAATAATGGACTAACAGTGGACTTTTCCATCTGCAGATTATACTGAATGGCCAGCGGAGGCAGTATTGCAGAGGAGAATCTCTCTGCGTCCCTGAAAAAAAAAAGAAAACCCATTCATCAGCTTTGCAAGCCTCTTTCAATTTATATGGTAAGTCACACATTTGAGACTTATACATTTGATTGAATGTGTGGGGTTGATCATAACATTCTGGAGTTCTCCATAGGTTAACTGATAGGGATGTGCTAAAATGAAGATGTTAGAATCTGTTAGTCCTAGTTTTTATGATTCCCAATAAATGTAGCATAAACCTTCCTCCCTTAATTTATCAGACCACTGAATTGCTATTGGTGTACCATAACCCACAAGAATTCCAGTAAGAAGGGTGCACTGTCACTTGGCTGCCAAACAGATCTTTCTATCTACATCCTCATATAGGTGCTAGAGTTGTGTAGAGAGCGGTAGCAGATGAGGCATAGGATAGGGAGACGAATGCCAGGTTGAGATTAATATTCAGATTTGAATTTTTAGTGAGCTTTGGATTTTCACAATATTACACAAGCCATAGAAAGCATTATTATCGCTTGATAAAACATGTTTCTCATAGTGTTGCATTAACTTGGCAATATTCAAGTTCTAATAATGGACTAACAGTGGACTTTTCCATCTGCAGATTATACTGAATGGCCAGCGGAAGCAGTATTGCAGAGGAGAATATCTCTGCGTTGCTGAGAAAAAAAAGAAAACCCATTCATCAGCTTTGCAAGCCTCTTTCAATGTATATGGTAAGTCACACATTTGAGACTTATACATTTGTTTGAATGTGTGGGGTTGATCATAACATTCTGGAGTTCTCCATAGGTTAACTAATAGGGATGTGCTAAAATGAAGATGTTAGAATCTGTTAGTCCTAGTTTTTATGATTCCCAATAGCTGTAGCATAAACCTTCCTCCCTTAATTTATCTGACCACTGAATTGCTATTGGTGTACCATAATCCACAAGAATTCCAGTAAGAAGGGTGCACTGTCACTTGGCTGCCAAACAGATCTTTCTATCTACGTCCTCATATAGGTGCTAGAGTTGTGTAGAGAGCGGTAGCAAATGAGGCATACGATTGGGAGACGAATGCCAGGTTGAGATTAATATTCAGATTTGAATTTTTAGTGAGCTTTAAATTTTCACAATATTACACAAGCCATAGAAAGCATCATTATTGCTTGATAAAACATTTTTCTCATAGTGTTGCATTAACTTGGCAATATTCAAGTTCTAATAATGGACTAACAGTGGACTTTTCCATCTGCAGATTATACTGAATGGCCAGCGGAGGCAGTATTGCAGAGGAGAATCTCTCTGCGTCCCTGAAAAAAAAAAAGAAAACCCATTCATCAGCTTTGCAAGCCTCTTTCAATTTATATGGTTAGTCACACATTTGAGACTTATACATTTGATTGAATGTGTGGGGTTGATCATAACATTCTGGAGTTCTCCATAGGTTAACTGATAGGGATGTGCTAAAATGAAGATGTTAGAATCTGTTAGTCCTAGTTTTTATGATTCCCAATAAATGTAGCATAAACCTTCCTCCCTTAATTTATCAGACCACTGAATTGCTATTGGTGTACCATAACCCACAAGAATTCCAGTAAGAAGGGTGCACTGTCACTTGGCTGCCAAACAGATCTTTCTATCTACATCCTCATATAGGTGCTAGAGTTGTGTAGAGAGCGGTAGCAGATGAGGCATAGGATAGGGAGACGAATGCCAGGTTGAGATTAATATTCAGATTTGAATTTTTAGTGAGCTTTGGATTTTCACAATATTACACAAGCCATAGAAAGCATTATTATCGCTTGATAAAACATGTTTCTCATAGTGTTGCATTAACTTGGCAATATTCAAGTTCTAATAATGGACTAACAGTGGACTTTTCCATCTGCAGATTATACTGAATGGCCAGCGGAAGCAGTATTGCAGAGGAGAATATCTCTGCGTTGCTGAGAAAAAAAGAAAATCCAATCATCAGCTTTGCAAGCCTCTTTCAATTTATATGGTAAGTCACACATTTGAGACTTATATATTTATTTGAAGGTGTGGGGTTGATCATAACATTCTGGAGTTCTCCATAGGTTAACTGATAGTAATGTGCTAAAATGAAGATGTTAGATTCTGTTAGTCCTAGTTTTTATGATTCCCAATAGCTGTAGCATAAACCTTCCTCCCTTAATTTATCTGACCACTGAATTGCTATTGGTGTACCATAATCCACAAGAATTCCAGTAAGAAGGGTGCACTGTCACTTGGCTGCCAAACAGATCTTTCTATCTACGTCCTCATATAGGTGCTAGAGTTGTGTAGAGAGCGGTAGCAAATGAGGCATACGATAGGGAGACGAATGCCAGGTTGAGATTAATATTCAGATTTGAATTTTTAGTGAGCTTTGTATTTTCACAATATTACACAAGCCATAGAAAGCATTATTATCGCTTGATAAAACATGTTTCTCATAGTGTTGCATTAACTTGGCAATATTCAAGTTCTAATAATGGACTAACAGTGGACTTTTCCATCTGCAGATTATACTGAATGGCCAGCGGAGGCAGTATTGCAGAGGAGAATATCTCTGCGTTGCTGAGAAAAAAAAGAAAACCCATTCATCAGCTTTGCAAGCCTCTTTCAATGTATATGGTAAGTCACACATTTGAGACTTATACATTTGTTTGAATGTGTGGGGTTGATCATAACATTCTGGAGTTCTCCATAGGTTAACTAATAGGGATGTGCTAAAATGAAGATGTTAGAATCTGTTAGTCCTAGTTTTTATGATTCCCAATAACTGTAGCATAAACCTTCCACCCTTAATATATCAGACCACTGAATTGCTATTGGTGTACCATAACCCACAAGAATTCCAGTAAGAAGGGTGCACTGTCACTTGGCTGCCAAACAGATCTTTCTATCTACATCCTCATATAGGTGCTAGAGTTGTGTAGAGAGCGGTAGCAAATGAGGCATAGGATTGGGAGACGAATGCCAGGTTGAGATTAATATTCAGATTTGAATTTTTAGTGAGCTTTAAATTTTCACAATATTACACAAGCCATAGAAAGCATTATTATTGCTTGATAAAACATTTTTCTCATAGTGTTGCATTAACTTGGCAATATTCAAGTTCTAATAATGGACTAACAGTGGACTTTTCCATCTGCAGATTATACTGAATGGCCAGCGGAGGCAGTATTGCAGAGGAGAATATCTCTGCGTTGCTGAGAAAAAAAAGAAAATCCAATCATCAGCTTTGCAAGCCTCTTTCAATTTATATGGTAAGTCACACATTTGAGACTTATATATTTATTTGAAGGTGTGGGGTTGATCATAACATTCTGGAGTTCTCCATAGGTTAAGTGATAGTAATGTGCTAAAATGAAGATGTTAGATTCTGTTAGTCCTAGTTTTTATGATTCCCAATAGCTGTAGCATAAACCTTCCTCCCTTAATTTATCTGACCACTGAATTGCTATTGGTGTACCATAATCCACAAGAATTCCAGTAAGAAGGGTGCACTGTCACTTGGCTGCCAAACAGATCTTTCTATCTACGTCCTCATATAGGTGCTAGAGTTGTGTAGAGAGCGGTAGCAAATGAGGCATACGATAGGGAGACGAATGCCAGGTTGAGATTAATATTCAGATTTGAATTTTTAGTGAGCTTTGGATTTTCACAATATTACACAAGCCATAGAAAGCATTATTATCGCTTGATAAAACATGTTTCTCATAGTGTTGCATTAACTTGGCAATATTCAAGTTCTAATAATGGACTAACAGTGGACTTTTCCATCTGCAGATTATACTGAATGGCCAGCGGAGGCAGTATTGCAGAGGAGAATATCTCTGCGTTGCTGAGAAAAAAAAGAAAACCCATTCATCAGCTTTGCAAGCCTCTTTCAATGTATATGGTAAGTCACACATTTGAGACTTATACATTTGTTTGAATGTGTGGGGTTGATCATAACATTCTGGAGTTCTCCATAGGTTAACTAATAGGGATGTGCTAAAATGAAGATGTTAGAATCTGTTAGTCCTAGTTTTTATGATTCCCAATAGCTGTAGCATAAACCTTCCTCCCTTAATTTATCTGACCACTGAATTGCTATTGGTGTACCATAATCCACAAGAATTCCAGTAAGAAGGGTGCACTGTCACTTGGCTGCCAAACAGATCTTTCTATCTACGTCCTCATATAGGTGCTAGAGTTGTGTAGAGAGCGGTAGCAAATGAGGCATACGATTGGGAGACGAATGCCAGGTTGAGATTAATATTCAGATTTGAATTTTTAGTGAGCTTTAAATTTTCACAATATTACACAAGCCATAGAAAGCATCATTATTGCTTGATAAAACATTTTTCTCATAGTGTTGCATTAACTTGGCAATATTCAAGTTCTAATAATGGACTAACAGTGGACTTTTCCATCTGCAGATTATACTGAATGGCCAGCGGAGGCAGTATTGCAGAGGAGAATCTCTCTGCGTCCCTGAAAAAAAAAAGAAAACCCATTCATCAGCTTTGCAAGCCTCTTTCAATTTATATGGTAAGTCACACATTTGAGACTTATACATTTGATTGAATGTGTGGGGTTGATCATAACATTCTGGAGTTCTCCATAGGTTAACTGATAGGGATGTGCTAAAATGAAGATGTTAGAATCTGTTAGTCCTAGTTTTTATGATTCCCAATAAATGTAGCATAAACCTTCCTCCCTTAATTTATCAGACCACTGAATTGCTATTGGTGTACCATAACCCACAAGAATTCCAGTAAGAAGGGTGCACTGTCACTTGGCTGCCAAACAGATCTTTCTATCTACATCCTCATATAGGTGCTAGAGTTGTGTAGAGAGCGGTAGCAGATGAGGCATAGGATAGGGAGACGAATGCCAGGTTGAGATTAATATTCAGATTTGAATTTTTAGTGAGCTTTGGATTTTCACAATATTACACAAGCCATAGAAAGCATTATTATCGCTTGATAAAACATGTTTCTCATAGTGTTGCATTAACTTGGCAATATTCAAGTTCTAATAATGGACTAACAGTGGACTTTTCCATCTGCAGATTATACTGAATGGCCAGCGGAGGCAGTATTGCAGAGGAGAATATCTCTGCGTTGCTGAGAAAAAAAAGAAAATCCAATCATCAGCTTTGCAAGCCTCTTTCAATTTATATGGTAAGTCACACATTTGAGACTTATATATTTATTTGAAGGTGTGGGGTTGATCATAACATTCTGGAGTTCTCCATAGGTTAAGTGATAGTAATGTGCTAAAATGAAGATGTTAGATTCTGTTAGTCCTAGTTTTTATGATTCCCAATAGCTGTAGCATAAACCTTCCTCCCTTAATTTATCTGACCACTGAATTGCTATTGGTGTACCATAATCCACAAGAATTCCAGTAAGAAGGGTGCACTGTCACTTGGCTGCCAAACAGATCTTTCTATCTACGTCCTCATATAGGTGCTAGAGTTGTGTAGAGAGCGGTAGCAAATGAGGCATACGATAGGGAGACGAATGCCAGGTTGAGATTAATATTCAGATTTGAATTTTTAGTGAGCTTTGGATTTTCACAATATTACACAAGCCATAGAAAGCATTATTATCGCTTGATAAAACATGTTTCTCATAGTGTTGCATTAACTTGGCAATATTCAAGTTCTAATAATGGACTAACAGTGGACTTTTCCATCTGCAGATTATACTGAATGGCCAGCGGAGGCAGTATTGCAGAGGAGAATATCTCTGCGTTGCTGAGAAAAAAAAGAAAACCCATTCATCAGCTTTGCAAGCCTCTTTCAATGTATATGGTAAGTCACACATTTGAGACTTATACATTTGTTTGAATGTGTGGGGTTGATCATAACATTCTGGAGTTCTCCATAGGTTAACTAATAGGGATGTGCTAAAATGAAGATGTTAGAATCTGTTAGTCCTAGTTTTTATGATTCCCAATAGCTGTAGCATAAACCTTCCTCCCTTAATTTATCTGACCACTGAATTGCTATTGGTGTACCATAATCCACAAGAATTCCAGTAAGAAGGGTGCACTGTCACTTGGCTGCCAAACAGATCTTTCTATCTACGTCCTCATATAGGTGCTAGAGTTGTGTAGAGAGCGGTAGCAAATGAGGCATACGATAGGGAGACGAATGCCAGGTTGAGATTAATATTCAGATTTGAATTTTTAGTGAGCTTTGGATTTTCACAATATTACACAAGCCATAGAAAGCATTATTATCGCTTGATAAAACATGTTTCTCATAGTGTTGCATTAACTTGGCAATATTCAAGTTCTAATAATGGACTAACAGTGGACTTTTCCATCTGCAGATTATACTGAATGGCCAGCGGAGGCAGTATTGCAGAGGAGAATATCTCTGCGTTGCTGAGAAAAAAAAGAAAACCCATTCATCAGCTTTGCAAGCCTCTTTCAATGTATATGGTAAGTCACACATTTGAGACTTATACATTTGTTTGAATGTGTGGGGTTGATCATAACATTCTGGAGTTCTCCATAGGTTAACTAATAGGGATGTGCTAAAATGAAGATGTTAGAATCTGTTAGTCCTAGTTTTTATGATTCCCAATAACTGTAGCATAAACCTTCCACCCTTAATATATCAGACCACTGAATTGCTATTGGTGTACCATAACCCACAAGAATTCCAGTAAGAAGGGTGCACTGTCACTTGGCTGCCAAACAGATCTTTCTATCTACATCCTCATATAGGTGCTAGAGTTGTGTAGAGAGCGGTAGCAAATGAGGCATAGGATTGGGAGACGAATGCCAGGTTGAGATTAATATTCAGATTTGAATTTTTAGTGAGCTTTAAATTTTCACAATATTACACAAGCCATAGAAAGCATTATTATGGCTTGATAAAACATTTTTCTCATAGTGTTGCATTAACTTGGCAATATTCAAGTTCTAATAATGGACTAACAGTGGACTTTTCCATCTGCAGATTATACTGAATGGCCAGCGGAGGCAGTATTGCAGAGGAGAATCTCTCTGCGTCCCTGAAAAAAAAAAAGAAAACCCATTCATCAGCTTTGCAAGCCTCTTTCAATTTATATGGTAAGTCACACATTTGAGACTTATACATTTGATTGAATGTGTGGGGTTGATCATAACATTCTGGAGTTCTCCATAGGTTAACTGATAGGGATGTGCTAAAATGAAGATGTTAGAATCTGTTAGTCCTAGTTTTTATGAGTCCCAATAAATGTAGCATAAACCTTCCTCCCTTAATTTATCAGACCACTGAATTGCTATTGGTGTACCATAACCCACAAGAATTCCAGTAAGAAGGGTGCACTGTCACTTGGCTGCCAAACAGATCTTTCTATCTACATCCTCATATAGGTGCTAGAGTTGTGTAGAGAGCGGTAGCAGATGAGGCATAGGATAGGGAGACGAATGCCAGGTTGAGATTAATATTCAGATTTGAATTTTTAGTGAGCTTTGGATTTTCACAATATTACACAAGCCATAGAAAGCATTATTATCGCTTGATAAAACATGTTTCTCATAGTGTTGCATTAACTTGGCAATATTCAAGTTCTAATAATGGACTAACAGTGGACTTTTCCATCTGCAGATTATACTGAATGGCCAGCGGAGGCAGTATTGCAGAGGAGAATATCTCTGCGTTGCTGAGAAAAAAAAGAAAATCCAATCATCAGCTTTGCAAGCCTCTTTCAATTTATATGGTAAGTCACACATTTGAGACTTATATATTTATTTGAAGGTGTGGGGTTGATCATAACATTCTGGAGTTCTCCATAGGTTAAGTGATAGTAATGTGCTAAAATGAAGATGTTAGATTCTGTTAGTCCTAGTTTTTATGATTCCCAATAGCTGTAGCATAAACCTTCCTCCCTTAATTTATCTGACCACTGAATTGCTATTGGTGTACCATAATCCACAAGAATTCCAGTAAGAAGGGTGCACTGTCACTTGGCTGCCAAACAGATCTTTCTATCTACGTCCTCATATAGGTGCTAGAGTTGTGTAGAGAGCGGTAGCAAATGAGGCATACGATAGGGAGACGAATGCCAGGTTGAGATTAATATTCAGATTTGAATTTTTAGTGAGCTTTGGATTTTCACAATATTACACAAGCCATAGAAAGCATTATTATCGCTTGATAAAACATGTTTCTCATAGTGTTGCATTAACTTGGCAATATTCAAGTTCTAATAATGGACTAACAGTGGACTTTTCCATCTGCAGATTATACTGAATGGCCAGCGGAGGCAGTATTGCAGAGGAGAATATCTCTGCGTTGCTGAGAAAAAAAAGAAAACCCATTCATCAGCTTTGCAAGCCTCTTTCAATGTATATGGTAAGTCACACATTTGAGACTTATACATTTGTTTGAATGTGTGGGGTTGATCATAACATTCTGGAGTTCTCCATAGGTTAACTAATAGGGATGTGCTAAAATGAAGATGTTAGAATCTGTTAGTCCTAGTTTTTATGATTCCCAATAGCTGTAGCATAAACCTTCCTCCCTTAATTTATCTGACCACTGAATTGCTATTGGTGTACCATAATCCACAAGAATTCCAGTAAGAAGGGTGCACTGTCACTTGGCTGCCAAACAGATCTTTCTATCTACGTCCTCATAAAGGTGCTAGAGTTGTGTAGAGAGCGGTAGCAAATGAGGCATACGATTGGGAGACGAATGCCAGGTTGAGATTAATATTCAGATTTGAATTTTTAGTGAGCTTTAAATTTTCACAATATTACACAAGCCATAGAAAGCATCATTATTGCTTGATAAAACATTTTTCTCATAGTGTTGCATTAACTTGGCAATATTCAAGTTCTAATAATGGACTAACAGTGGACTTTTCCATCTGCAGATTATACTGAATGGCCAGCGGAGGCAGTATTGCAGAGGAGAATCTCTCTGCGTCCCTGAAAAAAAAAAAGAAAACCCATTCATCAGCTTTGCAAGCCTCTTTCAATTTATATGGTAAGTCACACATTTGAGACTTATACATTTGATTGAATGTGTGGGGTTGATCATAACATTCTGGAGTTCTCCATAGGTTAACTGATAGGGATGTGCTAAAATGAAGATGTTAGAATCTGTTAGTCCTAGTTTTTATGATTCCCAATAAATGTAGCATAAACCTTCCTCCCTTAATTTATCAGACCACTGAATTGCTATTGGTGTACCATAACCCACAAGAATTCCAGTAAGAAGGGTGCACAGTCACTTGGCTGCCAAACAGATCTTTCTATCTACATCCTCATATAGGTGCTAGAGTTGTGTAGAGAGCGGTAGCAGATGAGGCATAGGATAGGGAGACGAATGCCAGGTTGAGATTAATATTCAGATTTGAATTTTTAGTGAGCTTTGGATTTTCACAATATTACACAAGCCATAGAAAGCATTATTATCGCTTGATAAAACATGTTTCTCATAGTGTTGCATTAACTTGGCAATATTCAAGTTCTAATAATGGACTAACAGTGGACTTTTCCATCTGCAGATTATACTGAATGGCCAGCGGAAGCAGTATTGCAGAGGAGAATATCTCTGCGTTGCTGAGAAAAAAAAGAAAATCCAATCATCAGCTTTGCAAGCCTCTTTCAATTTATATGGTAAGTCACACATTTGAGACTTATGTATTTATTTGAAGGTGTGGGGTTGATCATAACATTCTGGAGTTCTCCATAGGTTAACTGATAGTAATGTGCTAAAATGAAGATGTTAGATTCTGTTAGTCCTAGTTTTTATGATTCCCAATAGCTGTAGCATAAACCTTCCTCCCTTAATTTATCTGACCACTGAATTGCTATTGGTGTACCATAATCCACAAGAATTCCAGTAAGAAGGGTGCACTGTCACTTGGCTGCCAAACAGATCTTTCTATCTACGTCCTCATATAGGTGCTAGAGTTGTGTAGAGAGCGGTAGCAAATGAGGCATACGATAGGGAGACGAATGCCAGGTTGAGATTAATATTCAGATTTGAATTTTTAGTGAGCTTTGGATTTTCACAATATTACACAAGCCATAGAAAGCATTATTATCGCTTGATAAAACATGTTTCTCATAGTGTTGCATTAACTTGGCAATATTCAAGTTCTAATAATGGACTAACAGTGGACTTTTCCATCTGCAGATTATACTGAATGGCCAGCGGAGGCAGTATTGCAGAGGAGAATATCTCTGCGTTGCTGAGAAAAAAAAGAAAACCCATTCATCAGCTTTGCAAGCCTCTTTCAATGTATATGGTAAGTCACACATTTGAGACTTATACATTTGTTTGAATGTGTGGGGTTGATCATAACATTCTGGAGTTCTCCATAGGTTAACTAATAGGGATGTGCTAAAATGAAGATGTTAGAATCTGTTAGTCCTAGTTTTTATGATTCCCAATAACTGTAGCATAAACCTTCCACCCTTAATATATCAGACCACTGAATTGCTATTGGTGTACCATAACCCACAAGAATTCCAGTAAGAAGGGTGCACTGTCACTTGGCTGCCAAACAGATCTTTCTATCTACATCCTCATATAGGTGCTAGAGTTGTGTAGAGAGCGGTAGCAAATGAGGCATAGGATTGGGAGACGAATGCCAGGTTGAGATTAATATTCAGATTTGAATTTTTAGTGAGCTTTAAATTTTCACAATATTACACAAGCCATAGAAAGCATTATTATGGCTTGATAAAACATTTTTCTCATAGTGTTGCATTAACTTGGCAATATTCAAGTTCTAATAATGGACTAACAGTGGACTTTTCCATCTGCAGATTATACTGAATGGCCAGCGGAGGCAGTATTGCAGAGGAGAATCTCTCTGCGTCCCTGAAAAAAAAAAAGAAAACCCATTCATCAGCTTTGCAAGCCTCTTTCAATTTATATGGTAAGTCACACATTTGAGACTTATACATTTGATTGAATGTGTGGGGTTGATCATAACATTCTGGAGTTCTCCATAGGTTAACTGATAGGGATGTGCTAAAATGAAGATGTTAGAATCTGTTAGTCCTAGTTTTTATGAGTCCCAATAAATGTAGCATAAACCTTCCTCCCTTAATTTATCAGACCACTGAATTGCTATTGGTGTACCATAACCCACAAGAATTCCAGTAAGAAGGGTGCACTGTCACTTGGCTGCCAAACAGATCTTTCTATCTACATCCTCATATAGGTGCTAGAGTTGTGTAGAGAGCGGTAGCAGATGAGGCATAGGATAGGGAGACGAATGCCAGGTTGAGATTAATATTCAGATTTGAATTTTTAGTGAGCTTTGGATTTTCACAATATTACACAAGCCATAGAAAGCATTATTATTGCTTGATAAAACATTTTTCTCATAGTGTTGCATTAACTTGGCAATATTCAAGTTCTAATAATGGACTAACAGTGGACTTTTCCATCTGCAGATTATACTGAATGGCCAGCGGAGGCAGTATTGCAGAGGAGAATCTCTCTGCGTCCCTGAAAAAAAAAAAGAAAACCCATTCATCAGCTTTGCAAGCCTCTTTCAATTTATATGGTAAGTCACACATTTGAGACTTATACATTTGATTGAATGTGTGGGGTTGATCATAACATTCTGGAGTTCTCCATAGGTTAACTGATAGGGATGTGCTAAAATGAAGATGTTAGAATCTGTTAGTCCTAGTTTTTATGAGTCCCAATAAATGTAGCATAAACCTTCCTCCCTTAATTTATCAGACCACTGAATTGCTATTGGTGTACCATAACCCACAAGAATTCCAGTAAGAAGGGTGCACTGTCACTTGGCTGCCAAACAGATCTTTCTATCTACATCCTCATATAGGTGCTAGAGTTGTGTAGAGAGCGGTAGCAGATGAGGCATAGGATAGGGAGACGAATGCCAGGTTGAGATTAATATTCAGATTTGAATTTTTAGTGAGCTTTGGATTTTCACAATATTACACAAGCCATAGAAAGCATTATTATCGCTTGATAAAACATGTTTCTCATAGTGTTGCATTAACTTGGCAATATTCAAGTTCTAATAATGGACTAACAGTGGACTTTTCCATCTGCAGATTATACTGAATGGCCAGCGGAGGCAGTATTGCAGAGGAGAATCTCTCTGCGTTGCTGAGAAAAAAAAAGAAAATCCAATCATCAGCTTTGCAAGCCTCTTTCAATTTATATGGTAAGTCACACATTTGAGACTTATATATTTGTTTGAAGGTGTGGGGTTAATCATAACATTCTGGAGTTCTCCATAGGTTAACTGATAGGGATGTGCTAAAATGAAGATGTTAGATTCTGTTAGTCCTAGTTTTTATGATTCCCAATAGCTGTAGCATAAACCTTCCTCCCTTAATTTATCTGACCACTGAATTGCTATTGGTGTACCATAATCCACAAGAATTCCAGTAAGAAGGGTGCACTGTCACTTGGCTGCCAAACAGATCTTTCTATCTACGTCCTCATATAGGTGCTAGAGTTGTGTAGAGAGCGGTAGCAAATGAGGCATACGATTGGGAGACGAATGCCAGGTTGAGATTAATATTCAGATTTGAATTTTTAGTGAGCTTTAAATTTTCACAATATTACACAAGCCATAGAAAGCATCATTATTGCTTGATAAAACATTTTTCTCATAGTGTTGCATTAACTTGGCAATATTCAAGTTCTAATAATGGACTAACAGTGGACTTTTCCATCTGCAGATTATACTGAATGGCCAGCGGAGGCAGTATTGCAGAGGAGAATCTCTCTGCGTCCCTGAAAAAAAAAAAGAAAACCCATTCATCAGCTTTGCAAGCCTCTTTCAATTTATATGGTAAGTCACACATTTGAGACTTATACATTTGATTGAATGTGTGGGGTTGATCATAACATTCTGGAGTTCTCCATAGGTTAACTGATAGGGATGTGCTAAAATGAAGATGTTAGAATCTGTTAGTCCTAGTTTTTATGATTCCCAATAAATGTAGCATAAACCTTCCTCCCTTAATTTATCAGACCACTGAATTGCTATTGGTGTACCATAACCCACAAGAATTCCAGTAAGAAGGGTGCACTGTCACTTGGCTGCCAAACAGATCTTTCTATCTACATCCTCATATAGGTGCTAGAGTTGTGTAGAGAGCGGTAGCAGATGAGGCATAGGATAGGGAGACGAATGCCAGGTTGAGATTAATATTCAGATTTGAATTTTTAGTGAGCTTTGGATTTTCACAATATTACACAAGCCATAGAAAGCATTATTATCGCTTGATAAAACATGTTTCTCATAGTGTTGCATTAACTTGGCAATATTCAAGTTCTAATAATGGACTAACAGTGGACTTTTCCATCTGCAGATTATACTGAATGGCCAGCGGAGGCAGTATTGCAGAGGAGAATATCTCTGCGTTGCTGAGAAAAAAAAGAAAATCCAATCATCAGCTTTGCAAGCCTCTTTCAATTTATATGGTAAGTCACACATTTGAGACTTATATATTTATTTGAAGGTGTGGGGTTGATCATAACATTCTGGAGTTCTCCATAGGTTAAGTGATAGTAATGTGCTAAAATGAAGATGTTAGATTCTGTTAGTCCTAGTTTTTATGATTCCCAATAGCTGTAGCATAAACCTTCCTCCCTTAATTTATCTGACCACTGAATTGCTATTGGTGTACCATAATCCACAAGAATTCCAGTAAGAAGGGTGCACTGTCACTTGGCTGCCAAACAGATCTTTCTATCTACGTCCTCATATAGGTGCTAGAGTTGTGTAGAAAGCGGTAGCAAATGAGGCATACGATAGGGAGACGAATGCCAGGTTGAGATTAATATTCAGATTTGAATTTTTAGTGAGCTTTGGATTTTCACAATATTACACAAGCCATAGAAAGCATTATTATCGCTTGATAAAACATGTTTCTCATAGTGTTGCATTAACTTGGCAATATTCAAGTTCTAATAATGGACTAACAGTGGACTTTTCCATCTGCAGATTATACTGAATGGCCAGCGGAGGCAGTATTGCAGAGGAGAATCTCTCTGCGTCCCTGAAAAAAAAAAAGAAAACCCATTCATCAGCTTTGCAAGCCTCTTTCAATTTATATGGTAAGTCACACATTTGAGACTTATACATTTGATTGAATGTGTGGGGTTGATCATAACATTCTGGAGTTCTCCATAGGTTAACTGATAGGGATGTGCTAAAATGAAGATGTTAGAATCTGTTAGTCCTAGTTTTTATGAGTCCCAATAAATGTAGCATAAACCTTCCTCCCTTAATTTATCAGACCACTGAATTGCTATTGGTGTACCATAACCCACAAGAATTCCAGTAAGAAGGGTGCACTGTCACTTGGCTGCCAAACAGATCTTTCTATCTACATCCTCATATAGGTGCTAGAGTTGTGTAGAGAGCGGTAGCAGATGAGGCATAGGATAGGGAGACGAATGCCAGGTTGAGATTAATATTCAGATTTGAATTTTTAGTGAGCTTTGGATTTTCACAATATTACACAAGCCATAGAAAGCATTATTATCGCTTGATAAAACATGTTTCTCATAGTGTTGCATTAACTTGGCAATATTCAAGTTCTAATAATGGACTAACAGTGGACTTTTCCATCTGCAGATTATACTGAATGGCCAGCGGAGGCAGTATTGCAGAGGAGAATCTCTCTGCGTTGCTGAGAAAAAAAAAGAAAATCCAATCATCAGCTTTGCAAGCCTCTTTCAATTTATATGGTAAGTCACACATTTGAGACTTATATATTTGTTTGAAGGTGTGGGGTTAATCATAACATTCTGGAGTTCTCCATAGGTTAACTGATAGGGATGTGCTAAAATGAAGATGTTAGATTCTGTTAGTCCTAGTTTTTATGATTCCCAATAGCTGTAGCATAAACCTTCCTCCCTTAATTTATCTGACCACTGAATTGCTATTGGTGTACCATAATCCACAAGAATTCCAGTAAGAAGGGTGCACTGTCACTTGGCTGCCAAACAGATCTTTCTATCTACGTCCTCATATAGGTGCTAGAGTTGTGTAGAGAGCAGTAGCAAATGAGGCATACGATTGGGAGACGAATGCCAGGTTGAGATTAATATTCAGATTTGAATTTTTAGTGAGCTTTAAATTTTCACAATATTACACAAGCCATAGAAAGCATCATTATTGCTTGATAAAACATTTTTCTCATAGTGTTGCATTAACTTGGCAATATTCAAGTTCTAATAATGGACTAACAGTGGACTTTTCCATCTGCAGATTATACTGAATGGCCAGCGGAGGCAGTATTGCAGAGGAGAATCTCTCTGCGTCCCTGAAAAAAAAAAAGAAAACCCATTCATCAGCTTTGCAAGCCTCTTTCAATTTATATGGTAAGTCACACATTTGAGACTTATACATTTGATTGAATGTGTGGGGTTGATCATAACATTCTGGAGTTCTCCATAGGTTAACTGATAGGGATGTGCTAAAATGAAGATGTTAGAATCTGTTAGTCCTAGTTTTTATGATTCCCAATAAATGTAGCATAAACCTTCCTCCCTTAATTTATCAGACCACTGAATTGCTATTGGTGTACCATAACCCACAAGAATTCCAGTAAGAAGGGTGCACTGTCACTTGGCTGCCAAACAGATCTTTCTATCTACATCCTCATATAGGTGCTAGAGTTGTGTAGAGAGCGGTAGCAGATGAGGCATAGGATAGGGAGACGAATGCCAGGTTGAGATTAATATTCAGATTTGAATTTTTAGTGAGCTTTGGATTTTCACAATATTACACAAGCCATAGAAAGCATTATTATCGCTTGATAAAACATGTTTCTCATAGTGTTGCATTAACTTGGCAATATTCAAGTTCTAATAATGGACTAACAGTGGACTTTTCCATCTGCAGATTATACTGAATGGCCAGCGGAGGCAGTATTGCAGAGGAGAATATCTCTGCGTTGCTGAGAAAAAAAAGAAAATCCAATCATCAGCTTTGCAAGCCTCTTTCAATTTATATGGTAAGTCACACATTTGAGACTTATATATTTATTTGAAGGTGTGGGGTTGATCATAACATTCTGGAGTTCTCCATAGGTTAAGTGATAGTAATGTGCTAAAATGAAGATGTTAGATTCTGTTAGTCCTAGTTTTTATGATTCCCAATAGCTGTAGCATAAACCTTCCTCCCTTAATTTATCTGACCACTGAATTGCTATTGGTGTACCATAATCCACAAGAATTCCAGTAAGAAGGGTGCACTGTCACTTGGCTGCCAAACAGATCTTTCTATCTACGTCCTCATATAGGTGCTAGAGTTGTGTAGAAAGCGGTAGCAAATGAGGCATACGATAGGGAGACGAATGCCAGGTTGAGATTAATATTCAGATTTGAATTTTTAGTGAGCTTTGGATTTTCACAATATTACACAAGCCATAGAAAGCATTATTATCGCTTGATAAAACATGTTTCTCATAGTGTTGCATTAACTTGGCAATATTCAAGTTCTAATAATGGACTAACAGTGGACTTTTCCATCTGCAGATTATACTGAATGGCCAGCGGAGGCAGTATTGCAGAGGAGAATATCTCTGCGTTGCTGAGAAAAAAAAGAAAACCCATTCATCAGCTTTGCAAGCCTCTTTCAATGTATATGGTAAGTCACACATTTGAGACTTATACATTTGTTTGAATGTGTGGGGTTGATCATAACATTCTGGAGTTCTCCATAGGTTAACTAATAGGGATGTGCTAAAATGAAGATGTTAGAATCTGTTAGTCCTAGTTTTTATGATTCCCAATAGCTGTAGCATAAACCTTCCTCCCTTAATTTATCTGACCACTGAATTGCTATTGGTGTACCATAATCCACAAGAATTCCAGTAAGAAGGGTGCACTGTCACTTGGCTGCCAAACAGATCTTTCTATCTACGTCCTCATATAGGTGCTAGAGTTGTGTAGAGAGCGGTAGCAGATGAGGCATAGGATAGGGAGACGAATGCCAGGTTGAGATTAATATTCAGATTTGAATTTTTAGTGAGCTTTGGATTTTCACAATATTACACAAGCCATAGAAAGCATTATTATTGCTTGATAAAACATTTTTCTCATAGTGTTGCATTAACTTGGCAATATTCAAGTTCTAATAATGGACTAACAGTGGACTTTTCCATCTGCAGATTATACTGAATGGCCAGCGGAGGCAGTATTGCAGAGGAGAATCTCTCTGCGTCCCTGAAAAAAAAAAAGAAAACCCATTCATCAGCTTTGCAAGCCTCTTTCAATTTATATGGTAAGTCACACATTTGAGACTTATACATTTGATTGAATGTGTGGGGTTGATCATAACATTCTGGAGTTCTCCATAGGTTAACTGATAGGGATGTGCTAAAATGAAGATGTTAGAATCTGTTAGTCCTAGTTTTTATGAGTCCCAATAAATGTAGCATAAACCTTCCTCCCTTAATTTATCAGACCACTGAATTGCTATTGGTGTACCATAACCCACAAGAATTCCAGTAAGAAGGGTGCACTGTCACTTGGCTGCCAAACAGATCTTTCTATCTACATCCTCATATAGGTGCTAGAGTTGTGTAGAGAGCGGTAGCAGATGAGGCATAGGATAGGGAGACGAATGCCAGGTTGAGATTAATATTCAGATTTGAATTTTTAGTGAGCTTTGGATTTTCACAATATTACACAAGCCATAGAAAGCATTATTATCGCTTGATAAAACATGTTTCTCATAGTGTTGCATTAACTTGGCAATATTCAAGTTCTAATAATGGACTAACAGTGGACTTTTCCATCTGCAGATTATACTGAATGGCCAGCGGAGGCAGTATTGCAGAGGAGAATCTCTCTGCGTTGCTGAGAAAAAAAAAGAAAATCCAATCATCAGCTTTGCAAGCCTCTTTCAATTTATATGGTAAGTCACACATTTGAGACTTATATATTTGTTTGAAGGTGTGGGGTTAATCATAACATTCTGGAGTTCTCCATAGGTTAACTGATAGGGATGTGCTAAAATGAAGATGTTAGATTCTGTTAGTCCTAGTTTTTATGATTCCCAATAGCTGTAGCATAAACCTTCCTCCCTTAATTTATCTGACCACTGAATTGCTATTGGTGTACCATAATCCACAAGAATTCCAGTAAGAAGGGTGCACTGTCACTTGGCTGCCAAACAGATCTTTCTATCTACGTCCTCATATAGGTGCTAGAGTTGTGTAGAGAGCGGTAGCAAATGAGGCATACGATTGGGAGACGAATGCCAGGTTGAGATTAATATTCAGATTTGAATTTTTAGTGAGCTTTAAATTTTCACAATATTACACAAGCCATAGAAAGCATCATTATTGCTTGATAAAACATTTTTCTCATAGTGTTGCATTAACTTGGCAATATTCAAGTTCTAATAATGGACTAACAGTGGACTTTTCCATCTGCAGATTATACTGAATGGCCAGCGGAGGCAGTATTGCAGAGGAGAATCTCTCTGCGTCCCTGAAAAAAAAAAAGAAAACCCATTCATCAGCTTTGCAAGCCTCTTTCAATTTATATGGTAAGTCACACATTTGAGACTTATACATTTGATTGAATGTGTGGGGTTGATCATAACATTCTGGAGTTCTCCATAGGTTAACTGATAGGGATGTGCTAAAATGAAGATGTTAGAATCTGTTAGTCCTAGTTTTTATGATTCCCAATAAATGTAGCATAAACCTTCCTCCCTTAATTTATCAGACCACTGAATTGCTATTGGTGTACCATAACCCACAAGAATTCCAGTAAGAAGGGTGCACTGTCACTTGGCTGCCAAACAGATCTTTCTATCTACATCCTCATATAGGTGCTAGAGTTGTGTAGAGAGCGGTAGCAGATGAGGCATAGGATAGGGAGACGAATGCCAGGTTGAGATTAATATTCAGATTTGAATTTTTAGTGAGCTTTGGATTTTCACAATATTACACAAGCCATAGAAAGCATTATTATCGCTTGATAAAACATGTTTCTCATAGTGTTGCATTAACTTGGCAATATTCAAGTTCTAATAATGGACTAACAGTGGACTTTTCCATCTGCAGATTATACTGAATGGCCAGCGGAGGCAGTATTGCAGAGGAGAATATCTCTGCGTTGCTGAGAAAAAAAAGAAAATCCAATCATCAGCTTTGCAAGCCTCTTTCAATTTATATGGTAAGTCACACATTTGAGACTTATATATTTATTTGAAGGTGTGGGGTTGATCATAACATTCTGGAGTTCTCCATAGGTTAAGTGATAGTAATGTGCTAAAATGAAGATGTTAGATTCTGTTAGTCCTAGTTTTTATGATTCCCAATAGCTGTAGCATAAACCTTCCTCCCTTAATTTATCTGACCACTGAATTGCTATTGGTGTACCATAATCCACAAGAATTCCAGTAAGAAGGGTGCACTGTCACTTGGCTGCCAAACAGATCTTTCTATCTACGTCCTCATATAGGTGCTAGAGTTGTGTAGAAAGCGGTAGCAAATGAGGCATACGATAGGGAGACGAATGCCAGGTTGAGATTAATATTCAGATTTGAATTTTTAGTGAGCTTTGGATTTTCACAATATTACACAAGCCATAGAAAGCATTATTATCGCTTGATAAAACATGTTTCTCATAGTGTTGCATTAACTTGGCAATATTCAAGTTCTAATAATGGACTAACAGTGGACTTTTCCATCTGCAGATTATACTGAATGGCCAGCGGAGGCAGTATTGCAGAGGAGAATATCTCTGCGTTGCTGAGAAAAAAAAGAAAACCCATTCATCAGCTTTGCAAGCCTCTTTCAATGTATATGGTAAGTCACACATTTGAGACTTATACATTTGTTTGAATGTGTGGGGTTGATCATAACATTCTGGAGTTCTCCATAGGTTAACTAATAGGGATGTGCTAAAATGAAGATGTTAGAATCTGTTAGTCCTAGTTTTTATGATTCCCAATAGCTGTAGCATAAACCTTCCTCCCTTAATTTATCTGACCACTGAATTGCTATTGGTGTACCATAATCCACAAGAATTCCAGTAAGAAGGGTGCACTGTCACTTGGCTGCCAAACAGATCTTTCTATCTACGTCCTCATATAGGTGCTAGAGTTGTGTAGAGAGCGGTAGCAAATGAGGCATACGATTGGGAGACGAATGCCAGGTTGAGATTAATATTCAGATTTGAATTTTTAGTGAGCTTTAAATTTTCACAATATTACACAAGCCATAGAAAGCATCATTATTGCTTGATAAAACATTTTTCTCATAGTGTTGCATTAACTTGGCAATATTCAAGTTCTAATAATGGACTAACAGTGGACTTTTCCATCTGCAGATTATACTGAATGGCCAGCGGAGGCAGTATTGCAGAGGAGAATCTCTCTGCGTCCCTGAAAAAAAAAAAGAAAACCCATTCATCAGCTTTGCAAGCCTCTTTCAATTTATATGGTAAGTCACACATTTGAGACTTATACATTTGATTGAATGTGTGGGGTTGATCATAACATTCTGGAGTTCTCCATAGGTTAACTGATAGGGATGTGCTAAAATGAAGATGTTAGAATCTGTTAGTCCTAGTTTTTATGATTCCCAATAAATGTAGCATAAACCTTCCTCCCTTAATTTATCAGACCACTGAATTGCTATTGGTGTACCATAACCCACAAGAATTCCAGTAAGAAGGGTGCACTGTCACTTGGCTGCCAAACAGATCTTTCTATCTACATCCTCATATAGGTGCTAGAGTTGTGTAGAGAGCGGTAGCAGATGAGGCATAGGATAGGGAGACGAATGCCAGGTTGAGATTAATATTCAGATTTGAATTTTTAGTGAGCTTTGGATTTTCACAATATTACACAAGCCATAGAAAGCATTATTATCGCTTGATAAAACATGTTTCTCATAGTGTTGCATTAACTTGGCAATATTCAAGTTCTAATAATGGACTAACAGTGGACTTTTCCATCTGCAGATTATACTGAATGGCCAGCGGAAGCAGTATTGCAGAGGAGAATATCTCTGCGTTGCTGAGAAAAAAAAGAAAACCCATTCATCAGCTTTGCAAGCCTCTTTCAATGTATATGGTAAGTCACACATTTGAGACTTATACATTTGTTTGAATGTGTGGGGTTGATCATAACATTCTGGAGTTCTCCATAGGTTAACTAATAGGGATGTGCTAAAATGAAGATGTTAGAATCTGTTAGTCCTAGTTTTTATGATTCCCAATAGCTGTAGCATAAACCTTCCTCCCTTAATTTATCTGACCACTGAATTGCTATTGGTGTACCATAATCCACAAGAATTCCAGTAAGAAGGGTGCACTGTCACTTGGCTGCCAAACAGATCTTTCTATCTACGTCCTCATATAGGTGCTAGAGTTGTGTAGAGAGCGGTAGCAAATGAGGCATACGATTGGGAGACGAATGCCAGGTTGAGATTAATATTCAGATTTGAATTTTTAGTGAGCTTTAAATTTTCACAATATTACACAAGCCATAGAAAGCATCATTATTGCTTGATAAAACATTTTTCTCATAGTGTTGCATTAACTTGGCAATATTCAAGTTCTAATAATGGACTAACAGTGGACTTTTCCATCTGCAGATTATACTGAATGGCCAGCGGAGGCAGTATTGCAGAGGAGAATCTCTCTGCGTCCCTGAAAAAAAAAAAGAAAACCCATTCATCAGCTTTGCAAGCCTCTTTCAATTTATATGGTTAGTCACACATTTGAGACTTATACATTTGATTGAATGTGTGGGGTTGATCATAACATTCTGGAGTTCTCCATAGGTTAACTGATAGGGATGTGCTAAAATGAAGATGTTACAATCTGTTAGTCCTAGTTTTTATGATTCCCAATAAATGTAGCATAAACCTTCCTCCCTTAATTTATCAGACCACTGAATTGCTATTGGTGTACCATAACCCACAAGAATTCCAGTAAGAAGGGTGCACTGTCACTTGGCTGCCAAACAGATCTTTCTATCTACATCCTCATATAGGTGCTAGAGTTGTGTAGAGAGCGGTAGCAGATGAGGCATAGGATAGGGAGACGAATGCCAGGTTGAGATTAATATTCAGATTTGAATTTTTAGTGAGCTTTGGATTTTCACAATATTACACAAGCCATAGAAAGCATTATTATCGCTTGATAAAACATGTTTCTCATAGTGTTGCATTAACTTGGCAATATTCAAGTTCTAATAATGGACTAACAGTGGACTTTTCCATCTGCAGATTATACTGAATGGCCAGCGGAAGCAGTATTGCAGAGGAGAATATCTCTGCGTTGCTGAGAAAAAAAAGAAAATCCAATCATCAGCTTTGCAAGCCTCTTTCAATTTATATGGTAAGTCACACATTTGAGACTTATATATTTATTTGAAGGTGTGGGGTTGATCATAACATTCTGGAGTTCTCCATAGGTTAACTGATAGTAATGTGCTAAAATGAAGATGTTAGATTCTGTTAGTCCTAGTTTTTATGATTCCCAATAGCTGTAGCATAAACCTTCCTCCCTTAATTTATCTGACCACTGAATTGCTATTGGTGTACCATAATCCACAAGAATTCCAGTAAGAAGGGTGCACTGTCACTTGGCTGCCAAACAGATCTTTCTATCTACGTCCTCATATAGGTGCTAGAGTTGTGTAGAGAGCGGTAGCAAATGAGGCATACGATAGGGAGACGAATGCCAGGTTGAGATTAATATTCAGATTTGAATTTTTAGTGAGCTTTGTATTTTCACAATATTACACAAGCCATAGAAAGCATTATTATCGCTTGATAAAACATGTTTCTCATAGTGTTGCATTAACTTGGCAATATTCAAGTTCTAATAATGGACTAACAGTGGACTTTTCCATCTGCAGATTATACTGAATGGCCAGCGGAGGCAGTATTGCAGAGGAGAATATCTCTGCGTTGCTGAGAAAAAAAAGAAAACCCATTCATCAGCTTTGCAAGCCTCTTTCAATGTATATGGTAAGTCACACATTTGAGACTTATACATTTGTTTGAATGTGTGGGGTTGATCATAACATTCTGGAGTTCTCCATAGGTTAACTAATAGGGATGTGCTAAAATGAAGATGTTAGAATCTGTTAGTCCTAGTTTTTATGATTCCCAATAACTGTAGCATAAACCTTCCACCCTTAATATATCAGACCACTGAATTGCTATTGGTGTACCATAACCCACAAGAATTCCAGTAAGAAGGGTGCACTGTCACTTGGCTGCCAAACAGATCTTTCTATCTACATCCTCATATAGGTGCTAGAGTTGTGTAGAGAGCGGTAGCAAATGAGGCATAGGATTGGGAGACGAATGCCAGGTTGAGATTAATATTCAGATTTGAATTTTTAGTGAGCTTTAAATTTTCACAATATTACACAAGCCATAGAAAGCATTATTATTGCTTGATAAAACATTTTTCTCATAGTGTTGCATTAACTTGGCAATATTCAAGTTCTAATAATGGACTAACAGTGGACTTTTCCATCTGCAGATTATACTGAATGGCCAGCGGAGGCAGTATTGCAGAGGAGAATATCTCTGCGTTGCTGAGAAAAAAAAGAAAATCCAATCATCAGCTTTGCAAGCCTCTTTCAATTTATATGGTAAGTCACACATTTGAGACTTATATATTTATTTGAAGGTGTGGGGTTGATCATAACATTCTGGAGTTCTCCATAGGTTAAGTGATAGTAATGTGCTAAAATGAAGATGTTAGATTCTGTTAGTCCTAGTTTTTATGATTCCCAATAGCTGTAGCATAAACCTTCCTCCCTTAATTTATCTGACCACTGAATTGCTATTGGTGTACCATAATCCACAAGAATTCCAGTAAGAAGGGTGCACTGTCACTTGGCTGCCAAACAGATCTTTCTATCTACGTCCTCATATAGGTGCTAGAGTTGTGTAGAGAGCGGTAGCAAATGAGGCATACGATAGGGAGACGAATGCCAGGTTGAGATTAATATTCAGATTTGAATTTTTAGTGAGCTTTGGATTTTCACAATATTACACAAGCCATAGAAAGCATTATTATCGCTTGATAAAACATGTTTCTCATAGTGTTGCATTAACTTGGCAATATTCAAGTTCTAATAATGGACTAACAGTGGACTTTTCCATCTGCAGATTATACTGAATGGCCAGCGGAGGCAGTATTGCAGAGGAGAATATCTCTGCGTTGCTGAGAAAAAAAAGAAAACCCATTCATCAGCTTTGCAAGCCTCTTTCAATGTATATGGTAAGTCACACATTTGAGACTTATACATTTGTTTGAATGTGTGGGGTTGATCATAACATTCTGGAGTTCTCCATAGGTTAACTAATAGGGATGTGCTAAAATGAAGATGTTAGAATCTGTTAGTCCTAGTTTTTATGATTCCCAATAGCTGTAGCATAAACCTTCCTCCCTTAATTTATCTGACCACTGAATTGCTATTGGTGTACCATAATCCACAAGAATTCCAGTAAGAAGGGTGCACTGTCACTTGGCTGCCAAACAGATCTTTCTATCTACGTCCTCATATAGGTGCTAGAGTTGTGTAGAGAGCGGTAGCAAATGAGGCATACGATTGGGAGACGAATGCCAGGTTGAGATTAATATTCAGATTTGAATTTTTAGTGAGCTTTAAATTTTCACAATATTACACAAGCCATAGAAAGCATCATTATTGCTTGATAAAACATTTTTCTCATAGTGTTGCATTAACTTGGCAATATTCAAGTTCTAATAATGGACTAACAGTGGACTTTTCCATCTGCAGATTATACTGAATGGCCAGCGGAGGCAGTATTGCAGAGGAGAATCTCTCTGCGTCCCTGAAAAAAAAAAAGAAAACCCATTCATCAGCTTTGCAAGCCTCTTTCAATTTATATGGTAAGTCACACATTTGAGACTTATACATTTGATTGAATGTGTGGGGTTGATCATAACATTCTGGAGTTCTCCATAGGTTAACTGATAGGGATGTGCTAAAATGAAGATGTTAGAATCTGTTAGTCCTAGTTTTTATGATTCCCAATAAATGTAGCATAAACCTTCCTCCCTTAATTTATCAGACCACTGAATTGCTATTGGTGTACCATAACCCACAAGAATTCCAGTAAGAAGGGTGCACTGTCACTTGGCTGCCAAACAGATCTTTCTATCTACATCCTCATATAGGTGCTAGAGTTGTGTAGAGAGCGGTAGCAGATGAGGCATAGGATAGGGAGACGAATGCCAGGTTGAGATTAATATTCAGATTTGAATTTTTAGTGAGCTTTGGATTTTCACAATATTACACAAGCCATAGAAAGCATTATTATCGCTTGATAAAACATGTTTCTCATAGTGTTGCATTAACTTGGCAATATTCAAGTTCTAATAATGGACTAACAGTGGACTTTTCCATCTGCAGATTATACTGAATGGCCAGCGGAGGCAGTATTGCAGAGGAGAATATCTCTGCGTTGCTGAGAAAAAAAAGAAAATCCAATCATCAGCTTTGCAAGCCTCTTTCAATTTATATGGTAAGTCACACATTTGAGACTTATATATTTATTTGAAGGTGTGGGGTTGATCATAACATTCTGGAGTTCTCCATAGGTTAAGTGATAGTAATGTGCTAAAATGAAGATGTTAGATTCTGTTAGTCCTAGTTTTTATGATTCCCAATAGCTGTAGCATAAACCTTCCTCCCTTAATTTATCTGACCACTGAATTGCTATTGGTGTACCATAATCCACAAGAATTCCAGTAAGAAGGGTGCACTGTCACTTGGCTGCCAAACAGATCTTTCTATCTACGTCCTCATATAGGTGCTAGAGTTGTGTAGAGAGCGGTAGCAAATGAGGCATACGATAGGGAGACGAATGCCAGGTTGAGATTAATATTCAGATTTGAATTTTTAGTGAGCTTTGGATTTTCACAATATTACACAAGCCATAGAAAGCATTATTATCGCTTGATAAAACATGTTTCTCATAGTGTTGCATTAACTTGGCAATATTCAAGTTCTAATAATGGACTAACAGTGGACTTTTCCATCTGCAGATTATACTGAATGGCCAGCGGAGGCAGTATTGCAGAGGAGAATATCTCTGCGTTGCTGAGAAAAAAAAGAAAACCCATTCATCAGCTTTGCAAGCCTCTTTCAATGTATATGGTAAGTCACACATTTGAGACTTATACATTTGTTTGAATGTGTGGGGTTGATCATAACATTCTGGAGTTCTCCATAGGTTAACTAATAGGGATGTGCTAAAATGAAGATGTTAGAATCTGTTAGTCCTAGTTTTTATGATTCCCAATAGCTGTAGCATAAACCTTCCTCCCTTAATTTATCTGACCACTGAATTGCTATTGGTGTACCATAATCCACAAGAATTCCAGTAAGAAGGGTGCACTGTCACTTGGCTGCCAAACAGATCTTTCTATCTACGTCCTCATATAGGTGCTAGAGTTGTGTAGAGAGCGGTAGCAAATGAGGCATACGATTGGGAGACGAATGCCAGGTTGAGATTAATATTCAGATTTGAATTTTTAGTGAGCTTTAAATTTTCACAATATTACACAAGCCATAGAAAGCATCATTATTGCTTGATAAAACATTTTTCTCATAGTGTTGCATTAACTTGGCAATATTCAAGTTCTAATAATGGACTAACAGTGGACTTTTCCATCTGCAGATTATACTGAATGGCCAGCGGAGGCAGTATTGCAGAGGAGAATCTCTCTGCGTCCCTGAAAAAAAAAAAGAAAACCCATTCATCAGCTTTGCAAGCCTCTTTCAATTTATATGGTAAGTCACACATTTGAGACTTATACATTTGATTGAATGTGTGGGGTTGATCATAACATTCTGGAGTTCTCCATAGGTTAACTGATAGGGATGTGCTAAAATGAAGATGTTAGAATCTGTTAGTCCTAGTTTTTATGATTCCCAATAAATGTAGCATAAACCTTCCTCCCTTAATTTATCAGACCACTGAAATGCTATTGGTGTACCATAACCCACAAGAATTCCAGTAAGAAGGGTGCACTGTCACTTGGCTGCCAAACAGATCTTTCTATCTACATCCTCATATAGGTGCTAGAGTTGTGTAGAGAGCGGTAGCAGATGAGGCATAGGATAGGGAGACGAATGCCAGGTTGAGATTAATATTCAGATTTGAATTTTTAGTGAGCTTTGGATTTTCACAATATTACACAAGCCATAGAAAGCATTATTATCGCTTGATAAAACATGTTTCTCATAGTGTTGCATTAACTTGGCAATATTCAAGTTCTAATAATGGACTAACAGTGGACTTTTCCATCTGCAGATTATACTGAATGGCCAGCGGAAGCAGTATTGCAGAGGAGAATATCTCTGCGTTGCTGAGAAAAAAAAGAAAATCCAATCATCAGCTTTGCAAGCCTCTTTCAATTTATATGGTAAGTCACACATTTGAGACTTATATATTTATTTGAAGGTGTGGGGTTGATCATAACATTCTGGAGTTCTCCATAGGTTAACTGATAGTAATGTGCTAAAATGAAGATGTTAGATTCTGTTAGTCCTAGTTTTTATGATTCCCAATAGCTGTAGCATAAACCTTCCTCCCTTAATTTATCTGACCACTGAATTGCTATTGGTGTACCATAATCCACAAGAATTCCAGTAAGAAGGGTGCACTGTCACTTGGCTGCCAAACAGATCTTTCTATCTACGTCCTCATATAGGTGCTAGAGTTGTGTAGAGAGCGGTAGCAAATGAGGCATACGATAGGGAGACGAATGCCAGGTTGAGATTAATATTCAGATTTGAATTTTTAGTGAGCTTTGGATTTTCACAATATTACACAAGCCATAGAAAGCATTATTATCGCTTGATAAAACATGTTTCTCATAGTGTTGCATTAACTTGGCAATATTCAAGTTCTAATAATGGACTAACAGTGGACTTTTCCATCTGCAGATTATACTGAATGGCCAGCGGAGGCAGTATTGCAGAGGAGAATATCTCTGCGTTGCTGAGAAAAAAAAGAAAACCCATTCATCAGCTTTGCAAGCCTCTTTCAATGTATATGGTAAGTCACACATTTGAGACTTATACATTTGTTTGAATGTGTGGGGTTGATCATAACATTCTGGAGTTCTCCATAGGTTAACTAATAGGGATGTGCTAAAATGAAGATGTTAGGATCTGTTAGTCCTAGTTTTTATGATTCCCAATAACTGTAGCATAAACCTTCCACCCTTAATATATCAGACCACTGAATTGCTATTGGTGTACCATAACCCACAAGAATTCCAGTAAGAAGGGTGCACTGTCACTTGGCTGCCAAACAGATCTTTCTATCTACATCCTCATATAGGTGCTAGAGTTGTGTAGAGAGCGGTAGCAAATGAGGCATAGGATTGGGAGACGAATGCCAGGTTGAGATTAATATTCAGATTTGAATTTTTAGTGAGCTTTAAATTTTCACAATATTACACAAGCCATAGAAAGCATTATTATTGCTTGATAAAACATTTTTCTCATAGTGTTGCATTAACTTGGCAATATTCAAGTTCTAATAATGGACTAACAGTGGACTTTTCCATCTGCAGATTATACTGAATGGCCAGCGGAGGCAGTATTGCAGAGGAGAATATCTCTGCGTTGCTGAGAAAAAAAAGAAAATCCAATCATCAGCTTTGCAAGCCTCTTTCAATTTATATGGTAAGTCACACATTTGAGACTTATATATTTATTTGAAGGTGTGGGGTTGATCATAACATTCTGGAGTTCTCCATAGGTTAAGTGATAGTAATGTGCTAAAATGAAGATGTTAGATTCTGTTAGTCCTAGTTTTTATGATTCCCAATAGCTGTAGCATAAACCTTCCTCCCTTAATTTATCTGACCACTGAATTGCTATTGGTGTACCATAATCCACAAGAATTCCAGTAAGAAGGGTGCACTGTCACTTGGCTGCCAAACAGATCTTTCTATCTACGTCCTCATATAGGTGCTAGAGTTGTGTAGAGAGCGGTAGCAAATGAGGCATACGATAGGGAGACGAATGCCAGGTTGAGATTAATATTCAGATTTGAATTTTTAGTGAGCTTTGGATTTTCACAATATTACACAAGCCATAGAAAGCATTATTATCGCTTTATAAAACATGTTTCTCATAGTGTTGCATTAACTTGGCAATATTCAAGTTCTAATAATGGACTAACAGTGGACTTTTCCATCTGCAGATTATACTGAATGGCCAGCGGAGGCAGTATTGCAGAGGAGAATATCTCTGCGTTGCTGAGAAAAAAAAGAAAACCCATTCATCAGCTTTGCAAGCCTCTTTCAATGTATATGGTAAGTCACACATTTGAGACTTATACATTTGTTTGAATGTGTGGGGTTGATCATAACATTCTGGAGTTCTCCATAGGTTAACTAATAGGGATGTGCTAAAATGAAGATGTTAGAATCTGTTAGTCCTAGTTTTTATGATTCCCAATAGCTGTAGCATAAACCTTCCTCCCTTAATTTATCTGACCACTGAATTGCTATTGGTGTACCATAATCCACAAGAATTCCAGTAAGAAGGGTGCACTGTCACTTGGCTGCCAAACAGATCTTTCTATCTACGTCCTCATATAGGTGCTAGAGTTGTGTAGAGAGCGGTAGCAAATGAGGCATACGATTGGGAGACGAATGCCAGGTTGAGATTAATATTCAGATTTGAATTTTTAGTGAGCTTTAAATTTTCACAATATTACACAAGCCATAGAAAGCATCATTATTGCTTGATAAAACATTTTTCTCATAGTGTTGCATTAACTTGGCAATATTCAAGTTCTAATAATGGACTAACAGTGGACTTTTCCATCTGCAGATTATACTGAATGGCCAGCGGAGGCAGTATTGCAGAGGAGAATCTCTCTGCGTCCCTGAAAAAAAAAAAGAAAACCCATTCATCAGCTTTGCAAGCCTCTTTCAATTTATATGGTAAGTCACACATTTGAGACTTATACATTTGATTGAATGTGTGGGGTTGATCATAACATTCTGGAGTTCTCCATAGGTTAACTGATAGGGATGTGCTAAAATGAAGATGTTAGAATCTGTTAGTCCTAGTTTTTATGATTCCCAATAAATGTAGCATAAACCTTCCTCCCTTAATTTATCAGACCACTGAATTGCTATTGGTGTACCATAACCCACAAGAATTCCAGTAAGAAGGGTGCACTGTCACTTGGCTGCCAAACAGATCTTTCTATCTACATCCTCATATAGGTGCTAGAGTTGTGTAGAGAGCGGTAGCAGATGAGGCATAGGATAGGGAGACGAATGCCAGGTTGAGATTAATATTCAGATTTGAATTTTTAGTGAGCTTTGGATTTTCACAATATTACACAAGCCATAGAAAGCATTATTATCGCTTGATAAAACATGTTTCTCATAGTGTTGCATTAACTTGGCAATATTCAAGTTCTAATAATGGACTAACAGTGGACTTTTCCATCTGCAGATTATACTGAATGGCCAGCGGAGGCAGTATTGCAGAGGAGAATATCTCTGCGTTGCTGAGAAAAAAAAGAAAACCCATTCATCAGCTTTGCAAGCCTCTTTCAATGTATATGGTAAGTCACACATTTGAGACTTATACATTTGTTTGAATGTGTGGGGTTGATCATAACATTCTGGAGTTCTCCATAGGTTAACTAATAGGGAAGTGCTAAAATGAAGATGTTAGAATCTGTTAGTCCTAGTTTTTATGATTCCCAATAGCTGTAGCATAAACCTTCCTCCCTTAATTTATCTGACCACTGAATTGCTATTGGTGTACCATAATCCACAAGAATTCCAGTAAGAAGGGTGCACTGTCACTTGGCTGCCAAACAGATCTTTCTATCTACGTCCTCATATAGGTGCTAGAGTTGTGTAGAGAGCGGTAGCAAATGAGGCATACGATTGGGAGACGAATGCCAGGTTGAGATTAATATTCAGATTTGAATTTTTAGTGAGCTTTAAATTTTCACAATATTACACAAGCCATAGAAAGCATCATTATTGCTTGATAAAACATTTTTCTCATAGTGTTGCATTAACTTGGCAATATTCAAGTTCTAATAATGGACTAACAGTGGACTTTTCCATCTGCAGATTATACTGAATGGCCAGCGGAGGCAGTATTGCAGAGGAGAATCTCTCTGCGTCCCTGAAAAAAAAAAGAAAACCCATTCATCAGCTTTGCAAGCCTCTTTCAATTTATATGGTAAGTCACACATTTGAGACTTATACATTTGATTGAATGTGTGGGGTTGATCATAACATTCTGGAGTTCTCCATAGGTTAACTGATAGGGATGTGCTAAAATGAAGATGTTAGAATCTGTTAGTCCTAGTTTTTATGATTCCCAATAAATGTAGCATAAACCTTCCTCCCTTAATTTATCAGACCACTGAATTGCTATTGGTGTACCATAACCCACAAGAATTCCAGTAAGAAGGGTGCACTGTCACTTGGCTGCCAAACAGATCTTTCTATCTACATCCTCATATAGGTGCTAGAGTTGTGTAGAGAGCGGTAGCAGATGAGGCATAGGATACGGAGACGAATGCCAGGTTGAGATTAATATTCAGATTTGAATTTTTAGTGAGCTTTGGATTTTCACAATATTACACAAGCCATAGAAAGCATTATTATCGCTTGATAAAACATGTTACTCATAGTGTTGCATTAACTTGGCAATATTCAAGTTCTAATAATGGACTAACAGTGGACTTTTCCATCTGCAGATTATACTGAATGGCCAGCGGAGGCAGTATTGCAGAGGAGAATATCGCTGCGTTGCTGAGAAAAAAAAGAAAATCCAATCATCAGCTTTGCAAGCCTCTTTCAATTTATATGGTAAGTCACACATTTGAGACTTATATATTTATTTGAAGGTGTGGGGTTGATCATAACATTCTGGAGTTCTCCATAGGTTAAGTGATAGTAATGTGCTAAAATGAAGATGTTAGATTCTGTTAGTCCTAGTTTTTATGATTCCCAATAGCTGTAGCATAAACCTTCCTCCCTTAATTTATCTGACCACTGAATTGCTATTGGTGTACCATAATCCACAAGAATTCCAGTAAGAAGGGTGCACTGTCACTTGGCTGCCAAACAGATCTTTCTATCTACGTCCTCATATAGGTGCTAGAGTTGTGTAGAGAGCGGTAGCAAATGAGGCATACGATAGGGAGACGAATGCCAGGTTGAGATTAATATTCAGATTTGAATTTTTAGTGAGCTTTGGATTTTCACAATATTACACAAGCCATAGAAAGCATTATTATCGCTTTATAAAACATGTTTCTCATAGTGTTGCATTAACTTGGCAATATTCAAGTTCTAATAATGGACTAACAGTGGACTTTTCCATCTGCAGATTATACTGAATGGCCAGCGGAGGCAGTATTGCAGAGGAGAATATCTCTGCGTTGCTGAGAAAAAAAAGAAAACCCATTCATCAGCTTTGCAAGCCTCTTTCAATGTATATGGTAAGTCACACATTTGAGACTTATACATTTGTTTGAATGTGTGGGGTTGATCATAACATTCTGGAGTTCTCCATAGGTTAACTAATAGGGATGTGCTAAAATGAAGATGTTAGAATCTGTTAGTCCTAGTTTTTATGATTCCCAATAGCTGTAGCATAAACCTTCCTCCCTTAATTTATCTGACCACTGAATTGCTATTGGTGTACCATAATCCACAAGAATTCCAGTAAGAAGGGTGCACTGTCACTTGGCTGCCAAACAGATCTTTCTATCTACGTCCTCATATAGGTGCTAGAGTTGTGTAGAGAGCGGTAGCAAATGAGGCATACGATTGGGAGACGAATGCCAGGTTGAGATTAATATTCAGATTTGAATTTTTAGTGAGCTTTAAATTTTCACAATATTACACAAGCCATAGAAAGCATCATTATTGCTTGATAAAACATTTTTCTCATAGTGTTGCATTAACTTGGCAATATTCAAGTTCTAATAATGGACTAACAGTGGACTTTTCCATCTGCAGATTATACTGAATGGCCAGCGGAGGCAGTATTGCAGAGGAGAATCTCTCTGCGTCCCTGAAAAAAAAAAAGAAATCCCATTCATCAGCTTTGCAAGCCTCTTTCAATTTATATGGTAAGTCACACATTTGAGACTTATACATTTGATTGAATGTGTGGGGTTGATCATAACATTCTGGAGTTCTCCATAGGTTAACTGATAGGGATGTGCTAAAATGAAGATGTTAGAATCTGTTAGTCCTAGTTTTTATGATTCCCAATAAATGTAGCATAAACCTTCCTCCCTTAATTTATCAGACCACTGAATTGCTATTGGTGTACCATAATCCACAAGAATTCCAGTAAGAAGGGTGCACTGTCACTTGGCTGCCAAACAGATCTTTCTATCTACGTCCTCATATAGGTGCTAGAGTTGTGTAGAGAGCGGTAGCAAATGAGGCATACGATTGGGAGACGAATGCCAGGTTGAGATTAATATTCAGATTTGAATTTTTAGTGAGCTTTAAATTTTCACAATATTACACAAGCCATAGAAAGCATCATTATTGCTTGATAAAACATTTTTCTCATAGTGTTGCATTAACTTGGCAATATTCAAGTTCTAATAATGGACTAACAGTGGACTTTTCCATCTGCAGATTATACTGAATGGCCAGCGGAGGCAGTATTGCAGAGGAGAATCTCTCTGCGTCCCTGAAAAAAAAAAAGAAAACCCATTCATCAGCTTTGCAAGCCTCTTTCAATTTATATGGTAAGTCACACATTTGAGACTTATACATTTGATTGAATGTGTGGGGTTGATCATAACATTCTGGAGTTCTCCATAGGTTAACTGATAGGGATGTGCTAAAATGAAGATGTTAGAATCTGTTAGTCCTAGTTTTTATGATTCCCAATAAATGTAGCATAAACCTTCCTCCCTTAATTTATCAGACCACTGAATTGCTATTGGTGTACCATAACCCACAAGAATTCCAGTAAGAAGGGTGCACTGTCACTTGGCTGCCAAACAGATCTTTCTATCTACATCCTCATATAGGTGCTAGAGTTGTGTAGAGAGCGGTAGCAGATGAGGCATAGGATAGGGAGACGAATGCCAGGTTGAGATTAATATTCAGATTTGAATTTTTAGTGAGCTTTGGATTTTCACAATATTACACAAGCCATAGAAAGCATTATTATCGCTTTATAAAACATGTTTCTCATAGTGTTGCATTAACTTGGCAATATTCAAGTTCTAATAATGGACTAACAGTGGACTTTTCCATCTGCAGATTATACTGAATGGCCAGCGGAGGCAGTATTGCAGAGGAGAATATCTCTGCGTTGCTGAGAAAAAAAAGAAAACCCATTCATCAGCTTTGCAAGCCTCTTTCAATGTATATGGTAAGTCACACATTTGAGACTTATACATTTGTTTGAATGTGTGGGGTTGATCATAACATTCTGGAGTTCTCCATAGGTTAACTAATAGGGATGTGCTAAAATGAAGATGTTAGAATCTGTTAGTCCTAGTTTTTATGATTCCCAATAGCTGTAGCATAAACCTTCCTCCCTTAATTTATCTGACCACTGAATTGCTATTGGTGTACCATAATCCACAAGAATTCCAGTAAGAAGGGTGCACTGTCACTTGGCTGCCAAACAGATCTTTCTATCTACGTCCTCATATAGGTGCTAGAGTTGTGTAGAGAGCGGTAGCAAATGAGGCATACGATTGGGAGACGAATGCCAGGTTGAGATTAATATTCAGATTTGAATTTTTAGTGAGCTTTAAATTTTCACAATATTACACAAGCCATAGAAAGCATCATTATTGCTTGATAAAACATTTTTCTCATAGTGTTGCATTAACTTGGCAATATTCAAGTTCTAATAATGGACTAACAGTGGACTTTTCCATCTGCAGATTACACTGAATGGCCAGCGGAGGCAGTATTGCAGAGGAGAATCTCTCTGCGTCCCTGAAAAAAAAAAAGAAAACCCATTCATCAGCTTTGCAAGCCTCTTTCAATTTATATGGTAAGTCACACATTTGAGACTTATACATTTGATTGAATGTGTGGGGTTGATCATAACATTCTGGAGTTCTCCATAGGTTAACTGATAGGGATGTGCTAAAATGAAGATGTTAGAATCTGTTAGTCCTAGTTTTTATGATTCCCAATAAATGTAGCATAAACCTTCCTCCCTTAATTTATCAGACCACTGAATTGCTATTGGTGTACCATAATCCACAAGAATTCCAGTAAGAAGGGTGCACTGTCACTTGGCTGCCAAACAGATCTTTCTATCTACGTCCTCATATAGGTGCTAGAGTTGTGTAGAGAGCGGTAGCAAATGAGGCATACGATTGGGAGACGAATGCCAGGTTGAGATTAATATTCAGATTTGAATTTTTAGTGAGCTTTAAATTTTCACAATATTACACAAGCCATAGAAAGCATCATTATTGCTTGATAAAACATTTTTCTCATAGTGTTGCATTAACTTGGCAATATTCAAGTTCTAATAATGGACTAACAGTGGACTTTTCCATCTGCAGATTATACTGAATGGCCAGCGGAGGCAGTATTGCAGAGGAGAATCTCTCTGCGTCCCTGAAAAAAAAAAAGAAAACCCATTCATCAGCTTTGCAAGCCTCTTTCAATTTATATGGTAAGTCACACATTTGAGACTTATACATTTGATTGAATGTGTGGGGTTGATCATAACATTCTGGAGTTCTCCATAGGTTAACTGATAGGGATGTGCTAAAATGAAGATGTTAGAATCTGTTAGTCCTAGTTTTTATGATTCCCAATAAATGTAGCATAAACCTTCCTCCCTTAATTTATCAGACCACTGAATTGCTATTGGTGTACCATAACCCACAAGAATTCCAGTAAGAAGGGTGCACTGTCACTTGGCTGCCAAACAGATCTTTCTATCTACATCCTCATATAGGTGCTAGAGTTGTGTAGAGAGCGGTAGCAGATGAGGCATAGGATAGGGAGACGAATGCCAGGTTGAGATTAATATTCAGATTTGAATTTTTAGTGAGCTTTGGATTTTCACAATATTACACAAGCCATAGAAAGCATTATTATCGCTTGATAAAACATGTTTCTCATAGTGTTGCATTAACTTGGCAATATTCAAGTTCTAATAATGGACTAACAGTGGACTTTTCCATCTGCAGATTATACTGAATGGCCAGCGGAGGCAGTATTGCAGAGGAGAATATCTCTGCGTTGCTGAGAAAAAAAAGAAAACCCATTCATCAGCTTTGCAAGCCTCTTTCAATGTATATGGTAAGTCACACATTTGAGACTTATACATTTGTTTGAATGTGTGGGGTTGATCATAACATTCTGGAGTTCTCCATAGGTTAACTAATAGGGAAGTGCTAAAATGAAGATGTTAGAATCTGTTAGTCCTAGTTTTTATGATTCCCAATAGCTGTAGCATAAACCTTCCTCCCTTAATTTATCTGACCACTGAATTGCTATTGGTGTACCATAATCCACAAGAATTCCAGTAAGAAGGGTGCACTGTCACTTGGCTGCCAAACAGATCTTTCTATCTACGTCCTCATATAGGTGCTAGAGTTGTGTAGAGAGCGGTAGCAAATGAGGCATACGATTGGGAGACGAATGCCAGGTTGAGATTAATATTCAGATTTGAATTTTTAGTGAGCTTTAAATTTTCACAATATTACACAAGCCATAGAAAGCATCATTATTGCTTGATAAAACATTTTTCTCATAGTGTTGCATTAACTTGGCAATATTCAAGTTCTAATAATGGACTAACAGTGGACTTTTCCATCTGCAGATTATACTGAATGGCCAGCGGAGGCAGTATTGCAGAGGAGAATCTCTCTGCGTCCCTGAAAAAAAAAAAGAAAACCCATTCATCAGCTTTGCAAGCCTCTTTCAATTTATATGGTAAGTCACACATTTGAGACTTATACATTTGATTGAATGTGTGGGGTTGATCATAACATTCTGGAGTTCTCCATAGGTTAACTGATAGGGATGTGCTAAAATGAAGATGTTAGAATCTGTTAGTCCTAGTTTTTATGATTCCCAATAAATGTAGCATAAACCTTCCTCCCTTAATTTATCAGACCACTGAATTGCTATTGGTGTACCATAACCCACAAGAATTCCAGTAAGAAGGGTGCACTGTCACTTGGCTGCCAAACAGATCTTTCTATCTACATCCTCATATAGGTGCTAGAGTTGTGTAGAGAGCGGTAGCAGATGAGGCATAGGATACGGAGACGAATGCCAGGTTGAGATTAATATTCAGATTTGAATTTTTAGTGAGCTTTGGATTTTCACAATATTACACAAGCCATAGAAAGCATTATTATCGCTTGATAAAACATGTTACTCATAGTGTTGCATTAACTTGGCAATATTCAAGTTCTAATAATGGACTAACAGTGGACTTTTCCATCTGCAGATTATACTGAATGGCCAGCGGAGGCAGTATTGCAGAGGAGAATATCGCTGCGTTGCTGAGAAAAAAAAGAAAATCCAATCATCAGCTTTGCAAGCCTCTTTCAATTTATATGGTAAGTCACACATTTGAGACTTATATATTTATTTGAAGGTGTGGGGTTGATCATAACATTCTGGAGTTCTCCATAGGTTAAGTGATAGTAATGTGCTAAAATGAAGATGTTAGATTCTGTTAGTCCTAGTTTTTATGATTCCCAATAGCTGTAGCATAAACCTTCCTCCCTTAATTTATCTGACCACTGAATTGCTATTGGTGTACCATAATCCACAAGAATTCCAGTAAGAAGGGTGCACTGTCACTTGGCTGCCAAACAGATCTTTCTATCTACGTCCTCATATAGGTGCTAGAGTTGTGTAGAGAGCGGTAGCAAATGAGGCATACGATAGGGAGACGAATGCCAGGTTGAGATTAATATTCAGATTTGAATTTTTAGTGAGCTTTGGATTTTCACAATATTACACAAGCCATAGAAAGCATTATTATCGCTTTATAAAACATGTTTCTCATAGTGTTGCATTAACTTGGCAATATTCAAGTTCTAATAATGGACTAACAGTGGACTTTTCCATCTGCAGATTATACTGAATGGCCAGCGGAGGCAGTATTGCAGAGGAGAATATCTCTGCGTTGCTGAGAAAAAAAAGAAAACCCATTCATCAGCTTTGCAAGCCTCTTTCAATGTATATGGTAAGTCACACATTTGAGACTTATACATTTGTTTGAATGTGTGGGGTTGATCATAACATTCTGGAGTTCTCCATAGGTTAACTAATAGGGATGTGCTAAAATGAAGATGTTAGAATCTGTTAGTCCTAGTTTTTATGATTCCCAATAGCTGTAGCATAAACCTTCCTCCCTTAATTTATCTGACCACTGAATTGCTATTGGTGTACCATAATCCACAAGAATTCCAGTAAGAAGGGTGCACTGTCACTTGGCTGCCAAACAGATCTTTCTATCTACGTCCTCATATAGGTGCTAGAGTTGTGTAGAGAGCGGTAGCAAATGAGGCATACGATTGGGAGACGAATGCCAGGTTGAGATTAATATTCAGATTTGAATTTTTAGTGAGCTTTAAATTTTCACAATATTACACAAGCCATAGAAAGCATCATTATTGCTTGATAAAACATTTTTCTCATAGTGTTGCATTAACTTGGCAATATTCAAGTTCTAATAATGGACTAACAGTGGACTTTTCCATCTGCAGATTATACTGAATGGCCAGCGGAGGCAGTATTGCAGAGGAGAATCTCTCTGCGTCCCTGAAAAAAAAAAAGAAAACCCATTCATCAGCTTTGCAAGCCTCTTTCAATTTATATGGTAAGTCACACATTTGAGACTTATACATTTGATTGAATGTGTGGGGTTGATCATAACATTCTGGAGTTCTCCATAGGTTAACTGATAGGGATGTGCTAAAATGAAGATGTTAGAATCTGTTAGTCCTAGTTTTTATGATTCCCAATAAATGTAGCATAAACCTTCCTCCCTTAATTTATCAGACCACTGAATTGCTATTGGTGTACCATAATCCACAAGAATTCCAGTAAGAAGGGTGCACTGTCACTTGGCTGCCAAACAGATCTTTCTATCTACGTCCTCATATAGGTGCTAGAGTTGTGTAGAGAGCGGTAGCAAATGAGGCATACGATAGGGAGACGAATGCCAGGTTGAGATTAATATTCAGATTTGAATTTTTAGTGAGCTTTGGATTTTCACAATATTACACAAGCCATAGAAAGCATTATTATCGCTTGATAAAACATGTTTCTCATAGTGTTGCATTAACTTGGCAATATTCAAGTTCTAATAATGGACTAACAGTGGACTTTTCCATCTGCAGATTATACTGAATGGCCAGCGGAGGCAGTATTGCAGAGGAGAATATCTCTGCGTTGCTGAGAAAAAAAAGAAAACCCATTCATCAGCTTTGCAAGCCTCTTTCAATGTATATGGTAAGTCACACATTTGAGACTTATACATTTGTTTGAATGTGTGGGGTTGATCATAACATTCTGGAGTTCTCCATAGGTTAACTAATAGGGATGTGCTAAAATGAAGATGTTAGAATCTGTTAGTCCTAGTTTTTATGATTCCCAATAGCTGTAGCATAAACCTTCCTCCCTTAATTTATCTGACCACTGAATTGCTATTGGTGTACCATAATCCACAAGAATTCCAGTAAGAAGGGTGCACTGTCACTTGGCTGCCAAACAGATCTTTCTATCTACGTCCTCATATAGGTGCTAGAGTTGTGTAGAGAGCGGTAGCAAATGAGGCATACGATTGGGAGACGAATGCCAGGTTGAGATTAATATTCAGATTTGAATTTTTAGTGAGCTTTAAATTTTCACAATATTACACAAGCCATAGAAAGCATTATTATTGCTTGATAAAACATTTTTCTCATAGTGTTGCATTAACTTGGCAATATTCAAGTTCTAATAATGGACTAACAGTGGACTTTTCCATCTGCAGATTATACTGAATGGCCAGCGGAGGCAGTATGGCAGAGGAGAATATCTCTGCGTTGCTGAGAAAAAAAAGAAAACCCATTCATCAGCTTTGCAAGCCTCTTTCAATGTATATGGTAAGTCACACATTTGAGACTTATACATTTGTTTGAATGTGTGGGGTTGATCATAACATTCTGGAGTTCTCCATAGGTTAACTAATAGGGATGTGCTAAAATGAAGATGTTAGAATCTGTTAGTCCTAGTTTTTATGATTCCCAATAGCTGTAGCATAAACCTTCCTCCCTTAATTTATCTGACCACTGAATTGCTATTGGTGTACCATAATCCACAAGAATTCCAGTAAGAAGGGTGCACTGTCACTTGGCTGCCAAACAGATCTTTCTATCTACGTCCTCATATAGGTGCTAGAGTTGTGTAGAGAGCGGTAGCAAATGAGGCATACGATTGGGAGACGAATGCCAGGTTGAGATTAATATTCAGATTTGAATTTTTAGTGAGCTTTAAATTTTCACAATATTACACAAGCCATAGAAAGCATTATTATTGCTTGATAAAACATTTTTCTCATAGTGTTGCATTAACTTGGCAATATTCAAGTTCTAATAATGGACTAACAGTGGACTTTTCCATCTGCAGATTATACTGAATGGCCAGCGGAGGCAGTATTGCAGAGGAGAATCTCTCTGCGTCCCTGGAAAAAAAAAAAAGAAAACCCATTCATCAGCTTTGCAAGCCTCTTTCAATTTATATGGTAAGTCACACATTTGAGACTTATACATTTGTTTGAATGTGTGGGGTTGATCATAACATTCTGGAGTTCTCCATAGGTTAACTAATAGGGATGTGCTAAAATGAAGATGTTAGAATCTGTTAGTCCTAGTTTTTATGATTCCCAATAACTGTAGCATAAACCTTCCACACTTAATATATCAGACCACTGAATTGCTATTGGTGTACCATAATCCACAAGAATTCCAGTAAGAAGGGTGCACTGTCACTTGGCTGCCAAACAGATCTTTCTATCTACGTCCTCCTATAGGTGCTAGAGTTGTGTAGAGAGCGGTAGCAAATGAGGCATAGGATTGGGAGACGAATGCCAGGTTGAGATTAATGTTCAGATTTGAATTTTTAGTGAGCTTTGGATTTTGACAATATTACACAAGCCATAGAAAGCATTATTATCGCTTGATAACACATTTTTCTCATAGTGTTGCATTAACTTGGCAATATTCAAGTTCTAATAATGGACTAACAGTGGACTTTCGCATCTGCAGATTATACTGAATGGCCAGCGGAGGCAGTATTGCAGAGGAGAAACTCTCTGCATTGCTGGGAAAAAAAAAGAATCCAATCATCAGCTTTGCAAGCCTCTTTCAATTTATATGGTAAGTCACACATTTGAGACTTATACATTTGTTTGAATGTGTGGGGTTGATCATAACATTCTGGAGTTCTCCATAGGTTAACTGATAGTGATGTGCTAAAATGAAGATGTTAGAATCTGTTAGTCCTAGTTTTTATGATTCCGAATAAATGTAGCATAAACCTTCCTCCCTTAATTTATCTGACCACTGAATTGCTATTGGTGTACCATAATCTACAAGAATTCCAGTAAGAAGGGTGCACTGTCACTTGGCTGTCAAACAGATCTTTCTATCTACGTCCTCATATAGGTGCTAGAGTTGTGTAGAGAGCGGTAGCAGATGAGGCATAGGATAGGGAGACGAATGCCAGATTGAGAATATTCAGATTTGAATTTTTTATGAGCTTTGGATTTTCACAATATTACACAAGCCATAGAAAGCATTATTATCGCTTGATAAAACATTTTCTTCATAGTGTTGCATTAACTTGGCAATATTCAAGTTCTAATAATGGACTAACAGTGGACTTTTCCATCTGCAGATTATACTGAATGGCCAGCGGAGGCAGTATTGCAGAGGAGAATATCTCTGCGTTGCTGAGAAAAAAAAGAAAATCCAATCATCAGCTTTGCAAGCCTCTTTCAATTTATATGGTAAGTCACACATTTGAGACTTATATATTTGTTTGAATGTGTGGGGTTGATCATAACATTCTGGAGTTCTCCATAGGTTAACTGATAGTGATGTGCAAAAATGAAGATGTTAGAATCTGTTAGTCCTAGTTTTTATGATTCCCAATAAATGTAGCATAAACCTTCCTCCCTTAATTTATCTGACCACTGAATTGCTATTGGTGTACCATAATCTACAAGAATTCCAGTAAGAAGGGTGCACTGTCACTTGGCTGCCAAACAAATATTTCTATCTACGTCCTCATATAGGTGCTAGAGTTGTGTAGAGAGCGGTAGCAGATGAGGCATAGGATAGGGAGACGAATGCCAGGTTGAGATTAATATTCAGATTTGAATTTTTAGTGAGCTTTGGATTTTCACAATATTACACAAGCCATAGAAAGCATTATTATCGCTTGATAAAACATTTTTCTCATAGTGTTGCATTAACTTGGCAATATTCAAGTTCTAATGATGGACTAACAGTGGACTTTTCCATCTGCAGATTATACTGAATGGCCAGCGGAGGCAGTATTGCAGAGGAGAATATCTCTGCGTTGCTGAGAAAAAAAAGAAAACCCATTCATCAGCTTTGCAAGCCTCTTTCAATGTATATGGTAAGTCACACATTTGAGACTTATACATTTGTTTGAATGTGTGGGGTTGATCATAACATTCTGGAGTTCTCCATAGGTTAACTAATAGGGATGTGCTAAAATGAAGATGTTAGAATCTGTTAGTCCTAGTTTTTATGATTCCCAATAGCTGTAGCATAAACCTTCCTCCCTTAATTTATCTGACCACTGAATTGCTATTGGTGTACCATAATCCACAAGAATTCCAGTAAGAAGGGTGCACTGTCACTTGGCTGCCAAACAGATCTTTCTATCTACGTCCTCATATAGGTGCTAGAGTTGTGTAGAGAGCGGTAGCAAATGAGGCATACGATTGGGAGACGAATGCCAGGTTGAGATTAATATTCAGATTTGAATTTTTAGTGAGCTTTAAATTTTCACAATATTACACAAGCCATAGAAAGCATTATTATTGCTTGATAAAACATTTTTCTCATAGTGTTGCATTAACTTGGCAATATTCAAGTTCTAATAATGGACTAACAGTGGACTTTTCCATCTGCAGATTATACTGAATGGCCAGCGGAGGCAGTATTGCAGAGGAGAATATCTCTGCGTAGCTGAGAAAAAAAAGAAAATCCAATCATCAGCTTTGCAAGCCTCTTTCAATTTATATGGTAAGTCACACATTTGAGACTTATATATTTGTTTGAATGTGTGGGGTTGATCATAACATTCTGGAGTTCTCCATAGGTTAACTGATAGTGATGTGCAAAAATGAAGATGTTAGAATCTGTTAGTCCTAGTTTTTATGATTCCCAATAAATGTAGCATAAACCTTCCTCCCTTAATTTATCTGACCACTGAATTGCTATTGGTGTACCATAATCTACAAGAATTCCAGTAAGAAGGGTGCACTGTCACTTGGCTGCCAAACAAATATTTCTATCTACGTCCTCATATAGGTGCTAGAGTTGTGTAGAGAGCGGTAGCAGATGAGGCATAGGATAGGGAGACGAATGCCAGGTTGAGATTAATATTCAGATTTGAATTTTTAGTGAGCTTTGGATTTTCACAATATTACACAAGCCATAGAAAGCATTATTATCGCTTGATAAAACATTTTTCTCATAGTGTTGCATTAACTTGGCAATATTCAAGTTCTAATAATGGACTAACAGTGGACTTTTCCATCTGCAGATTATACTGAATGGCCAGCGGAGGCAGTATTGCAGAGGAGAATATCTCTGCGTTGCTGAGAAAAAAAAGAAAACCCATTCATCAGCTTTGCAAGCCTCTTTCAATGTATATGGTAAGTCACACATTTGAGACTTATACATTTGTTTGAATGTGTGGGGTTGATCATAACATTCTGGAGTTCTCCATTGGTTAACTAATAGGGATGTGCTAAAATGAAGATGTTAGAATCTGTTAGTCCTAGTTTTTATGATTCCCAATAGCTGTAGCATAAACCTTCCTCCCTTAATTTATCTGACCACTGAATTGCTATTGGTGTACCATAATCCACAAGAATTCCAGTAAGAAGGGTGCACTGTCACTTGGCTGCCAAACAGATCTTTCTATCTACGTCCTCATATAGGTGCTAGAGTTGTGTAGAGAGCGGTAGCAAATGAGGCATACGATTGGGAGACGAATGCCAGGTTGAGATTAATATTCAGATTTGAATTTTTAGTGAGCTTTAAATTTTCACAATATTACACAAGCCATAGAAAGCATTATTATTGCTTGATAAAACATTTTTCTCATAGTGTTGCATTAACTTGGCAATATTCAAGTTCTAATAATGGACTAACAGTGGACTTTTCCATCTGCAGATTATACTGAATGGCCAGCGGAGGCAGTATTGCAGAGGAGAATATCTCTGCGTTGCTGAGAAAAAAAAGAAAATCCAATCATCAGCTTTGCAAGCCTCTTTCAATTTATATGGTAAGTCACACATTTGAGACTTATATATTTATTTGAAGGTGTGGGGTTGATCATAACATTCTGGAGTTCTCCATAGGTTAACTGATAGTAATGTGCTAAAATGAAGATGTTAGATTCTGTTAGTCCTAGTTTTTATGATTCCCAATAGCTGTAGCATAAACCTTCCTCCCTTAATTTATCTGACCACTGAATTGCTATTGGTGTACCATAATCCACAAGAATTCCAGTAAGAAGGGTGCACTGTCACTTGGCTGCCAAACAGATCTTTCTATCTACGTCCTCATATAGGTGCTAGAGTTGTGTAGAGAGCGGTAGCAAATGAGGCATACGATAGGGAGACGAATGCCAGGTTGAGATTAATATTCAGATTTGAATTTTTAGTGAGCTTTGGATTTTCACAATATTACACAAGCCATAGAAAGCATTATTATCGCTTGATAAAACATGTTTCTCATAGTGTTGCATTAACTTGGCAATATTCAAGTTCTAATAATGGACTAACAGTGGACTTTTCCATCTGCAGATTATACTGAATGGCCAGCGGAGGCAGTATGGCAGAGGAGAATATCTCTGCGTTGCTGAGAAAAAAAAGAAAACCCATTCATCAGCTTTGCAAGCCTCTTTCAATGTATATGGTAAGTCACACATTCGAGACTTATACATTTGTTTGAATGTGTGGGGTTGATCATAACATTCTGGAGTTCTCCATAGGTTAACTAATAGGGATGTGCTAAAATGAAGATGTTAGAATCTGTTAGTCCTAGTTTTTATGATTCCCAATAGCTGTAGCATAAACCTTCCTCCCTTAATTTATCTGACCACTGAATTGCTATTGGTGTACCATAATCCACAAGAATTCCAGTAAGAAGGGTGCACTGTCACTTGGCTGCCAAACAGATCTTTCTATCTACGTCCTCATATAGGTGCTAGAGTTGTGTAGAGAGCGGTAGCAAATGAGGCATACGATTGGGAGACGAATGCCAGGTTGAGATTAATATTCAGATTTGAATTTTTAGTGAGCTTTGGATTTTCACAATATTACACAAGCCATAGAAAGCATTATTATCGCTTGATAAAACATTTTTCTCATAGTGTTGCATTAACTTGGCAATATTCAAGTTCTAATAATGGACTAACAGTGGACTTTTCCATCTGCAGATTATACTGAATGGCCAGCGGAGGCAGTATTGCAGAGGAGAATATCTCTGCGTTGCTGAGAAAAAAAAGAAAACCCATTCATCAGCTTTGCAAGCCTCTTTCAATGTATATGGTAAGTCACACATTTGAGACTTATACATTTGTTTGAATGTGTGGGGTTGATCATAACATTCTGGAGTTCTCCATAGGTTAACTAATAGGGATGTGCTAAAATGAAGATGTTAGAATCTGTTAGTCCTAGTTTTTATGATTCCCAATAGCTGTAGCATAAACCTTCCTCCCTTAATTTATCTGACCACTGAATTGCTATTGGTGTACCATAATCCACAAGAATTCCAGTAAGAAGGGTGCACTGTCACTTGGCTGCCAAACAGATCTTTCTATCTACGTCCTCATATAGGTGCTAGAGTTGTGTAGAGAGCGGTAGCAAATGAGGCATACGATTGGGAGACGAATGCCAGGTTGAGATTAATATTCAGATTTGAATTTTTAGTGAGCTTTAAATTTTCACAATATTACACAAGCCATAGAAAGCATTATTATTGCTTCATAAAACATTTTTCTCATAGTGTTGCATTAACTTGGCAATATTCAAGTTCTAATAATGGACTAACAGTGGACTTTTCCATCTGCAGATTATACTGAATGGCCAGCGGAGGCAGTATTGCAGAGGAGAATATCTCTGCGTTGCTGAGAAAAAAAAGAAAATCCAATCATCAGCTTTGCAAGCCTCTTTCAATTTATATGGTAAGTCACACATTTGAGACTTATATATTTATTTGAAGGTGTGGGGTTGATCATAACATTCTGGAGTTCTCCATAGGTTAACTGATAGTAATGTGCTAAAATGAAGATGTTAGATTCTGTTATTCCTAGTTTTTATGATTCCCAATAGCTGTAGCATAAACCTTCCTCCCTTAATTTATCTGACCACTGAATTGCTATTGGTGTACCATAATCCACAAGAATTCCAGTAAGAAGGGTGCACTGTCACTTGGCTGCCAAACAGATCTTTCTATCTACGTCCTCATATAGGTGCTAGAGTTGTGTAGAGAGCGGTAGCAAATGAGGCATACGATAGGGAGACGAATGCCAGGTTGAGATTAATATTCAGATTTGAATTTTTAGTGAGCTTTGGATTTTCACAATATTACACAAGCCATAGAAAGCATTATTATCGCTTGATAAAACATGTTTCTCATAGTGTTGCATTAACTTGGCAATATTCAAGTTCTAATAATGGACTAACAGTGGACTTTTCCATCTGCAGATTATACTGAATGGCCAGCGGAGGCAGTATGGCAGAGGAGAATATCTCTGCGTTGCTGAGAAAAAAAAGAAAACCCATTCATCAGCTTTGCAAGCCTCTTTCAATGTATATGGTAAGTCACACATTCGAGACTTATACATTTGTTTGAATGTGTGGGGTTGATCATAACATTCTGGAGTTCTCCATAGGTTAACTAATAGGGATGTGCTAAAATGAAGATGTTAGAATCTGTTAGTCCTAGTTTTTATGATTCCCAATAGCTGTAGCATAAACCTTCCTCCCTTAATTTATCTGACCACTGAATTGCTATTGGTGTACCATAATCCACAAGAATTCCAGTAAGAAGGGTGCACTGTCACTTGGCTGCCAAACAGATCTTTCTATCTACGTCCTCATATAGGTGCTAGAGTTGTGTAGAGAGCGGTAGCAAATGAGGCATACGATTGGGAGACGAATGCCAGGTTGAGATTAATATTCAGATTTGAATTTTTAGTGAGCTTTAAATTTTCACAATATTACACAAGCCATAGAAAGCATTATTATTGCTTGATAAAACATTTTTCTCATAGTGTTGCATTAACTTGGCAATATTCAAGTTCTAATAATGGACTAACAGTGGACTTTTCCATCTGCAGATTATACTGAATGGCCAGCGGAGGCAGTATTGCAGAGGAGAATCTCTCTGCGTCCCTGGAAAAAAAAAAAAGAAAACCCATTCATCAGCTTTGCAAGCCTCTTTCAATTTATATGGTAAGTCACACATTTGAGACTTATACATTTGTTTGAATGTGTGGGGTTGATCATAACATTCTGGAGTTCTCCATAGGTTAACTAATAGGGATGTGCTAAAATGAAGATGTTAGAATCTGTTAGTCCTAGTTTTTATGATTCCCAATAACTGTAGCATAAACCTTCCACACTTAATATATCAGACCACTGAATTGCTATTGGTGTACCATAATCCACAAGAATTCCAGTAAGAAGGGTGCACTGTCACTTGGCTGCCAAACAGATCTTTCTATCTACGTCCTCCTATAGGTGCTAGAGTTGTGTAGAGAGCGGTAGCAAATGAGGCATAGGATTGGGAGACGAATGCCAGGTTGAGATTAATGTTCAGATTTGAATTTTTAGTGAGCTTTGGATTTTGACAATATTACACAAGCCATAGAAAGCATTATTATCGCTTGATAACACATTTTTCTCATAGTGTTGCATTAACTTGGCAATATTCAAGTTCTAATAATGGACTAACAGTGGACTTTCGCATCTGCAGATTATACTGAATGGCCAGCGGAGGCAGTATTGCAGAGGAGAAACTCTCTGCATTGCTGGGAAAAAAAAAGAATCCAATCATCAGCTTTGCAAGCCTCTTTCAATTTATATGGTAAGTCACACATTTGAGACTTATACATTTGTTTGAATGTGTGGGGTTGATCATAACATTCTGGAGTTCTCCATAGGTTAACTGATAGTGATGTGCTAAAATGAAGATGTTAGAATCTGTTAGTCCTAGTTTTTATGATTCCGAATAAATGTAGCATAAACCTTCCTCCCTTAATTTATCTGACCACTGAATTGCTATTGGTGTACCATAATCTACAAGAATTCCAGTAAGAAGGGTGCACTGTCACTTGGCTGCCAAACAGATCTTTCTATCTACGTCCTCATATAGGTGCTAGAGTTGTGTAGAGAGCGGTAGCAGATGAGGCATAGGATAGGGAGACGAATGCCAGGTTGAGATTATTCAGATTTGAATTTTTAGTGAGCTTTGGATTTTCACAATATTACACAAGCCATAGAAAGCATTATTATCGCTTGATAAAACATTTTTCTCATAGTGTTGCATTAACTTGGCAATATTCAAGTTCTAATAATGGACTAACAGTGGATTTTTCCATCTGCAGATTATACTGAATGGCCAGCGGAGGCAGTATTGCAGAGGAGAAACTCTCTGCATTGCTGGGGAAAAAAAGAATCCAATCATCAGCTTTGCAAGCCTCTTTCAATTTATATGGTAAGTCACACATTTGAGACTTATATATTTATTTGAAGGTGTGGGGTTGATCATAACATTCTGGAGTTCTCCATAGGTTAACTGATAGTAATGTGCTAAAATGAAGATGTTAGATTCTGTTAGTCCTAGTTTTTATGATTCCCAATAGCTGTAGCATAAACCTTCCTCCCTTAATTTATCTGACCACTGAATTGCTATTGGTGTACCATAATCCACAAGAATTCCAGTAAGAAGGGTGCACTGTCACTTGGCTGCCAAACAGATCTTTCTATCTACGTCCTCATATAGGTGCTAGAGTTGTGTAGAGAGCGGTAGCAAATGAGGCATACGATAGGGAGACGAATGCCAGGTTGAGATTAATATTCAGATTTGAATTTTTAGTGAGCTTTGGATTTTCACAATATTACACAAGCCATAGAAAGCATTATTATCGCTTGATAAAACATGTTTCTCATAGTGTTGCATTAACTTGGCAATATTCAAGTTCTAATAATGGACTAACAGTGGACTTTTCCATCTGCAGATTATACTGAATGGCCAGCGGAGGCAGTATGGCAGAGGAGAATATCTCTGCGTTGCTGAGAAAAAAAAGAAAACCCATTCATCAGCTTTGCAAGCCTCTTTCAATGTATATGGTAAGTCACACATTTGAGACTTATACATTTGTTTGAATGTGTGGGGTTGATCATAACATTCTGGAGTTCTCCATAGGTTAACTAATAGGGATGTGCTAAAATGAAGATGTTAGAATCTGTTAGTCCTAGTTTTTATGATTCCCAATAGCTGTAGCATAAACCTTCCTCCCTTAATTTATCTGACCACTGAATTGCTATTGGTGTACCATAATCCACAAGAATTCCAGTAAGAAGGGTGCACTGTCACTTGGCTGCCAAACAGATCTTTCTATCTACGTCCTCATATAGGTGCTAGAGTTGTGTAGAGAGCGGTAGCAAATGAGGCATACGATTGGGAGACGAATGCCAGGTTGAGATTAATGTTCAGATTTGAATTTTTAGTGAGCTTTGGATTTTGACAATATTACACAAGCCATAGAAAGCATTATTATCGCTTGATAACACATTTTTCTCATAGTGTTGCATTAACTTGGCAATATTCAAGTTCTAATAATGGACTAACAGTGGACTTTCGCATCTGCAGATTATACTGAATGGCCAGCGGAGGCAGTATTGCAGAGGAGAAACTCTCTGCATTGCTGGGAAAAAAAAAGAATCCAATCATCAGCTTTGCAAGCCTCTTTCAATTTATATGGTAAGTCACACATTTGAGACTTATACATTTGTTTGAATGTGTGGGGTTGATCATAACATTCTGGAGTTCTCCATAGGTTAACTGATAGTGATGTGCTAAAATGAAGATGTTAGAATCTGTTAGTCCTAGTTTTTATGATTCCGAATAAATGTAGCATAAACCTTCCTCCCTTAATTTATCTGACCACTGAATTGCTATTGGTGTACCATAATCTACAAGAATTCCAGTAAGAAGGGTGCACTGTCACTTGGCTGCCAAACAGATCTTTCTATCTACGTCCTCATATAGGTGCTAGAGTTGTGTAGAGAGCGGTAGCAGATGAGGCATAGGATAGGGAGACGAATGCCAGGTTGAGATTATTCAGATTTGAATTTTTAGTGAGCTTTGGATTTTCACAATATTACACAAGCCATAGAAAGCATTATTATCGCTTGATAAAACATTTTTCTCATAGTGTTGCATTAACTTGGCAATATTCAAGTTCTAATAATGGACTAACAGTGGATTTTTCCATCTGCAGATTATACTGAATGGCCAGCGGAGGCAGTATTGCAGAGGAGAAACTCTCTGCATTGCTGGGAAAAAAAAAGAATCCAATCATCAGCTTTGCAAGCCTCTTTCAATTTATATGGTAAGTCACACATTTGAGACTTATATATTTATTTGAAGGTGTGGGGTTGATCATAACATTCTGGAGTTCTCCATAGGTTAACTGATAGTAATGTGCTAAAATGAAGATGTTAGATTCTGTTAGTCCTAGTTTTTATGATTCCCAATAGCTGTAGCATAAACCTTCCTCCCTTAATTTATCTGACCACTGAATTGCTATTGGTGTACCATAATCCACAAGAATTCCAGTAAGAAGGGTGCACTGTCACTTGGCTGCCAAACAGATCTTTCTATCTACGTCCTCATATAGGTGCTAGAGTTGTGTAGAGAGCGGTAGCAAATGAGGCATACGATAGGGAGACGAATGCCAGGTTGAGATTAATATTCAGATTTGAATTTTTAGTGAGCTTTGGATTTTCACAATATTACACAAGCCATAGAAAGCATTATTATCGCTTGATAAAACATGTTTCTCATAGTGTTGCATTAACTTGGCAATATTCAAGTTCTAATAATGGACTAACAGTGGACTTTTCCATCTGCAGATTATACTGAATGGCCAGCGGAGGCAGTATGGCAGAGGAGAATATCTCTGCGTTGCTGAGAAAAAAAAGAAAACCCATTCATCAGCTTTGCAAGCCTCTTTCAATGTATATGGTAAGTCACACATTTGAGACTTATACATTTGTTTGAATGTGTGGGGTTGATCATAACATTCTGGAGTTCTCCATAGGTTAACTAATAGGGATGTGCTAAAATGAAGATGTTAGAATCTGTTAGTCCTAGTTTTTATGATTCCCAATAGCTGTAGCATAAACCTTCCTCCCTTAATTTATCTGACCACTGAATTGCTATTGGTGTACCATAATCCACAAGAATTCCAGTAAGAAGGGTGCACTGTCACTTGGCTGCCAAACAGATCTTTCTATCTACGTCCTCATATAGGTGCTAGAGTTGTGTAGAGAGCGGTAGCAAATGAGGCATACGATTGGGAGACGAATGCCAGGTTGAGATTAATATTCAGATTTGAATTTTTAGTGAGCTTTAAATTTTCACAATATTACACAAGCCATAGAAAGCATTATTATTGCTTGATAAAACATTTTTCTCATAGTGTTGCATTAACTTGGCAATATTCAAGTTCTAATAATGGACTAACAGTGGACTTTTCCATCTGCAGATTATACTGAATGGCCAGCGGAGGCAGTATTGCAGAGGAGAATATCTCTGCGTTGCTGAGAAAAAAAAGAAAATCCAATCATCAGCTTTGCAAGCCTCTTTCAATTTATATGGTAAGTCACACATTTGAGACTTATATATTTGTTTGAATGTGTGGGGTTGATCATAACATTCTGGAGTTCTCCATAGGTTAACTGATAGTGATGTGCAAAAATGAAGATGTTAGAATCTGTTAGTCCTAGTTTTTATGATTCCCAATAAATGTAGCATAAACCTTCCTCCCTTAATTTATCTGACCACTGAATTGCTATTGGTGTACCATAATCTACAAGAATTCCAGTAAGAAGGGTGCACTGTCACTTGGCTGCCAAACAAATATTTCTATCTACGTCCTCATATAGGTGCTAGAGTTGTGTAGAGAGCGGTAGCAGATGAGGCATAGGATAGGGAGACGAATGCCAGGTTGAGATTAATATTCAGATTTGAATTTTTAGTGAGCTTTGGATTTTCACAATATTACACAAGCCATAGAAAGCATTATTATCGCTTGATAAAACATTTTTCTCATAGTGTTGCATTAACTTGGCAATATTCAAGTTCTAATAATGGACTAACAGTGGACTTTTCCATCTGCAGATTATACTGAATGGCCAGCGGAGGCAGTATTGCAGAGGAGAATATCTCTGCGTTGCTGAGAAAAAAAAGAAAACCCATTCATCAGCTTTGCAAGCCTCTTTCAATGTATATGGTAAGTCACACATTTGAGACTTATACATTTGTTTGAATGTGTGGGGTTGATCATAACATTCTGGAGTTCTCCATAGGTTAACTGATAGTGATGTGCTAAAATGAAGATGTTAGAATCTGTTAGTCCTAGTTTTTATGATTCCGAATAAATGTAGCATAAACCTTCCTCCCTTAATTTATCTGACCACTGAATTGCTATTGGTGTACCATAATCTACAAGAATTCCAGTAAGAAGGGTGCACTGTCACTTGGCTGCCAAACAGATCTTTCTATCTACGTCCTCATATAGGTGCTAGAGTTGTGTAGAGAGCGGTAGCAGATGAGGCATAGGATAGGGAGACGAATGCCAGGTTGAGATTAATATTCAGATTTGAATTTTTAGTGAGCTTTGGATTTTCACAATATTACACAAGCCATAGAAAGCATTATTATCGCTTGATAAAACATTTTTCTCATAGTGTTGCATTAACTTGGCAATATTCAAGTTCTAATAATGGACTAACAGTGGACTTTTCCATCTGCAGATTATACTGAATGGCCAGCGGAGGCAGTATTGCAGAGGAGAATATCTCTGCGTTGCTGAGAAAAAAAAGAAAACCCATTCATCAGCTTTGCAAGCCTCTTTCAATGTATATGGTAAGTCACACATTTGAGACTTATACATTTGTTTGAATGTGTGGGGTTGATCATAACATTCTGGAGTTCTCCATAGGTTAACTAATAGGGATGTGCTAAAATGAAGATGTTAGAATCTGTTAGTCCTAGTTTTTATGATTCCCAATAGCTGTAGCATAAACCTTCCTCCCTTAATTTATCTGACCACTGAATTGCTATTGGTGTACCATAATCCACAAGAATTCCAGTAAGAAGGGTGCACTGTCACTTGGCTGCCAAACAGATCTTTCTATCTACGTCCTCATATAGGTGCTAGAGTTGTGTAGAGAGCGGTAGCAAATGAGGCATACGATTGGGAGACGAATGCCAGGTTGAGATTAATATTCAGATTTGAATTTTTAGTGAGCTTTAAATTTTCACAATATTACACAAGCCATAGAAAGCATTATTATTGCTTGATAAAACATTTTTCTCATAGTGTTGCATTAACTTGGCAATATTCAAGTTCTAATAATGGACTAACAGTGGACTTTTCCATCTGCAGATTATACTGAATGGCCAGCGGAGGCAGTATTGCAGAGGAGAATATCTCTGCGTTGCTGAGAAAAAAAAGAAAATCCAATCATCAGCTTTGCAAGCCTCTTTCAATTTATATGGTAAGTCACACATTTGAGACTTATATATTTATTTGAAGGTGTGGGGTTGATCATAACATTCTGGAGTTCTCCATAGGTTAACTGATAGTAATGTGCTAAAATGAAGATGTTAGATTCTGTTAGTCCTAGTTTTTATGATTCCCAATAGCTGTAGCATAAACCTTCCTCCCTTAATTTATCTGACCACTGAATTGCTATTGGTGTACCATAATCCACAAGAATTCCAGTAAGAAGGGTGCACTGTCACTTGGCTGCCAAACAGATCTTTCTATCTACGTCCTCATATAGGTGCTAGAGTTGTGTAGAGAGCGGTAGCAAATGAGGCATACGATAGGGAGACGAATGCCAGGTTGAGATTAATATTCAGATTTGAATTTTTAGTGAGCTTTGGATTTTCACAATATTACACAAGCCATAGAAAGCATTATTATCGCTTGATAAAACATGTTTCTCATAGTGTTGCATTAACTTGGCAATATTCAAGTTCTAATAATGGACTAACAGTGGACTTTTCCATCTGCAGATTATACTGAATGGCCAGCGGAGGCAGTATGGCAGAGGAGAATATCTCTGCGTTGCTGAGAAAAAAAAGAAAACCCATTCATCAGCTTTGCAAGCCTCTTTCAATGTATATGGTAAGTCACACATTCGAGACTTATACATTTGTTTGAATGTGTGGGGTTGATCATAACATTCTGGAGTTCTCCATAGGTTAACTAATAGGGATGTGCTAAAATGAAGATGTTAGAATCTGTTAGTCCTAGTTTTTATGATTCCCAATAGCTGTAGCATAAACCTTCCTCCCTTAATTTATCTGACCACTGAATTGCTATTGGTGTACCATAATCCACAAGAATTCCAGTAAGAAGGGTGCACTGTCACTTGGTTGCCAAACAGATCTTTCTATCTACGTCCTCATATAGGTGCTAGAGTTGTGTAGAGAGCGGTAGCAAATGAGGCATACGATTGGGAGACGAATGCCAGGTTGAGATTAATATTCAGATTTGAATTTTTAGTGAGCTTTAAATTTTCACAATATTACACAAGCCATAGAAAGCATTATTATTGCTTGATAAAACATTTTTCTCATAGTGTTGCATTAACTTGGCAATATTCAAGTTCTAATAATGGACTAACAGTGGACTTTTCCATCTGCAGATTATACTGAATGGCCAGCGGAGGCAGTATTGCAGAGGAGAATCTCTCTGCGTCCCTGGAAAAAAAAAAAAGAAAACCCATTCATCAGCTTTGCAAGCCTCTTTCAATTTATATGGTAAGTCACACATTTGAGACTTATACATTTGTTTGAATGTGTGGGGTTGATCATAACATTCTGGAGTTCTCCATAGGTTAACTAATAGGGATGTGCTAAAATGAAGATGTTAGAATCTGTTAGTCCTAGTTTTTATGATTCCCAATAACTGTAGCATAAACCTTCCACACTTAATATATCAGACCACTGAATTGCTATTGGTGTACCATAATCCACAAGAATTCCAGTAAGAAGGGTGCACTGTCACTTGGCTGCCAAACAGATCTTTCTATCTACGTCCTCCTATAGGTGCTAGAGTTGTGTAGAGAGCGGTAGCAAATGAGGCATAGGATTGGGAGACGAATGCCAGGTTGAGATTAATGTTCAGATTTGAATTTTTAGTGAGCTTTGGATTTTGACAATATTACACAAGCCATAGAAAGCATTATTATCGCTTGATAACACATTTTTCTCATAGTGTTGCATTAACTTGGCAATATTCAAGTTCTAATAATGGACTAACAGTGGACTTTCGCATCTGCAGATTATACTGAATGGCCAGCGGAGGCAGTATTGCAGAGGAGAAACTCTCTGCATTGCTGGGAAAAAAAAAGAATCCAATCATCAGCTTTGCAAGCCTCTTTCAATTTATATGGTAAGTCACACATTTGAGACTTATACATTTGTTTGAATGTGTGGGGTTGATCATAACATTCTGGAGTTCTCCATAGGTTAACTGATAGTGATGTGCTAAAATGAAGATGTTAGAATCTGTTAGTCCTAGTTTTTATGATTCCGAATAAATGTAGCATAAACCTTCCTCCCTTAATTTATCTGACCACTGAATTGCTATTGGTGTACCATAATCTACAAGAATTCCAGTAAGAAGGGTGCACTGTCACTTGGCTGCCAAACAGATCTTTCTATCTACGTCCTCATATAGGTGCTAGAGTTGTGTAGAGAGCGGTAGCAGATGAGGCATAGGATAGGGAGACGAATGCCAGGTTGAGATTATTCAGATTTGAATTTTTAGTGAGCTTTGGATTTTCACAATATTACACAAGCCATAGAAAGCATTATTATCGCTTGATAAAACATTTTTCTCATAGTGTTGCATTAACTTGGCAATATTCAAGTTCTAATAATGGACTAACAGTGGATTTTTCCATCTGCAGATTATACTGAATGGCCAGCGGAGGCAGTATTGCAGAGGAGAAACTCTCTGCATTGCTGGGAAAAAAAAAGAATCCAATCATCAGCTTTGCAAGCCTCTTTCAATTTATATGGTAAGTCACACATTTGAGACTTATATATTTATTTGAAGGTGTGGGGTTGATCATAACATTCTGGAGTTCTCCATAGGTTAACTGATAGTAATGTGCTAAAATGAAGATGTTAGATTCTGTTAGTCCTAGTTTTTATGATTCCCAATAGCTGTAGCATAAACCTTCCTCCCTTAATTTATCTGACCACTGAATTGCTATTGGTGTACCATAATCCACAAGAATTCCAGTAAGAAGGGTGCACTGTCACTTGGCTGCCAAACAGATCTTTCTATCTACGTCCTCATATAGGTGCTAGAGTTGTGTAGAGAGCGGTAGCAAATGAGGCATACGATAGGGAGACGAATGCCAGGTTGAGATTAATATTCAGATTTGAATTTTTAGTGAGCTTTGGATTTTCACAATATTACACAAGCCATAGAAAGCATTATTATCGCTTGATAAAACATGTTTCTCATAGTGTTGCATTAACTTGGCAATATTCAAGTTCTAATAATGGACTAACAGTGGACTTTTCCATCTGCAGATTATACTGAATGGCCAGCGGAGGCAGTATGGCAGAGGAGAATATCTCTGCGTTGCTGAGAAAAAAAAGAAAACCCATTCATCAGCTTTGCAAGCCTCTTTCAATGTATATGGTAAGTCACACATTTGAGACTTATACATTTGTTTGAATGTGTGGGGTTGATCATAACATTCTGGAGTTCTCCATAGGTTAACTAATAGGGATGTGCAAAAATGAAGATGTTAGAATCTGTTAGTCCTAGTTTTTATGATTCCCAATAGCTGTAGCATAAACCTTCCTCCCTTAATTTATCTGACCACTGAATTGCTATTGGTGTACCATAATCCACAAGAATTCCAGTAAGAAGGGTGCACTGTCACTTGGCTGCCAAACAGATCTTTCTATCTACGTCCTCATATAGGTGCTAGAGTTGTGTAGAGAGCGGTAGCAAATGAGGCATACGATTGGGAGACGAATGCCAGGTTGAGATTAATATTCAGATTTGAATTTTTAGTGAGCTTTAAATTTTCACAATATTACACAAGCCATAGAAAGCATTATTATTGCTTGATAAAACATTTTTCTCATAGTGTTGCATTAACTTGGCAATATTCAAGTTCTAATAATGGACTAACAGTGGACTTTTCCATCTGCAGATTATACTGAATGGCCAGCGGAGGCAGTATTGCAGAGGAGAATCTCTCTGCGTCCCTGGAAAAAAAAAAAAGAAAACCCATTCATCAGCTTTGCAAGCCTCTTTCAATTTATATGGTAAGTCACACATTTGAGACTTATACATTTGTTTGAATGTGTGGGGTTGATCATAACATTCTGGAGTTCTCCATAGGTTAACTAATAGGGATGTGCTAAAATGAAGATGTTAGAATCTGTTAGTCCTAGTTTTTATGATTCCCAATAACTGTAGCATAAACCTTCCACACTTAATATATCAGACCACTGAATTGCTATTGGTGTACCATAATCCACAAGAATTCCAGTAAGAAGGGTGCACTGTCACTTGGCTGCCAAACAGATCTTTCTATCTACGTCCTCCTATAGGTGCTAGAGTTGTGTAGAGAGCGGTAGCAAATGAGGCATAGGATTGGGAGACGAATGCCAGGTTGAGATTAATGTTCAGATTTGAATTTTTAGTGAGCTTTGGATTTTGACAATATTACACAAGCCATAGAAAGCATTATTATCGCTTGATAACACATTTTTCTCATAGTGTTGCATTAACTTGGCAATATTCAAGTTCTAATAATGGACTAACAGTGGACTTTCGCATCTGCAGATTATACTGAATGGCCAGCGGAGGCAGTATTGCAGAGGAGAAACTCTCTGCGTTGCTGAGAAAAAAAAGAAAACCCATTCATCAGCTTTGCAAGCCTCTTTCAATGTATATGGTAAGTCACACATTTGAGACTTATACATTTGTTTGAATGTGTGGGGTTGATCATAACATTCTGGAGTTCTCCATAGGTTAACTAATAGGGATGTGCTAAAATGAAGATGTTAGAATCTGTTAGTCCTAGTTTTTATGATTCCCAATAGCTGTAGCATAAACCTTCCTCCCTTAATTTATCTGACCACTGAATTGCTATTGGTGTACCATAATCCACAAGAATTCCAGTAAGAAGGGTGCACTGTCACTTGGCTGCCAAACAGATTTTTCTATCTACGTCCTCATATAGGTGCTAGAGTTGTGGAGAGAGCGGTAGCAAATGAGGCATACGATTGGGAGACGAATGCCAGGTTGAGATTAATGTTCAGATTTGAATTTTTAGTGAGCTTTGGATTTTGACAATATTACACAAGCCATAGAAAGCATTATTATCGCTTGATAACACATTTTTCTCATAGTGTTGCATTAACTTGGCAATATTCAAGTTCTAATAATGGACTAACAGTGGACTTTCGCATCTCCAGATTATACTGAATGGCCAGCGGAGGCAGTATTGCAGAGGAGAAACTCTCTGCATTGCTGGGAAAAAAAAAGAATCCAATCATCAGCTTTGCAAGCCTCTTTCAATTTATATGGTAAGTCACACATTTGAGACTTATACATTTGTTTGAATGTGTGGGGTTGATCATAACATTCTGGAGTTCTCCATAGGTTAACTGATAGTGATGTGCTAAAATGAAGATGTTAGAATCTGTTAGTCCTAGTTTTTATGATTCCGAATAAATGTAGCATAAACCTTCCTCCCTTAATTTATCTGACCACTGAATTGCTATTGGTGTACCATAATCTACAAGAATTCCAGTAAGAAGGGTGCACTGTCACTTGGCTGCCAAACAGATCTTTCTATCTACGTCCTCATATAGGTGCTAGAGTTGTGTAGAGAGCGGTAGCAGATGAGGCATAGGATAGGGAGACGAATGCCAGGTTGAGATTATTCAGATTTGAATTTTTAGTGAGCTTTGGATTTTCACAATATTACACAAGCCATAGAAAGCATTATTATCGCTTGATAAAACATTTTTCTCATAGTGTTGCATTAACTTGGCAATATTCAAGTTCTAATAATGGACTAACAGTGGATTTTTCCATCTGCAGATTATACTGAATGGCCAGCGGAGGCAGTATTGCAGAGGAGAAACTCTCTGCATTGCTGGGAAAAAAAAAGAATCCAATCATCAGCTTTGCAAGCCTCTTTCAATTTATATGGTAAGTCACACATTTGAGACTTATATATTTATTTGAAGGTGTGGGGTTGATCATAACATTCTGGAGTTCTCCATAGGTTAACTGATAGTAATGTGCTAAAATGAAGATGTTAGATTCTGTTAGTCCTAGTTTTTATGATTCCCAATAGCTGTAGCATAAACCTTCCTCCCTTAATTTATCTGACCACTGAATTGCTATTGGTGTACCATAATCCACAAGAATTCCAGTAAGAAGGGTGCACTGTCACTTGGCTGCCAAACAGATCTTTCTATCTACGTCCTCATATAGGTGCTAGAGTTGGGTAGAGAGCGGTAGCAAATGAGGCATACGATAGGGAGACGAATGCCAGGTTGAGATTAATATTCAGATTTGAATTTTTAGTGAGCTTTGGATTTTCACAATATTACACAAGCCATAGAAAGCATTATTATCGCTTGATAAAACATGTTTCTCATAGTGTTGCATTAACTTGGCAATATTCAAGTTCTAATAATGGACTAACAGTGGACTTTTCCATCTGCAGATTATACTGAATGGCCAGCGGAGGCAGTATGGCAGAGGAGAATATCTCTGCGTTGCTGAGAAAAAAAAGAAAACCCATTCATCAGCTTTGCAAGCCTCTTTCAATGTATATGGTAAGTCACACATTTGAGACTTATACATTTGTTTGAATGTGTGGGGTTGATCATAACATTCTGGAGTTCTCCATAGGTTAACTAATAGGGATGTGCTAAAATGAAGATGTTAGAATCTGTTAGTCCTAGTTTTTATGATTCCCAATAGCTGTAGCATAAACCTTCCTCCCTTAATTTATCTGACCACTGAATTGCTATTGGTGTACCATAATCCACAAGAATTCCAGTAAGAAGGGTGCACTGTCACTTGGCTGCCAAACAGATTTTTCTATCTACGTCCTCATATAGGTGCTAGAGTTGTGTAGAGAGCGGTAGCAAATGAGGCATACGATTGGGAGACGAATGCCAGGTTGAGATTAATGTTCAGATTTGAATTTTTAGTGAGCTTTGGATTTTGACAATATTACACAAGCCATAGAAAGCATTATTATCGCTTGATAACACATTTTTCTCATAGTGTTGCATTAACTTGGCAATATTCAAGTTCTAATAATGGACTAACAGTGGACTTTCGCATCTGCAGATTATACTGATTGGCCAGCGGAGGCAGTATTGCAGAGGAGAAACTCTCTGCATTGCTGGGAAAAAAAAGAATCCAATCATCAGCTTTGCAAGCCTCTTTCAATTTATATGGTAAGTCACACATTTGAGACTTATACATTTGTTTGAATGTGTGGGGTTGATCATAACATTCTGGAGTTCTCCATAGGTTAACTGATAGTGATGTGCTAAAATGAAGATGTTAGAATCTGTTAGTCCTAGTTTTTATGATTCCGAATAAATGTAGCATAAACCTTCCTCCCTTAATTTATCTGACCACTGAATTGCTATTGGTGTACCATAATCTACAAGAATTCCAGTAAGAAGGGTGCACTGTCACTTGGCTGCCAAACAGATCTTTCTATCTACGTCCTCATATAGGTGCTAGAGTTGTGTAGAGAGCGGTAGCAGATGAGGCATAGGATAGGGAGACGAATGCCAGGTTGAGATTATTCAGATTTGAATTTTTAGTGAGCTTTGGATTTTCACAATATTACACAAGCCATAGAAAGCATTATTATCGCTTGATAAAACATTTTTCTCATAGTGTTGCATTAACTTGGCAATATTCAAGTTCTAATAATGGACTAACAGTGGATTTTTCCATCTGCAGATTATACTGAATGGCCAGCGGAGGCAGTATTGCAGAGGAGAAACTCTCTGCATTGCTGGGAAAAAAAAAGAATCCAATCATCAGCTTTGCAAGCCTCTTTCAATTTATATGGTAAGTCACACATTTGAGACTTATATATTTATTTGAAGGTGTGGGGTTGATCATAACATTCTGGAGTTCTCCATAGGTTAACTGATAGTAATGTGCTAAAATGAAGATGTTAGATTCTGTTAGTCCTAGTTTTTATAATTCCCAATAGCTGTAGCATAAACCTTCCTCCCTTAATTTATCTGACCACTGAATTGCTATTGGTGTACCATAATCCACAAGAATTCCAGTAAGAAGGGTGCACTGTCACTTGGCTGCCAAACAGATCTTTCTATCTACGTCCTCATATAGGTGCTAGAGTTGTGTAGAGAGCGGTAGCAAATGAGGCATACGATAGGGAGACGAATGCCAGGTTGAGATTAATATTCAGATTTGAATTTTTAGTGAGCTTTGGATTTTCACAATATTACACAAGCCATAGAAAGCATTATTATCGCTTGATAAAACATGTTTCTCATAGTGTTGCATTAACTTGGCAATATTCAAGTTCTAATAATGGACTAACAGTGGACTTTTCCATCTGCAGATTATACTGAATGGCCAGCGGAGGCAGTATGGCAGAGGAGAATATCTCTGCGTTGCTGAGAAAAAAAAGAAAACCCATTCATCAGCTTTGCAAGCCTCTTTCAATGTATATGGTAAGTCACACATTTGAGACTTATACATTTGTTTGAATGTGTGGGGTTGATCATAACATTCTGGAGTTCTCCATAGGTTAACTAATAGGGATGTGCTAAAATGAAGATGTTAGAATCTGTTAGTCCTAGTTATTATGATTCCCAATAGCTGTAGCATAAACCTTCCTCCCTTAATTTATCTGACCACTGAATTGCTATTGGTGTACCATAATCCACAAGAATTCCAGTAAGAAGGGTGCACTGTCACTTGGCTGCCAAACAGATCTTTCTATCTACGTCCTCATATAGGTGCTAGAGTTGTGTAGAGAGCGGTAGCAAATGAGGCATACGATTGGGAGACGAATGCCAGGTTGAGATTAATATTCAGATTTGAATTTTTAGTGAGCTTTAAATTTTCACAATATTACACAAGCCATAGAAAGCATTATTATTGCTTGATAAAACATTTTTCTCATAGTGTTGCATTAACTTGGCAATATTCAAGTTCTAATAATGGACTAACAGTGGACTTTTCCATCTGCAGATTATACTGAATGGCCAGCGGAGGCAGTATTGCAGAGGAGAATATCTCTGCGTTGCTGAGAAAAAAAAGAAAATCCAATCATCAGCTTTGCAAGCCTCTTTCAATTTATATGGTAAGTCACACATTTGAGACTTATATATTTGTTTGAATGTGTGGGGTTGATCATAACATTCTGGAGTTCTCCATAGGTTAACTGATAGTGATGTGCAAAAATGAAGATGTTAGAATCTGTTAGTCCTAGTTTTTATGATTCCCAATAAATGTAGCATAAACCTTCCTCCCTTAATTTATCTGACCACTGAATTGCTATTGGTGTACCATAATCTACAAGAATTCCAGTAAGAAGGGTGCACTGTCACTTGGCTGCCAAACAAATATTTCTATCTACGTCCTCATATAGGTGCTAGAGTTGTGTAGAGAGCGGTAGCAGATGAGGCATAGGATAGGGAGACGAATGCCAGGTTGAGATTAATATTCAGATTTGAATTTTTAGTGAGCTTTGGATTTTCACAATATTACACAAGCCATAGAAAGCATTATTATCGCTTGATAAAACATTTTTCTCATAGTGTTGCATTAACTTGGCAATATTCAAGTTCTAATAATGGACTAACAGTGGACTTTTCCATCTGCAGATTATACTGAATGGCCAGCGGAGGCAGTATTGCAGAGGAGAATATCTCTGCGTTGCTGAGAAAAAAAAGAAAACCCATTCATCAGCTTTGCAAGCCTCTTTCAATGTATATGGTAAGTCACACATTTGAGACTTATACATTTGTTTGAATGTGTGGGGTTGATCATAACATTCTGGAGTTCTCCATAGGTTAACTGATAGTGATGTGCTAAAATGAAGATGTTAGAATCTGTTAGTCCTAGTTTTTATGATTCCGAATAAATGTAGCATAAACCTTCCTCCCTTAATTTATCTGACCACTGAATTGCTATTGGTGTACCATAATCCACAAGAATTCCAGTAAGAAGGGTGCACTGTCACTTGGCTGCCAAACAGATCTTTCTATCTACGTCCTCATATAGGTGCTAGAGTTGTGTAGAGAGCGGTAGCAAATGAGGCATACGATTGGGAGACGAATGCCAGGTTGAGATTAATATTCAGATTTGAATTTTTAGTGAGCTTTAAATTTTCACAATATTACACAAGCCATAGAAAGCATTATTATTGCTTGATAAAACATTTTTCTCATAGTGTTGCATTAACTTGGCAATATTCAAGTTCTAATAATGGACTAACAGTGGACTTTTCCATCTGCAGATTATACTGAATGGCCAGCGGAGGCAGTATTGCAGAGGAGAATATCTCTGCGTTGCTGAGAAAAAAAAGAAAATCCAATCATCAGCTTTGCAAGCCTCTTTCAATTTATATGGTAAGTCACACATTTGAGACTTATATATTTATTTGAAGGTGTGGGGTTGATCATAACATTCTGGAGTTCTCCATAGGTTAACTGATAGTAATGTGCTAAAATGAAGATGTTAGATTCTGTTAGTCCTAGTTTTTATGATTCCCAATAGCTGTAGCATAAACCTTCCTCCCTTAATTTATCTGACCACTGAATTGCTATTGGTGTACCATAATCCACAAGAATTCCAGTAAGAAGGGTGCACTGTCACTTGGCTGCCAAACAGATCTTTCTATCTACGTCCTCATATAGGTGCTAGAGTTGTGTAGAGAGCGGTAGCAAATGAGGCATACGATAGGGAGACGAATGCCAGGTTGAGATTAATATTCAGATTTGAATTTTTAGTGAGCTTTGGATTTTCACAATATTACACAAGCCATAGAAAGCATTATTATCGCTTGATAAAACATGTTTCTCATAGTGTTGCATTAACTTGGCAATATTCAAGTTCTAATAATGGACTAACAGTGGACTTTTCCATCTGCAGATTATACTGAATGGCCAGCGGAGGCAGTATGGCAGAGGAGAATATCTCTGCGTTGCTGAGAAAAAAAAGAAAACCCATTCATCAGCTTTGCAAGCCTCTTTCAATGTATATGGTAAGTCACACATTCGAGACTTATACATTTGTTTGAATGTGTGGGGTTGATCATAACATTCTGGAGTTCTCCATAGGTTAACTAATAGGGATGTGCTAAAATGAAGATGTTAGAATCTGTTAGTCCTAGTTTTTATGATTCCCAATAGCTGTAGCATAAACCTTCCTCCCTTAATTTATCTGACCACTGAATTGCTATTGGTGTACCATAATCCACAAGAATTCCAGTAAGAAGGGTGCACTGTCACTTGGCTGCCAAACAGATCTTTCTATCTACGTCCTCATATAGGTGCTAGAGTTGTGTAGAGAGCGGTAGCAAATGAGGCATACGATTGGGAGACGAATGCCAGGTTGAGATTAATATTCAGATTTGAATTTTTAGTGAGCTTTAAATTTTCACAATATTACACAAGCCATAGAAAGCATTATTATTGCTTGATAAAACATTTTTCTCATAGTGTTGCATTAACTTGGCAATATTCAAGTTCTAATAATGGACTAACAGTGGACTTTTCCATCTGCAGATTATACTGAATGGCCAGCGGAGGCAGTATTGCAGAGGAGAATCTCTCTGCGTCCCTGGAAAAAAAAAAAAGAAAACCCATTCATCAGCTTTGCAAGCCTCTTTCAATTTATATGGTAAGTCACACATTTGAGACTTATACATTTGTTTGAATGTGTGGGGTTGATCATAACATTCTGGAGTTCTCCATAGGTTAACTAATAGGGATGTGCTAAAATGAAGATGTTAGAATCTGTTAGTCCTAGTTTTTATGATTCCCAATAACTGTAGCATAAACCTTCCACACTTAATATATCAGACCACTGAATTGCTATTGGTGTACCATAATCCACAAGAATTCCAGTAAGAAGGGTGCACTGTCACTTGGCTGCCAAACAGATCTTTCTATCTACGTCCTCCTATAGGTGCTAGAGTTGTGTAGAGAGCGGTAGCAAATGAGGCATAGGATTGGGAGACGAATGCCAGGTTGAGATTAATGTTCAGATTTGAATTTTTAGTGAGCTTTGGATTTTGACAATATTACACAAGCCATAGAAAGCATTATTATCGCTTGATAACACATTTTTCTCATAGTGTTGCATTAACTTGGCAATATTCAAGTTCTAATAATGGACTAACAGTGGACTTTCGCATCTGCAGATTATACTGAATGGCCAGCGGAGGCAGTATTGCAGAGGAGAAACTCTCTGCATTGCTGGGAAAAAAAAAGAATCCAATCATCAGCTTTGCAAGCCTCTTTCAATTTATATGGTAAGTCACACATTTGAGACTTATACATTTGTTTGAATGTGTGGGGTTGATCATAACATTCTGGAGTTCTCCATAGGTTAACTGATAGTGATGTGCTAAAATGAAGATGTTAGAATCTGTTAGTCCTAGTTTTTATGATTCCGAATAAATGTAGCATAAACCTTCCTCCCTTAATTTATCTGACCACTGAATTGCTATTGGTGTACCATAATCTACAAGAATTCCAGTAAGAAGGGTGCACTGTCACTTGGCTGCCAAACAGATCTTTCTATCTACGTCCTCATATAGGTGCTAGAGTTGTGTAGAGAGCGGTAGCAGATGAGGCATAGGATAGGGAGACGAATGCCAGGTTGAGATTATTCAGATTTGAATTTTTAGTGAGCTTTGGATTTTCACAATATTACACAAGCCATAGAAAGCATTATTATCGCTTGATAAAACATTTTTCTCATAGTGTTGCATTAACTTGGCAATATTCAAGTTCTAATAATGGACTAACAGTGGACTTTTCCATCTGCAGATTATACTGAATGGCCAGCGGAGGCAGTATTGCAGAGGAGAATATCTCTGCGTTGCTGAGAAAAAAAAGAAAACCCATTCATCAGCTTTGCAAGCCTCTTTCAATGTATATGGTAAGTCACACATTTGAGACTTATACATTTGTTTGAATGTGTGGGGTTGATCATAACATTCTGGAGTTCTCCATAGGTTAACTAATAGGGATGTGCTAAAATGAAGATGTTAGAATCTGTTAGTCCTAGTTTTTATGATTCCCAATAGCTGTAGCATAAACCTTCCTCCCTTAATTTATCTGACCACTGAATTGCTATTGGTGTACCATAATCCACAAGAATTCCAGTAAGAAGGGTGCACTGTCACTTGGCTGCCAAACAGATCTTTCTATCTACGTCCTCATATAGGTGCTAGAGTTGTGTAGAGAGCGGTAGCAAATGAGGCATACGATTGGGAGACGAATGCCAGGTTGAGATTAATATTCAGATTTGAATTTTTAGTGAGCTTTGGATTTTGACAATATTACACAAGCCATAGAAAGCATTATTATCGCTTGATAACACATTTTTCTCATAGTGTTGCATTAACTTGGCAATATTCAAGTTCTAATAATGGACTAACAGTGGACTTTCGCATCTGCAGATTATACTGAATGGCCAGCGGAGGCAGTATTGCAGAGGAGAAACTCTCTGCATTGCTGGGAAAAAAAAAGAATCCAATCATCAGCTTTGCAAGCCTCTTTCAATTTATATGGTAAGTCACACATTTGAGACTTATACATTTGTTTGAATGTGTGGGGTTGATCATAACATTCTGGAGTTCTCCATAGGTTAACTGATAGTGATGTGCTAAAATGAAGATGTTAGAATCTGTTAGTCCTAGTTTTTATGATTCCGAATAAATGTAGCATAAACCTTCCTCCCTTAATTTATCTGACCACTGAATTGCTATTGGTGTACCATAATCTACAAGAATTCCAGTAAGAAGGGTGCACTGTCACTTGGCTGCCAAACAGATCTTTCTATCTACGTCCTCATATAGGTGCTAGAGTTGTGTAGAGAGCGGTAGCAGATGAGGCATAGGATAGGGAGACGAATGCCAGGTTGAGATTATTCAGATTTGAATTTTTAGTGAGCTTTGGATTTTCACAATATTACACAAGCCATAGAAAGCATTATTATCGCTTGATAAAACATTTTTCTCATAGTGTTGCATTAACTTGGCAATATTCAAGTTCTAATAATGGACTAACAGTGGATTTTTCCATCTGCAGATTATACTGAATGGCCAGCGGAGGCAGTATTGCAGAGGAGAAACTCTCTGCATTGCTGGGAAAAAAAAAGAATCCAATCATCAGCTTTGCAAGCCTCTTTCAATTTATATGGTAAGTCACACATTTGAGACTTATATATTTATTTGAAGGTGTGGGGTTGATCATAACATTCTGGAGTTCTCCATAGGTTAACTGATAGTAATGTGCTAAAATGAAGATGTTAGATTCTGTTAGTCCTAGTTTTTATGATTCCCAATAGCTGTAGCATAAACCTTCCTCCCTTAATTTATCTGACCACTGAATTGCTATTGGTGTACCATAATCCACAAGAATTCCAGTAAGAAGGGTGCACTGTCACTTGGCTGCCAAACAGATCTTTCTATCTACGTCCTCATATAGGTGCTAGAGTTGTGTAGAGAGCGGTAGCAAATGAGGCATACGATAGGGAGACGAATGCCAGGTTGAGATTAATATTCAGATTTGAATTTTTAGTGAGCTTTGGATTTTCACAATATTACACAAGCCATAGAAAGCATTATTATCGCTTGATAAAACATGTTTCTCATAGTGTTGCATTAACTTGGCAATATTCAAGTTCTAATAATGGACTAACAGTGGACTTTTCCATCTGCAGATTATACTGAATGGCCAGCGGAGGCAGTATGGCAGAGGAGAATATCTCTGCGTTGCTGAGAAAAAAAAGAAAACCCATTCATCAGCTTTGCAAGCCTCTTTCAATGTATATGGTAAGTCACACATTCGAGACTTATACATTTGTTTGAATGTGTGGGGTTGATCATAACATTCTGGAGTTCTCCATAGGTTAACTAATAGGGATGTGCTAAAATGAAGATGTTAGAATCTGTTAGTCCTAGTTTTTATGATTCCCAATAGCTGTAGCATAAACCTTCCTCCCTTAATTTATCTGACCACTGAATTGCTATTGGTGTACCATAATCCACAAGAATTCCAGTAAGAAGGGTGCACTGTCACTTGGCTGCCAAACAGATCTTTCTATCTACGTCCTCATATAGGTGCTAGAGTTGTGTAGAGAGCGGTAGCAAATGAGGCATACGATTGGGAGACGAATGCCAGGTTGAGATTAATATTCAGATTTGAATTTTTAGTGAGCTTTAAATTTTCACAATATTACACAAGCCATAGAAAGCATTATTATTGCTTGATAAAACATTTTTCTCATAGTGTTGCATTAACTTGGCAATATTCAAGTTCTAATAATGGACTAACAGTGGACTTTTCCATCTGCAGATTATACTGAATGGCCAGCGGAGGCAGTATTGCAGAGGAGAATCTCTCTGCGTCCCTGGAAAAAAAAAAAAGAAAACCCATTCATCAGCTTTGCAAGCCTCTTTCAATTTATATGGTAAGTCACACATTTGAGACTTATACATTTGTTTGAATGTGTGGGGTTGATCATAACATTCTGGAGTTCTCCATAGGTTAACTAATAGGGATGTGCTAAAATGAAGATGTTAGAATCTGTTAGTCCTAGTTTTTATGATTCCCAATAACTGTAGCATAAACCTTCCACACTTAATATATCAGACCACTGAATTGCTATTGGTGTACCATAATCCACAAGAATTCCAGTAAGAAGGGTGCACTGTCACTTGGCTGCCAAACAGATCTTTCTATCTACGTCCTCCTATAGGTGCTAGAGTTGTGTAGAGAGCGGTAGCAAATGAGGCATAGGATTGGGAGACGAATGCCAGGTTGAGATTAATGTTCAGATTTGAATTTTTAGTGAGCTTTGGATTTTGACAATATTACACAAGCCATAGAAAGCATTATTATCGCTTGATAACACATTTTTCTCATAGTGTTGCATTAACTTGGCAATATTCAAGTTCTAATAATGGACTAACAGTGGACTTTCGCATCTGCAGATTATACTGAATGGCCAGCGGAGGCAGTATTGCAGAGGAGAAACTCTCTGCATTGCTGGGAAAAAAAAAGAATCCAATCATCAGCTTTGCAAGCCTCTTTCAATTTATATGGTAAGTCACACATTTGAGACTTATACATTTGTTTGAATGTGTGGGGTTGATCATAACATTCTGGAGTTCTCCATAGGTTAACTGATAGTGATGTGCTAAAATGAAGATGTTAGAATCTGTTAGTCCTAGTTTTTATGATTCCGAATAAATGTAGCATAAACCTTCCTCCCTTAATTTATCTGACCACTGAATTGCTATTGGTGTACCATAATCTACAAGAATTCCAGTAAGAAGGGTGCACTGTCACTTGGCTGCCAAACAGATCTTTCTATCTACGTCCTCATATAGGTGCTAGAGTTGTGTAGAGAGCGGTAGCAGATGAGGCATAGGATAGGGAGACGAATGCCAGGTTGAGATTATTCAGATTTGAATTTTTAGTGAGCTTTGGATTTTCACAATATTACACAAGCCATAGAAAGCATTATTATCGCTTGATAAAACATTTTTCTCATAGTGTTGCATTAACTTGGCAATATTCAAGTTCTAATAATGGACTAACAGTGGATTTTTCCATCTGCAGATTATACTGAATGGCCAGCGGAGGCAGTATTGCAGAGGAGAAACTCTCTGCATTGCTGGGAAAAAAAAAGAATCCAATCATCAGCTTTGCAAGCCTCTTTCAATTTATATGGTAAGTCACACATTTGAGACTTATATATTTATTTGAAGGTGTGGGGTTGATCATAACATTCTGGAGTTCTCCATAGGTTAACTGATAGTAATGTGCTAAAATGAAGATGTTAGATTCTGTTAGTCCTAGTTTTTATGATTCCCAATAGCTGTAGCATAAACCTTCCTCCCTTAATTTATCTGACCACTGAATTGCTATTGGTGTACCATAATCCACAAGAATTCCAGTAAGAAGGGTGCACTGTCACTTGGCTGCCAAACAGATCTTTCTATCTACGTCCTCATATAGGTGCTAGAGTTGTGTAGAGAGCGGTAGCAAATGAGGCATACGATAGGGAGACGAATGCCAGGTTGAGATTAATATTCAGATTTGAATTTTTAGTGAGCTTTGGATTTTCACAATATTACACAAGCCATAGAAAGCATTATTATCGCTTGATAAAACATGTTTCTCATAGTGTTGCATTAACTTGGCAATATTCAAGTTCTAATAATGGACTAACAGTGGACTTTTCCATCTGCAGATTATACTGAATGGCCAGCGGAGGCAGTATGGCAGAGGAGAATATCTCTGCGTTGCTGAGAAAAAAAAGAAAACCCATTCATCAGCTTTGCAAGCCTCTTTCAATGTATATGGTAAGTCACACATTTGAGACTTATACATTTGTTTGAATGTGTGGGGTTGATCATAACATTCTGGAGTTCTCCATAGGTTAACTAATAGGGATGTGCAAAAATGAAGATGTTAGAATCTGTTAGTCCTAGTTTTTATGATTCCCAATAGCTGTAGCATAAACCTTCCTCCCTTAATTTATCTGACCACTGAATTGCTATTGGTGTACCATAATCCACAAGAATTCCAGTAAGAAGGGTGCACTGTCACTTGGCTGCCAAACAGATCTTTCTATCTACGTCCTCATATAGGTGCTAGAGTTGTGTAGAGAGCGGTAGCAAATGAGGCATACGATTGGGAGACGAATGCCAGGTTGAGATTAATATTCAGATTTGAATTTTTAGTGAGCTTTAAATTTTCACAATATTACACAAGCCATAGAAAGCATTATTATTGCTTGATAAAACATTTTTCTCATAGTGTTGCATTAACTTGGCAATATTCAAGTTCTAATAATGGACTAACAGTGGACTTTTCCATCTGCAGATTATACTGAATGGCCAGCGGAGGCAGTATTGCAGAGGAGAATCTCTCTGCGTCCCTGGAAAAAAAAAAAAGAAAACCCATTCATCAGCTTTGCAAGCCTCTTTCAATTTATATGGTAAGTCACACATTTGAGACTTATACATTTGTTTGAATGTGTGGGGTTGATCATAACATTCTGGAGTTCTCCATAGGTTAACTAATAGGGATGTGCTAAAATGAAGATGTTAGAATCTGTTAGTCCTAGTTTTTATGATTCCCAATAACTGTAGCATAAACCTTCCACACTTAATATATCAGACCACTGAATTGCTATTGGTGTACCATAATCCACAAGAATTCCAGTAAGAAGGGTGCACTGTCACTTGGCTGCCAAACAGATCTTTCTATCTACGTCCTCCTATAGGTGCTAGAGTTGTGTAGAGAGCGGTAGCAAATGAGGCATAGGATTGGGAGACGAATGCCAGGTTGAGATTAATGTTCAGATTTGAATTTTTAGTGAGCTTTGGATTTTGACAATATTACACAAGCCATAGAAAGCATTATTATCGCTTGATAACACATTTTTCTCATAGTGTTGCATTAACTTGGCAATATTCAAGTTCTAATAATGGACTAACAGTGGACTTTCGCATCTGCAGATTATACTGAATGGCCAGCGGAGGCAGTATTGCAGAGGAGAAACTCTCTGCATTGCTGGGAAAAAAAAAGAATCCAATCATCAGCTTTGCAAGCCTCTTTCAATTTATATGGTAAGTCACACATTTGAGACTTATACATTTGTTTGAATGTGTGGGGTTGATCATAACATTCTGGAGTTCTCCATAGGTTAACTGATAGTGATGTGCTAAAATGAAGATGTTAGAATCTGTTAGTCCTAGTTTTTATGATTCCCAATAACTGTAGCATAAACCTTCCACACTTAATATATCAGACCACTGAATTGCTATTGGTGTACCATAATCCACAAGAATTCCAGTAAGAAGGGTGCACTGTCACTTGGCTGCCAAACAGATCTTTCTATCTACGTCCTCCTATAGGTGCTAGAGTTGCGTAGAGAGCGGTAGCAAATGAGGCATAGGATTGGGAGACGAATGCCAGGTTGAGATTAATGTTCAGATTTGAATTTTTAGTGAGCTTTGGATTTTGACAATATTACACAAGCCATAGAAAGCATTATTATCGCTTGATAACACATTTTTCTCATAGTGTTGCATTAACTTGGCAATATTCAAGTTCTAATAATGGACTAACAGTGGACTTTCGCATCTGCAGATTATACTGAATGGCCAGCGGAGGCAGTATTGCAGAGGAGAAACTCTCTGCATTGCTGGGAAAAAAAAAGAATCCAATCATCAGCTTTGCAAGCCTCTTTCAATTTATATGGTAAGTCACACATTTGAGACTTATACATTTGTTTGAATGTGTGGGGTTGATCATAACATTCTGGAGTTCTCCATAGGTTAACTGATAGTGATGTGCTAAAATGAAGATGTTAGAATCTGTTAGTCCTAGTTTTTATGATTCCGAATAAATGTAGCATAAACCTTCCTCCCTTAATTTATCTGACCACTGAATTGCTATTGGTGTACCATAATCTACAAGAATTCCAGTAAGAAGGGTGCACTGTCACTTGGCTGCCAAACAGATCTTTCTATCTACGTCCTCATATAGGTGCTAGAGTTGTGTAGAGAGCGGTAGCAGATGAGGCATAGGATAGGGAGACGAATGCCAGGTTGAGATTATTCAGATTTGAATTTTTAGTGAGCTTTGGATTTTCACAATATTACACAAGCCATAGAAAGCATTATTATCGCTTGATAAAACATTTTTCTCATAGTGTTGCATTAACTTGGCAATATTCAAGTTCTAATAATGGACTAACAGTGGACTTTTCCATCTGCAGATTATACTGAATGGCCAGCGGAGGCAGTATTGCAGAGGAGAATATCTCTGCGTTGCTGAGAAAAAAAAGAAAACCCATTCATCAGCTTTGCAAGCCTCTTTCAATGTATATGGTAAGTCACACATTTGAGACTTATACATTTGTTTGAATGTGTGGGGTTGATCATAACATTCTGGAGTTCTCCATAGGTTAACTAATAGGGATGTGCTAAAATGAAGATGTTAGAATCTGTTAGTCCTAGTTTTTATGATTCCCAATAGCTGTAGCATAAACCTTCCTCCCTTAATTTATCTGACCACTGAATTGCTATTGGTGTACCATAATCCACAAGAATTCCAGTAAGAAGGGTGCACTGTCACTTGGCTGCCAAACAGATCTTTCTATCTACGTCCTCATATAGGTGCTAGAGTTGTGTAGAGAGCGGTAGCAAATGAGGCATACGATTGGGAGACGAATGCCAGGTTGAGATTAATATTCAGATTTGAATTTTTAGTGAGCTTTGGATTTTGACAATATTACACAAGCCATAGAAAGCATTATTATCGCTTGATAACACATTTTTCTCATAGTGTTGCATTAACTTGGCAATATTCAAGTTCTAATAATGGACTAACAGTGGACTTTCGCATCTGCAGATTATACTGAATGGCCAGCGGAGGCAGTATTGCAGAGGAGAAACTCTCTGCATTGCTGGGAAAAAAAAAGAATCCAATCATCAGCTTTGCAAGCCTCTTTCAATTTATATGGTAAGTCACACATTTGAGACTTATACATTTGTTTGAATGTGTGGGGTTGATCATAACATTCTGGAGTTCTCCATAGGTTAACTGATAGTGATGTGCTAAAATGAAGATGTTAGAATCTGTTAGTCCTAGTTTTTATGATTCCGAATAAATGTAGCATAAACCTTCCTCCCTTAATTTATCTGACCACTGAATTGCTATTGGTGTACCATAATCTACAAGAATTCCAGTAAGAAGGGTGCACTGTCACTTGGCTGCCAAACAGATCTTTCTATCTACGTCCTCATATAGGTGCTAGAGTTGTGTAGAGAGCGGTAGCAGATGAGGCATAGGATAGGGAGACGAATGCCAGGTTGAGATTATTCAGATTTGAATTTTTAGTGAGCTTTGGATTTTCACAATATTACACAAGCCATAGAAAGCATTATTATCGCTTGATAAAACATTTTTCTCATAGTGTTGCATTAACTTGGCAATATTCAAGTTCTAATAATGGACTAACAGTGGATTTTTCCATCTGCAGATTATACTGAATGGCCAGCGGAGGCAGTATTGCAGAGGAGAAACTCTCTGCATTGCTGGGAAAAAAAAAGAATCCAATCATCAGCTTTGCAAGCCTCTTTCAATTTATATGGTAAGTCACACATTTGAGACTTATATATTTATTTGAAGGTGTGGGGTTGATCATAACATTCTGGAGTTCTCCATAGGTTAACTGATAGTAATGTGCTAAAATGAAGATGTTAGATTCTGTTAGTCCTAGTTTTTATGATTCCCAATAGCTGTAGCATAAACCTTCCTCCCTTAATTTATCTGACCACTGAATTGCTATTGGTGTACCATAATCCACAAGAATTCCAGTAAGAAGGGTGCACTGTCACTTGGCTGCCAAACAGATCTTTCTATCTACGTCCTCATATAGGTGCTAGAGTTGTGTAGAGAGCGGTAGCAAATGAGGCATACGATAGGGAGACGAATGCCAGGTTGAGATTAATATTCAGATTTGAATTTTTAGTGAGCTTTGGATTTTCACAATATTACACAAGCCATAGAAAGCATTATTATCGCTTGATAAAACATGTTTCTCATAGTGTTGCATTAACTTGGCAATATTCAAGTTCTAATAATGGACTAACAGTGGACTTTTCCATCTGCAGATTATACTGAATGGCCAGCGGAGGCAGTATGGCAGAGGAGAATATCTCTGCGTTGCTGAGAAAAAAAAGAAAACCCATTCATCAGCTTTGCAAGCCTCTTTCAATGTATATGGTAAGTCACACATTTGAGACTTATACATTTGTTTGAATGTGTGGGGTTGATCATAACATTCTGGAGTTCTCCATAGGTTAACTAATAGGGATGTGCAAAAATGAAGATGTTAGAATCTGTTAGTCCTAGTTTTTATGATTCCCAATAGCTGTAGCATAAACCTTCCTCCCTTAATTTATCTGACCACTGAATTGCTATTGGTGTACCATAATCCACAAGAATTCCAGTAAGAAGGGTGCACTGTCACTTGGCTGCCAAACAGATCTTTCTATCTACGTCCTCATATAGGTGCTAGAGTTGTGTAGAGAGCGGTAGCAAATGAGGCATACGATTGGGAGACGAATGCCAGGTTGAGATTAATATTCAGATTTGAATTTTTAGTGAGCTTTAAATTTTCACAATATTACACAAGCCATAGAAAGCATTATTATTGCTTGATAAAACATTTTTCTCTTAGTGTTGCATTAACTTGGCAATATTCAAGTTCTAATAATGGACTAACAGTGGACTTTTCCATCTGCAGATTATACTGAATGGCCAGCGGAGGCAGTATTGCAGAGGAGAATCTCTCTGCGTCCCTGGAAAAAAAAAAAGAAAACCCATTCATCAGCTTTGCAAGCCTCTTTCAATTTATATGGTAAGTCACACATTTGAGACTTATACATTTGTTTGAATGTGTGGGGTTGATCATAACATTCTGGAGTTCTCCATAGGTTAACTAATAGGGATGTGCTAAAATGAAGATGTTAGAATCTGTTAGTCCTAGTTTTTATGATTCCCAATAACTGTAGCATAAACCTTCCACACTTAATATATCAGACCACTGAATTGCTATTGGTGTACCATAATCCACAAGAATTCCAGTAAGAAGGGTGCACTGTCACTTGGCTGCCAAACAGATCTTTCTATCTACGTCCTCCTATAGGTGCTAGAGTTGTGTAGAGAGCGGTAGCAAATGAGGCATAGGATTGGGAGACGAATGCCAGGTTGAGATTAATGTTCAGATTTGAATTTTTAGTGAGCTTTGGATTTTGACAATATTACACAAGCCATAGAAAGCATTATTATCGCTTGATAACACATTTTTCTCATAGTGTTGCATTAACTTGGCAATATTCAAGTTCTAATAATGGACTAACAGTGGACTTTCGCATCTGCAGATTATACTGAATGGCCAGCGGAGGCAGTATTGCAGAGGAGAAACTCTCTGCATTGCTGGGAAAAAAAAAGAATCCAATCATCAGCTTTGCAAGCCTCCTTCAATTTATATGGTAAGTCACACATTTGAGACTTATACATTTGTTTGAATGTGTGGGGTTGATCATAACATTCTGGAGTTCTCCATAGGTTAACTGATAGTGATGTGCTAAAATGAAGATGTTAGAATCTGTTAGTCCTAGTTTTTATGATTCCCAATAACTGTAGCATAAACCTTCCACACTTAATATATCAGACCACTGAATTGCTATTGGTGTACCATAATCCACAAGAATTCCAGTAAGAAGGGTGCACTGTCACTTGGCTGCCAAACAGATCTTTCTATCTACGTCCTCCTATAGGTGCTAGAGTTGTGTAGAGAGCGGTAGCAAATGAGGCATAGGATTGGGAGACGAATGCCAGGTTGAGATTAATGTTCAGATTTGAATTTTTAGTGAGCTTTGGATTTTGACAATATTACACAAGCCATAGAAAGCATTATTATCGCTTGATAACACATTTTTCTCATAGTGTTGCATTAACTTGGCAATATTCAAGTTCTAATAATGGACTAACAGTGGACTTTCGCATCTGCAGATTATACTGAATGGCCAGCGGAGGCAGTATTGCAGAGGAGAAACTCTCTGCATTGCTGGGAAAAAAAAGAATCCAATCATCAGCTTTGCAAGCCTCTTTCAATTTATATGGTAAGTCACACATTTGAGACTTATACATTTGTTTGAATGTGTGGGGTTGATCATAACATTCTGGAGTTCTCCATAGGTTAACTGATAGTGATGTGCTAAAATGAAGATGTTAGAATCTGTTAGTCCTAGTTTTTATGATTCCAAATAAATGTAGCATAAACCTTCCTCCCTTAATTTATCTGACCACTGAATTGCTATTGGTGTACCATAATCTACAAGAATTCCAGTAAGAAGGGTGCACTGTCACTTGGCTGCCAAACAGATCTTTCTATCTACGTCCTCATATAGGTGCTAGAGTTGTGTAGAGAGCGGTAGCAGATGAGGCATAGGATAGGGAGACGAATGCCAGGTTGAGATTATTCAGATTTGAATTTTTAGTGAGCTTTGGATTTTCACAATATTACACAAGCCATAGAAAGCATTATTATCGCTTGATAAAACATTTTTCTCATAGTGTTGCATTAACTTGGCAATATTCAAGTTCTAATAATGGACTAACAGTGGACTTTTCCATCTGCAGATTATACTGAATGGCCAGCGGAGGCAGTATTGCAGAGGAGAATATCTCTGCGTTTCTGAGAAAAAAAAGAAAACCCATTCATCAGCTTTGCAAGCCTCTTTCAATGTATATGGTAAGTCACACATTTGAGACTTATACATTTGTTTGAATGTGTGGGGTTGATCATAACATTCTGGAGTTCTCCATAGGTTAACTAATAGGGATGTGCTAAAATGAAGATGTTAGAATCTGTTAGTCCTAGTTTTTATGATTCCCAATAGCTGTAGCATAAACCTTCCTCCCTTAATTTATCTGACCACTGAATTGCTATTGGTGTACCATAATCCACAAGAATTCCAGTAAGAAGGGTGCACTGTCACTTGGCTGCCAAACAGATCTTTCTATCTACGTCCTCATATAGGTGCTAGAGTTGTGTAGAGAGCGGTAGCAAATGAGGCATACGATTGGGAGACGAATGCCAGGTTGAGATTAATATTCAGATTTGAATTTTTAGTGAGCTTTAAATTTTCACAATATTACACAAGCCATAGAAAGCATTATTATTGCTTGATAAAACATTTTTCTCATAGTGTTGCATTAACTTGGCAATATTCAAGTTCTAATAATGGACTAACAGTGGACTTTTCCATCTGCAGATTATACTGAATGGCCAGCGGAGGCAGTATTGCAGAGGAGAATCTCTCTGCGTCCCTGGAAAAAAAAAAAGAAAACCCATTCATCAGCTTTGCAAGCCTCTTTCAATTTATATGGTAAGTCACACATTTGAGACTTATACATTTGTTTGAATGTGTGGGGTTGATCATAACATTCTGGAGTTCTCCATAGGTTAACTAATAGGGATGTGCTAAAATGAAGATGTTAGAATCTGTTAGTCCTAGTTTTTATGATTCCCAATAACTGTAGCATAAACCTTCCACACTTAATATATCAGACCACTGAATTGCTATTGGTGTACCATAATCCACAAGAATTCCAGTAAGAAGGGTGCACTGTCACTTGGCTGCCAAACAGATCTTTCTATCTACGTCCTCCTATAGGTGCTAGAGTTGTGTAGAGAGCGGTAGCAAATGAGGCATAGGATTGGGAGACGAATGCCAGGTTGAGATTAATGTTCAGATTTGAATTTTTAGTGAGCTTTGGATTTTGACAATATTACACAAGCCATAGAAAGCATTATTATCGCTTGATAACACATTTTTCTCATAGTGTTGCATTAACTTGGCAATATTCAAGTTCTAATAATGGACTAACAGTGGACTTTCGCATCTGCAGATTATACTGAATGGCCAGCGGAGGCAGTATTGCAGAGGAGAAACTCTCTGCATTGCTGGGAAAAAAAAAGAATCCAATCATCAGCTTTGCAAGCCTCTTTCAATTTATATGGTAAGTCACACATTTGAGACTTATACATTTGTTTGAATGTGTGGGGTTGATCATAACATTCTGGAGTTCTCCATAGGTTAACTGATAGTGATGTGCTAAAATGAAGATGTTAGAATCTGTTAGTCCTAGTTTTTATGATTCCCAATAACTGTAGCATAAACCTTCCACACTTAATATATCAGACCACTGAATTGCTATTGGTGTACCATAATCCACAAGAATTCCAGTAAGAAGGGTGCACTGTCACTTGGCTGCCAAACAGATCTTTCTATCTACGTCCTCCTATAGGTGCTAGAGTTGTGTAGAGAGCGGTAGCAAATGAGGCATAGGATTGGGAGACGAATGCCAGGTTGAGATTAATGTTCAGATTTGAATTTTTAGTGAGCTTTGGATTTTGACAATATTACACAAGCCATAGAAAGCATTATTATCGCTTGATAACACATTTTTCTCATAGTGTTGCATTAACTTGGCAATATTCAAGTTCTAATAATGGACTAACAGTGGACTTTCGCATCTGCAGATTATACTGAATGGCCAGCGGAGGCAGTATTGCAGAGGAGAAACTCTCTGCATTGCTGGGAAAAAAAAAGAATCCAATCATCAGCTTTGCAAGCCTCTTTCAATTTATATGGTAAGTCACACATTTGAGACTTATACATTTGTTTGAATGTGTGGGGTTGATCATAACATTCTGGAGTTCTCCATAGGTTAACTGATAGTGATGTGCTAAAATGAAGATGTTAGAATCTGTTAGTCCTAGTTTTTATGATTCCGAATAAATGTAGCATAAACCTTCCTCCCTTATTTATCTGACCACTGAATTGCTATTGGTGTACCATAATCTACAAGAATTCCAGTAAGAAGGGTGCACTGTCACTTGGCTGCCAAACAGATCTTTCTATCTACGTCCTCATATAGGTGCTAGAGTTGTGTAGAGAGCGGTAGCAGATGAGGCATAGGATAGGGAGACGAATGCCAGGTTGAGATTATTCAGATTTGAATTTTTAGTGAGCTTTGGATTTTCACAATATTACACAAGCCATAGAAAGCATTATTATCGCTTGATAAAACATTTTTCTCATAGTGTTGCATTAACTTGGCAATATTCAAGTTCTAATAATGGACTAACAGTGGACTTTTCCATCTGCAGATTATACTGAATGGCCAGCGGAGGCAGTATTGCAGAGGAGAATATCTCTGCGTTGCTGAGAAAAAAAAGAAAACCCATTCATCAGCTTTGCAAGCCTCTTTCAATGTATATGGTAAGTCACACATTTGAGACTTATACATTTGTTTGAATGTGTGGGGTTGATCATAACATTCTGGAGTTCTCCATAGGTTAACTAATAGGGATGTGCTAAAATGAAGATGTTAGAATCTGTTAGTCCTAGTTTTTATGATTCCCAATAGCTGTAGCATAAACCTTCCTCCCTTAATTTATCTGACCACTGAATTGCTATTGGTGTACCATAATCCACAAGAATTCCAGTAAGAAGGGTGCACTGTCACTTGGCTGCCAAACAGATCTTTCTATCTACGTCCTCATATAGGTGCTAGAGTTGTGTAGAGAGCGGTAGCAAATGAGGCATACGATTGGGAGACGAATGCCAGGTTGAGATTAATATTTAGATTTGAATTTTTAGTGAGCTTTAAATTTTCACAATATTACACAAGCCATAATAAGCAATATTATTGCTTGATAAAACATTTTTCTCATAGTGTTGCATTAACTTGGCAATATTCAAGTTCTAATAATGGACTAACAGTGGACTTTTCCATCTGCAGATTATACTGAATGGCCAGCGGAGGCAGTATTGCAGAGGAGAATATCTCTGCGTTGCTGAGAAAAAAAAGAAAATCCAATCATCAGCTTTGCAAGCCTCTTTCAATTTATATGGTAAGTCACACATTTGAGACTTATACATTTGTTTGAATGTGTGGGGTTGATCATAACATTCTGGAGTTCTCCATAGGTTAACTAATAGGGATGTGCTAAAATGAAGATGTTAGAATCTGTTAGTCCTAGTTTTTATGATTCCCAATAACTGTAGCATAAACCTTCCACACTTAATATATCAGACCACTGAATTGCTATTGGTGTACCATAATCCACAAGAATTCCAGTAAGAAGGGTGCACTGTCACTTGGCTGCCAAACAGATCTTTCTATCTACATCCTCATATAGGTGCTAGAGTTGTGTAGAGAGCGGTAGCAAATGAGGCATAGGATTGGGAGACGAATGCCAGGTTGAGATTAATGTTCAGATTTGAATTTTTAGTGAGCTTTGGATTTTGACAATATTACACAAGCCATAGAAAGCATTATTATCGCTTGATAACACATTTTTCTCATAGTGTTGCATTAACTTGGCAATATTCAAGTTCTAATAATGGACTAACAGTGGACTTTCGCATCTGCAGATTATACTGAATGGCCAGCGGAGGCAGTATTGCAGAGGAGAAACTCTCTGCATTGCTGGGAAAAAAAAAGAATCCAATCATCAGCTTTGCAAGCCTCTTTCAATTTATATGGTAAGTCACACATTTGAGACTTATACATTTGTTTGAATGTGTGGGGTTGATCATAACATTCTGGAGTTCTCCATAGGTTAACTGATAGTGATGTGCTAAAATGAAGATGTTAGAATCTGTTAGTCCTAGTTTTTATGATTCCGAATAAATGTAGCATAAACCTTCCTCCCTTAATTTATCTGACCACTGAATTGCTATTGGTGTACCATAATCTACAAGAATTCCAGTAAGAAGGGTGCACTGTCACTTGGCTGCCAAACAGATCTTTCTATCTACGTCCTCATATACGTGCTAGAGTTGTGTAGAGAGCGGTAGCAGATGAGGCATAGGATAGGGAGACGAATGCCAGGTTGAGATTATTCAGATTTGAATTTTTTATGAGCTTTGGATTTTCACAATATTACACAAGCCATAGAAAGCATTATTATCGCTTGATAAAACATTTTCTTCATAGTGTTGCATTAACTTGGCAATATTCAAGTTCTAATAATGGACTAACAGTGGACTTTTCCATCTGCAGATTATACTGAATGGCCAGCGGAGGCAGTATTGCAGAGGAGAATATCTCTGCGTTGCTGAGAAAAAAAAGAAAATCCAATCATCAGCTTTGCAAGCCTCTTTCAATTTATATGGTAAGTCACACATTTGAGACTTATATATTTGTTTGAATGTGTGGGGTTGATCATAACATTCTGGAGTTCTCCATAGGTTAACTGATAGTGATGTGCAAAAATGAAGATGTTAGAATCTGTTAGTCCTAGTTTTTATGATTCCCAATAAATGTAGCATAAACCTTCCTCCCTTAATTTATCTGACCACTGAATTGCTATTGGTGTACCATAATCTACAAGAATTCCAGTAAGAAGGGTGCACTGTCACTTGGCTGCCAAAAAATATTTCTATCTACGTCCTCATATAGGTGCTAGAGTTGTGTAGAGAGCGGTAGCAGATGAGGCATAGGATAGGGAGACGAATGCCAGGTTGAGATTAATATTCAGATTTGAATTTTTAGTGAGCTTTGGATTTTCACAATATTACACAAGCCATAGAAAGCATTATTATCGCTTGATAAAACATTTTTCTCATAGTGTTGCATTAACTTGGCAATATTCAAGTTCTAATAATGGACTAACAGTGGACTTTTCCATCTGCAGATTATACTGAATGGCCAGCGGAGGCAGTATTGCAGAGGAGAATCTCTCTGCGTCCCTGAAAAAAAAAAAGAAAACCCATTCATCAGCTTTGCAAGCCTCTTTCAATTTATATGGTAAGTCACACATTTGAGACTTATACATTTGATTGAATGTGTGGGGTTGATCATAACATTCTGGAGTTCTCCATAGGTTAACTGATAGGGATGTGCTAAAATGAAGATGTTAGAATCTGTTAGTCCTAGTTTTTATGATTCCCAATAGCTGTAGCATAAACCTTCCTCCCTTAATTTATCTGACCACTGAATTGCTATTGGTGTACCATAATCCACAAGAATTCCAGTAAGAAGGGTGCACTGTCACTTGGCTGCCAAACAGATCTTTCTATCTACGTCCTCATATAGGTGCTAGAGTTGTGTAGAGAGCGGTAGCAAATGAGGCATACGATTGGGAGACGAATGCCAGGTTGAGATTAATATTCAGATTTGAATTTTTAGTGAGCTTTAAATTTTCACAATATTACACAAGCCATAGAAAGCATTATTATTGCTTGATAAAACATTTTTCTCATAGTGTTGCATTAACTTGGCAATATTCAAGTTCTAATAATGGACTAACAGTGGACTTTTCCATCTGCAGATTATACTGAATGGCCAGCGGAGGCAGTATTGCAGAGGAGAATCTCTCTGCGTCCCTGGAAAAAAAAAAAGAAAACCCATTCATCAGCTTTGCAAGCCTCTTTCAATTTATATGGTAAGTCACACATTTGAGACTTATACATTTGTTTGAATGTGTGGGGTTGATCATAACATTCTGGAGTTCTCCATAGGTTAACTAATAGGGATGTGCTAAAATGAAGATGTTAGAATCTGTTAGTCCTAGTTTTTATGATTCCCAATAACTGTAGCATAAACCTTCCACACTTAATATATCAGACCACTGAATTGCTATTGGTGTACCATAATCCAAAGAATTCCAGTAAGAAGGGTGCACTGTCACTTGGCTGCCAAACAGATCTTTCTATCTACGTCCTCATATAGGTGCTAGAGTTGTGTAGAGAGCGGTAGCAGATGAGGCATAGGATAGGGAGACGAATGCCAGGTTGAGATTATTCAGATTTGAATTTTTTATGAGCTTTGGATTTTCACAATATTACACAAGCCATAGAAAGCATTATTATCGCTTGATAAAACATTTTCTTCATAGTGTTGCATTAACTTGGCAATATTCAAGTTCTAATAATGGACTAACAGTGGACTTTTCCATCTGCAGATTATACTGAATGGCCAGCGGAGGCAGTATTGCAGAGGAGAATATCTCTGCGTTGCTCAGAAAAAAAAGAAAATCCAATCATCAGCTTTGCAAGCCTCTTTCAATTTATATGGTAAGTCACACATTTGAGACTTATATATTTGTTTGAATGTGTGGGGTTGATCATAACATTCTGGAGTTCTCCATAGGTTAACTGATAGTGATGTGCAAAAATGAAGATGTTAGAATCTGTTAGTCCTAGTTTTTATGATTCCCAATAAATGTAGCATAAACCTTCCTCCCGTAATTTATCTGACCACTGAATTGCTATTGGTGTACCATAATCTACAAGAATTCCAGTAAGAAGGGTGCACTGTCACTTGGCTGCCAAACAGATCTTTCTATCTACGTCCTCCTATAGGTGCTAGAGTTGTGTAGAGAGCGGTAGCAGATGAGGCATAGGATAGGGAGACGAATGCCAGGTTGAGATTAATATTCAGATTTGAATTTTTAGTGAGCTTTGGATTTTCACAATATTACACAAGCCATAGAAAGCCTTATTATCGCTTGATAAAACATTTTTCTCATAGTGTTGCATTAACTTGGCAATATTCAAGTTCTAATAATGGACTAACAGTGGACTTTTCCATCTGCAGATTATACTGAATGGCCAGCGGAGGCGGTATTGCAGAGGAGAATATCTCTGCGTTGCTGAGAAAAAAAAGAAAACCCATTCATCAGCTTTGCAAGCCTCTTTCAATTTATATGGTAAGTCACACATTTGAGACTTATACATTTGTTTGAATGTGTAGGGTTGATCATAACATTCTGGAGTTCTCCATAGGTTAACTAATAGGGATGTGCTAAAATGAAGATGTTAGAATCTGTTAGTGCTAGTTTTTATGATTCCCAATAACTGTAGCATAAACCTTCCACCCTTAATATATCAGACCACTGAATTGCTATTGGTGTACCATAACCCACAAGAATTCCAGTAAGAAGGGTGCACTGTCACTTGGCTGCCAAACAGATCTTTCTATCTACATCCTCATATAGGTGCTAGAGTTGTGTAGAGAGCGGTAGCAAATGAGGCATAGGATTGGGAGACGAATGCCAGGTTGAGATTAATATTCAGATTTGAATTTTTAGTGAGCTTTAAATTTTCACAATATTACACAAGCCATAGAAAGCATTATTATTGCTTGATAAAACATTTTTCTCATAGTGTTGCATTAACTTGGCAATATTCAAGTTCTAATAATGGACTAACAGTGGACTTTTCCATCTGCAGATTATACTGAATGGCCAGCGGAGGCAGTATTGCAGAGGAGAATCTCTCTGCGTCCCTGAAAAAAAAAAAGAAAACCCATTCATCAGCTTTGCAAGCCTCTTTCAATTTATATGGTAAGTCACACATTTGAGACTTATACATTTGATTGAATGTGTGGGGTTGATCATAACATTCTGGAGTTCTCCATAGGTTAACTGATAGGGATGTGCTAAAATGAAGATGTTAGAATCTGTTAGTCCTAGTTTTTATGATTCCCAATAAATGTAGCATAAACCTTCCTCCCTTAATTTATCAGACCACTGAATTGCTATTGGTGTACCATAACCCACAAGAATTCCAGTAAGAAGGGTGCACTGTCACTTGGCTGCCAAACAGATCTTTCTATCTACATCCTCATATAGGTGCTAGAGTTGTGTAGAGAGCGGTAGCAGATGAGGCATAGGATAGGGAGACGAATGCCAGGTTGAGATTAATATTCAGATTTGAATTTTTTATGAGCTTTGGATTTTCACAATATTACACAAGCCATAGAAAGCATTATTATCGCTTGATAAAACATTTTCTTCATAGTGTTGCATTAACTTGGCAATATTCAAGTTCTAATAATGGACTAACAGTGGACTTTTCCATCTGCAGATTATACTGAATGGCCAGCGGAGGCAGTATTGCAGAGGAGAATATCTCTGCGTTGCTGAGAAAAAAAAGAAAATCCAATCATCAGCTTTGCAAGCCTCTTTCAATTTATATGGTAAGTCACACATTTGAGACTTATATATTTATTTGAAGGTGTGGGGTTGATCATAACATTCTGGAGTTCTCCATAGGTTAACTGATAGTAATGTGCTAAAATGAAGATGTTAGATTCTGTTAGTCCTAGTTTTTATGATTCCCAATAGCTGTAGCATAAACCTTCCTCCCTTAATTTATCTGACCACTGAATTGCTATTGGTGTACCATAATCCGCAAGAATTCCAGTAAGAAGGGTGCACTGTCACTTGGCTGCCAAACAGATCTTTCTATCTACGTCCTCATATAGGTGCTAGAGTTGTGTAGAGAGCGGTAGCAAATGAGGCATACGATAGGGAGACGAATGCCAGGTTGAGATTAATATTCAGATTTGAATTTTTAGTGAGCTTTGGATTTTCACAATATTACACAAGCCATAGAAAGCATTATTATCGCTTGATAAAACATGTTTCTCATAGTGTTGCATTAACTTGGCAATATTCAAGTTCTAATAATGGACTAACAGTGGACTTTTCCATCTGCAGATTATACTGAATGGCCAGCGGAGGCAGTATTGCAGAGGAGAATCTCTCTGCGTCCCTGAAAAAAAAAAAGAAAACCCATTCATCAGCTTTGCAAGCCTCTTTCAATTTATATGGTAAGTCACACATTTGAGACTTATACATTTGATTGAATGTGTGGGGTTGATCATAACATTCTGGAGTTCTCCATAGGTTAACTGATAGGGATGTGCTAAAATGAAGATGTTAGAATCTGTTAGTCCTAGTTTTTATGATTCCCAATAAATGTAGCATAAACCTTCCTCCCTTAATTTATCAGACCACTGAATTGCTATTGGTGTACCATAACCCACAAGAATTCCAGTAAGAAGGGTGCACTGTCACTTGGCTGCCGAACAGATCTTTCTATCTACATCCTCATATAGGTGCTAGAGTTGTGTAGAGAGCGGTAGCAGATGAGGCATAGGATAGGGAGACGAATGCCAGGTTGAGATTAATATTCAGATTTGAATTTTTTATGAGCTTTGGATTTTCACAATATTACACAAGCCATAGAAAGCATTATTATCGCTTGATAAAACATTTTCTTCATAGTGTTGCATTAACTTGGCAATATTCAAGTTCTAATAATGGACTAACAGTGGACTTTTCCATCTGCAGATTATACTGAATGGCCAGCGGAGGCAGTATTGCAGAGGAGAATATCTCTGCGTTGCTGAGAAAAAAAAGAAAATCCAATCATCAGCTTTGCAAGCCTCTTTCAATTTATATGGTAAGTCACACATTTGAGACTTATATATTTATTTGAAGGTGTGGGGTTGATCATAACATTCTGAAGTTCTCCATAGGTTAACTGATAGGGATGTGCTAAAATGAAGATGTTAGATTCTGTTAGTCCTAGTTTTTATGATTCCCAATAGCTGTAGCATAAACCTTCCTCCCTTAATTTATCTGACCACTGAATTGCTATTGGTGTACCATAATCCGCAAGAATTCCAGTAAGAAGGGTGCACTCTCACTTGGCTGCCAAAGAGATCTTTCTATCTACGTCCTCATATAGGTGCTAGAGTTGTGTAGAGAGCGGTAGCAAATGAGGCATACGATAGGGAGACGAATGCCAGGTTGAGATTAATATTCAGATTTGAATTTTTAGTGAGCTTTGGATTTTCACAATATTACACAAGCCATAGAAAGCATTATTATCGCTTGATAAAACATGTTTCTCATAGTGTTGCATTAACTTGGCAATATTCAAGTTCTAATAATGGACTAACAGTGGACTTTTCCATCTGCAGATTATACTGAATGGCCAGCGGAGGCAGTATTGCAGAGGAGAATCTCTCTGCGTCCCTGAAAAAAAAAAAGAAAACCCATTCATCAGCTTTGCAAGCCTCTTTCAATTTATATGGTAAGTCACACATTTGAGACTTATACATTTGATTGAATGTGTGGGGTTGATCATAACATTCTGGAGTTCTCCATAGGTTAACTGATAGGGATGTGCTAAAATGAAGATGTTAGAATCTGTTAGTCCTAGTTTTTATGATTCCCAATAAATGTAGCATAAACCTTCCTCCCTTAATTTATCAGACCACTGAATTGCTATTGGTGTACCATAACCCACAAGAATTCCAGTAAGAAGGGTGCACTGTCACTTGGCTGCCGAACAGATCTTTCTATCTACATCCTCATATAGGTGCTAGAGTTGTGTAGAGAGCGGTAGCAGATGAGGCATAGGATAGGGAGACGAATGCCAGGTTGAGATTAATATTCAGATTTGAATTTTTTATGAGCTTTGGATTTTCACAATATTACACAAGCCATAGAAAGCATTATTATCGCTTGATAAAACATTTTCTTCATAGTGTTGCATTAACTTGGCAATATTCAAGTTCTAATAATGGACTAACAGTGGACTTTTCCATCTGCAGATTATACTGAATGGCCAGCGGAGGCAGTATTGCAGAGGAGAATATCTCTGCGTTGCTGAGAAAAAAAAGAAAATCCAATCATCAGCTTTGCAAGCCTCTTTCAATTTATATGGTAAGTCACACATTTGAGACTTATATATTTATTTGAAGGTGTGGGGTTGATCATAACATTCTGGAGTTCTCCATAGGTTAACTGATAGTAATGTGCTAAAATGAAGATGTTAGATTCTGTTAGTCCTAGTTTTTATGATTCCCAATAGCTGTAGCATAAACCTTCCTCCCTTAATTTATCTGACCACTGAATTGCTATTGGTGTACCATAATCCACAAGAATTCCAGTAAGAAGGGTGCACTGTCACTTGGCTGCCAAACAGATCTTTCTATCTACGTCCTCATATAGGTGCTAGAGTTGTGTAGAGAGCGGTAGCAAATGAGGCATACGATAGGGAGACGAATGCCAGGTTGAGATTAATATTCAGATTTGAATTTTTAGTGAGCTTTGGATTTTCACAATATTACACAAGCCATAGAAAGCATTATTATCGCTTGATAAAACATGTTTCTCATAGTGTTGCATTAACTTGGCAATATTCAAGTTCTAATAATGGACTAACAGTGGACTTTTCCATCTGCAGATTATACTGAATGGCCAGCGGAGGCAGTATTGCAGAGGAGAATATCTCTGCGTTGCTGAGAAAAAAAAGAAAACCCATTCATCAGCTTTGCAAGCCTCTTTCAATGTATATGATAAGTCACACATTTGAGACTTATACATTTGTTTGAATGTGTGGGGTTGATCATAACATTCTGGAGTTCTCCATAGGTTAACTAATAGGGATGTGCTAAAATGAAGATGTTAGAATCTGTTAGTGCTAGTTTTTATGATTCCCAATAGCTGTAGCATAAACCTTCCTCCCTTAATTTATCTGACCACTGAATTGCTATTGGTGTACCATAATCCACAAGAATTCCAGTAAGAAGGGTGCACTGTCACTTGGCTGCCAAACAGATCTTTCTATCTACGTCCTCATATAGGTGCTAGAGTTGTGTAGAGAGCGGTAGCAAATGAGGCATACGATTGGGAGACGAATGCCAGGTTGAGATTAATATTCAGATTTGAATTTTTAGTGAGCTTTAAATTTTCACAATATTACACAAGCCATAGAAAGCATTATTATTGCTTGATAAAACATTTTTCTCATAGTGTTGCATTAACTTGGCAATATTCAAGTTCTAATAATGGACTAACAGTGGACTTTTCCATCTGCAGATTATACTGAATGGTCAGCGGAGGCAGTATTGCAGAGGAGAATCTCTCTGCGTCCCTGGAAAAAAAAAAGAAAACCCATTCATCAGCTGTGCAAGCCTCTTTCAATTTATATGGTAAGTCACACATTTGAGACTTATACATTTGTTTGAATGTGTGGGGTTGATCATAACATTCTGGAGTTCTCCATAGGTTAACTAATAGGGATGTGCTAAAATGAAGATGTTAGAATCTGTTAGTCCTAGTTTTTATGATTCCCAATAACTGTAGCATAAACCTTCCACACTTAATATATCAGACCACTGAATTGCTATTGGTGTACCATAACCCACAAGAATTCCAGTAAGAAGGGTGCACTGTCACTTGGCTGCCAAACAGATCTTTCTATCTACATCCTCATATAGGTGCTAGAGTTGTGTAGAGAGCGGTAGCAAATGAGGCATAGGATTGGGAGACGAATGCCAGGTTGAGATTAATATTCAGATTTGAATTTTTAGTGAGCTTTGGATTTTCACAATATTACACAAGCCATAGAAAGCATTATTATCGTTCGATAAAACATTTTTTTCGTAGTGTTGCATTAACTTGGCAATATTCAAGTTCTAATAATGGACTAACAGTGGACTTTTCCATCTGCAGATTATACTGAATGGCCAGCGGAGGCAGTATTGCAGAGGAGAATCTCTCTGCGTTGCTGAGAAAAAAAAGAAAATCCATTCATCAGCTTTGCAAGCCTCTTTCAATTTATATGGTAAGTCGCACATTTGAGACTTATACATTTGTTTGAATGTGTGGGGTTGATCATAACATTCTGGAGTTCTCCATAGGTTAACTGATAGGGATGTGCTAAAATGAAGATGTTAGAATCTGTTAGTCCTAGTTTTTATGATTCCCAATAAATGTAGCATAAACCTTCCTCCCTTAATTTATCAGACCACTGAATTGCTATTGGTGTACCATAACCCACAAGAATTCCAGTAAGAACGGTGCACTGTCACTTGGCTGCCAAACAGATCTTTCTATCTACGTCCTCATATAGGTGCTAGAGTTGTGTAGAGAGCGGTAGCAGATGAGGCATAGGATAGGGAGACGAATGCCAGGTTGAGATTAATATTCAGATTTGAATTTTTTATGAGCTTTGGATTTTCACAATATTACACAAGCCATAGAAAGCATTATTATCGCTTGATAAAACATTTTCTTCATAGTGTTGCATTAACTTGGCAATATTCAAGTTCTAATAATGGACTAACAGTGGACTTTTCCATCTGCAGATTATACTGAATGGCCAGCGGAGGCAGTATTGCAGAGGAGAATATCTCTGCGTTGCTGAGAAAAAAAAGAAAATCCAATCATCAGCTTTGCAAGCCTCTTTCAATTTATATGGTAAGTCACACATTTGAGACTTATATATTTATTTGAAGGTGTGGGGTTGATCATAACATTCTGGAGTTCTCCATAGGTTAACTGATAGTAATGTGCTAAAATGAAGATGTTAGATTCTGTTAGTCCTAGTTTTTATGATTCCCAATAGCTGTAGCATAAACCTTCCTCCCTTAATTTATCTGACCACTGAATTGCTATTGGTGTACCATAATCCACAAGAATTCCAGTAAGAAGGGTGCACTGTCACTTGGCTGCCAAACAGATCTTTCTATCTACGTCCTCATATAGGTGCTAGAGTTGTGTAGAGAGCGGTAGCAAATGAGGCATACGATAGGGAGACGAATGCCAGGTTGAGATTAATATTCAGATTTGAATTTTTAGTGAGCTTTGGATTTTCACAATATTACACAAGCCATAGAAAGCATTATTATCGCTTGATAAAACATGTTTCTCATAGTGTTGCATTAACTTGGCAATATTCAAGTTCTAATAATGGACTAACAGTGGACTTTTCCATCTGCAGATTATACTGAATGGCCAGCGGAGGCAGTATTGCAGAGGAGAATCTCTCTGCGTCCCTGAAAAAAAAAAGAAAACCCATTCATCAGCTTTGCAAGCCTCTTTCAATTTATATGGTAAGTCACACATTTGAGACTTATACATTTGATTGAATGTGTGGGGTTGATCATAACATTCTGGAGTTCTCCATAGGTTAACTGATAGGGATGTGCTAAAATGAAGATGTTAGAATCTGTTAGTCCTAGTTTTTATGATTCCCAATAAATGTAGCATAAACCTTCCTCCCTTAATTTATCAGACCACTGAATTGCTATTGGTGTACCATAACCCACAAGAATTCCAGTAAGAAGGGTGCACTGTCACTTGGCTGCCAAACAGATCTTTCTATCTACATCCTCATATAGGTGCTAGAGTTGTGTAGAGAGCGGTAGCAGATGAGGCATAGGATAGGGAGACGAATGCCAGGTTGAGATTAATATTCAGATTTGAATTTTTTATGAGCTTTGGATTTTCACAATATTACACAAGCCATAGAAAGCATTATTATCGCTTGATAAAACATTTTCTTCATAGTGTTGCATTAACTTGGCAATATTCAAGTTCTAATAATGGACTAACAGTGGACTTTTCATCTGCAGATTATACTGAATGGCCAGCTGAGGCAGTATTGCAGAGGAGAATATCTCTGCGTTGCTGAGAAAAAAAAGAAAATCCAATCATCAGCTTTGCAAGCCTCTTTCAATTTATATGGTAAGTCACACATTTGAGACTTATATATTTATTTGAAGGTGTGGGGTTGATCATAACATTCTGGAGTTCTCCATAGGTTAACTGATAGTAATGTGCTAAAATGAAGATGTTAGATTCTGTTAGTCCTAGTTTTTATGATTCCCAATAGCTGTAGCATAAACCTTCCTCCCTTAATTTATCTGACCACTGAATTGCTATTGGTGTACCATAATCCACAAGAATTCCAGTAAGAAGGTTGCACGGTCACTTGGCTGCCAAACAGATCTTTCTATCTACGTCCTCATATAGGTGCTAGAGTTGTGTAGAGAGCGGTAGCAAATGAGGCATACGATTGGGAGACGAATGCCAGGTTGAGATTAATATTCAGATTTGAATTTTTAGTGAGCTTTAAATTTTCACAATATTACACAAGCCATAGAAAGCATTATTATTGCTTGATAAAACATTTTTCTCATAGTGTTGCATTAACTTGGCAATATTCAAGTTCTAATAATGGACTAACAGTGGACTTTTCCATCTGCAGATTATACTGAATGGCCAGCGGAGGCAGTATTGCAGAGGAGAATCTCTCTGCGTCCCTGGAAAAAAAAAAAGAAAACCCATTCATCAGCTTTGCAAGCCTCTTTCAATTTATATGGTAAGTCGCACATTTGAGACTTATACATTTGTTTGAATGTGTGGGGTTGATCATAACATTCTGGAGTTCTCCATAGGTTAACTGATAGGGATGTGCTAAAATGAAGATGTTAGATTCTGTTAGTCCTAGTTTTTATGATTCCCAATAGCTGTAGCATAAACCTTCCTCCCTTAATTTATCTGACCACTGAATTGCTATTGGTGTACCATAATCCACAAGAATTCCAGTAAGAAGGGTGCACTGTCACTTGGCTGCCAAACAGATCTTTCTATCTACGTCCTCCTATAGGTGCTAGAGTTGTGTAGAGAGCGGTAGCAAATGAGGCATAGGATTGGGAGACGAATGCCAGGTTGAGATTAATGTTCAGATTTGAATTTTTAGTGAGCTTTGGATTTTGACAATATTACACAAGCCATAGAAAGCATTATTATCGCTTGATAAAACATTTTTATCATAGTGTTGCATTAACTTGGCAATATTCAAGTTCTAATAATGGACTAACAGTGGACTTTCGCATCTGCAGATTATACTGAATGGCCAGCGGAGGCAGTATTGCAGAGGAGAAACTCTCTGCATTGCTGGGAAAAAAAAAGAATCCAATCATCAGCTTTGCAAGCCTCTTTCAATTTATATGGTAAGTCACACATTTGAGACTTATACATTTGTTTGAATGTGTGGGGTTGATCATAACATTCTGGAGTTCTCCATAGGTTAACTGATAGTGATGTGCTAAAATGAAGATGTTAGAATCTGTTAGTCCTAGTTTTTATGATTCCCAATAAATGTAGCATAAACCTTCCTCCCTTAATTTATCTGACCACTGAATTGCTATTGGTGTACCATAATCTACAAGAATTCCAGTAAGAAGGGTGCACTGTCACTTGGCTGCCAAACAGATCTTTCTATCTACGTCCTCATATAGGTGCTAGAGTTGTGTAGAGAGCGGTAGCAGATGAGGCATAGGATAGGGAGACGAATGCCAGGTTGAGATTATTCAGATTTGAATTTTTTATGAGCTTTGGATTTTCACAATATTACACAAGCCATAGAAAGCATTATTATCGCTTGATAAAACATTTTCTTCATAGTGTTGCATTAACTTGGCAATATTCAAGTTCTAATAATGGACTAACAGTGGACTTTTCCATCTGCAGATTATACTGAATGGCCAGCGGAGGCAGTATTGCAGAGGAGAATATCTCTGCGTTGCTGAGAAAAAAAAGAAAACCCATTCATCAGCTTTGCAAGCCTCTTTCAATTTATATGGTAAGTCACACATTTGAGACTTATACATTTGTTTGAATGTGTAGGGTTGATCATAACATTCTGGAGTTCTCCATAGGTTAACTAATAGGGATGTGCTAAAATGAAGATGTTAGAATCTGTTAGTCCTAGTTTTTATGATTCCCAATAACTGTAGCATAAACCTTCCACCCTTAATATATCAGACCACTGAATTGCTATTGGTGTACCATAACCCACAAGAATTCCAGTAAGAAGGGTGCACTGTCACTTGGCTGCCAAACAGATCTTTCTATCTACATCCTCATATAGGTGCTAGAGTTGTGTAGAGAGCGGTAGCAAATGAGGCATACGATTGGGAGACGAATGCCAGGTTGAGATTAATATTCAGATTTGAATTTTTAGTGAGCTTTAAATTTTCACAATATTACACAAGCCATAGAAAGCATTATTATTGCTTGATAAAACATTTTTCTCATAGTGTTGCATTAACTTGGCAATATTCAAGTTCTAATAATGGACTAACAGTGGACTTTTCCATCTGCAGATTATACTGAATGGTCAGCGGAGGCAGTATTGCAGAGGAGAATCTCTCTGCGTCCCTGGAAAAAAAAAAGAAAACCCATTCATCAGCTGTGCAAGCCTCTTTCAATTTATATGGTAAGTCACACATTTGAGACTTATACATTTGTTTGAATGTGTGGGGTTGATCATAACATTCTGGAGTTCTCCATAGGTTAACTAATAGGGATGTGCTAAAATGAAGATGTTAGAATCTGTTAGTCCTAGTTTTTATGATTCCCAATAACTGTAGCATAAACCTTCCACCCTTAATATATCAGACCACTGAATTGCTATTGGTGTACCATAACCCACAAGAATTCCAGTAAGAAGGGTGCACTGTCACTTGGCTGCCAAACAGATCTTTCTATCTACATCCTCATATAGGTGCTAGAGTTGTGTAGAGAGCGGTAGCAAATGAGGCATAGGATTGGGAGACGAATGCCAGGTTGAGATTAATATTCAGATTTGAATTTTTAGTGAGCTTTGGATTTTCACAATATTACACAAGCCATAGAAAGCATTATTATCGTTCGATAAAACATTTTTTTCGTAGTGTTGCATTAACTTGGCAATATTCAAGTTCTAATAATGGACTAACAGTGGACTTTTCCATCTGCAGATTATACTGAATGGCCAGCGGAGGCAGTATTGCAGAGGAGAATCTCTCTGCGTTGCTGAGAAAAAAAAGAAAATCCATTCATCAGCTTTGCAAGCCTCTTTCAATTTATATGGTAAGTCGCACATTTGAGACTTATACATTTGTTTGAATGTGTGGGGTTGATCATAACATTCTGGAGTTCTCCATAGGTTAACTGATAGGGATGTGCTAAAATGAAGATGTTAGAATCTGTTAGTCCTAGTTTTTATGATTCCCAATAAATGTAGCATAAACCTTCCTCCCTTAATTTATCAGACCACTGAATTGCTATTGGTGTACCATAACCCACAAGAATTCCAGTAAGAACGGTGCACTGTCACTTGGCTGCCAAACAGATCTTTCTATCTACGTCCTCATATAGGTGCTAGAGTTGTGTAGAGAGCGGTAGCAGATGAGGCATAGGATAGGGAGACGAATGCCAGGTTGAGATTAATATTCAGATTTGAATTTTTTATGAGCTTTGGATTTTCACAATATTACACAAGCCATAGAAAGCATTATTATCGCTTGATAAAACATTTTCTTCATAGTGTTGCATTAACTTGGCAATATTCAAGTTCTAATAATGGACTAACAGTGGACTTTTCCATCTGCAGATTATACTGAATGGCCAGCGGAGGCAGTATTGCAGAGGAGAATATCTCTGCGTTGCTGAGAAAAAAAAGAAAATCCAATCATCAGCTTTGCAAGCCTCTTTCAATTTATATGGTAAGTCACACATTTGAGACTTATATATTTATTTGAAGGTGTGGGGTTGATCATAACATTCTGGAGTTCTCCATAGGTTAACTGATAGTAATGTGCTAAAATGAAGATGTTAGATTCTGTTAGTCCTAGTTTTTATGATTCCCAATAGCTGTAGCATAAACCTTCCTCCCTTAATTTATCTGACCACTGAATTGCTATTGGTGTACCATAATCCACAAGAATTCCAGTAAGAAGGGTGCACTGTCACTTGGCTGCCAAACAGATCTTTCTATCTACGTCCTCATATAGGTGCTAGAGTTGTGTAGAGAGCGGTAGCAAATGAGGCATACGATAGGGAGACGAATGCCAGGTTGAGATTAATATTCAGATTTGAATTTTTAGTGAGCTTTGGATTTTCACAATATTACACAAGCCATAGAAAGCATTATTATCGCTTGATAAAACATGTTTCTCATAGTGTTGCATTAACTTGGCAATATTCAAGTTCTAATAATGGACTAACAGTGGACTTTTCCATCTGCAGATTATACTGAATGGCCAGCGGAGGCAGTATTGCAGAGGAGAATCTCTCTGCGTCCCTGAAAAAAAAAAGAAAACCCATTCATCAGCTTTGCAAGCCTCTTTCAATTTATATGGTAAGTCACACATTTGAGACTTATACATTTGATTGAATGTGTGGGGTTGATCATAACATTCTGGAGTTCTCCATAGGTTAACTGATAGGGATGTGCTAAAATGAAGATGTTAGAATCTGTTAGTCCTAGTTTTTATGATTCCCAATAAATGTAGCATAAACCTTCCTCCCTTAATTTATCAGACCACTGAATTGCTATTGGTGTACCATAACCCACAAGAATTCCAGTAAGAAGGGTGCACTGTCACTTGGCTGCCAAACAGATCTTTCTATCTACATCCTCATATAGGTGCTAGAGTTGTGTAGAGAGCGGTAGCAGATGAGGCATAGGATAGGGAGACGAATGCCAGGTTGAGATTAATATTCAGATTTGAATTTTTTATGAGCTTTGGATTTTCACAATATTACACAAGCCATAGAAAGCATTATTATCGCTTGATAAAACATTTTCTTCATAGTGTTGCATTAACTTGGCAATATTCAAGTTCTAATAATGGACTAACAGTGGACTTTTCATCTGCAGATTATACTGAATGGCCAGCTGAGGCAGTATTGCAGAGGAGAATATCTCTGCGTTGCTGAGAAAAAAAAGAAAATCCAATCATCAGCTTTGCAAGCCTCTTTCAATTTATATGGTAAGTCACACATTTGAGACTTATATATTTATTTGAAGGTGTGGGGTTGATCATAACATTCTGGAGTTCTCCATAGGTTAACTGATAGTAATGTGCTAAAATGAAGATGTTAGATTCTGTTAGTCCTAGTTTTTATGATTCCCAATAGCTGTAGCATAAACCTTCCTCCCTTAATTTATCTGACCACTGAATTGCTATTGGTGTACCATAATCCACAAGAATTCCAGTAAGAAGGTTGCACGGTCACTTGGCTGCCAAACAGATCTTTCTATCTACGTCCTCATATAGGTGCTAGAGTTGTGTAGAGAGCGGTAGCAAATGAGGCATACGATTGGGAGACGAATGCCAGGTTGAGATTAATATTCAGATTTGAATTTTTAGTGAGCTTTAAATTTTCACAATATTACACAAGCCATAGAAAGCATTATTATTGCTTGATAAAACATTTTTCTCATAGTGTTGCATTAACTTGGCAATATTCAAGTTCTAATAATGGACTAACAGTGGACTTTTCCATCTGCAGATTATACTGAATGGCCAGCGGAGGCAGTATTGCAGAGGAGAATCTCTCTGCGTCCCTGGAAAAAAAAAAAGAAAACCCATTCATCAGCTTTGCAAGCCTCTTTCAATTTATATGGTAAGTCGCACATTTGAGACTTATACATTTGTTTGAATGTGTGGGGTTGATCATAACATTCTGGAGTTCTCCATAGGTTAACTGATAGGGATGTGCTAAAATGAAGATGTTAGATTCTGTTAGTCCTAGTTTTTATGATTCCCAATAGCTGTAGCATAAACCTTCCTCCCTTAATTTATCTGACCACTGAATTGCTATTGGTGTACCATAATCCACAAGAATTCCAGTAAGAAGGGTGCACTGTCACTTGGCTGCCAAACAGATCTTTCTATCTACGTCCTCCTATAGGTGCTAGAGTTGTGTAGAGAGCGGTAGCAAATGAGGCATAGGATTGGGAGACGAATGCCAGGTTGAGATTAATGTTCAGATTTGAATTTTTAGTGAGCTTTGGATTTTGACAATATTACACAAGCCATAGAAAGCATTATTATCGCTTGATAAAACATTTTTATCATAGTGTTGCATTAACTTGGCAATATTCAAGTTCTAATAATGGACTAACAGTGGACTTTCGCATCTGCAGATTATACTGAATGGCCAGCGGAGGCAGTATTGCAGAGGAGAAACTCTCTGCATTGCTGGGAAAAAAAAAGAATCCAATCATCAGCTTTGCAAGCCTCTTTCAATTTATATGGTAAGTCACACATTTGAGACTTATACATTTGTTTGAATGTGTGGGGTTGATCATAACATTCTGGAGTTCTCCATAGGTTAACTGATAGTGATGTGCTAAAATGAAGATGTTAGAATCTGTTAGTCCTAGTTTTTATGATTCCCAATAAATGTAGCATAAACCTTCCTCCCTTAATTTATCTGACCACTGAATTGCTATTGGTGTACCATAATCTACAAGAATTCCAGTAAGAAGGGTGCACTGTCACTTGGCTGCCAAACAGATCTTTCTATCTACGTCCTCATATAGGTGCTAGAGTTGTGTAGAGAGCGGTAGCAGATGAGGCATAGGATAGGGAGACGAATGCCAGGTTGAGATTATTCAGATTTGAATTTTTTATGAGCTTTGGATTTTCACAATATTACACAAGCCATAGAAAGCATTATTATCGCTTGATAAAACATTTTCTTCATAGTGTTGCATTAACTTGGCAATATTCAAGTTCTAATAATGGACTAACAGTGGACTTTTCCATCTGCAGATTATACTGAATGGCCAGCGGAGGCAGTATTGCAGAGGAGAATATCTCTGCGTTGCTGAGAAAAAAAAGAAAACCCATTCATCAGCTTTGCAAGCCTCTTTCAATTTATATGGTAAGTCACACATTTGAGACTTATACATTTGTTTGAATGTGTAGGGTTGATCATAACATTCTGGAGTTCTCCATAGGTTAACTAATAGGGATGTGCTAAAATGAAGATGTTAGAATCTGTTAGTCCTAGTTTTTATGATTCCCAATAACTGTAGCATAAACCTTCCACCCTTAATATATCAGACCACTGAATTGCTATTGGTGTACCATAACCCACAAGAATTCCAGTAAGAAGGGTGCACTGTCACTTGGCTGCCAAACAGATCTTTCTATCTACATCCTCATATAGGTGCTAGAGTTGTGTAGAGAGCGGTAGCAAATGAGGCATAGGATTGGGAGACGAATGCCAGGTTGAGATTAATATTCAGATTTGAATTTTTAGTGAGCTTTGGATTTTGACAATATTACACAAGCCATAGAAAGCATTATTATCGCTTGATAAAACATTTTTCTCATAGTGTTGCATTAACTTGGCAATATTCAAGTTCTAATAATGGACTAACAGTGGACTTTCGCATCTGCAGATTATACTGAATGGCCAGCGGAGGCAGTATTGCAGAGGAGAATCTCTCTGCGTCCCTGGAAAAAAAAAAGAAAACCCATTCATCAGCTTTGCAAGCCTCTTTCAATTTATATGGTAAGTCACACATTTGAGACTTATACATTTGATTGAATGTGTGGGGTTGATCATAACATTCTGGAGTTCTCCATAGGTTAACTGATAGGGATGTGCTAAAATGAAGATGTTAGAACCTGTTAGTCCTAGTTTTTATGATTCCCAAAAAATGTAGCATAAACCTTCCTCCCTTAATTTATCTGACAACTGAATTGCTATTGGTGTACCATAATCTACAAGAATTCCAGTGAGAAGGGTGCACTGTCACTTGGCTGCCAAACAGATCTTTCTATCTACGTCCTCATATAGGTGCTAGAGTTGTGTAGAGAGCGGTAGCAGATGAGGCATAGGATAGGGAGACGAATGCCAGGTTGAGATTAATATTCAGATTTGAATTTTTAGTGAGCTTTGGATTTTCACAATATTACACAAGCCATAGAAAGCATTATTATCGCTTGATAAAACATTTTTTTCATAGTGTTACATTAACTTGGCAATATTCAAGTTCTAATAATGGACTAACAATGGACTTTTCCATCTGCAGATTATACTGAATGGCCAGCGGAGGCAGTATTGCAGAGGAGAATCTCTCTGCGTTGCTGAGAAAAAAAAGAAAATCCAATCATCAGCTTTGCAAGCCTCTTTCAATTTATATGGTAAGTCGCACATTTGAGACTTATACATTTGTTTGAATGTGTGGGGTTGATCATAACATTCTGGAGTTCTCCATAGGTTAACTGATAGGGATGTGCTAAAATGAAGATGTTAGAATCTGTTAGTCCTAGTTTTTATGATTCCCAATAAATGTAGCATAAACCTTCCTCCCTTAATTTATCTGACAACTGAATTGCTATTGGTGTACCATAATCTACAAGAATTCCAGTGAGAAGGGTGCACTGTCACTTGGCTGCCAAACAGATCTTTCTATCTACGTCCTCATATAGGTGCTAGAGTTGTGTAGAGAGCGGTAGCAGATGAGGCATAGGATAGGGAGACGAATGCCAGGTTGAGATTAATATTCAGATTTGAATTTTTAGTGAGCTTTGGATTTTCACAATATTACACAAGCCATAGAAAGCATTATTATCGCTTGATAAAACATGTTTCTCATAGTGTTGCATTAACTTGGCAATATTCAAGTTCTAATAATGGACTAACAGTGGACTTTTCCATCTGCAGATTATACTGAATGGCCAGCGGAGGCAGTATTGCAGAGGAGAATATCTCTGCGTTGCTGAGAAAAAAAAGAAAACCCATTCATCAGCTTTGCAAGCCTCTTTCAATGTATATGATAAGTCACACATTTGAGACTTATACATTTGTTTGAATGTGTGGGGTTGATCATAACATTCTGGAGTTCTCCATAGGTTAACTAATAGGGATGTGCTAAAATGAAGATGTTAGAATCTGTTAGTGCTAGTTTTTATGATTCCCAATAGCTGTAGCATAAACCTTCCTCCCTTAATTTATCTGACCACTGAATTGCTATTGGTGTACCATAATCCACAAGAATTCCAGTAAGAAGGGTGCACTGTCACTTGGCTGCCAAACAGATCTTTCTATCTACGTCCTCATATAGGTGCTAGAGTTGTGTAGAGAGCGGTAGCAAATGAGGCATACGATTGGGAGACGAATGCCAGGTTGAGATTAATATTCAGATTTGAATTTTTAGTGAGCTTTAAATTTTCACAATATTACACAAGCCATAGAAAGCATTATTATTGCTTGATAAAACATTTTTCTCATAGTGTTGCATTAACTTGGCAATATTCAAGTTCTAATAATGGACTAACAGTGGACTTTTCCATCTGCAGATTATACTGAATGGTCAGCGGAGGCAGTATTGCAGAGGAGAATCTCTCTGCGTCCCTGGAAAAAAAAAAGAAAACCCATTCATCAGCTGTGCAAGCCTCTTTCAATTTATATGGTAAGTCACACATTTGAGACTTATACATTTGTTTGAATGTGTGGGGTTGATCATAACATTCTGGAGTTCTCCATAGGTTAACTAATAGGGATGTGCTAAAATGAAGATGTTAGAATCTGTTAGTCCTAGTTTTTATGATTCCCAATAACTGTAGCATAAACCTTCCACACTTAATATATCAGACCACTGAATTGCTATTGGTGTACCATAACCCACAAGAATTCCAGTAAGAAGGGTGCACTGTCACTTGGCTGCCAAACAGATCTTTCTATCTACATCCTCATATAGGTGCTAGAGTTGTGTAGAGAGCGGTAGCAAATGAGGCATAGGATTGGGAGACGAATGCCAGGTTGAGATTAATATTCAGATTTGAATTTTTAGTGAGCTTTGGATTTTCACAATATTACACAAGCCATAGAAAGCATTATTATCGTTCGATAAAACATTTTTTTCGTAGTGTTGCATTAACTTGGCAATATTCAAGTTCTAATAATGGACTAACAGTGGACTTTTCCATCTGCAGATTATACTGAATGGCCAGCGGAGGCAGTATTGCAGAGGAGAATCTCTCTGCGTTGCTGAGAAAAAAAAGAAAATCCATTCATCAGCTTTGCAAGCCTCTTTCAATTTATATGGTAAGTCGCACATTTGAGACTTATACATTTGTTTGAATGTGTGGGGTTGATCATAACATTCTGGAGTTCTCCATAGGTTAACTGATAGGGATGTGCTAAAATGAAGATGTTAGAATCTGTTAGTCCTAGTTTTTATGATTCCCAATAAATGTAGCATAAACCTTCCTCCCTTAATTTATCAGACCACTGAATTGCTATTGGTGTACCATAACCCACAAGAATTCCAGTAAGAACGGTGCACTGTCACTTGGCTGCCAAACAGATCTTTCTATCTACGTCCTCATATAGGTGCTAGAGTTGTGTAGAGAGCGGTAGCAGATGAGGCATAGGATAGGGAGACGAATGCCAGGTTGAGATTAATATTCAGATTTGAATTTTTTATGAGCTTTGGATTTTCACAATATTACACAAGCCATAGAAAGCATTATTATCGCTTGATAAAACATTTTCTTCATAGTGTTGCATTAACTTGGCAATATTCAAGTTCTAATAATGGACTAACAGTGGACTTTTCCATCTGCAGATTATACTGAATGGCCAGCGGAGGCAGTATTGCAGAGGAGAATATCTCTGCGTTGCTGAGAAAAAAAAGAAAATCCAATCATCAGCTTTGCAAGCCTCTTTCAATTTATATGGTAAGTCACACATTTGAGACTTATATATTTATTTGAAGGTGTGGGGTTGATCATAACATTCTGGAGTTCTCCATAGGTTAACTGATAGTAATGTGCTAAAATGAAGATGTTAGATTCTGTTAGTCCTAGTTTTTATGATTCCCAATAGCTGTAGCATAAACCTTCCTCCCTTAATTTATCTGACCACTGAATTGCTATTGGTGTACCATAATCCACAAGAATTCCAGTAAGAAGGGTGCACTGTCACTTGGCTGCCAAACAGATCTTTCTATCTACGTCCTCATATAGGTGCTAGAGTTGTGTAGAGAGCGGTAGCAAATGAGGCATACGATAGGGAGACGAATGCCAGGTTGAGATTAATATTCAGATTTGAATTTTTAGTGAGCTTTGGATTTTCACAATATTACACAAGCCATAGAAAGCATTATTATCGCTTGATAAAACATGTTTCTCATAGTGTTGCATTAACTTGGCAATATTCAAGTTCTAATAATGGACTAACAGTGGACTTTTCCATCTGCAGATTATACTGAATGGCCAGCGGAGGCAGTATTGCAGAGGAGAATCTCTCTGCGTCCCTGAAAAAAAAAAGAAAACCCATTCATCAGCTTTGCAAGCCTCTTTCAATTTATATGGTAAGTCACACATTTGAGACTTATACATTTGATTGAATGTGTGGGGTTGATCATAACATTCTGGAGTTCTCCATAGGTTAACTGATAGGGATGTGCTAAAATGAAGATGTTAGAATCTGTTAGTCCTAGTTTTTATGATTCCCAATAAATGTAGCATAAACCTTCCTCCCTTAATTTATCAGACCACTGAATTGCTATTGGTGTACCATAACCCACAAGAATTCCAGTAAGAAGGGTGCACTGTCACTTGGCTGCCAAACAGATCTTTCTATCTACATCCTCATATAGGTGCTAGAGTTGTGTAGAGAGCGGTAGCAGATGAGGCATAGGATAGGGAGACGAATGCCAGGTTGAGATTAATATTCAGATTTGAATTTTTTATGAGCTTTGGATTTTCACAATATTACACAAGCCATAGAAAGCATTATTATCGCTTGATAAAACATTTTCTTCATAGTGTTGCATTAACTTGGCAATATTCAAGTTCTAATAATGGACTAACAGTGGACTTTTCATCTGCAGATTATACTGAATGGCCAGCTGAGGCAGTATTGCAGAGGAGAATATCTCTGCGTTGCTGAGAAAAAAAAGAAAATCCAATCATCAGCTTTGCAAGCCTCTTTCAATTTATATGGTAAGTCACACATTTGAGACTTATATATTTATTTGAAGGTGTGGGGTTGATCATAACATTCTGGAGTTCTCCATAGGTTAACTGATAGTAATGTGCTAAAATGAAGATGTTAGATTCTGTTAGTCCTAGTTTTTATGATTCCCAATAGCTGTAGCATAAACCTTCCTCCCTTAATTTATCTGACCACTGAATTGCTATTGGTGTACCATAATCCACAAGAATTCCAGTAAGAAGGTTGCACGGTCACTTGGCTGCCAAACAGATCTTTCTATCTACGTCCTCATATAGGTGCTAGAGTTGTGTAGAGAGCGGTAGCAAATGAGGCATACGATTGGGAGACGAATGCCAGGTTGAGATTAATATTCAGATTTGAATTTTTAGTGAGCTTTAAATTTTCACAATATTACACAAGCCATAGAAAGCATTATTATTGCTTGATAAAACATTTTTCTCATAGTGTTGCATTAACTTGGCAATATTCAAGTTCTAATAATGGACTAACAGTGGACTTTTCCATCTGCAGATTATACTGAATGGCCAGCGGAGGCAGTATTGCAGAGGAGAATCTCTCTGCGTCCCTGGAAAAAAAAAAAGAAAACCCATTCATCAGCTTTGCAAGCCTCTTTCAATTTATATGGTAAGTCGCACATTTGAGACTTATACATTTGTTTGAATGTGTGGGGTTGATCATAACATTCTGGAGTTCTCCATAGGTTAACTGATAGGGATGTGCTAAAATGAAGATGTTAGATTCTGTTAGTCCTAGTTTTTATGATTCCCAATAGCTGTAGCATAAACCTTCCTCCCTTAATTTATCTGACCACTGAATTGCTATTGGTGTACCATAATCCACAAGAATTCCAGTAAGAAGGGTGCACTGTCACTTGGCTGCCAAACAGATCTTTCTATCTACGTCCTCCTATAGGTGCTAGAGTTGTGTAGAGAGCGGTAGCAAATGAGGCATAGGATTGGGAGACGAATGCCAGGTTGAGATTAATGTTCAGATTTGAATTTTTAGTGAGCTTTGGATTTTGACAATATTACACAAGCCATAGAAAGCATTATTATCGCTTGATAAAACATTTTTATCATAGTGTTGCATTAACTTGGCAATATTCAAGTTCTAATAATGGACTAACAGTGGACTTTCGCATCTGCAGATTATACTGAATGGCCAGCGGAGGCAGTATTGCAGAGGAGAAACTCTCTGCATTGCTGGGAAAAAAAAAGAATCCAATCATCAGCTTTGCAAGCCTCTTTCAATTTATATGGTAAGTCACACATTTGAGACTTATACATTTGTTTGAATGTGTGGGGTTGATCATAACATTCTGGAGTTCTCCATAGGTTAACTGATAGTGATGTGCTAAAATGAAGATGTTAGAATCTGTTAGTCCTAGTTTTTATGATTCCCAATAAATGTAGCATAAACCTTCCTCCCTTAATTTATCTGACCACTGAATTGCTATTGGTGTACCATAATCTACAAGAATTCCAGTAAGAAGGGTGCACTGTCACTTGGCTGCCAAACAGATCTTTCTATCTACGTCCTCATATAGGTGCTAGAGTTGTGTAGAGAGCGGTAGCAGATGAGGCATAGGATAGGGAGACGAATGCCAGGTTGAGATTATTCAGATTTGAATTTTTTATGAGCTTTGGATTTTCACAATATTACACAAGCCATAGAAAGCATTATTATCGCTTGATAAAACATTTTCTTCATAGTGTTGCATTAACTTGGCAATATTCAAGTTCTAATAATGGACTAACAGTGGACTTTTCCATCTGCAGATTATACTGAATGGCCAGCGGAGGCAGTATTGCAGAGGAGAATATCTCTGCGTTGCTGAGAAAAAAAAGAAAACCCATTCATCAGCTTTGCAAGCCTCTTTCAATTTATATGGTAAGTCACACATTTGAGACTTATACATTTGTTTGAATGTGTAGGGTTGATCATAACATTCTGGAGTTCTCCATAGGTTAACTAATAGGGATGTGCTAAAATGAAGATGTTAGAATCTGTTAGTCCTAGTTTTTATGATTCCCAATAACTGTAGCATAAACCTTCCACCCTTAATATATCAGACCACTGAATTGCTATTGGTGTACCATAACCCACAAGAATTCCAGTAAGAAGGGTGCACTGTCACTTGGCTGCCAAACAGATCTTTCTATCTACATCCTCATATAGGTGCTAGAGTTGTGTAGAGAGCGGTAGCAAATGAGGCATAGGATTGGGAGACGAATGCCAGGTTGAGATTAATATTCAGATTTGAATTTTTAGTGAGCTTTGGATTTTGACAATATTACACAAGCCATAGAAAGCATTATTATCGCTTGATAAAACATTTTTCTCATAGTGTTGCATTAACTTGGCAATATTCAAGTTCTAATAATGGACTAACAGTGGACTTTCGCATCTGCAGATTATACTGAATGGCCAGCGGAGGCAGTATTGCAGAGGAGAATCTCTCTGCGTCCCTGGAAAAAAAAAAGAAAACCCATTCATCAGCTTTGCAAGCCTCTTTCAATTTATATGGTAAGTCACACATTTGAGACTTATACATTTGATTGAATGTGTGGGGTTGATCATAACATTCTGGAGTTCTCCATAGGTTAACTGATAGGGATGTGCTAAAATGAAGATGTTAGAACCTGTTAGTCCTAGTTTTTATGATTCCCAAAAAATGTAGCATAAACCTTCCTCCCTTAATTTATCTGACAACTGAATTGCTATTGGTGTACCATAATCTACAAGAATTCCAGTGAGAAGGGTGCACTGTCACTTGGCTGCCAAACAGATCTTTCTATCTACGTCCTCATATAGGTGCTAGAGTTGTGTAGAGAGCGGTAGCAGATGAGGCATAGGATAGGGAGACGAATGCCAGGTTGAGATTAATATTCAGATTTGAATTTTTAGTGAGCTTTGGATTTTCACAATATTACACAAGCCATAGAAAGCATTATTATCGCTTGATAAAACATTTTTTTCATAGTGTTACATTAACTTGGCAATATTCAAGTTCTAATAATGGACTAACAATGGACTTTTCCATCTGCAGATTATACTGAATGGCCAGCGGAGGCAGTATTGCAGAGGAGAATCTCTCTGCGTTGCTGAGAAAAAAAAGAAAATCCAATCATCAGCTTTGCAAGCCTCTTTCAATTTATATGGTAAGTCGCACATTTGAGACTTATACATTTGTTTGAATGTGTGGGGTTGATCATAACATTCTGGAGTTCTCCATAGGTTAACTGATAGGGATGTGCTAAAATGAAGATGTTAGAATCTGTTAGTCCTAGTTTTTATGATTCCCAATAAATGTAGCATAAACCTTCCTCCCTTAATTTATCAGACCACTGAATTGCTATTGGTGTACCATAACCCACAAGAATTCCAGTAAGAAGGGTGCACTGTCACTTGGCTGCCAAACAGATCTTTCTATCTACATCCTCATATAGGTGCTAGAGTTGTGTAGAGAGCGGTAGCAGATGAGGCATAGGATAGGGAGACGAATGCCAGGTTGAGATTAATATTCAGATTTGAATTTTTTATGAGCTTTGGATTTTCACAATATTACACAAGCCATAGAAAGCATTATTATCGCTTGATAAAACATTTTCTTCATAGTGTTGCATTAACTTGGCAATATTCAAGTTCTAATAATGGACTAACAGTGGACTTTTCCATCTGCAGATTATACTGAATGGCCAGCGGAGGCAGTATTGCAGAGGAGAATATCTCTGCGTTGCTGAGAAAAAAAATAAAATCCAATCATCAGCTTTGCAAGCCTCTTTCAATTTATATGGTAAATCACACATTTGAGACTTATATATTTATTTGAAGGTGTGGGGTTGATCATAACATTCTGGAGTTCTCCATAGGTTAACTGATAGTAATGTGCTAAAATGAAGATGTTAGATTCTGTTAGTCCTAGTTTTTATGATTCACAATAGCTGTAGCATAAACCTTCCTCCCTTAATTTATCTGACCACTGAATTGCTATTGGTGTACCATAATCTACAAGAATTCCAGTAAGAAGGGTGCACTGTCACTTGGCTGCCAAACAGATCTTTCTATCTACATCCTCATATAGGTGCTAGAGTTGTGTAGAGAGTGGTAGCAAATGAGGCATAGGATTGGGAGACGAATGCCAGGTTGAGATTAATATTCAGATTTGAATTTTTTATGAGCTTTGGATTTTCACAATATTACACAAGCCATAGAAAGCATTATTATCGCTTGATAAAACATTTTCTTCATAGTGTTGCATTAACTTGGCAATATTCAAGTTCTAATAATGGACTAACAGTGGACTTTTCCATCTGCAGATTATACTGAATGGCCAGCGGAGGCAGTATTGCAGAGGAGAATCTCTCTGCGTTGCTGAGGAAAAAAAAGAAAATCCATTCATCAGCTTTGCAAGCCTCTTTCAATTTATATGGTAAGTCGCACATTTGAGACTTATACATTTGTTTGAATGTGTGGGGTTGATCATAACATTCTGGAGTTCTCCATAGGTTAACTGATAGGGATGTGCTAAAATGAAGATGTTAGAATCTGTTAGTCCTAGTTTTTATGATTCCCAATAAATGTAGCATAAACCTTCCTCCCTTAATTTATCAGACCACTGAATTGCTATTGGTGTACCATAACCCACAAGAATTCCAGTAAGAAGGGTGCACTGTCACTTGGCTGCCAAACAGATCTTTCTATCTACGTCCTCATATAGGTGCTAGAGTTGTGTAGAGAGCGGTAGCAAATGAGGCATAGGATTGGGAGACGAATGCCAGGTTGAGATTAATAATCAGATTTGAATTTTTAGTGAGCTTTGGATTTTGACAATATTACACAAGCCATAGAAAGCATTATTATCGTTCGATAAAACATTTTTTTCGTAGTGTTGCATTAACTTGGCAATATTCAAGTTCTAATAATGGACTAACAGTGGACTTTTCCATCTGCAGATTATACTGAATGGCCAGCGGAGGCAGTATTGCAGAGGAGAATATCTCTGCGTTGCTGAGAAAAAAAAGAAAACCCATTCATCAGCTTTGCAAGCCTCTTTCAATTTATATGGTAAGTCACACATTTGAGACTTATACATTTGTTTGAATGTGTAGGGTTGATCATAACATTCTGGAGTTCTCCATAGGTTAACTAATAGGGATGTGCTAAAATGAAGATGTTAGAATCTGTTAGTCCTAGTTTTTATGATTCCCAATAACTGTAGCATAAACCTTCCACCCTTAATATATCAGACCACTGAATTGCTATTGGTGTACCATAACCCACAAGAATTCCAGTAAGAAGGGTGCACTGTCACTTGGCTGCCAAACAGATCTTTCTATCTACGTCCTCATATAGGTGCTAGAGTTGTGTAGAGAGCGGTAGCAAATGAGGCATAGGATTGGGAGACGAATGCCAGGTTGAGATTAATATTCAGATTTGAATTTTTAGTGAGCTTTGGATTTTCACAATATTACACAAGCCATAGAAAGCATTATTATCGCTTGATAAAACATTTTCTTCATAGTGTTGCATTAACTTGGCAATATTCAAGTTCTAATAATGGACTAACAGTGGACTTTTCCATCTGCAGATTATACTGAATGGCCAGCGGAGGCAGTATTGCAGAGGAGAATATCTCTGCGTTGCTGAGAAAAAAAAGAAAATCCAATCATCAGCTTTGCAAGCCTCTTTCAATTTATATGGTAAGTCACACATTTGAGACTTATATATTTATTTGAAGGTGTGGGGTTGATCATAACATTCTGGAGTTCTCCATAGGTTAACTGATAGTAATGTGCTAAAATGAAGATGTTAGATTCTGTTAGTCCTAGTTTTTATGATTCCCAATAGCTGTAGCATAAACCTTCCTCCCTTAATTTATCTGACCACTGAATTGCTATTGGTGTACCATAATCCACAAGAATTCCAGTAAGAAGGGTGCACTGTCACTTGGCTGCCAAACAGATCTTTCTATCTACGTCCTCATATAGGTGCTAGAGTTGTGTAGAGAGCGGTAGCAAATGAGGCATACGATAGGGAGACGAATGCCAGGTTGAGATTAATATTCAGATTTGAATTTTTAGTGAGCTTTGGATTTTCACAATATTACACAAGCCATAGAAAGCATTATTATCGCTTGATAAAACATGTTTCTCATAGTGTTGCATTAACTTGGCAATATTCAAGTTCTAATAATGGACTAACAGTGGACTTTTCCATCTGCAGATTATACTGAATGGCCAGCGGAGGCAGTATTGCAGAGGAGAATATCTCTGCGTTGCTGAGAAAAAAAAAGAAAACCCATTCATCAGCTTTGCAAGCCTCTTTCAATGTATATGGTAAGTCACACATTTGAGACTTATACATTTGTTTGAATGTGTGGGGTTGATCATAACATTCTGGAGTTCTCCATAGGTTAACTAATAGGGATGTGCTAAAATGAAGATGTTAGAATCTGTTAGTCCTAGTTTTTATGATTCCCAATAACTGTAGCATAAACCTTCCACCCTTAATATATCAGACCACTGAATTGCTATTGGTGTACCATAACCCACAAGAATTCCAGTAAGAAGGGTGCACTGTCACTTGGCTGCCAAACAGATCTTTCTATCTACGTCCTCATATAGGTGCTAGAGTTGTGTAGAGAGCGGTAGCAAATGAGGCATAGGATTGGGAGACGAATGCCAGGTTGAGATTAATATTCAGATTTGAATTTTTAGTGAGCTTTGGATTTTCACAATATTACACAAGCCATAGAAAGCATTATTATCGCTTGATAAAACATTTTCTTCATAGTGTTGCATTAACTTGGCAATATTCAAGTTCTAATAATGGACTAACAGTGGACTTTTCCATCTGCAGATTATACTGAATGGCCAGCGGAGGCAGTATTGCAGAGGAGAATATCTCTGCGTTGCTGAGAAAAAAAAGAAAATCCAATCATCAGCTTTGCAAGCCTCTTTCAATTTATATGGTAAGTCACACATTTGAGACTTATATATTTATTTGAAGGTGTGGGGTTGATCATAACATTCTGGAGTTCTCCATAGGTTAACTGATAGTAATGTGCTAAAATGAAGATGTTAGATTCTGTTAGTCCTAGTTTTTATGATTCCCAATAGCTGTAGCATAAACCTTCCTCCCTTAATTTATCTGACCACTGAATTGCTATTGGTGTACCATAATCCACAAGAATTCCAGTAAGAAGGGTGCACTGTCACTTGGCTGCCAAACAGATCTTTCTATCTACGTCCTCATATAGGTGCTAGAGTTGTGTAGAGAGCGGTAGCAGATGAGGCATAGGATAGGGAGACGAATGCCAGGTTGAGATTATTCAGATTTTAATTTTTTATGAGCTTTGGATTTTCACAATATTACACAAGCCATAGAAAGCATTATTATCGCTTGATAAAACATTTTCTTCATAGTGTTGCATTAACTTGGCAATATTCAAGTTCTAATAATGGACTAACAGTGGACTTTTCCATCTGCAGATTATACTGAATGGCCAGCGGAGGCAGTATTGCAGAGGAGAATATCTCTGCGTTGCTGAGAAAAAAAAGAAAACCCATTCATCAGCTTTGCAAGCCTCTTTCAATGTATATGGTAAGTCACACATTTGAGACTTATACATTTGTTTGAATGTGTGGGGTTGATCATAACATTCTGGAGTTCTCCATAGGTTAACTAATAGGGATGTGCTAAAATGAAGATGTTAGAATCTGTTAGTCCTAGTTTTTATGATTCCCAATAGCTGTAGCATAAACCTTCCTCCCTTAATTTATCTGACCACTGAATTGCTATTGGTGTACCATAATCCACAAGAATTCCAGTAAGAAGGGTGCACTGTCACTTGGCTGCCAAACAGATCTTTCTATCTACGTCCTCATATAGGTGCTAGAGTTGTGTAGAGAGCGGTAGCAAATGAGGCATACGATTGGGAGACGAATGCCAGGTTGAGATTAATATTCAGATTTGAATTTTTAGTGAGCTTTAAATTTTCACAATATTACACAAGCCATAGAAAGCATTATTATGGCTTGATAAAACATTTTTCTCATAGTGTTGCATTAACTTGGCAATATTCAAGTTCTAATAATGGACTAACAGTGGACTTTTCCATCTGCAGATTATACTGAATGGCCAGCGGAGGCAGTATTGCAGAGGAGAATCTCTCTGCGTCCCTGGAAAAAAAAAAAGAAAACCCATTCATCAGCTTTGCAAGCCTCTTTCAATTTATATGGTAAGTCACACATTTGAGACTTATACATTTGTTTGAATGTGTGGGGTTGATCATAACATTCTGGAGTTCTCCATAGGTTAACTAATAGGGATGTGCTAAAATGAAGATGTTAGAATCTGTTAGTCCTAGTTTTTATGATTCCCAATAACTGTAGCATAAACCTTCCACACTTAATATATCAGACCACTGAATTGCTATTGGTGTACCATAACCCACAAGAATTCCAGTAAGAAGGGTGCACTGTCACTTGGCTGCCAAACAGATCTTTCTATCTACATCCTCATATAGGTGCTAGAGTTGTGTAGAGAGCGGTAGCAAATGAGGCATAGGATTGGGAGATGAATGCCAGGTTGAGATTAATATTCAGATTTGAATTTTTAGTGAGCTTTGGATTTTCACAATATTACACAAGCCATAGAAAGCATTATTATCGTTCGATAAAACATTTTTTTCGTAGTGTTGCATTAACTTGGCAATATTCAAGTTCTAATAATGGACTAACAGTGGACTTTTCCATCTGCAGATTATACTGAATGGCCAGCGGAGGCAGTATTGCAGAGGAGAATCTCTCTGCGTTGCTGAGAAAAAAAAGAAAACCCATTCATCAGCTTTGCAAGCCTCTTTCAATTTATATGGTAAGTCGCATATTTGAGACTTATACATTTGTTTGAATGTGTGGGGTTGATCATAACATTCTGGAGTTCTCCATAGGTTAACTGATAGGGATGTGCTAAAATGAAGATGTTAGAATCTGTTAGTCCTAGTTTTTATGATTCCCAATAAATGTAGCATAAACCTTCCTCCCTTAATTTATCAGACCACTGAATTGCTATTGGTGTACCATAACCCACAAGAATTCCAGTAAGAAGGGTGCACTGTCACTTGGCTGCCAAACAGATCTTTCTATCTACGTCCTCATATAGGTGCTAGAGTTGTGTAGAGAGCGGTAGCAAATGAGGCATAGGATTGGGAGACGAATGCCAGGTTGAGATTAATATTCAGATTTGAATTTTTAGTGAGCTTTGGATTTTCACAATATTACACAAGCCATAGAAAGCATTATTATCGCTTGATAAAACATTTTTCTCATAGTGTTGCATTAACTTGGCAATATTCAAGTTCTAATAATGGACTAACAGTGGACTTTCGCATCTGCAGATTATACTGAATGGCCAGCGGAGGCAGTATTGCAGAGGAGAAACTCTCTGCATTGCTGGGAAAAAAAAAGAATCCAATCATCAGCTTTGCAAGCCTCTTTCAATTTATATGGTAAGTCGCACATTTGAGACTTATACATTTGTTTGAATGTGTGGGGTTGATCATAACATTCTGGAGTTCTCCATAGGTTAACTGATAGGGATGTGCTAAAATGAAGATGTTAGAATCTGTTAGTCCTAGTTTTTATGATTCCCAATAAATGTAGCATAAACCTTCCTCCCTTAATTTATCAGACCACTGAATTGCTATTGGTGTACCATAACCCACAAGAATTCCAGTAAGAAGGGTGCACTGTCACTTGGCTGCCAAAAAGATCTTTCTATCTACATCCTCATATAGGTGCTAGAGTTGTGTAGAGAGCGGAAGCAGATGAGGCATAGGATAGGGAGACGAATGCCAGGTTGAGATTAATATTCAGATTTGAATTTTTTATGAGCTTTGGATTTTCACAATATTACACAAGCCATAGAAAGCATTATTATCGCTTGATAAAACATTTTCTTCATAGTGTTGCATTAACTTGGCAATATTCAAGTTCTAATAATGGACTAACAGTGGACTTTTCCATCTGCAGATTATACTGAATGGCCAGCGGAGGCAGTATTGCAGAGGAGAATATCTCTGCGTTGCTGAGAAAAAAAAAGAAAACCCATTCATCAGCTTTGCAAGCCTCTTTCAATGTATATGGTAAGTCACACATTTGAGACTTATACATTTGTTTGAATGTGTGGGGTTGATCATAACATTCTGGAGTTCTCCATAGGTTAACTAATAGGGATGTGCTAAAATGAAGATGTTAGAATCTGTTAGTCCTAGTTTTTATGATTCCCAATAGCTGTAGCATAAACCTTCCTCCCTTAATTTATCTGACCACTGAATTGCTATTGGTGTACCATAATCCACAAGAATTCCAGTAAGAAGGGTGCACTGTCACTTGGCTGCCAAACAGATCTTTCTATCTACGTCCTCATATAGGTGCTAGAGTTGTGTAGAGAGCGGTAGCAAATGAGGCATACGATTGGGAGACGAATGCCAGGTTGAGATTAATATTCAGATTTGAATTTTTAGTGAGCTTTAAATTTTCACAATATTACACAAGCCATAGAAAGCATTATTATGGCTTGATAAAACATTTTTCTCATAGTGTTGCATTAACTTGGCAATATTCAAGTTCTAATAATGGACTAACAGTGGACTTTTCCATCTGCAGATTATACTGAATGGCCAGCGGAGGCAGTATTGCAGAGGAGAATCTCTCTGCGTCCCTGGAAAAAGAAAAAAGAAAACCCATTCATCAGCTTTGCAAGCCTCTTTCAATTTATATGGTAAGTCACACATTTGAGACTTATACATTTGTTTGAATGTGTGGGGTTGATCATAACATTCTGGAGTTCTCCATAGGTTAACTAATAGGGATGTGCTAAAATGAAGATGTTAGAATCTGTTAGTCCTAGTTTTTATGATTCCCAATAACTGTAGCATAAACCTTCCACACTTAATATATCAGACCACTGAATTGCTATTGGTGTACCATAACCCACAAGAATTCCAGTAAGAAGGGTGCACTGTCACTTGGCTGCCAAACAGATCTTTCTATCTACATCCTTATATAGGTGCTAGAGTTGTGTAGAGAGCGGTAGCAAATGAGGCATAGGATTGGGAGATGAATGCCAGGTTGAGATTAATATTCAGATTTGAATTTTTAGTGAGCTTTGGATTTTCACAATATTACACAAGCCATAGAAAGCATTATTATCGTTCGATAAAACATTTTTTTCGTAGTGTTGCATTAACTTGGCAATATTCAAGTTCTAATAATGGACTAACAGTGGACTTTTCCATCTGCAGATTATACTGAATGGCCAGCGGAGGCAGTATTGCAGAGGAGAATCTCTCTGCGTTGCTGAGAAAAAAAAGAAAACCCATTCATCAGCTTTGCAAGCCTCTTTCAATTTATATGGTAAGTCGCATATTTGAGACTTATACATTTGTTTGAATGTGTGGGGTTGATCATAACATTCTGGAGTTCTCCATAGGTTAACTGATAGGGATGTGCTAAAATGAAGATGTTAGAATCTGTTAGTCCTAGTTTTTATGATTCCCAATAAATGTAGCATAAACCTTCCTCCCTTAATTTATCAGACCACTGAATTGCTATTGGTGTACCATAACCCACAAGAATTCCAGTAAGATGGGTGCACTGTCACTTGGCTGCCAAACAGATCTTTCTATCTACGTCCTCATATAGGTGCTAGAGTTGTGTAGAGAGCGGTAGCAGATGAGGCATAGGATAGGGAGACGAATGCCAGGTTGAGATTATTCAGATTTTAATTTTTTATGAGCTTTGGATTTTCACAATATTACACAAGCCATAGAAAGCATTATTATCGCTTGATAAAACATTTTCTTCATAGTGTTGCATTAACTTGGCAATATTCAAGTTCTAATAATGGACTAACAGTGGACTTTTCCATCTGCAGATTATACTGAATGGCCAGCGGAGGCAGTATTGCAGAGGAGAATATCTCTGCGTTGCTGAGAAAAAAAAGAAAACCCATTCATCAGCTTTGCAAGCCTCTTTCAATGTATATGGTAAGTCACACATTTGAGACTTATACATTTGTTTGAATGTGTGGGGTTGATCATAACATTCTGGAGTTCTCCATAGGTTAACTAATAGGGATGTGCTAAAATGAAGATGTTAGAATCTGTTAGTCCTAGTTTTTATGATTCCCAATAGCTGTAGCATAAACCTTCCTCCCTTAATTTATCTGACCACTGAATTGCTATTGGTGTACCATAATCCACAAGAATTCCAGTAAGAAGGGTGCACTGTCACTTGGCTGCCAAACAGATCTTTCTATCTACGTCCTCATATAGGTGCTAGAGTTGTGTAGAGAGCGGTAGCAAATGAGGCATACGATTGGGAGACGAATGCCAGGTTGAGATTAATATTCAGATTTGAATTTTTAGTGAGCTTTAAATTTTCACAATATTACACAAGCCATAGAAAGCATTATTATGGCTTGATAAAACATTTTTCTCATAGTGTTGCATTAACTTGGCAATATTCAAGTTCTAATAATGGACTAACAGTGGACTTTTCCATCTGCAGATTATACTGAATGGCCAGCGGAGGCAGTATTGCAGAGGAGAATCTCTCTGCGTCCCTGGAAAAAAAAAAAGAAAACCCATTCATCAGCTTTGCAAGCCTCTTTCAATTTATATGGTAAGTCACACATTTGAGACTTATACATTTGTTTGAATGTGTGGGGTTGATCATAACATTCTGGAGTTCTCCATAGGTTAACTAATAGGGATGTGCTAAAATGAAGATGTTAGAATCTGTTAGTCCTAGTTTTTATGATTCCCAATAACTGTAGCATAAACCTTCCACACTTAATATATCAGACCACTGAATTGCTATTGGTGTACCATAACCCACAAGAATTCCAGTAAGAAGGGTGCACTGTCACTTGGCTGCCAAACAGATCTTTCTATCTACATCCTCATATAGGTGCTAGAGTTGTGTAGAGAGCGGTAGCAAATGAGGCATAGGATTGGGAGATGAATGCCAGGTTGAGATTAATATTCAGATTTGAATTTTTAGTGAGCTTTGGATTTTCACAATATTACACAAGCCATAGAAAGCATTATTATCGTTCGATAAAACATTTTTTTCGTAGTGTTGCATTAACTTGGCAATATTCAAGTTCTAATAATGGACTAACAGTGGACTTTTCCATCTGCAGATTATACTGAATGGCCAGCGGAGGCAGTATTGCAGAGGAGAATCTCTCTGCGTTGCTGAGAAAAAAAAGAAAACCCATTCATCAGCTTTGCAAGCCTCTTTCAATTTATATGGTAAGTCGCATATTTGAGACTTATACATTTGTTTGAATGTGTGGGGTTGATCATAACATTCTGGAGTTCTCCATAGGTTAACTGATAGGGATGTGCTAAAATGAAGATGTTAGAATCTGTTAGTCCTAGTTTTTATGATTCCCAATAAATGTAGCATAAACCTTCCTCCCTTAATTTATCAGACCACTGAATTGCTATTGGTGTACCATAACCCACAAGAATTCCAGTAAGAAGGGTGCACTGTCACTTGGCTGCCAAACAGATCTTTCTATCTACGTCCTCATATAGGTGCTAGAGTTGTGTAGAGAGCGGTAGCAAATGAGGCATAGGATTGGGAGACGAATGCCAGGTTGAGATTAATATTCAGATTTGAATTTTTAGTGAGCTTTGGATTTTCACAATATTACACAAGCCATAGAAAGCATTATTATCGCTTGATAAAACATTTTTCTCATAGTGTTGCATTAACTTGGCAATATTCAAGTTCTAATAATGGACTAACAGTGGACTTTCGCATCTGCAGATTATACTGAATGGCCAGCGGAGGCAGTATTGCAGAGGAGAAACTCTCTGCATTGCTGGGAAAAAAAAAGAATCCAATCATCAGCTTTGCAAGCCTCTTTCAATTTATATGGTAAGTCGCACATTTGAGACTTATACATTTGTTTGAATGTGTGGGGTTGATCATAACATTCTGGAGTTCTCCATAGGTTAACTGATAGGGATGTGCTAAAATGAAGATGTTAGAATCTGTTAGTCCTAGTTTTTATGATTCCCAATAAATGTAGCATAAACCTTCCTCCCTTAATTTATCAGACCACTGAATTGCTATTGGTGTACCATAACCCACAAGAATTCCAGTAAGAAGGGTGCACTGTCACTTGGCTGCCAAAAAGATCTTTCTATCTACATCCTCATATAGGTGCTAGAGTTGTGTAGAGAGCGGAAGCAGATGAGGCATAGGATAGGGAGACGAATGCCAGGTTGAGATTAATATTCAGATTTGAATTTTTTATGAGCTTTGGATTTTCACAATATTACACAAGCCATAGAAAGCATTATTATCGCTTGATAAAACATTTTCTTCATAGTGTTGCATTAACTTGGCAATATTCAAGTTCTAATAATGGACTAACAGTGGACTTTTCCATCTGCAGATTATACTGAATGGCCAGCGGAGGCAGTATTGCAGAGGAGAATATCTCTGCGTTGCTGAGAAAAAAAAAGAAAACCCATTCATCAGCTTTGCAAGCCTCTTTCAATGTATATGGTAAGTCACACATTTGAGACTTATACATTTGTTTGAATGTGTGGGGTTGATCATAACATTCTGGAGTTCTCCATAGGTTAACTAATAGGGATGTGCTAAAATGAAGATGTTAGAATCTGTTAGTCCTAGTTTTTATGATTCCCAATAGCTGTAGCATAAACCTTCCTCCCTTAATTTATCTGACCACTGAATTGCTATTGGTGTACCATAATCCACAAGAATTCCAGTAAGAAGGGTGCACTGTCACTTGGCTGCCAAACAGATCTTTCTATCTACGTCCTCATATAGGTGCTAGAGTTGTGTAGAGAGCGGTAGCAAATGAGGCATACGATTGGGAGACGAATGCCAGGTTGAGATTAATATTCAGATTTGAATTTTTAGTGAGCTTTAAATTTTCACAATATTACACAAGCCATAGAAAGCATTATTATGGCTTGATAAAACATTTTTCTCATAGTGTTGCATTAACTTGGCAATATTCAAGTTCTAATAATGGACTAACAGTGGACTTTTCCATCTGCAGATTATACTGAATGGCCAGCGGAGGCAGTATTGCAGAGGAGAATCTCTCTGCGTCCCTGGAAAAAGAAAAAAGAAAACCCATTCATCAGCTTTGCAAGCCTCTTTCAATTTATATGGTAAGTCACACATTTGAGACTTATACATTTGTTTGAATGTGTGGGGTTGATCATAACATTCTGGAGTTCTCCATAGGTTAACTAATAGGGATGTGCTAAAATGAAGATGTTAGAATCTGTTAGTCCTAGTTTTTATGATTCCCAATAACTGTAGCATAAACCTTCCACACTTAATATATCAGACCACTGAATTGCTATTGGTGTACCATAACCCACAAGAATTCCAGTAAGAAGGGTGCACTGTCACTTGGCTGCCAAACAGATCTTTCTATCTACATCCTTATATAGGTGCTAGAGTTGTGTAGAGAGCGGTAGCAAATGAGGCATAGGATTGGGAGATGAATGCCAGGTTGAGATTAATATTCAGATTTGAATTTTTAGTGAGCTTTGGATTTTCACAATATTACACAAGCCATAGAAAGCATTATTATCGTTCGATAAAACATTTTTTTCGTAGTGTTGCATTAACTTGGCAATATTCAAGTTCTAATAATGGACTAACAGTGGACTTTTCCATCTGCAGATTATACTGAATGGCCAGCGGAGGCAGTATTGCAGAGGAGAATCTCTCTGCGTTGCTGAGAAAAAAAAGAAAACCCATTCATCAGCTTTGCAAGCCTCTTTCAATTTATATGGTAAGTCGCATATTTGAGACTTATACATTTGTTTGAATGTGTGGGGTTGATCATAACATTCTGGAGTTCTCCATAGGTTAACTGATAGGGATGTGCTAAAATGAAGATGTTAGAATCTGTTAGTCCTAGTTTTTATGATTCCCAATAAATGTAGCATAAACCTTCCTCCCTTAATTTATCAGACCACTGAATTGCTATTGGTGTACCATAACCCACAAGAATTCCAGTAAGATGGGTGCACTGTCACTTGGCTGCCAAACAGATCTTTCTATCTACGTCCTCATATAGGTGCTAGAGTTGTGTAGAGAGCGGTAGCAAATGAGGCATAGGATTGGGAGACGAATGCCAGGTTGAGATTAATATTCAGATTTGAATTTTTAGTGAGCTTTGGATTTTCACAATATTACACAAGCCATAGAAAGCATTATTATCGCTTGATAAAACATTTTTCTCATAGTGTTGCATTAACTTGGCAATATTCAAGTTCTAATAATGGACTAACAGTGGACTTTCGCATCTGCAGATTATACTGAATGGCCAGCGGAGGCAGTATTGCAGAGGAGAAACTCTCTGCATTGCTGGGAAAAAAAAAGAATCCAATCATCAGCTTTGCAAGCCTCTTTCAATTTATATGGTAAGTCGCACATTTGAGACTTATACATTTGTTTGAATGTGTGGGGTTGATCATAACATTCTGGAGTTCTCCATAGGTTAACTGATAGGGATGTGCTAAAATGAAGATGTTAGAATCTGTTAGTCCTAGTTTTTATGATTCCCAATAAATGTAGCATAAACCTTCCTCCCTTAATTTATCAGACCACTGAATTGCTATTGGTGTACCATAACCCACAAGAATTCCAGTAAGAAGGGTGCACTGTCACTTGGCTGCCAAACAGATCTTTCTATCTACATCCTCATATAGGTGCTAGAGTTGTGTAGAGAGCGGTAGCAGATGAGGCATAGGATAGGGAGACGAATGCCAGGTTGAGATTAATATTCAGATTTGAATTTTTTATGAGCTTTGGATTTTCACAATATTACACAAGCCATAGAAAGCATTATTATCGCTTGATAAAACATTTTCTTCATAGTGTTGCATTAACTTGGCAATATTCAAGTTCTAATAATGGACTAACAGTGGACTTTTCCATCTGCAGATTATACTGAATGGCCAGCGGAGGCAGTATTGCAGAGGAGAATATCTCTGCGTTGCTGAGAAAAAAAAGAAAACCCATTCATCAGCTTTGCAAGCCTCTTTCAATGTATATGGTAAGTCACACATTTGAGACTTATACATTTGTTTGAATGTGTGGGGTTGATCATAACATTCTGGAGTTCTCCATAGGTTAACTAATAGGGATGTGCTAAAATGAAGATGTTAGAATCTGTTAGTCCTAGTTTTTATGATTCCCAATAGCTGTAGCATAAACCTTCCTCCCTTAATTTATCTGACCACTGAATTGCTATTGGTGTACCATAATCCACAAGAATTCCAGTAAGAAGGGTGCACTGTCACTTGGCTGCCAAACAGATCTTTCTATCTACGTCCTCATATAGGTGCTAGAGTTGTGTAGAGAGCGGTAGCAAATGAGGCATAGGATTGGGAGACGAATGCCAGGTTGAGATTAATATTCAGATTTGAATTTTTAGTGAGCTTTGGATTTTCACAATATTACACAAGCCATAGAAAGCATTATTATCGCTTGATAAAACATTTTTCTCATAGTGTTGCATTAACTTGGCAATATTCAAGTTCTAATAATGGACTAACAGTGGACTTTTCCATCTGCAGATTATACTGAATGGCCAGCGGAGGCAGTATTGCAGAGGAGAATCTCTCTGCGTTGCTGAGAAAAAAAAGAAAACCCATTCATCAGCTTTGCAAGCCTCTTTCAATTTATATGGTAAGTCGCATATTTGAGACTTATACATTTGTTTGAATGTGTGGGGTTGATCATAACATTCTGGAGTTCTCCATAGGTTAACTGATAGGGATGTGCTAAAATGAAGATGTTAGAATCTGTTAGTCCTAGTTTTTATGATTCCCAATAAATGTAGCATAAACCTTCCTCCCTTAATTTATCAGACCACTGAATTGCTATTGGTGTACCATAACCCACAAGAATTCCAGTAAGAAGGGTGCACTGTCACTTGGCTGCCAAACAGATCTTTCTATCTACGTCCTCATATAGGTGCTAGAGTTGTGTAGAGAGCGGTAGCAAATGAGGCATAGGATTGGGAGACGAATGCCAGGTTGAGATTAATATTCAGATTTGAATTTTTAGTGAGCTTTGGATTTTCACAATATTACACAAGCCATAGAAAGCATTATTATCGCTTGATAAAACATTTTTCTCATAGTGTTGCATTAACTTGGCAATATTCAAGTTCTAATAATGGACTAACAGTGGACTTTCGCATCTGCAGATTATACTGAATGGCCAGCGGAGGCAGTATTGCAGAGGAGAAACTCTCTGCATTGCTGGGAAAAAAAAAGAATCCAATCATCAGCTTTGCAAGCCTCTTTCAATTTATATGGTAAGTCGCACATTTGAGACTTATACATTTGTTTGAATGTGTGGGGTTGATCATAACATTCTGGAGTTCTCCATAGGTTAACTGATAGGGATGTGCTAAAATGAAGATGTTAGAATCTGTTAGTCCTAGTTTTTATGATTCCCAATAGCTGTAGCATAAACCTTCCTCCCTTAATTTATCTGACCACTGAATTGCTATTGGTGTACCATAACCCACAAGAATTCCAGTAAGAAGGGTGCACTGTCACTTGGCTGCCAAACAGATCTTTCTATCTACATCCTCATATAGGTGCTAGAGTTGTGTAGAGAGCGGTAGCAGATGAGGCATAGGATAGGGAGACGAATGCCAGGTTGAGATTAATATTCAGATTTGAATTTTTTATGAGCTTTGGATTTTCACAATATTACACAAGCCATAGAAAGCATTATTATCGCTTGATAAAACATTTTCTTCATAGTGTTGCATTAACTTGGCAATATTCAAGTTCTAATAATGGACTAACAGTGGACTTTTCCATCTGCAGATTATACTGAATGGCCAGCGGAGGCAGTATTGCAGAGGAGAATATCTCTGCGTTGCTGAGAAAAAAAAAGAAAACCCATTCATCAGCTTTGCAAGCCTCTTTCAATGTATATGGTAAGTCACACATTTGAGACTTATACATTTGTTTGAATGTGTGGGGTTGATCATAACATTCTGGAGTTCTCCATAGGTTAACTAATAGGGATGTGCTAAAATGAAGATGTTAGAATCTGTTAGTCCTAGTTTTTATGATTCCCAATAGCTGTAGCATAAACCTTCCTCCTTAATTTATCTGACCACTGAATTGCTATTGGTGTACCATAATCCACAAGAATTCCAGTAAGAAGGGTGCACTGTCACTTGGCTGCCAAACAGATCTTTCTATCTACGTCCTCATATAGGTGCTAGAGTTGTGTAGAGAGCGGTAGCAAATGAGGCATACGATTGGGAGACGAATGCCAGGTTGAGATTAATATTCAGATTTGAATTTTTAGTGAGCTTTAAATTTTCACAATATTACACAAGCCATAGAAAGCATTATTATGGCTTGATAAAACATTTTTCTCATAGTGTTGCATTAACTTGGCAATATTCAAGTTCTAATAATGGACTAACAGTGGACTTTTCCATCTGCAGATTATACTGAATGGCCAGCGGAGGCAGTATTGCAGAGGAGAATCTCTCTGCGTCCCTGGAAAAAGAAAAAAGAAAACCCATTCATCAGCTTTGCAAGCCTCTTTCAATTTATATGGTAAGTCACACATTTGAGACTTATACATTTGTTTGAATGTGTGGGGTTGATCATAACATTCTGGAGTTCTCCATAGGTTAACTAATAGGGATGTGCTAAAATGAAGATGTTAGAATCTGTTAGTCCTAGTTTTTATGATTCCCAATAACTGTAGCATAAACCTTCCACACTTAATATATCAGACCACTGAATTGCTATTGGTGTACCATAACCCACAAGAATTCCAGTAAGAAGGGTGCACTGTCACTTGGCTGCCAAACAGATCTTTCTATCTACATCCTTATATAGGTGCTAGAGTTGTGTAGAGAGCGGTAGCAAATGAGGCATAGGATTGGGAGATGAATGCCAGGTTGAGATTAATATTCAGATTTGAATTTTTAGTGAGCTTTGGATTTTCACAATATTACACAAGCCATAGAAAGCATTATTATCGTTCGATAAAACATTTTTTTCGTAGTGTTGCATTAACTTGGCAATATTCAAGTTCTAATAATGGACTAACAGTGGACTTTTCCATCTGCAGATTATACTGAATGGCCAGCGGAGGCAGTATTGCAGAGGAGAATCTCTCTGCGTTGCTGAGAAAAAAAAGAAAACCCATTCATCAGCTTTGCAAGCCTCTTTCAATTTATATGGTAAGTCGCATATTTGAGACTTATACATTTGTTTGAATGTGTGGGGTTGATCATAACATTCTGGAGTTCTCCATAGGTTAACTGATAGGGATGTGCTAAAATGAAGATGTTAGAATCTGTTAGTCCTAGTTTTTATGATTCCCAATAAATGTAGCATAAACCTTCCTCCCTTAATTTATCAGACCACTGAATTGCTATTGGTGTACCATAACCCACAAGAATTCCAGTAAGATGGGTGCACTGTCACTTGGCTGCCAAACAGATCTTTCTATCTACGTCCTCATATAGGTGCTAGAGTTGTGTAGAGAGCGGTAGCAAATGAGGCATAGGATTGGGAGACGAATGCCAGGTTGAGATTAATATTCAGATTTGAATTTTTAGTGAGCTTTGGATTTTCACAATATTACACAAGCCATAGAAAGCATTATTATCGCTTGATAAAACATTTTTCTCATAGTGTTGCATTAACTTGGCAATATTCAAGTTCTAATAATGGACTAACAGTGGACTTTCGCATCTGCAGATTATACTGAATGGCCAGCGGAGGCAGTATTGCAGAGGAGAAACTCTCTGCATTGCTGGGAAAAAAAAAGAATCCAATCATCAGCTTTGCAAGCCTCTTTCAATTTATATGGTAAGTCGCACATTTGAGACTTATACATTTGTTTGAATGTGTGGGGTTGATCATAACATTCTGGAGTTCTCCATAGGTTAACTGATAGGGATGTGCTAAAATGAAGATGTTAGAATCTGTTAGTCCTAGTTTTTATGATTCCCAATAAATGTAGCATAAACCTTCCTCCCTTAATTTATCAGACCACTGAATTGCTATTGGTGTACCATAACCCACAAGAATTCCAGTAAGAAGGGTGCACTGTCACTTGGCTGCCAAACAGATCTTTCTATCTACATCCTCATATAGGTGCTAGAGTTGTGTAGAGAGCGGTAGCAGATGAGGCATAGGATAGGGAGACGAATGCCAGGTTGAGATTAATATTCAGATTTGAATTTTTTATGAGCTTTGGATTTTCACAATATTACACAAGCCATAGAAAGCATTATTATCGCTTGATAAAACATTTTCTTCATAGTGTTGCATTAACTTGGCAATATTCAAGTTCTAATAATGGACTAACAGTGGACTTTTCCATCTGCAGATTATACTGAATGGCCAGCGGAGGCAGTATTGCAGAGGAGAATATCTCTGCGTTGCTGAGAAAAAAAAGAAAACCCATTCATCAGCTTTGCAAGCCTCTTTCAATGTATATGGTAAGTCACACATTTGAGACTTATACATTTGTTTGAATGTGTGGGGTTGATCATAACATTCTGGAGTTCTCCATAGGTTAACTAATAGGGATGTGCTAAAATGAAGATGTTAGAATCTGTTAGTCCTAGTTTTTATGATTCCCAATAGCTGTAGCATAAACCTTCCTCCCTTAATTTATCTGACCACTGAATTGCTATTGGTGTACCATAATCCACAAGAATTCCAGTAAGAAGGGTGCACTGTCACTTGGCTGCCAAACAGATCTTTCTATCTACGTCCTCATATAGGTGCTAGAGTTGTGTAGAGAGCGGTAGCAAATGAGGCATAGGATTGGGAGACGAATGCCAGGTTGAGATTAATATTCAGATTTGAATTTTTAGTGAGCTTTGGATTTTCACAATATTACACAAGCCATAGAAAGCATTATTATCGCTTGATAAAACATTTTTCTCATAGTGTTGCATTAACTTGGCAATATTCAAGTTCTAATAATGGACTAACAGTGGACTTTCGCATCTGCAGATTATACTGAATGGCCAGCGGAGGCAGTATTGCAGAGGAGAAACTCTCTGCATTGCTGGGAAAAAAAAAGAATCCAATCATCAGCTTTGCAAGCCTCTTTCAATTTATATGGTAAGTCGCACATTTGAGACTTATACATTTGTTTGAATGTGTGGGGTTGATCATAACATTCTGGAGTTCTCCATAGGTTAACTGATAGGGATGTGCTAAAATGAAGATGTTAGAATCTGTTAGTCCTAGTTTTTATGATTCCCAATAAATGTAGCATAAACCTTCCTCCCTTAATTTATCAGACCACTGAATTGCTATTGGTGTACCATAACCCACAAGAATTCCAGTAAGAAGGGTGCACTGTCACTTGGCTGCCAAACAGATCTTTCTATCTACATCCTCATATAGGTGCTAGAGTTGTGTAGAGAGCGGTAGCAGATGAGGCATAGGATAGGGAGACGAATGCCAGGTTGAGATTAATATTCAGATTTGAATTTTTTATGAGCTTTGGATTTTCACAATATTACACAAGCCATAGAAAGCATTATTATCGCTTGATAAAACATTTTCTTCATAGTGTTGCATTAACTTGGTAATATTCAAGTTCTAATAATGGACTAACAGTGGACTTTTCCATCTGCAGATTATACTGAATGGCCAGCGGAGGCAGTATTGCAGAGGAGAATATCTCTGCGTTGCTGAGAAAAAAAAAGAAAACCCATTCATCAGCTTTGCAAGCCTCTTTCAATGTATATGGTAAGTCACACATTTGAGACTTATACATTTGTTTGAATGTGTGGGGTTGATCATAACATTCTGGAGTTCTCCATAGGTTAACTAATAGGGATGTGCTAAAATGAAGATGTTAGAATCTGTTAGTCCTAGTTTTTATGATTCCCAATAGCTGTAGCATAAACCTTCCTCCCTTAATTTATCTGACCACTGAATTGCTATTGGTGTACCATAATCCACAAGAATTCCAGTAAGAAGGGTGCACTGTCACTTGGCTGCCAAACAGATCTTTCTATCTACGTCCTCATATAGGTGCTAGAGTTGTGTAGAGAGCGGTAGCAAATGAGGCATACGATTGGGAGACGAATGCCAGGTTGAGATTAATATTCAGATTTGAATTTTTAGTGAGCTTTAAATTTTCACAATATTACACAAGCCATAGAAAGCATTATTATGGCTTGATAAAACATTTTTCTCATAGTGTTGCATTAACTTGGCAATATTCAAGTTCTAATAATGGACTAACAGTGGACTTTTCCATCTGCAGATTATACTGAATGGCCAGCGGAGGCAGTATTGCAGAGGAGAATCTCTCTGCGTCCCTGGAAAAAGAAAAAAGAAAACCCATTCATCAGCTTTGCAAGCCTCTTTCAATTTATATGGTAAGTCACACATTTGAGACTTATACATTTGTTTGAATGTGTGGGGTTGATCATAACATTCTGGAGTTCTCCATAGGTTAACTAATAGGGATGTGCTAAAATGAAGATGTTAGAATCTGTTAGTCCTAGTTTTTATGATTCCCAATAACTGTAGCATAAACCTTCCACACTTAATATATCAGACCACTGAATTGCTATTGGTGTACCATAACCCACAAGAATTCCAGTAAGAAGGGTGCACTGTCACTTGGCTGCCAAACAGATCTTTCTATCTACATCCTTATATAGGTGCTAGAGTTGTGTAGAGAGCGGTAGCAAATGAGGCATAGGATTGGGAGACGAATGCCAGGTTGAGATTAATATTCAGATTTGAATTTTTAGTGAGCTTTGGATTTTCACAATATTACACAAGCCATAGAAAGCATTATTATCGCTTGATAAAACATTTTTCTCATAGTGTTGCATTAACTTGGCAATATTCAAGTTCTAATAATGGACTAACAGTGGACTTTCGCATCTGCAGATTATACTGAATGGCCAGCGGAGGCAGTATTGCAGAGGAGAAACTCTCTGCATTGCTGGGAAAAAAAAAGAATCCAATCATCAGCTTTGCAAGCCTCTTTCAATTTATATGGTAAGTCGCACATTTGAGACTTATACATTTGTTTGAATGTGTGGGGTTGATCATAACATTCTGGAGTTCTCCATAGGTTAACTGATAGGGATGTGCTAAAATGAAGATGTTAGAATCTGTTAGTCCTAGTTTTTATGATTCCCAATAGCTGTAGCATAAACCTTCCTCCCTTAATTTATCTGACCACTGAATTGCTATTGGTGTACCATAACCCACAAGAATTCCAGTAAGAAGGGTGCACTGTCACTTGGCTGCCAAACAGATCTTTCTATCTACATCCTCATATAGGTGCTAGAGTTGTGTAGAGAGCGGTAGCAGATGAGGCATAGGATAGGGAGACGAATGCCAGGTTGAGATTAATATTCAGATTTGAATTTTTTATGAGCTTTGGATTTTCACAATATTACACAAGCCATAGAAAGCATTATTATCGCTTGATAAAACATTTTCTTCATAGTGTTGCATTAACTTGGCAATATTCAAGTTCTAATAATGGACTAACAGTGGACTTTTCCATCTGCAGATTATACTGAATGGCCAGCGGAGGCAGTATTGCAGAGGAGAATATCTCTGCGTTGCTGAGAAAAAAAAAGAAAACCCATTCATCAGCTTTGCAAGCCTCTTTCAATGTATATGGTAAGTCACACATTTGAGACTTATACATTTGTTTGAATGTGTGGGGTTGATCATAACATTCTGGAGTTCTCCATAGGTTAACTAATAGGGATGTGCTAAAATGAAGATGTTAGAATCTGTTAGTCCTAGTTTTTATGATTCCCAATAGCTGTAGCATAAACCTTCCTCCCTTAATTTATCTGACCACTGAATTGCTATTGGTGTACCATAATCCACAAGAATTCCAGTAAGAAGGGTGCACTGTCACTTGGCTGCCAAACAGATCTTTCTATCTACGTCCTCATATAGGTGCTAGAGTTGTGTAGAGAGCGGTAGCAAATGAGGCATACGATTGGGAGACGAATGCCAGGTTGAGATTAATATTCAGATTTGAATTTTTAGTGAGCTTTAAATTTTCACAATATTACACAAGCCATAGAAAGCATTATTATGGCTTGATAAAACATTTTTCTCATAGTGTTGCATTAACTTGGCAATATTCAAGTTCTAATAATGGACTAACAGTGGACTTTTCCATCTGCAGATTATACTGAATGGCCAGCGGAGGCAGTATTGCAGAGGAGAATCTCTCTGCGTCCCTGGAAAAAGAAAAAAGAAAACCCATTCATCAGCTTTGCAAGCCTCTTTCAATTTATATGGTAAGTCACACATTTGAGACTTATACATTTGTTTGAATGTGTGGGGTTGATCATAACATTCTGGAGTTCTCCATAGGTTAACTAATAGGGATGTGCTAAAATGAAGATGTTAGAATCTGTTAGTCCTAGTTTTTATGATTCCCAATAACTGTAGCATAAACCTTCCACACTTAATATATCAGACCACTGAATTGCTATTGGTGTACCATAACCCACAAGAATTCCAGTAAGAAGGGTGCACTGTCACTTGGCTGCCAAACAGATCTTTCTATCTACATCCTTATATAGGTGCTAGAGTTGTGTAGAGAGCGGTAGCAAATGAGGCATAGGATTGGGAGATGAATGCCAGGTTGAGATTAATATTCAGATTTGAATTTTTAGTGAGCTTTGGATTTTCACAATATTACACAAGCCATAGAAAGCATTATTATCGTTCGATAAAACATTTTTTTCGTAGTGTTGCATTAACTTGGCAATATTCAAGTTCTAATAATGGACTAACAGTGGACTTTTCCATCTGCAGATTATACTGAATGGCCAGCGGAGGCAGTATTGCAGAGGAGAATCTCTCTGCGTTGCTGAGAAAAAAAAGAAAACCCATTCATCAGCTTTGCAAGCCTCTTTCAATTTATATGGTAAGTCGCATATTTGAGACTTATACATTTGTTTGAATGTGTGGGGTTGATCATAACATTCTGGAGTTCTCCATAGGTTAACTGATAGGGATGTGCTAAAATGAAGATGTTAGAATCTGTTAGTCCTAGTTTTTATGATTCCCAATAAATGTAGCATAAACCTTCCTCCCTTAATTTATCAGACCACTGAATTGCTATTGGTGTACCATAACCCACAAGAATTCCAGTAAGATGGGTGCACTGTCACTTGGCTGCCAAACAGATCTTTCTATCTACGTCCTCATATAGGTGCTAGAGTTGTGTAGAGAGCGGTAGCAAATGAGGCATAGGATTGGGAGACGAATGCCAGGTTGAGATTAATATTCAGATTTGAATTTTTAGTGAGCTTTGGATTTTCACAATATTACACAAGCCATAGAAAGCATTATTATCGCTTGATAAAACATTTTTCTCATAGTGTTGCATTAACTTGGCAATATTCAAGTTCTAATAATGGACTAACAGTGGACTTTCGCATCTGCAGATTATACTGAATGGCCAGCGGAGGCAGTATTGCAGAGGAGAAACTCTCTGCATTGCTGGGAAAAAAAAAGAATCCAATCATCAGCTTTGCAAGCCTCTTTCAATTTATATGGTAAGTCGCACATTTGAGACTTATACATTTGTTTGAATGTGTGGGGTTGATCATAACATTCTGGAGTTCTCCATAGGTTAACTGATAGGGATGTGCTAAAATGAAGATGTTAGAATCTGTTAGTCCTAGTTTTTATGATTCCCAATAAATGTAGCATAAACCTTCCTCCCTTAATTTATCAGACCACTGAATTGCTATTGGTGTACCATAACCCACAAGAATTCCAGTAAGAAGGGTGCACTGTCACTTGGCTGCCAAACAGATCTTTCTATCTACATCCTCATATAGGTGCTAGAGTTGTGTAGAGAGCGGTAGCAGATGAGGCATAGGATAGGGAGACGAATGCCAGGTTGAGATTAATATTCAGATTTGAATTTTTTATGAGCTTTGGATTTTCACAATATTACACAAGCCATAGAAAGCATTATTATCGCTTGATAAAACATTTTCTTCATAGTGTTGCATTAACTTGGCAATATTCAAGTTCTAATAATGGACTAACAGTGGACTTTTCCATCTGCAGATTATACTGAATGGCCAGCGGAGGCAGTATTGCAGAGGAGAATATCTCTGCGTTGCTGAGAAAAAAAAGAAAACCCATTCATCAGCTTTGCAAGCCTCTTTCAATGTATATGGTAAGTCACACATTTGAGACTTATACATTTGTTTGAATGTGTGGGGTTGATCATAACATTCTGGAGTTCTCCATAGGTTAACTAATAGGGATGTGCTAAAATGAAGATGTTAGAATCTGTTAGTCCTAGTTTTTATGATTCCCAATAGCTGTAGCATAAACCTTCCTCCCTTAATTTATCTGACCACTGAATTGCTATTGGTGTACCATAATCCACAAGAATTCCAGTAAGAAGGGTGCACTGTCACTTGGCTGCCAAACAGATCTTTCTATCTACGTCCTCATATAGGTGCTAGAGTTGTGTAGAGAGCGGTAGCAAATGAGGCATAGGATTGGGAGACGAATGCCAGGTTGAGATTAATATTCAGATTTGAATTTTTAGTGAGCTTTGGATTTTCACAATATTACACAAGCCATAGAAAGCATTATTATCGCTTGATAAAACATTTTTCTCATAGTGTTGCATTAACTTGGCAATATTCAAGTTCTAATAATGGACTAACAGTGGACTTTCGCATCTGCAGATTATACTGAATGGCCAGCGGAGGCAGTATTGCAGAGGAGAAACTCTCTGCATTGCTGGGAAAAAAAAAGAATCCAATCATCAGCTTTGCTAGCCTCTTTCAATTTATATGGTAAGTCGCACATTTGAGACTTATACATTTGTTTGAATGTGTGGGGTTGATCATAACATTCTGGAGTTCTCCATAGGTTAACTGATAGGGATGTGCTAAAATGAAGATGTTAGAATCTGTTAGTCCTAGTTTTTATGATTCCCAATAAATGTAGCATAAACCTTCCTCCCTTAATTTATCAGACCACTGAATTGCTATTGGTGTACCATAACCCACAAGAATTCCAGTAAGAAGGGTGCACTGTCACTTGGCTGCCAAACAGATCTTTCTATCTACATCCTCATATAGGTGCTAGAGTTGTGTAGAGAGCGGTAGCAGATGAGGCATAGGATAGGGAGACGAATGCCAGGTTGAGATTAATATTCAGATTTGAATTTTTTATGAGCTTTGGATTTTCACAATATTACACAAGCCATAGAAAGCATTATTATCGCTTGATAAAACATTTTCTTCATAGTGTTGCATTAACTTGGTAATATTCAAGTTCTAATAATGGACTAACAGTGGACTTTTCCATCTGCAGATTATACTGAATGGCCAGCGGAGGCAGTATTGCAGAGGAGAATATCTCTGCGTTGCTGAGAAAAAAAAAGAAAACCCATTCATCAGCTTTGCAAGCCTCTTTCAATGTATATGGTAAGTCACACATTTGAGACTTATACATTTGTTTGAATGTGTGGGGTTGATCATAACATTCTGGAGTTCTCCATAGGTTAACTAATAGGGATGTGCTAAAATGAAGATGTTAGAATCTGTTAGTCCTAGTTTTTATGATTCCCAATAGCTGTAGCATAAACCTTCCTCCCTTAATTTATCTGACCACTGAATTGCTATTGGTGTACCATAATCCACAAGAATTCCAGTAAGAAGGGTGCACTGTCACTTGGCTGCCAAACAGATCTTTCTATCTACGTCCTCATATAGGTGCTAGAGTTGTGTAGAGAGCGGTAGCAAATGAGGCATACGATTGGGAGACGAATGCCAGGTTGAGATTAATATTCAGATTTGAATTTTTAGTGAGCTTTAAATTTTCACAATATTACACAAGCCATAGAAAGCATTATTATGGCTTGATAAAACATTTTTCTCATAGTGTTGCATTAACTTGGCAATATTCAAGTTCTAATAATGGACTAACAGTGGACTTTTCCATCTGCAGATTATACTGAATGGCCAGCGGAGGCAGTATTGCAGAGGAGAATCTCTCTGCGTCCCTGGAAAAAGAAAAAAGAAAACCCATTCATCAGCTTTGCAAGCCTCTTTCAATTTATATGGTAAGTCACACATTTGAGACTTATACATTTGTTTGAATGTGTGGGGTTGATCATAACATTCTGGAGTTCTCCATAGGTTAACTAATAGGGATGTGCTAAAATGAAGATGTTAGAATCTGTTAGTCCTAGTTTTTATGATTCCCAATAACTGTAGCATAAACCTTCCACACTTAATATATCAGACCACTGAATTGCTATTGGTGTACCATAACCCACAAGAATTCCAGTAAGAAGGGTGCACTGTCACTTGGCTGCCAAACAGATCTTTCTATCTACATCCTTATATAGGTGCTAGAGTTGTGTAGAGAGCGGTAGCAAATGAGGCATAGGATTGGGAGATGAATGCCAGGTTGAGATTAATATTCAGATTTGAATTTTTAGTGAGCTTTGGATTTTCACAATATTACACAAGCCATAGAAAGCATTATTATCGTTCGATAAAACATTTTTTTCGTAGTGTTGCATTAACTTGGCAATATTCAAGTTCTAATAATGGACTAACAGTGGACTTTTCCATCTGCAGATTATACTGAATGGCCAGCGGAGGCAGTATTGCAGAGGAGAATCTCTCTGCGTTGCTGAGAAAAAAAAGAAAACCCATTCATCAGCTTTGCAAGCCTCTTTCAATTTATATGGTAAGTCGCATATTTGAGACTTATACATTTGTTTGAATGTGTGGGGTTGATCATAACATTCTGGAGTTCTCCATAGGTTAACTGATAGGGATGTGCTAAAATGAAGATGTTAGAATCTGTTAGTCCTAGTTTTTATGATTCCCAATAAATGTAGCATAAACCTTCCTCCCTTAATTTATCAGACCACTGAATTGCTATTGGTGTACCATAACCCACAAGAATTCCAGTAAGATGGGTGCACTGTCACTTGGCTGCCAAACAGATCTTTCTATCTACGTCCTCATATAGGTGCTAGAGTTGTGTAGAGAGCGGTAGCAAATGAGGCATAGGATTGGGAGACGAATGCCAGGTTGAGATTAATATTCAGATTTGAATTTTTAGTGAGCTTTGGATTTTCACAATATTACACAAGCCATAGAAAGCATTATTATCGCTTGATAAAACATTTTTCTCATAGTGTTGCATTAACTTGGCAATATTCAAGTTCTAATAATGGACTAACAGTGGACTTTCGCATCTGCAGATTATACTGAATGGCCAGCGGAGGCAGTATTGCAGAGGAGAAACTCTCTGCATTGCTGGGAAAAAAAAAGAATCCAATCATCAGCTTTGCAAGCCTCTTTCAATTTATATGGTAAGTCGCACATTTGAGACTTATACATTTGTTTGAATGTGTGGGGTTGATCATAACATTCTGGAGTTCTCCATAGGTTAACTGATAGGGATGTGCTAAAATGAAGATGTTAGAATCTGTTAGTCCTAGTTTTTATGATTCCCAATAAATGTAGCATAAACCTTCCTCCCTTAATTTATCAGACCACTGAATTGCTATTGGTGTACCATAACCCACAAGAATTCCAGTAAGAAGGGTGCACTGTCACTTGGCTGCCAAACAGATCTTTCTATCTACATCCTCATATAGGTGCTAGAGTTGTGTAGAGAGCGGTAGCAGATGAGGCATAGGATAGGGAGACGAATGCCAGGTTGAGATTAATATTCAGATTTGAATTTTTTATGAGCTTTGGATTTTCACAATATTACACAAGCCATAGAAAGCATTATTATCGCTTGATAAAACATTTTCTTCATAGTGTTGCATTAACTTGGCAATATTCAAGTTCTAATAATGGACTAACAGTGGACTTTTCCATCTGCAGATTATACTGAATGGCCAGCGGAGGCAGTATTGCAGAGGAGAATCTCTCTGCGTTGCTGAGAAAAAAAAGAAAACCCATTCATCAGCTTTGCAAGCCTCTTTCAATGTATATGGTAAGTCACACATTTGAGACTTATACATTTGTTTGAATGTGTGGGGTTGATCATAACATTCTGGAGTTCTCCATAGGTTAACTAATAGGGATGTGCTAAAATGAAGATGTTAGAATCTGTTAGTCCTAGTTTTTATGATTCCCAATAGCTGTAGCATAAACCTTCCTCCCTTAATTTATCTGACCACTGAATTGCTATTGGTGTACCATAATCCACAAGAATTCCAGTAAGAAGGGTGCACTGTCACTTGGCTGCCAAACAGATCTTTCTATCTACGTCCTCATATAGGTGCTAGAGTTGTGTAGAGAGCGGTAGCAAATGAGGCATACGATTGGGAGACGAATGCCAGGTTGAGATTAATATTCCGATTTGAATTTTTAGTGAGCTTTAAATTTTCACAATATTACACAAGCCATAGAAAGCATTATTATTGCTTGATAAAACATTTTTCTCATAGTGTTGCATTAACTTGGCAATATTCAAGTTCTAATAATGGACTAACAGTGGACTTTTCCATCTGCAGATTATACTGAATGGCCAGCGGAGGCAGTATTGCAGAGGAGAATCTCTCTGCGTCCCTGGAAAAAAAAAAAGAAAACCCATTCATCAGCTTTGCAAGCCTCTTTCAATTTATATGGTAAGTCACACATTTGAGACTTATACATTTGTTTGAATGTGTGGGGTTGATCATAACATTCTGGAGTTCTCCATAGGTTAACTAATAGGGATGTGCTAAAATGAAGATGTTAGAATCTGTTAGTCCTAGTTTTTATGATTCCCAATAACTGTAGCATAAACCTTCCACACTTAATATATCAGACCACTGAATTGCTATTGGTGTACCATAACCCACAAGAATTCCAGTAAGAAGGGTGCACTGTCACTTGGCTGCCAAACAGATCTTTCTATCTACATCCTCATATAGGTGCTAGAGTTGTGTAGAGAGCGGTAGCAAATGAGGCATAGGATTGGGAGACGAATGCCAGGTTGAGATTAATATTCAGATTTGAATTTTGAGTGAGCTTTGGATTTTTACAATATTACACAAGCCATAGAAAGCATTATTATCGTTCGATAAAACATTTTTTTCGTAGTGTTGCATTAACTTGGCAATATTCAAGTTCTAATAATGGACTAACAGTGGACTTTTCCATCTGCAGATTATACTGAATGGCCAGCGGAGGCAGTATTGCAGAGGAGAATCTCTCTGCGTTGCTGAGAAAAAAAAGAAAATCCATTCATCAGCTTTGCAAGCCTCTTTCAATTTATATGGTAAGTCGCACATTTGAGACTTATACATTTGTTTGAATGTGTGGGGTTGATCATAACATTCTGGAGTTCTCCATAGGTTAACTGATAGGGATGTGCTAAAATGAAGATGTTAGAATCTGTTAGTCCTAGTTTTTATGATTCCCAATAAATGTAGCATAAACCTTCCTCCCTTAATTTATCAGACCACTGAATTGCTATTGGTGTACCATAACCCACAAGAATTCCAGTAAGAAGGGTGCACTGTCACTTGGCTGCCAAACAGATCTTTCTATCTACGTCCTCATATAGGTGCTAGAGTTGTGTAGAGAGCGGTAGCAAATGAGGCATAGGATTGGGAGACGAATGCCAGGTTGAGATTAATATTCAGATTTGAATTTTTAGTGAGCTTTGGATTTTCACAATATTACACAAGCCATTGAAAGCATTATTATCGTTCGATAAAACATTTTTTTCGTAGTGTTGCATTAACTTGGCAATATTCAAGTTCTAATAATGGACTAACAGTGGACTTTTCCATCTGCAGATTATACTGAATGGCCAGCGGAGGCAGTATTGCAGAGGAGAATATCTCTGCGTTGCTGAGAAAAAAAAGAAAACCCATTCATCAGCTTTGCAAGCCTCTTTCAATTTATATGGTAAGTCACACATTTGAGACTTATACATTTGTTTGAATGTGTAGGGTTGATCATAACATTCTGGAGTTCTCCATAGGTTAACTAATAGGGATGTGCTAAAATGAAGATGTTAGAATCTGTTAGTCCTAGTTTTTATGATTCCCAATAACTGTAGCATAAACCTTCCACCCTTAATATATCAGACCACTGAATTGCTATTGGTGTACCATAACCCACAAGAATTCCAGTAAGAAGGGTGCACTGTCACTTGGCTGCCAAACAGATCTTTCTATCTACATCCTCATATAGGTGCTAGAGTTGTGTAGAGAGCGGTAGCAAATGAGGCATAGGATTGGGAGACGAATGCCAGGTTGAGATTAATATTCAGATTTGAATTTTTAGTGAGCTTTAAATTTTCACAATATTACACAAGCCATAGAAAGCATTATTATTGCTTGATAAAACATTTTTCTCAGTGTTGCATTAACTTGGCAATATTCAAGTTCTAATAATGGACTAACAGTGGACTTTTCCATCTGCAGATTATACTGAATGGCCAGCGGAGGCAGTATTGCAGAGGAGAATCTCTCTGCGTCCCTGGAAAAAAAAAAGAAAACCCATTCATCAGCTTTGCAAGCCTCTTTCAATTTATATGGTAAGTCACACATTTGAGACTTATACATTTGATTGAATGTGTGGGGTTGATCATAACATTCTGGAGTTCTCCATAGGTTAACTGATAGGGATGTGCTAAAATGAAGATGTTAGAACCTGTTAGTCCTAGTTTTTATGATTCCCAAAAAATGTAGCATAAACCTTCCTCCCTTAATTTATCTGACAACTGAATTGCTATTGGTGTACCATAATCTACAAGAATTCCAGTAAGAAGGGTGCACTGTCACTTGGCTGCCAAACAGATCTTTCTATCTATGTCCTCATATAGGTGCTAGAGTTGTGTAGAGAGCGGTAGCAGATGAGGCATAGGATAGGGAGACGAATGCCAGGTTGAGATTAATATTCAGATTTGAATTTTTAGTGAGCTTTGGATTTTCACAATATTACACAAGCCATAGAAAGCATTATTATCGCTTGATAAAACATTTTTTTCATAGTGTTACATTAACTTGGCAATATTCAAGTTCTAATAATGGACTAACAATGGACTTTTCCATCTGCAGATTATACTGAATGGCCAGCGGAGGCAGTATTGCAGAGGAGAATCTCTCTGCGTTGCTGAGAAAAAAAAGAAAATCCAATCATCAGCTTTGCAAGCCTCTTTCAATTTATATGGTAAGTCGCACATTTGAGACTTATACATTTGTTTGAATGTGTGGGGTTGATCATAACATTCTGGAGTTCTCCATAGGTTAACTGATAGGGATGTGCTAAAATGAAGATGTTAGAATCTGTTAGTCCTAGTTTTTATGATTCCCAATAAATGTAGCATAAACCTTCCTCCCTTAATTTATCAGACCACTGAATTGCTATTGGTGTACCATAACCCACAAGAATTCCAGTAAGAAGGGTGCACTGTCACTTGGCTGCCAAACAGATCTTTCTATCTACATCCTCATATAGGTGCTAGAGTTGTGTAGAGAGCGGTAGCAGATGAGGCATAGGATAGGGAGACGAATGCCAGGTTGAGATTAATTTTCAGATTTGAATTTTTTATGAGCTTTGGATTTTAACAATATTACACAAGCCATAGAAAGCATTATTATCGCTTGATAAAACATTTTCTTCATAGTGTTGCATTAACTTGGCAATATTCAAGTTCTAATAATGGACTAACAGTGGACTTTTCCATCTGCAGATTATACTGAATGGCCAGCGGAGGCAGTATTGCAGAGGAGAATATCTCTGCGTTGCTGAGAAAAAAAAGAAAACCCATTCATCAGCTTTGCAAGCCTCTTTCAATGTATATGGTAAGTCACACATTTGAGACTTATACATTTGTTTGAATGTGTGGGGTTGATCATAACATTCTGGAGTTCTCCATAGGTTAACTAATAGGGATGTGCTAAAATGAAGATGTTAGAATCTGTTAGTCCTAGTTTTTATGATTCCCAATAGCTGTAGCATAAACCTTCCTCCCTTAATTTATCTGACCACTGAATTGCTATTGGTGTACCATAATCCACAAGAATTCCAGTAAGAAGGGTGCACTGTCACTTGGCTGCCAAACAGATCTTTCTATCTACGTCCTCATATAGGTGCTAGAGTTGTGTAGAGAGCGGTAGCAAATGAGGCATACGATTGGGAGACGAATGCCAGGTTGAGATTAATATTCAGATTTGAATTTTTAGTGAGCTTTACATTTTCACAATATTACACAAGCCATAGAAAGCATTATTATTGCTTGATAAAACATTTTTCTCATAGTGTTGCATTAACTTGGCAATATTCAAGTTCTAATAATGGACTAACAGTGGACTATTCCATCTGCAGATTATACTGAATGGCCAGCGGAGGCAGTATTGCAGAGGAGAATCTCTCTGCGTCCCTGGAAAAAAAAAAAGAAAACCCATTCATCAGCTTTGCAAGCCTCTTTCAATTTATATGGTAAGTCACACATTTGAGACTTATACATTTGTTTGAATGTGTGGGGTTGATCATAACATTCTGGAGTTCTCCATAGGTTAACTAATAGGGATGTGCTAAAATGAAGATGTTAGAATCTGTTAGTCCTAGTTTTTATGATTCCCAATAACTGTAGCATAAACCTTCCACACTTAATATATCAGACCACTGAATTGCTATTGGTGTACCATAACCCACAAGAATTCCAGTAAGAAGGGTGCACTGTCACTTGGCTGCCAAACAGATCTTTCTATCTACATCCTCATATAGGTGCTAGAGTTGTGTAGAGAGCGGTAGCAAATGAGGCATAGGATTGGGAGACGAATGCCAGGTTGAGATTAATATTCAGATTTGAATTTTTAGTGAGCTTTGGATTTTCACAATATTACACAAGCCATAGAAAGCATTATTATCGTTCGATAAAACATTTTTTTCGTAGTGTTGCATTAACTTGGCAATATTCAAGTTCTAATAATGGACTAACAGTGGACTTTCGCATCTGCAGATTATACTGAATGGCCAGCGGAGGCAGTATTGCAGAGGAGAATCTCTCTGCGTTGCTGAGAAAAAAAAGAAAATCCATTCATCAGCTTTGCAAGCCTCTTTCAATTTATATGGTAAGTCGCACATTTGAGACTTATACATTTGTTTGAATGTGTGGGGTTGATCATAACATTCTGGAGTTCTCCATAGGTTAACTGATAGGGATGTGCTAAAATGAAGATGTTAGAATCTGTTAGTCCTAGTTTTTATGATTCCCAATAAATGTAGCATAAACCTTCCTCCCTTAATTTATCTGACCACTGAATTGCTATTGGTGTACCATAATCCACAAGAATTCCAGTAAGAAGGGTGCACTGTCACTTGGCTGCCAAACAGATCTTTCCATCTACGTCCTCCTATAGGTGCTAGAGTTGTGTAGAGAGCGGTAGCAAATGAGGCATAGGATTGGGAGACGAATGCCAGGTTGAGATTAATGTTCAGATTTGAATTTTTAGTGAGCTTTGGATTTTGACAATATTACACAAGCCATAGAAAGCATTATTATCGCTTGATAAAACATTTTTCTCATAGTGTTGCATTAACTTGGCAATATTCAAGTTCTAATAATGGACTAACAGTGGACTTTCGCATCTGCAGATTATACTGAATGGCCAGCGGAGGCAGTATTGCAGAGGAGAAACTCTCTGCATTGCTGGGAAAAAAAAAGAATCCAATCATCAGCTTTGCAAGCCTCTTTCAATTTATATGGTAAGTCACACATTTGAGACTTATACATTTGTTTGAATGTGTGGGGTTGATCATAACATTCTGGAGTTCTCCATAGGTTAACTGATAGTGATGTGCTAAAATGAAGATGTTAGAATCTGTTGGTCCTAGTTTTTATGATTCCCAATAAATGTAGCATAAACCTTCCTCCCTTAATTTATCTGACCACTGAATTGCTATTGGTGTACCATAATCTACAAGAATTCCAGTAAGAAGGGTGCACTGTCACTTGGCTGCCAAACAGATCTTTCTATCTACGTCCTCATATAGGTGCTAGAGTTGTGTAGAGAGCGGTAGCAGATGAGGCATAGGATAGGGAGACGAATGCCAGGTTGAGATTATTCAGATTTGAATTTTTTATGAGCTTTGGATTTTCACAATATTACACAAGCCATAGAAAGCATTATTATCGCTTGATAAAACATTTTCTTCATAGTGTTGCATTAACTTGGCAATATTCAAGTTCTAATAATGGACTAACAGTGGACTTTTCCATCTGCAGATTATACTGAATGGCCAGCGGAGGCAGTATTGCAGAGGAGAATATCTCTGCGTTGCTGAGAAAAAAAAGAAAACCCATTCATCAGCTTTGCAAGCCTCTTTCAATGTATATGGTAAGTCACACATTTGAGACTTATACATTTGTTTGAATGTGTGGGGTTGATCATAACATTCTGGAGTTCTCCATAGGTTAACTAATAGGGATGTGCTAAAATGAAGATGTTAGAATCTGTTAGTCCTAGTTTTTATGATTCCCAATAGCTGTAGCATAAACCTTCCTCCCTTAATTTATCTGACCACTGAATTGCTATTGGTGTACCATAATCCACAAGAATTCCAGTAAGAAGGGTGCACTGTCACTTGGCTGCCAAACAGATCTTTCTATCTACGTCCTCATATAGGTGCTAGAGTTGTGTAGAGAGCGGTAGGAAATGAGGCATACGATTGGGAGACGAATGCCAGGTTGAGATTAATATTCAGATTTGAATTTTTAGTGAGCTTTACATTTTCACAATATTACACAAGCCATAGAAAGCATTATTATTGCTTGATAAAACATTTTTCTCATAGTGTTGCATTAACTTGGCAATATTCAAGTTCTAATAATGGACTAACAGTGGACTATTCCATCTGCAGATTATACTGAATGGCCAGCGGAGGCAGTATTGCAGAGGAGAATCTCTCTGCGTCCCTGGAAAAAAAAAAGAAAACCCATTCATCAGCTTTGCAAGCCTCTTTCAATTTATATGGTAAGTCACACATTTGAGACTTATACATTTGTTTGAATGTGTGGGGTTGATCATAACATTCTGGAGTTCTCCATAGGTTAACTAATAGGGATGTGCTAAAATGAAGATGTTAGAATCTGTTAGTCCTAGTTTTTATGATTCCCAATAACTGTAGCATAAACCTTCCACACTTAATATATCAGACCACTGAATTGCTATTGGTGTACCATAACCCACAAGAATTCCAGTAAGAAGGGTGCACTGTCACTTGGCTGCCAAACAGATCTTTCTATCTACATCCTCATATAGGTGCTAGAGTTGTGTAGAGAGCGGTAGCAAATGAGGCATAGGATTGGGAGACGAATGCCAGGTTGAGATTAATATTCAGATTTGAATTTTTAGTGAGCTTTGGATTTTCACAATATTACACAAGCCATAGAAAGCATTATTATCGTTCGATAAAACATTTTTTTCGTAGTGTTGCATTAACTTGGCAATATTCAAGTTCTAATAATGGACTAACAGTGGACTTTCGCATCTGCAGATTATACTGAATGGCCAGCGGAGGCAGTATTGCAGAGGAGAATCTCTCTGCGTTGCTGAGAAAAAAAAGAAAATCCATTCATCAGCTTTGCAAGCCTCTTTCAATTTATATGGTAAGTCGCACATTTGAGACTTATACATTTGTTTGAATGTGTGGGGTTGATCATAACATTCTGGAGTTCTCCATAGGTTAACTGATAGGGATGTGCTAAAATGAAGATGTTAGAATCTGTTAGTCCTAGTTTTTATGATTCCCAATAAATGTAGCATAAACCTTCCTCCCTTAATTTATCTGACCACTGAATTGCTATTGGTGTACCATAATCCACAAGAATTCCAGTAAGAAGGGTGCACTGTCACTTGGCTGCCAAACAGATCTTTCCATCTACGTCCTCCTATAGGTGCTAGAGTTGTGTAGAGAGCGGTAGCAAATGAGGCATAGGATTGGGAGACGAATGCCAGGTTGAGATTAATGTTCAGATTTGAATTTTTAGTGAGCTTTGGATTTTGACAATATTACACAAGCCATAGAAAGCATTATTATCGCTTGATAAAACATTTTTCTCATAGTGTTGCATTAACTTGGCAATATTCAAGTTCTAATAATGGACTAACAGTGGACTTTCGCATCTGCAGATTATACTGAATGGCCAGCGGAGGCAGTATTGCAGAGGAGAAACTCTCTGCATTGCTGGGAAAAAAAAAGAATCCAATCATCAGCTTTGCAAGCCTCTTTCAATTTATATGGTAAGTCACACATTTGAGACTTATACATTTGTTTGAATGTGTGGGGTTGATCATAACATTCTGGAGTTCTCCATAGGTTAACTGATAGTGATGTGCTAAAATGAAGATGTTAGAATCTGTTGGTCCTAGTTTTTATGATTGCCAATAAATGTAGCATAAACCTTCCTCCCTTAATTTATCTGACAACTGAATTGCTATTGGTGTACCATAATCTACAAGAATTCCAGTAAGAAGGGTGCACTGTCACTTGGCTGCCAAACAGATCTTTCTATCTACGTCCTCATATAGGTGCTAGAGTTGTGTAGAGAGCGGTAGCAGATGAGGCATAGGATAGGGAGACGAATGCCAGGTTGAGATTATTCAGATTTGAATTTTTTATGAGCTTTGGATTTTCACAATATTACACAAGCCATAGAAAGCATTATTATCGCTTGATAAAACATTTTCTTCATAGTGTTGCATTAACTTGGCAATATTCAAGTTCTAATAATGGACTAACAGTGAACTATTCCATCTGCAGATTATACTGAATGGCCAGCGGAGGCAGTATTGCAGAGGAGAATCTCTCTGCGTCCCTGGAAAAAAAAAAAGAAAACCCATTCATCAGCTTTGCAAGCCTCTTTCAATTTATATGGTAAGTCACACATTTGAGACTTATACATTTGTTTGAATGTGTGGGGTTGATCATAACATTCTGGAGTTCTCCATAGGTTAACTAATAGGGATGTGCTAAAATGAAGATGTTAGAATCTGTTAGTCCTAGTTTTTATGATTCCCAATAACTGTAGCATAAACCTTCCACACTTAATATATCAGACCACTGAATTGCTATTGGTGTACCATAACCCACAAGAATTCCAGTAAGAAGGGTGCACTGTCACTTGGCTGCCAAACAGATCTTTCTATCTACATCCTCATATAGGTGCTAGAGTTGTGTAGAGAGCGGTAGCAAATGAGGCATAGGATTGGGAGACGAATGCCAGGTTGAGATTAATATTCAGATTTGAATTTTTAGTGAGCTTTGGATTTTCACAATATTACACAAGCCATAGAAAGCATTATTATCGTTCGATAAAACATTTTTTTCGTAGTGTTGCATTAACTTGGCAATATTCAAGTTCTAATAATGGACTAACAGTGGACTTTCGCATCTGCAGATTATACTGAATGGCCAGCGGAGGCAGTATTGCAGAGGAGAATCTCTCTGCGTTGCTGAGAAAAAAAAGAAAATCCATTCATCAGCTTTGCAAGCCTCTTTCAATTTATATGGTAAGTCGCACATTTGAGACTTATACATTTGTTTGAATGTGTGGGGTTGATCATAACATTCTGGAGTTCTCCATAGGTTAACTGATAGGGATGTGCTAAAATGAAGATGTTAGAATCTGTTAGTCCTAGTTTTTATGATTCCCAATAAATGTAGCATAAACCTTCCTCCCTTAATTTATCTGACCACTGAATTGCTATTGGTGTACCATAATCCACAAGAATTCCAGTAAGAAGGGTGCACTGTCACTTGGCTGCCAAACAGATCTTTCCATCTACGTCCTCCTATAGGTGCTAGAGTTGTGTAGAGAGCGGTAGCAAATGAGGCATAGGATTGGGAGACGAATGCCAGGTTGAGATTAATGTTCAGATTTGAATTTTTAGTGAGCTTTGGATTTTGACAATATTACACAAGCCATAGAAAGCATTATTATCGCTTGATAAAACATTTTTCTCATAGTGTTGCATTAACTTGGCAATATTCAAGTTCTAATAATGGACTAACAGTGGACTTTCGCATCTGCAGATTATACTGAATGGCCAGCGGAGGCAGTATTGCAGAGGAGAAACTCTCTGCATTGCTGGGAAAAAAAAAGAATCCAATCATCAGCTTTGCAAGCCTCTTTCAATTTATATGGTAAGTCACACATTTGAGACTTATACATTTGTTTGAATGTGTGGGGTTGATCATAACATTCTGGAGTTCTCCATAGGTTAACTGATAGTGATGTGCTAAAATGAAGATGTTAGAATCTGTTGGTCCTAGTTTTTATGATTCCCAATAAATGTAGCATAAACCTTCCTCCCTTAATTTATCTGACAACTGAATTGCTATTGGTGTACCATAATCTACAAGAATTCCAGTAAGAAGGGTGCACTGTCACTTGGCTGCCAAACAGATCTTTCTATCTACGTCCTCATATAGGTGCTAGAGTTGTGTAGAGAGCGGTAGCAGATGAGGCATAGGATAGGGAGACGAATGCCAGGTTGAGATTATTCAGATTTGAATTTTTTATGAGCTTTGGATTTTCACAATATTACACAAGCCATAGAAAGCATTATTATCGCTTGATAAAACATTTTCTTCATAGTGTTGCATTAACTTGGCAATATTCAAGTTCTAATAATGGACTAACAGTGGACTTTTCCATCTGCAGATTATACTGAATGGCCAGCGGAGGCAGTATTGCAGAGGAGAATATCTCTGCGTTGCTGAGAAAAAAAAGAAAACCCATTCATCAGCTTTGCAAGCCTCTTTCAATGTATATGGTAAGTCACACATTTGAGACTTATACATTTGTTTGAATGTGTGGGGTTGATCATAACATTCTGGAGTTCTCCATAGGTTAACTAATAGGGATGTGCTAAAATGAAGATGTTAGAATCTGTTAGTCCTAGTTTTTATGATTCCCAATAGCTGTAGCATAAACCTTCCTCCCTTAATTTATCTGACCACTGAATTGCTATTGGTGTACCATAATCCACAAGAATTCCAGTAAGAAGGGTGCACTGTCACTTGGCTGCCAAACAGATCTTTCTATCTACGTCCTCATATAGGTGCTAGAGTTGTGTAGAGAGCGGTAGCAAATGAGGCATAGGATTGGGAGACGAATGCCAGGTTGAGATTAATATTCAGATTTGAATTTTTAGTGAGCTTTACATTTTCACAATATTACACAAGCCATAGAAAGCATTATTATTGCTTGATAAAACATTTTTCTCATAGTGTTGCATTAACTTGGCAATATTCAAGTTCTAATAATGGACTAACAGTGGACTATTCCATCTGCAGATTATACTGAATGGCCAGCGGAGGCAGTATTGCAGAGGAGAATCTCTCTGCGTCCCTGGAAAAAAAAAAAGAAAACCCATTCATCAGCTTTGCAAGCCTCTTTCAATTTATATGGTAAGTCACACATTTGAGACTTATACATTTGTTTGAATGTGTGGGGTTGATCATAACATTCTGGAGTTCTCCATAGGTTAACTAATAGGGATGTGCTAAAATGAAGATGTTAGAATCTGTTAGTCCTAGTTTTTATGATTCCCAATAACTGTAGCATAAACCTTCCACACTTAATATATCAGACCACTGAATTGCTATTGGTGTACCATAACCCACAAGAATTCCAGTAAGAAGGGTGCACTGTCACTTGGCTGCCAAACAGATCTTTCTATCTACATCCTCATATAGGTGCTAGAGTTGTGTAGAGAGCGGTAGCAAATGAGGCATAGGATTGGGAGACGAATGCCAGGTTGAGATTAATATTCAGATTTGAATTTTTAGTGAGCTTTGGATTTTCACAATATTACACAAGCCATAGAAAGCATTATTATCGTTCGATAAAACATTTTTTTCGTAGTGTTGCATTAACTTGGCAATATTCAAGTTCTAATAATGGACTAACAGTGGACTTTCGCATCTGCAGATTATACTGAATGGCCAGCGGAGGCAGTATTGCAGAGGAGAATCTCTCTGCGTTGCTGAGAAAAAAAAGAAAATCCATTCATCAGCTTTGCAAGCCTCTTTCAATTTATATGGTAAGTCGCACATTTGAGACTTATACATTTGTTTGAATGTGTGGGGTTGATCATAACATTCTGGAGTTCTCCATAGGTTAACTGATAGGGATGTGCTAAAATGAAGATGTTAGAATCTGTTAGTCCTAGTTTTTATGATTCCCAATAAATGTAGCATAAACCTTCCTCCCTTAATTTATCTGACCACTGAATTGCTATTGGTGTACCATAATCCACAAGAATTCCAGTAAGAAGGGTGCACTGTCACTTGGCTGCCAAACAGATCTTTCCATCTACGTCCTCCTATAGGTGCTAGAGTTGTGTAGAGAGCGGTAGCAAATGAGGCATAGGATTGGGAGACGAATGCCAGGTTGAGATTAATGTTCAGATTTGAATTTTTAGTGAGCTTTGGATTTTGACAATATTACACAAGCCATAGAAAGCATTATTATCGCTTGATAAAACATTTTTCTCATAGTGTTGCATTAACTTGGCAATATTCAAGTTCTAATAATGGACTAACAGTGGACTTTCGCATCTGCAGATTATACTGAATGGCCAGCGGAGGCAGTATTGCAGAGGAGAAACTCTCTGCATTGCTGGGAAAAAAAAAGAATCCAATCATCAGCTTTGCAAGCCTCTTTCAATTTATATGGTAAGTCACACATTTGAGACTTATACATTTGTTTGAATGTGTGGGGTTGATCATAACATTCTGGAGTTCTCCATAGGTTAACTGATAGTGATGTGCTAAAATGAAGATGTTAGAATCTGTTGGTCCTAGTTTTTATGATTCCCAATAAATGTAGCATAAACCTTCCTCCCTTAATTTATCTGACAACTGAATTGCTATTGGTGTACCATAATCTACAAGAATTCCAGTAAGAAGGGTGCACTGTCACTTGGCTGCCAAACAGATCTTTCTATCTACGTCCTCATATAGGTGCTAGAGTTGTGTAGAGAGCGGTAGCAGATGAGGCATAGGATAGGGAGACGAATGCCAGGTTGAGATTAATATTCAGATTTGAATTTTTAGTGAGCTTTGGATTTTCACAATATTACACAAGCCATAGAAAGCATTATTATCGCTTGATAAAACATTTTTTTCATAGTGTTACATTAACTTGGCAATATTCAAGTTCTAATAATGGACTAACAATGGACTTTTCCATCTGCAGATTATACTGAATGGCCAGCGGAGGCAGTATTGCAGAGGAGAATCTCTCTGCGTTGCTGAGAAAAAAAAGAAAATCCAATCATCAGCTTTGCAAGCCTCTTTCAATTTATATGGTAAGTCGCACATTTGAGACTTATACATTTGTTTGAATGTGTGGGGTTGATCATAACATTCTGGAGTTCTCCATAGGTTAACTGATAGGGATGTGCTAAAATGAAGATGTTAGAATCTGTTAGTCCTAGTTTTTATGATTCCCAATAAATGTAGCATAAACCTTCCTCCCTTAATTTATCAGACCACTGAATTGCTATTGGTGTACCATAACCCACAAGAATTCCAGTAAGAAGGGTGCACTGTCACTTGGCTGCCAAACAGATCTTTCTATCTACATCCTCATATAGGTGCTAGAGTTGTGTAGAGAGCGGTAGCAGATGAGGCATAGGATAGGGAGACGAATGCCAGGTTGAGATTAATATTCAGATTTGAATTTTTTATGAGCTTTGGATTTTCACAATATTACACAAGCCATAGAAAGCATTATTATCGCTTGATAAAACATTTTCTTCATAGTGTTGCATTAACTTGGCAATATTCAAGTTCTAATAATGGACTAACAGTGGACTTTTCCATCTGCAGATTATACTGAATGGCCAGCGGAGGCAGTATTGCAGAGGAGAATATCTCTGCGTTGCTGAGAAAAAAAAGAAAACCCATTCATCAGCTTTGCAAGCCTCTTTCAATGTATATGGTAAGTCACACATTTGAGACTTATACATTTGTTTGAATGTGTGGGGTTGATCATAACATTCTGGAGTTCTCCTAAGGTTAACTAATAGGGATGTGCTAAAATGAAGATGTTAGAATCTGTTAGTCCTAGTTTTTATGATTCCCAATAGCTGTAGCATAAACCTTCCTCCCTTAATTTATCTGACCACTGAATTGCTATTGGTGTACCATAATCCACAAGAATTCCAGTAAGAAGGGTGCACTGTCACTTGGCTGCCAAACAGATCTTTCTATCTACGTCCTCATATAGGTGCTAGAGTTGTGTAGAGAGCGGTAGCAAATGAGGCATACGATTGGGAGACGAATGCCAGGTTGAGATTAATATTCAGATTTGAATTTTTAGTGAGCTTTACATTTTCACAATATTACACAAGCCATAGAAAGCATTATTATTGCTTGATAAAACATTTTTCTCATAGTGTTGCATTAACTTGGCAATATTCAAGTTCTAATAATGGACTAACAGTGGACTATTCCATCTGCAGATTATACTGAATGGCCAGCGGAGGCAGTATTGCAGAGGAGAATCTCTCTGCGTCCCTGGAAAAAAAAAAAGAAAACCCATTCATCAGCTTTGCAAGCCTCTTTCAATTTATATGGTAAGTCACACATTTGAGACTTATACATTTGTTTGAATGTGTGGGGTTGATCATAACATTCTGGAGTTCTCCATAGGTTAACTAATAGGGATGTGCTAAAATGAAGATGTTAGAATCTGTTAGTCCTAGTTTTTATGATTCCCAATAACTGTAGCATAAACCTTCCACACTTAATATATCAGACCACTGAATTGCTATTGGTGTACCATAACCCACAAGAATTCCAGTAAGAAGGGTGCACTGTCACTTGGCTGCCAAACAGATCTTTCTATCTACATCCTCATATAGGTGCTAGAGTTGTGTAGAGAGCGGTAGCAAATGAGGCATAGGATTGGGAGACGAATGCCAGGTTGAGATTAATGTTCAGATTTGAATTTTTAGTGAGCTTTGGATTTTGACAATATTACACAAGCCATAGAAAGCATTATTATCGCTTGATAAAACATTTTTCTCATAGTGTTGCATTAACTTGGCAATATTCAAGTTCTAATAATGGACTAACAGTGGACTTTCGCATCTGCAGATTATACTGAATGGCCAGCGGAGGCAGTATTGCAGAGGAGAAACTCTCTGCATTGCTGGGAAAAAAAAAGAATCCAATCATCAGCTTTGCAAGCCTCTTTCAATTTATATGGTAAGTCACACATTTGAGACTTATACATTTGTTTGAATGTGTGGGGTTGATCATAACATTCTGGAGTTCTCCATAGGTTAACTGATAGTGATGTGCTAAAATGAAGATGTTAGAATCTGTTGGTCCTAGTTTTTATGATTCCCAATAAATGTAGCATAAACCTTCCTCCCTTAATTTATCTGACCACTGAATTGCTATTGGTGTACCATAATCTACAAGAATTCCAGTAAGAAGGGTGCACTGTCACTTGGCTGCCAAACAGATCTTTCTATCTACGTCCTCATATAGGTGCTAGAGTTGTGTAGAGAGCGGTAGCAGATGAGGCATAGGATAGGGAGACGAATGCCAGGTTGAGATTATTCAGATTTGAATTTTTTATGAGCTTTGGATTTTCACAATATTACACAAGCCATAGAAAGCATTATTATCGCTTGATAAAACATTTTCTTCATAGTGTTGCATTAACTTGGCAATATTCAAGTTCTAATAATGGACTAACAGTGGACTTTTCCATCTGCAGATTATACTGAATGGCCAGCGGAGGCAGTATTGCAGAGGAGAATATCTCTGCGTTGCTGAGAAAAAAAAGAAAACCCATTCATCAGCTTTGCAAGCCTCTTTCAATGTATATGGTAAGTCACACATTTGAGACTTATACATTTGTTTGAATGTGTGGGGTTGATCATAACATTCTGGAGTTCTCCATAGGTTAACTAATAGGGATGTGCTAAAATGAAGATGTTAGAATCTGTTAGTCCTAGTTTTTATGATTCCCAATAGCTGTAGCATAAACCTTCCTCCCTTAATTTATCTGACCACTGAATTGCTATTGGTGTACCATAATCCACAAGAATTCCAGTAAGAAGGGTGCACTGTCACTTGGCTGCCAAACAGATCTTTCTATCTACGTCCTCATATAGGTGCTAGAGTTGTGTAGAGAGCGGTAGCAAATGAGGCATACGATTGGGAGACGAATGCCAGGTTGAGATTAATATTCAGATTTGAATTTTTAGTGAGCTTTAAATTTTCACAATATTACACAAGCCATAGAAAGCATTATTATTGCTTGATAAAACATTTTTCTCATAGTGTTGCATTAACTTGGCAATATTCAAGTTCTAATAATGGACTAACAGTGGACTTTTCCATCTGCAGATTATACTGAATGGCCAGCGGAGGCAGTATTGCAGAGGAGAATCTCTCTGCGTCCCTGGAAAAAAAAAAGAAAACCCATTCATCAGCTTTGCAAGCCTCTTTCAATTTATATGGTAAGTCACACATTTGAGACTTATACATTTGTTTGAATGTGTGGGGTTGATCATAACATTCTGGAGTTCTCCATAGGTTAACTAATAGGGATGTGCTAAAATGAAGATGTTAGAATCTGTTAGTCCTAGTTTTTATGATTCCCAATAACTGTAGCATAAACCTTCCACACTTAATATATCAGACCACTGAATTGCTATTGGTGTACTATAACCCACAAGAATTCCAGTAAGAAGGGTGCACTGTCACTTGGCTGCCAAACAGATCTTTCTATCTACATCCTCATATAGGTGCTAGAGTTGTGTAGAGAGCGGTAGCAAATGAGGCATAGGATTGGGAGACGAATGCCAGGTTGAGATTAATATTCAGATTTGAATTTTTAGTGAGCTTTGGATTTTTACAATATTACACAAGCCATAGAAAGCATTATTATCGTTCGATAAAACATTTTTTTCGTAGTGTTGCATTAACTTGGCAATATTCAAGTTCTAATAATGGACTAACAGTGGACTTTTCCATCTGCAGATTATACTGAATGGCCAGCGGAGGCAGTATTGCAGAGGAGAATCTCTCTGCGTTGCTGAGAAAAAAAAGAAAATCCATTCATCAGCTTTGCAAGCCTCTTTCAATTTATATGGTAAGTCGCACATTTGAGACTTATACATTTGTTTGAATGTGTGGGGTTGATCATAACATTCTGGAGTTCTCCATAGGTTAACTGATAGGGATGTGCTAAAATGAAGATGTTAGAATCTGTTAGTCCTAGTTTTTATGATTCCCAATAAATGTAGCATAAACCTTCCTCCCTTAATTTATCAGACCACTGAATTGCTATTGGTGTACCATAACCCACAAGAATTCCAGTAAGAAGGGTGCACTGTCACTTGGCTGCCAAACAGATCTTTCTATCAACGTCCTCATATAGGTGCTAGAGTTGTGTAGAGAGCGGTAGCAGATGAGGCATAGGATAGGGAGACGAATGCCAGGTTGAGATTAATATTCAGATTTGAATTTTTAGTGAGCTTTGGATTTTCACAATATTACACAAGCCATAGAAAGCATTATTATCGCTTGATAAAACATTTTTTTCATAGTGTTACATTAACTTGGCAATATTCAAGTTCTAATAATGGACTAACAATGGACTTTTCCATCTGCAGATTATACTGAATGGCCAGCGGAGGCAGTATTGCAGAGGAGAATCTCTCTGCGTTGCTGAGAAAAAAAAGAAAATCCAATCATCAGCTTTGCAAGCCTCTTTCAATTTATATGGTAAGTCGCACATTTGAGACTTATACATTTGTTTGAATGTGTGGGGTTGATCATAACATTCTGGAGTTCTCCATAGGTTAACTGATAGGGATGTGCTAAAATGAAGATGTTAGAATCTGTTAGTCCTAGTTTTTATGATTCCCAATAAATGTAGCATAAACCTTCCTCCCTTAATTTATCAGACCACTGAATTGCTATTGGTGTACCATAACCCACAAGAATTCCAGTAAGAAGGGTGCACTGTCACTTGGCTGCCAAACAGATCTTTCTATCTACATCCTCATATAGGTGCTAGAGTTGTGTAGAGAGCGGTAGCAGATGAGGCATAGGATAGGGAGACGAATGCCAGGTTGAGATTAATATTCAGATTTGAATTTTTTATGAGCTTTGGATTTTCACAATATTACACAAGCCATAGAAAGCATTATTATCGCTTGATAAAACATTTTCTTCATAGTGTTGCATTAACTTGGCAATATTCAAGTTCTAATAATGGACTAACAGTGGACTTTTCCATCTGCAGATTATACTGAATGGCCAGCGGAGGCAGTATTGCAGAGGAGAATATCTCTGCGTTGCTGAGAAAAAAAAGAAAACCCATTCATCAGCTTTGCAAGCCTCTTTCAATGTATATGGTAAGTCACACATTTGAGACTTATACATTTGTTTGAATGTGTGGGGTTGATCATAACATTCTGGAGTTCTCCATAGGTTAACTAATAGGGATGTGCTAAAATGAAGATGTTAGAATCTGTTAGTCCTAGTTTTTATGATTCCCAATAGCTGTAGCATAAACCTTCCTCCCTTAATTTATCTGACCACTGAATTGCTATTGGTGTACCATAATCCACAAGAATTCCAGTAAGAAGGGTGCACTGTCACTTGGCTGCCAAACAGATCTTTCTATCTACGTCCTCATATAGGTGCTAGAGTTGTGTAGAGAGCGGTAGCAAATGAGGCATACGATTGGGAGACGAATGCCAGGTTGAGATTAATATTCAGATTTGAATTTTTAGTGAGCTTTAAATTTTCACAATATTACACAAGCCATAGAAAGCATTATTATTGCTTGATAAAACATTTTTCTCATAGTGTTGCATTAACTTGGCAATATTCAAGTTCTAATAATGGACTAACAGTGGACTTTTCCATCTGCAGATTATACTGAATGGCCAGCGGAGGCAGTATTGCAGAGGAGAATCTCTCTGCGTCCCTGGAAAAAAAAAAGAAAACCCATTCATCAGCTTTGCAAGCCTCTTTCAATTTATATGGTAAGTCACACATTTGAGACTTATACATTTGTTTGAATGTGTGGGGTTGATCATAACATTCTGGAGTTCTCCATAGGTTAACTAATAGGGATGTGCTAAAATGAAGATGTTAGAATCTGTTAGTCCTAGTTTTTATGATTCCCAATAACTGTAGCATAAACCTTCCACACTTAATATATCAGACCACTGAATTGCTATTGGTGTACCATAACCCACAAGAATTCCAGTAAGAAGGGTGCACTGTCACTTGGCTGCCAAACAGATCTTTCTATCTACATCCTCATATAGGTGCTAGAGTTGTGTAGAGAGCGGTAGCAAATGAGGCATAGGATTGGGAGACGAATGCCAGGTTGAGATTAATATTCAGATTTGAATTTTTAGTGAGCTTTGGATTTTTACAATATTACACAAGCCATAGAAAGCATTATTATCGTTCGATAAAACATTTTTTTCGTAGTGTTGCATTAACTTGGCAATATTCAAGTTCTAATAATGAACTAACAGTGGACTTTTCCATCTGCAGATTATACTGAATGGCCAGCGGAGGCAGTATTGCAGAGGAGAATCTCTCTGCGTTGCTGAGAAAAAAAAGAAAATCCATTCATCAGCTTTGCAAGCCTCTTTCAATTTATATGGTAAGTCGCACATTTGAGACTTATACATTTGTTTGAATGTGTGGGGTTGATCATAACATTCTGGAGTTCTCCATAGGTTAACTGATAGGGATGTGCTAAAATGAAGATGTTAGAATCTGTTAGTCCTAGTTTTTATGATTCCCAATAAATGTAGCATAAACCTTCCTCCCTTAATTTATCAGACCACTGAATTGCTATTGGTGTACCATAACCCACAAGAATTCCAGTAAGAAGGGTGCACTGTCACTTGGCTGCCAAACAGATCTTTCTATCTACGTCCTCATATAGGTGCTAGAGTTGTGTAGAGAGCGGTAGCAAATGAGGCATAGGATTGGGAGACGAATGCCAGGTTGAGATTAATATTCAGATTTGAATTTTTAGTGAGCTTTGGATTTTCACAATATTACACAAGCCATAGAAAGCATTATTATCGTTCGATAAAACATTTTTTTCGTAGTGTTGCATTAACTTGGCAATATTCAAGTTCTAATAATGGACTAACAGTGGACTTTTCCATCTGCAGATTATACTGAATGGCCAGCGGAGGCAGTATTGCAGAGGAGAATATCTCTTCGTTGCTGAGAAAAAAAAGAAAACCCATTCATCAGCTTTGCAAGCCTCTTTCAATGTATATGGTAAGTCACACATTTGAGACTTATACATTTGTTTGAATGTGTGGGGTTGATCATAACATTCTGGAGTTCTCCATAGGTTAACTAATAGGGATGTGCTAAAATGAAGATGTTAGAATCTGTTAGTCCTAGTTTTTATGATTCCCAATAGCTGTAGCATAAACCTTCCTCCCTTAATTTATCTGACCACTGAATTGCTATTGGTGTACCATAATCCACAAGAATTCCAGTAAGAAGGGTGCACTGTCACTTGGCTGCCAAACAGATCTTTCTATCTACGTCCTCATATAGGTGCTAGAGTTGTGTAGAGAGCGGTAGCAAATGAGGCATACGATTGGGAGATGAATGCCAGGTTGAGATTAATATTCAGATTTGAATTTTTAGTGAGCTTTACATTTTCACAATATTACACAAGCCATAGAAAGCAATATTATTGCTTGATAAAACATTTTTCTCATAGTGTTGCATTAACTTGGCAATATTCAAGTTCTAATAATGGACTAACAGTGGACTATTCCATCTGCAGATTATACTGAATGGCCAGCGGAGGCAGTATTGCAGAGGAGAATCTCTCTGCGTCCCTGGAAAAAAAAAAAGAAAACCCATTCATCAGCTTTGCAAGCCTCTTTCAATTTATATGGTAAGTCACACATTTGAGACTTATACATTTGTTTGAATGTGTGGGGTTGATCATAACATTCTGGAGTTCTCCATAGGTTAACTAATAGGGATGTGCTAAAATGAAGATGTTAGAATCTGTTAGTCCTAGTTTTTATGATTCCCAATAACTGTAGCATAAACCTTCCACACTTAATATATCAGACCACTGAATTGCTATTGGTGTACCATAACCCACAAGAATTCCAGTAAGAAGGGTGCACTGTCACTTGGCTGCCAAACAGATCTTTCTATCTACATCCTCATATAGGTGCTAGAGTTGTGTAGAGAGCGGTAGCAAATGAGGCATAGGATTGGGAGACGAATGCCAGGTTGAGATTAATGTTCAGATTTGAATTTTTAGTGAGCTTTGGATTTTGACAATATTACACAAGCCATAGAAAGCATTATTATCGCTTGATAAAACATTTTTCTCATAGTGTTGCATTAACTTGGCAATATTCAAGTTCTAATAATGGACTAACAGTGGACTTTCGCATCTGCAGATTATACTGAATGGCCAGCGGAGGCAGTATTGCAGAGGAGAAACTCTCTGCATTGCTGGGAAAAAAAAAGAATCCAATCATCAGCTTTGCAAGCCTCTTTCAATTTATATGGTAAGTCACACATTTGAGACTTATACATTTGTTTGAATGTGTGGGGTTGATCATAACATTCTGGAGTTCTCCATAGGTTAACTGATAGTGATGTGCTAAAATGAAGATGTTAGAATCTGTTGGTCCTAGTTTTTATGATTCCCAATAAATGTAGCATAAACCTTCCTCCCTTAATTTATCTGACCACTGAATTGCTATTGGTGTACCATAATCTACAAGAATTCCAGTAAGAAGGGTGCACTGTCACTTGGCTGCCAAACAGATCTTTCTATCTACGTCCTCATATAGGTGCTAGAGTTGTGTAGAGAGCGGTAGCAGATGAGGCATAGGATAGGGAGACGAATGCCAGGTTGAGATTATTCAGATTTGAATTTTTTATGAGCTTTGGATTTTCACAATATTACACAAGCCATAGAAAGCATTATTATCGCTTGATAAAACATTTTCTTCATAGTGTTGCATTAACTTGGCAATATTCAAGTTCTAATAATGGACTAACAGTGGACTTTTCCATCTGCAGATTATACTGAATGGCCAGCGGAGGCAGTATTGCAGAGGAGAATATCTCTGCGTTGCTGAGAAAAAAAAGAAAACCCATTCATCAGCTTTGCAAGCCTCTTTCAATGTATATGGTAAGTCACACATTTGAGACTTATACATTTGTTTGAATGTGTGGGGTTGATCATAACATTCTGGAGTTCTCCATAGGTTAACTAATAGGGATGTGCTAAAATGAAGATGTTAGAATCTGTTAGTCCTAGTTTTTATGATTCCCAATAGCTGTAGCATAAACCTTCCTCCCTTAATTTATCTGACCACTGAATTGCTATTGGTGTACCATAATCCACAAGAATTCCAGTAAGAAGGGTGCACTGTCACTTGGCTGCCAAACAGATCTTTCTATCTACGTCCTCATATAGGTGCTAGAGTTGTGTAGAGAGCGGTAGCAAATGAGGCATACGATTGGGAGACGAATGCCAGGTTGAGATTAATATTCAGATTTGAATTTTTAGTGAGCTTTAAATTTTCACAATATTACACAAGCCATAGAAAGCATTATTATTGCTTGATAAAACATTTTTCTCATAGTGTTGCATTAACTTGGCAATATTCAAGTTCTAATAATGGACTAACAGTGGACTTTTCCATCTGCAGATTATACTGAATGGCCAGCGGAGGCAGTATTGCAGAGGAGAATCTCTCTGCGTCCCTGGAAAAAAAAAAGAAAACCCATTCATCAGCTTTGCAAGCCTCTTTCAATTTATATGGTAAGTCACACATTTGAGACTTATACATTTGTTTGAATGTGTGGGGTTGATCATAACATTCTGGAGTTCTCCATAGGTTAACTAATAGGGATGTGCTAAAATGAAGATGTTAGAATCTGTTAGTCCTAGTTTTTATGATTCCCAATAACTGTAGCATAAACCTTCCACACTTAATATATCAGACCACTGAATTGCTATTGGTGTACCATAACCCACAAGAATTCCAGTAAGAAGGGTGCACTGTCACTTGGCTGCCAAACAGATCTTTCTATCTACATCCTCATATAGGTGCTAGAGTTGTGTAGAGAGCGGTAGCAAATGAGGCATAGGATTGGGAGACGAATGCCAGGTTGAGATTAATATTCAGATTTGAATTTTTAGTGAGCTTTGGATTTTTACAATATTACACAAGCCATAGAAAGCATTATTATCGTTCGATAAAACATTTTTTTCGTAGTGTTGCATTAACTTGGCAATATTCAAGTTCTAATAATGGACTAACAGTGGACTTTTCCATCTGCAGATTATACTGAATGGCCAGCGGAGGCAGTATTGCAGAGGAGAATCTCTCTGCGTTGCTGAGAAAAAAAAGAAAATCCATTCATCAGCTTTGCAAGCCTCTTTCAATTTATATGGTAAGTCGCACATTTGAGACTTATACATTTGTTTGAATGTGTGGGGTTGATCATAACATTCTGGAGTTCTCCATAGGTTAACTGATAGGGATGTGCTAAAATGAAGATGTTAGAATCTGTTAGTCCTAGTTTTTATGATTCCCAATAAATGTAGCATAAACCTTCCTCCCTTAATTTATCAGACCACTGAATTGCTATTGGTGTACCATAACCCACAAGAATTCCAGTAAGAAGGGTGCACTGTCACTTGGCTGCCAAACAGATCTTTCTATCTACGTCCTCATATAGGTGCTAGAGTTGTGTAGAGAGCGGTAGCAGATGAGGCATAGGATAGGGAGACGAATGCCAGGTTGAGATTAATATTCAGATTTGAATTTTTAGTGAGCTTTGGATTTTCACAATATTACACAAGCCATAGAAAGCATTATTATCGCTTGATAAAACATTTTTTTCATAGTGTTACATTAACTTGGCAATATTCAAGTTCTAATAATGGACTAACAATGGACTTTTCCATCTGCAGATTATACTGAATGGCCAGCGGAGGCAGTATTGCAGAGGAGAATCTCTCTGCGTTGCTGAGAAAAAAAAGAAAATCCAATCATCAGCTTTGCAAGCCTCTTTCAATTTATATGGTAAGTCGCACATTTGAGACTTATACATTTGTTTGAATGTGTGGGGTTGATCATAACATTCTGGAGTTCTCCATAGGTTAACTGATAGGGATGTGCTAAAATGAAGATGTTAGAATCTGTTAGTCCTAGTTTTTATGATTCCCAATAAATGTAGCATAAACCTTCCTCCCTTAATTTATCAGACCACTGAATTGCTATTGGTGTACCATAACCCACAAGAATTCCAGTAAGAAGGGTGCACTGTCACTTGGCTGCCAAACAGATCTTTCTATCTACATCCTCATATAGGTGCTAGAGTTGTGTAGAGAGCGGTAGCAGATGAGGCATAGGATAGGGAGACGAATGCCAGGTTGAGATTAATATTCAGATTTGAATTTTTTATGAGCTTTGGATTTTCACAATATTACACAAGCCATAGAAAGCATTATTATCGCTTGATAAAACATTTTCTTCATAGTGTTGCATTAACTTGGCAATATTCAAGTTCTAATAATGGACTAACAGTGGACTTTTCCATCTGCAGATTATACTGAATGGCCAGCGGAGGCAGTATTGCAGAGGAGAATATCTCTGCGTTGCTGAGAAAAAAAAGAAAACCCATTCATCAGCTTTGCAAGCCTCTTTCAATGTATATGGTAAGTCACACATTTGAGACTTATACATTTGTTTGAATGTGTGGGGTTGATCATAACATTCTGGAGTTCTCCATAGGTTAACTAATAGGGATGTGCTAAAATGAAGATGTTAGAATCTGTTAGTCCTAGTTTTTATGATTCCCAATAGCTGTAGCATAAACCTTCCTCCCTTAATTTATCTGACCACTGAATTGCTATTGGTGTACCATAATCCACAAGAATTCCAGTAAGAAGGGTGCACTGTCACTTGGCTGCCAAACAGATCTTTCTATCTACGTCCTCATATAGGTGCTAGAGTTGTGTAGAGAGCGGTAGCAAATGAGGCATACGATTGGGAGACGAATGCCAGGTTGAGATTAATATTCAGATTTGAATTTTTAGTGAGCTTTAAATTTTCACAATATTACACAAGCCATAGAAAGCATTATTATTGCTTGATAAAACATTTTTCTCATAGTGTTGCATTAACTTGGCAATATTCAAGTTCTAATAATGGACTAACAGTGGACTTTTCCATCTGCAGATTATACTGAATGGCCAGCGGAGGCAGTATTGCAGAGGAGAATCTCTCTGTGTCCCTGGAAAAAAAAAAGAAAACCCATTCATCAGCTTTGCAAGCCTCTTTCAATTTATATGGTAAGTCACACATTTGAGACTTATACATTTGTTTGAATGTGTGGGGTTGATCATAACATTCTGGAGTTCTCCATAGGTTAACTAATAGGGATGTGCTAAAATGAAGATGTTAGAATCTGTTAGTCCTAGTTTTTATGATTCCCAATAACTGTAGCATAAACCTTCCACACTTAATATATCAGACCACTGAATTGCTATTGGTGTACCATAACCCACAAGAATTCCAGTAAGAAGGGTGCACTGTCACTTGGCTGCCAAACAGATCTTTCTATCTACATCCTCATATAGGTGCTAGAGTTGTGTAGAGAGCGGTAGCAAATGAGGCATAGGATTGGGAGACGAATGCCAGGTTGAGATTAATATTCAGATTTGAATTTTTAGTGAGCTTTGGATTTTTACAATATTACACAAGCCATAGAAAGCATTATTATCGTTCGATAAAACATTTTTTTCGTAGTGTTGCATTAACTTGGCAATATTCAAGTTCTAATAATGGACTAACAGTGGACTTTTCCATCTGCAGATTATACTGAATGGCCAGCGGAGGCAGTATTGCAGAGGAGAATCTCTCTGCGTTGCTGAGAAAAAAAAGAAAATCCATTCATCAGCTTTGCAAGCCTCTTTCAATTTATATGGTAAGTCGCACATTTGAGACTTATACATTTGTTTGAATGTGTGGGGTTGATCATAACATTCTGGAGTTCTCCATAGGTTAACTGATAGGGATGTGCTAAAATGAAGATGTTAGAATCTGTTAGTCCTAGTTTTTATGATTCCCAATAAATGTAGCATAAACCTTCCTCCCTTAATTTATCAGACCACTGAATTGCTATTGGTGTACCATAACCCACAAGAATTCCAGTAAGAAGGGTGCACTGTCACTTGGCTGCCAAACAGATCTTTCTATCTACGTCCTCATATAGGTGCTAGAGTTGTGTAGAGAGCGGTAGCAAATGAGGCATAGGATTGGGAGACGAATGCCAGGTTGAGATTAATATTCAGATTTGAATTTTTAGTGAGCTTTGGATTTTCACAATATTACACAAGCCATAGAAAGCATTATTATCGTTCGATAAAACATTTTTTTCGTAGTGTTGCATTAACTTGGCAATATTCAAGTTCTAATAATGGACTAACAGTGGACTTTTCCATCTGCAGATTATACTGAATGGCCAGCGGAGGCAGTATTGCAGAGGAGAATATCTCTTCGTTGCTGAGAAAAAAAAGAAAACCCATTCATCAGCTTTGCAAGCCTCTTTCAATGTATATGGTAAGTCACACATTTGAGACTTATACATTTGTTTGAATGTGTGGGGTTGATCATAACATTCTGGAGTTCTCCATAGGTTAACTAATAGGGATGTGCTAAAATGAAGATGTTAGAATCTGTTAGTCCTAGTTTTTATGATTCCCAATAGCTGTAGCATAAACCTTCCTCCCTTAATTTATCTGACCACTGAATTGCTATTGGTGTACCATAATCCACAAGAATTCCAGTAAGAAGGGTGCACTGTCACTTGGCTGCCAAACAGATCTTTCTATCTACGTCCTCATATAGGTGCTAGAGTTGTGTAGAGAGCGGTAGCAAATGAGGCATACGATTGGGAGATGAATGCCAGGTTGAGATTAATATTCAGATTTGAATTTTTAGTGAGCTTTACATTTTCACAATATTACACAAGCCATAGAAAGCAATATTATTGCTTGATAAAACATTTTTCTCATAGTGTTGCATTAACTTGGCAATATTCAAGTTCTAATAATGGACTAACAGTGGACTATTCCATCTGCAGATTATACTGAATGGCCAGCGGAGGCAGTATTGCAGAGGAGAATCTCTCTGCGTCCCTGGAAAAAAAAAAAGAAAACCCATTCATCAGCTTTGCAAGCCTCTTTCAATTTATATGGTAAGTCACACATTTGAGACTTATACATTTGTTTGAATGTGTGGGGTTGATCATAACATTCTGGAGTTCTCCATAGGTTAACTAATAGGGATGTGCTAAAATGAAGATGTTAGAATCTGTTAGTCCTAGTTTTTATGATTCCCAATAACTGTAGCATAAACCTTCCACACTTAATATATCAGACCACTGAATTGCTATTGGTGTACCATAACCCACAAGAATTCCAGTAAGAAGGGTGCACTGTCACTTGGCTGCCAAACAGATCTTTCTATCTACATCCTCATATAGGTGCTAGAGTTGTGTAGAGAGCGGTAGCAAATGAGGCATAGGATTGGGAGACGAATGCCAGGTTGAGATTAATATTCAGATTTGAATTTTTAGTGAGCTTTGGATTTTCACAATATTACACAAGCCATAGAAAGCATTATTATCGTTCGATAAAACATTTTTTTCGTAGTGTTGCATTAACTTGGCAATATTCAAGTTCTAATAATGGACTAACAGTGGACTTTCGCATCTGCAGATTATACTGAATGGCCAGCGGAGGCAGTATTGCAGAGGAGAATCTCTCTGCGTTGCTGAGAAAAAAAAGAAAATCCATTCATCAGCTTTGCAAGCCTCTTTCAATTTATATGGTAAGTCGCACATTTGAGACTTATACATTTGTTTGAATGTGTGGGGTTGATCATAACATTCTGGAGTTCTCCATAGGTTAACTGATAGGGATGTGCTAAAATGAAGATGTTAGAATCTGTTAGTCCTAGTTTTTATGATTCCCAATAAATGTAGCATAAACCTTCCTCCCTTAATTTATCTGACCACTGAATTGCTATTGGTGTACCATAATCCACAAGAATTCCAGTAAGAAGGGTGCACTGTCACTTGGCTGCCAAACAGATCTTTCCATCTACGTCCTCCTATAGGTGCTAGAGTTGTGTAGAGAGCGGTAGCAAATGAGGCATAGGATTGGGAGACGAATGCCAGGTTGAGATTAATGTTCAGATTTGAATTTTTAGTGAGCTTTGGATTTTGACAATATTACACAAGCCATAGAAAGCATTATTATCGCTTGATAAAACATTTTTCTCATAGTGTTGCATTAACTTGGCAATATTCAAGTTCTAATAATGGACTAACAGTGGACTTTCGCATCTGCAGATTATACTGAATGGCCAGCGGAGGCAGTATTGCAGAGGAGAAACTCTCTGCATTGCTGGGAAAAAAAAAGAATCCAATCATCAGCTTTGCAAGCCTCTTTCAATTTATATGGTAAGTCACACATTTGAGACTTATACATTTGTTTGAATGTGTGGGGTTGATCATAACATTCTGGAGTTCTCCATAGGTTAACTGATAGTGATGTGCTAAAATGAAGATGTTAGAATCTGTTGGTCCTAGTTTTTATGATTCCCAATAAATGTAGCATAAACCTTCCTCCCTTAATTTATCTGACCACTGAATTGCTATTGGTGTACCATAATCTACAAGAATTCCAGTAAGAAGGGTGCACTGTCACTTGGCTGCCAAACAGATCTTTCTATCTACGTCCTCATATAGGTGCTAGAGTTGTGTAGAGAGCGGTAGCAGATGAGGCATAGGATAGGGAGACGAATGCCAGGTTGAGATTATTCAGATTTGAATTTTTTATGAGCTTTGGATTTTCACAATATTACACAAGCCATAGAAAGCATTATTATCGCTTGATAAAACATTTTCTTCATAGTGTTGCATTAACTTGGCAATATTCAAGTTCTAATAATGGACTAACAGTGGACTTTCGCATCTGCAGATTATACTGAATGGCCAGCGGAGGCAGTATTGCAGAGGAGAAACTCTCTGCATTGCTGGGAAAAAAAAAGAATCCAATCATCAGCTTTGCAAGCCTCTTTCAATTTATATGGTAAGTCACACATTTGAGACTTATACATTTGTTTGAATGTGTGGGGTTGATCATAACATTCTGGAGTTCTCCATAGGTTAACTAATAGGGATGTGCTAAAATGAAGATGTTAGAATCTGTTAGTCCTAGTTTTTATGATTCCCAATAGCTGTAGCATAAACCTTCCTCCCTTAATTTATCTGACCACTGAATTGCTATTGGTGTACCATAATCCACAAGAATTCCAGTAAGAAGGGTGCACTGTCACTTGGCTGCCAAACAGATCTTTCTATCTACGTCCTCATATAGGTGCTAGAGTTGTGTAGAGAGCGGTAGCAAATGAGGCATACGATTGGGAGACGAATGCCAGGTTGAGATTAATATTCAGATTTGAATTTTTAGTGAGCTTTACATTTTCACAATATTACACAAGCCATAGAAAGCAATATTATTGCTTGATAAAACATTTTTCTCATAGTGTTGCATTAACTTGGCAATATTCAAGTTCTAATAATGGACTAACAGTGGACTATTCCATCTGCAGATTATACTGAATGGCCAGCGGAGGCAGTATTGCAGAGGAGAATCTCTCTGCGTCCCTGGAAAAAAAAAAAGAAAACCCATTCATCAGCTTTGCAAGCCTCTTTCAATTTATATGGTAAGTCACACATTTGAGACTTATACATTTGTTTGAATGTGTGGGGTTGATCATAACATTCTGGAGTTCTCCATAGGTTAACTAATAGGGATGTGCTAAAATGAAGATGTTAGAATCTGTTAGTCCTAGTTTTTATGATTCCCAATAACTGTAGCATAAACCTTCCACACTTAATATATCAGACCACTGAATTGCTATTGGTGTACCATAACCCACAAGAATTCCAGTAAGAAGGGTGCACTGTCACTTGGCTGCCAAACAGATCTTTCTATCTACATCCTCATATAGGTGCTAGAGTTGTGTAGAGAGCGGTAGCAAATGAGGCATAGGATTGGGAGACGAATGCCAGGTTGAGATTAATATTCAGATTTGAATTTTTAGTGAGCTTTGGATTTTCACAATATTACACAAGCCATAGAAAGCATTATTATCGTTCGATAAAACATTTTTTTCGTAGTGTTGCATTAACTTGGCAATATTCAAGTTCTAATAATGGACTAACAGTGGACTTTCGCATCTGCAGATTATACTGAATGGCCAGCGGAGGCAGTATTGCAGAGGAGAATCTCTCTGCGTTGCTGAGAAAAAAAAGAAAATCCATTCATCAGCTTTGCAAGCCTCTTTCAATTTATATGGTAAGTCGCACATTTGAGACTTATACATTTGTTTGAATGTGTGGGGTTGATCATAACATTCTGGAGTTCTCCATAGGTTAACTGATAGGGATGTGCTAAAATGAAGATGTTAGAATCTGTTAGTCCTAGTTTTTATGATTCCCAATAAATGTAGCATAAACCTTCCTCCCTTAATTTATCTGACCACTGAATTGCTATTGGTGTACCATAATCCACAAGAATTCCAGTAAGAAGGGTGCACTGTCACTTGGCTGCCAAACAGATCTTTCCATCTACGTCCTCCTATAGGTGCTAGAGTTGTGTAGAGAGCGGTAGCAAATGAGGCATAGGATTGGGAGACGAATGCCAGGTTGAGATTAATGTTCAGATTTGAATTTTTAGTGAGCTTTGGATTTTGACAATATTACACAAGCCATAGAAAGCATTATTATCGCTTGATAAAACATTTTTCTCATAGTGTTGCATTAACTTGGCAATATTCAAGTTCTAATAATGGACTAACAGTGGACTTTCGCATCTGCAGATTATACTGAATGGCCAGCGGAGGCAGTATTGCAGAGGAGAAACTCTCTGCATTGCTGGGAAAAAAAAAGAATCCAATCATCAGCTTTGCAAGCCTCTTTCAATTTATATGGTAAGTCACACATTTGAGACTTATACATTTGTTTGAATGTGTGGGGTTGATCATAACATTCTGGAGTTCTCCATAGGTTAACTGATAGTGATGTGCTAAAATGAAGATGTTAGAATCTGTTGGTCCTAGTTTTTATGATTCCCAATAAATGTAGCATAAACCTTCCTCCCTTAATTTATCTGACCACTGAATTGCTATTGGTGTACCATAATCTACAAGAATTCCAGTAAGAAGGGTGCACTGTCACTTGGCTGCCAAACAGATCTTTCTATCTACGTCCTCATATAGGTGCTAGAGTTGTGTAGAGAGCGGTAGCAGATGAGGCATAGGATAGGGAGACGAATGCCAGGTTGAGATTATTCAGATTTGAATTTTTTATGAGCTTTGGATTTTCACAATATTACACAAGCCATAGAAAGCATTATTATCGCTTGATAAAACATTTTCTTCATAGTGTTGCATTAACTTGGCAATATTCAAGTTCTAATAATGGACTAACAGTGGACTTTTCCATCTGCAGATTATACTGAATGGCCAGCGGAGGCAGTATTGCAGAGGATAATATCTCTGCGTTGCTGAGAAAAAAAAGAAAACCCATTCATCAGCTTTGCAAGCCTCTTTCAATGTATATGGTAAGTCACACATTTGAGACTTATACATTTGTTTGAATGTGTGGGGTTGATCATAACATTCTGGAGTTCTCCATAGGTTAACTAATAGGGATGTGCTAAAATGAAGATGTTAGAATCTGTTAGTCCTAGTTTTTATGATTCCCAATAGCTGTAGCATAAACCTTCCTCCCTTAATTTATCTGACCACTGAATTGCTATTGGTGTACCATAATCCACAAGAATTCCAGTAAGAAGGGTGCACTGTCACTTGGCTGCCAAACAGATCTTTCTATCTACGTCCTCATATAGGTGCTAGAGTTGTGTAGAGAGCGGTAGCAAATGAGGCATAGGATTGGGAGACGAATGCCAGGTTGAGATTAATATTCAGATTTGAATTTTTAGTGAGCTTTGGATTTTTACAATATTACACAAGCCATAGAAAGCATTATTATCGTTCGATAAAACATTTTTTTCGTAGTGTTGCATTAACTTGGCAATATTCAAGTTCTAATAATGGACTAACAGTGGACTTTTCCATCTGCAGATTATACTGAATGGCCAGCGGAGGCAGTATTGCAGAGGAGAATCTCTCTGCGTTGCTGAGAAAAAAAAGAAAATCCATTCATCAGCTTTGCAAGCCTCTTTCAATTTATATGGTAAGTCGCACATTTGAGACTTATACATTTGTTTGAATGTGTGGGGTTGATCATAACATTCTGGAGTTCTCCATAGGTTAACTGATAGGGATGTGCTAAAATGAAGATGTTAGAATCTGTTAGTCCTAGTTTTTATGATTCCCAATAAATGTAGCATAAACCTTCCTCCCTTAATTTATCAGACCACTGAATTGCTATTGGTGTACCATAACCCACAAGAATTCCAGTAAGAAGGGTGCACTGTCACTTGGCTGCCAAACAGATCTTTCTATCTACGTCCTCATATAGGTGCTAGAGTTGTGTAGAGAGCGGTAGCAAATGAGGCATAGGATTGGGAGACGAATGCCAGGTTGAGATTAATATTCAGATTTGAATTTTTAGTGAGCTTTGGATTTTCACAATATTACACAAGCCATAGAAAGCATTATTATCGTTCGATAAAACATTTTTTTCGTAGTGTTGCATTAACTTGGCAATATTCAAGTTCTAATAATGGACTAACAGTGGACTTTTCCATCTGCAGATTATACTGAATGGCCAGCGGAGGCAGTATTGCAGAGGAGAATATCTCTGCGTTGCTGAGAAAAAAAAGAAAACCCATTCATCAGCTTTGCAAGCCTCTTTCAATTTATATGGTAAGTCACACATTTGAGACTTATACATTTGTTTGAATGTGTAGGGTTGATCATAACATTCTGGAGTTCTCCATAGGTTAACTAATAGGGATGTGCTAAAATGAAGATGTTAGAATCTGTTAGTCCTAGTTTTTATGATTCCCAATAACTGTAGCATAAACCTTCCACCCTTAATATATCAGACCACTGAATTGCTATTGGTGTACCATAACCCACAAGAATTCCAGTAAGAAGGGTGCACTGTCACTTGGCTGCCAAACAGATCTTTCTATCTACATCCTCATATAGGTGCTAGAGTTGTGTAGAGAGCGGTAGCAAATGAGGCATAGGATTGGGAGACGAATGCCAGGTTGAGATTAATATTCAGATTTGAATTTTTAGTGAGCTTGAAATTTTCACAATATTACACACGCCATAGAAAGCATTATTATTGCTTGATAAAACATTTTTCTCATAGTGTTGCATTAACTTGGCAATATTCAAGTTCTAATAATGGACTAACAGTGGACTTTTCCATCTGCAGATTATACTGAATGGCCAGCGGAGGCAGTATTGCAGAGGAGAATCTCTCTGCGTCCCTGGAAAAAAAAAAGAAAACCCATTCATCAGCTTTGCAAGCCTCTTTCAATTTATATGGTAAGTCACACATTTGAGACTTATACATTTGATTGAATGTGTGGGGTTGATCATAACATTCTGGAGTTCTCCATAGGTTAACTGATAGGGATGTGCTAAAATGAAGATGTTAGAACCTGTTAGTCCTAGTTTTTATGATTCCCAAAAAATGTAGCATAAACCTTCCTCCCTTAATTTATCTGACAACTGAATTGCTATTGGTGTACCATAATCTACAAGAATTCCAGTAAGAAGGGTGCACTGTCACTTGGCTGCCAAACAGATCTTTCTATCTACGTCCTCATATAGGTGCTAGAGTTGTGTAGAGAGCGGTAGCAGATGAGGCATAGGATAGGGAGACGAATGCCAGGTTGAGATTAATATTCAGATTTGAATTTTTAGTGAGCTTTGGATTCTCACAATATTACACAAGCCATAGAAAGCATTATTATCGCTTGATAAAACATTTTTTTCATAGTGTTACAATAACTTGGCAATATTCAAGTTCTAATAATGGACTAACAATGGACTTTTCCATCTGCAGATTATACTGAATGGCCAGCGGAGGCAGTATTGCAGAGGAGAATCTCTCTGCGTTGCTGAGAAAAAAAAGAAAATCCAATCATCAGCTTTGCAAGCCTCTTTCAATTTATATGGTAAGTCGCACATTTGAGACTTATACATTTGTTTGAATGTGTGGGGTTGATCATAACATTCTGGAGTTCTCCATAGGTTAACTGATAGGGATGTGCTAAAATGAAGATGTTAGAATCTGTTAGTCCTAGTTTTTATGATTCCCAATAAATGTAGCATAAACCTTCCTCCCTTAATTTATCAGACCACTGAATTGCTATTGGTGTACCATAACCCACAAGAATTCCAGTAAGAAGGGTGCACTGTCACTTGGCTGCCAAACAGATCTTTCTATCTACATCCTCATATAGGTGCTAGAGTTGTGTAGAGAGCGGTAGCAGATGAGGCATAGGATAGGGAGACGAATGCCAGGTTGAGATTAATATTCAGATTTGAATTTTTTATGAGCTTTGGATTTTCACAATATTACACAAGCCATAGAAAGCATTATTATCGCTTGATAAAACATTTTCTTCATAGTGTTGCATTAACTTGGCAATATTCAAGTTCTAATAATGGACTAACAGTGGACTTTTCCATCTGCAGATTATACTGAATGGCCAGCGGAGGCAGTATTGCAGAGGAGAATATCTCTGCGTTGCTGAGAAAAAAAAGAAAACCCATTCATCAGCTTTGCAAGCCTCTTTCAATGTATATGGTAAGTCACACATTTGAGACTTATACATTTGTTTGAATGTGTGGGGTTGATCATAACATTCTGGAGTTCTCCATAGGTTAACTAATAGGGATGTGCTAAAATGAAGATGTTAGAATCTGTTAGTCCTAGTTTTTATGATTCCCAATAGCTGTAGCATAAACCTTCCTCCCTTAATTTATCTGACCACTGAATTGCTATTGGTGTACCATAATCCACAAGAATTCCAGTAAGAAGGGTGCACTGTCACTTGGCTGCCAAACAGATCTTTCTATCTACGTCCTCATATAGGTGCTAGAGTTGTGTAGAGAGCGGTAGCAAATGAGGCATACGATTGGGAGACGAATGCCAGGTTGAGATTAATATTCAGATTTGAATTTTTAGTGAGCTTTACATTTTCACAATATTACACAAGCCATAGAAAGCATTATTATTGCTTGATAAAACATTTTTCTCATAGTGTTGCATTAACTTGGCAATATTCAAGTTCTAATAATGGACTAACAGTGGACTTTTCCATCTGCAGATTATACTGAATGGCCAGCGGAGGCAGTATTGCAGAGGAGAATCTCTCTGCGTCCCTGGAAAAAAAAAAGAAAACCCATTCATCAGCTTTGCAAGCCTCTTTCAATTTATATGGTAAGTCACACATTTGAGACTTATACATTTGATTGAATGTGTGGGGTTGATCATAACATTCTGGAGTTCTCCATAGGTTAACTGATAGGGATGTGCTAAAATGAAGATGTTAGAACCTGTTAGTCCTAGTTTTTATGATTCCCAAAAAATGTAGCATAAACCTTCCTCCCTTAATTTATCTGACAACTGAATTGCTATTGGTGTACCATAATCTACAAGAATTCCAGTAAGAAGGGTGCACTGTCACTTGGCTGCCAAACAGATCTTTCTATCTACGTCCTCATATAGGTGCTAGAGTTGTGTAGAGAGCGGTAGCAGATGAGGCATAGGATAGGGAGACGAATGCCAGGTTGAGATTAATATTCAGATTTGAATTTTTAGTGAGCTTTGGATTCTCACAATATTACACAAGCCATAGAAAGCATTATTATCGCTTGATAAAACATTTTTTTCATAGTGTTACAATAACTTGGCAATATTCAAGTTCTAATAATGGACTAACAATGGACTTTTCCATCTGCAGATTATACTGAATGGCCAGCGGAGGCAGTATTGCAGAGGAGAATCTCTCTGCGTTGCTGAGAAAAAAAAGAAAATCCAATCATCAGCTTTGCAAGCCTCTTTCAATTTATATGGTAAGTCGCACATTTGAGACTTATACATTTGTTTGAATGTGTGGGGTTGATCATAACATTCTGGAGTTCTCCATAGGTTAACTGATAGGGATGTGCTAAAATGAAGATGTTAGAATCTGTTAGTCCTAGTTTTTATGATTCCCAATAAATGTAGCATAAACCTTCCTCCCTTAATTTATCAGACCACTGAATTGCTATTGGTGTACCATAACCCACAAGAATTCCAGTAAGAAGGGTGCACTGTCACTTGGCTGCCAAACAGATCTTTCTATCTACATCCTCATATAGGTGCTAGAGTTGTGTAGAGAGCGGTAGCAGATGAGGCATAGGATAGGGAGACGAATGCCAGGTTGAGATTAATATTCAGATTTGAATTTTTTATGAGCTTTAGATTTTCACAATATTACACAAGCCATAGAAAGCATTATTATCGCTTGATAAAACATTTTCTTCATAGTGTTGCATTAACTTGGCAATATTCAAGTTCTAATAATGGACTAACAGTGGACTTTTCCATCTGCAGATTATACTGAATGGCCAGCGGAGGCAGTATTGCAGAGGAGAATATCTCTGCGTTGCTGAGAAAAAAAAGAAAACCCATTCATCAGCTTTGCAAGCCTCTTTCAATGTATATGGTAAGTCACACATTTGAGACTTATACATTTGTTTGAATGTGTGGGGTTGATCATAACATTCTGGAGTTCTCCATAGGTTAACTAATAGGGATGTGCTAAAATGAAGATGTTAGAATCTGTTAGTCCTAGTTTTTATGATTCCCAATAGCTGTAGCATAAACCTTCCTCCCTTAATTTATCTGACCACTGAATTGCTATTGGTGTACCATAATCCACAAGAATTCCAGTAAGAAGGGTGCACTGTCACTTGGCTGCCAAACAGATCTTTCTATCTACGTCCTCATATAGGTGCTAGAGTTGTGTAGAGAGCGGTAGCAAATGAGGCATACGATTGGGAGACGAATGCCAGGTTGAGATTAATATTCAGATTTGAATTTTTAGTGAGCTTTACATTTTCACAATATTACACAAGCCATAGAAAGCATTATTATTGCTTGATAAAACATTTTTCTCATAGTGTTGCATTAACTTGGCAATATTCAAGTTCTAATAATGGACTAACAGTGGACTTTTCCATCTGCAGATTATATTGAATGGCCAGCGGAGGCAGTATTGCAGAGGAGAATCTCTCTGCGTCCCTGGAAAAAAAAAAAGAAAACCCATTCATCAGCTTTGCAAGCCTCTTTCAATTTATATGGTAAGTCACACATTTGAGACTTATACATTTGTTTGAATGTGTGGGGTTGATCATAACATTCTGGAGTTCTCCATAGGTTAACTAATAGGGATGTGCTAAAATGAAGATGTTAGAATCTGTTAGTCCTAGTTTTTATGATTCCCAATAACTGTAGCATAAACCTTCCACACTTAATATATCAGACCACTGAATTGCTATTGGTGTACCATAACCCACAAGAATTCCAGTAAGAAGGGTGCACTGTCACTTGGCTGCCAAACAGATCTTTCTATCTACATCCTCATATAGGTGCTAGAGTTGTGTAGAGAGCGGTAGCAAATGAGGCATAGGATTGGGAGACGAATGCCAGGTTGAGATTAATATTCAGATTTGAATTTTTAGTGAGCTTTGGATTTTTACAATATTACACTAGCCATAGAAAGCATTATTATCGTTCGATAAAACATTTTTTTCGTAGTGTTGCATTAACTTGGCAATATTCAAGTTCTAATAATGGACTAACAGTGGACTTTTCCATCTGCAGATTATACTGAATGGCCAGCGGAGGCAGTATTGCAGAGGAGAATCTCTCTGCGTTGCTGAGAAAAAAAAGAAAATCCATTCATCAGCTTTGCAAGCCTCTTTCAATTTATATGGTAAGTCGCACATTTGAGACTTATACATTTGTTTGAATGTGTGGGGTTGATCATAACATTCTGGAGTTCTCCATAGGTTAACTGATAGGGATGTGCTAAAATGAAGATGTTAGAATCTGTTAGTCCTAGTTTTTATGATTCCCAATAAATGTAGCATAAACCTTCCTCCCTTAATTTATCAGACCACTGAATTGCTATTGGTGTACCATAACCCACAAGAATTCCAGTAAGAAGGGTGCACTGTCACTTGGCTGCCAAACAGATCTTTCTATCTACGTCCTCATATAGGTGCTAGAGTTGTGTAGAGAGCGGTAGCAAATGAGGCATAGGATTGGGAGACGAATGCCAGGTTGAGATTAATATTCAGATTTGAATTTTTAGTGAGCTTTGGATTTTCACAATATTACACAAGCCATAGAAAGCATTATTATCGTTCGATAAAACATTTTTTTCGTAGTGTTGCATTAACTTGGCAATATTCAAGTTCTAATAATGGACTAACAGTGGACTTTTCCATCTGCAGATTATACTGAATGGCCAGCGGAGGCAGTATTGCAGAGGAGAATATCTCTGCGTTGCTGAGAAAAAAAAGAAAACCCATTCATCAGCTTTGCAAGCCTCTTTCAATTTATATGGTAAGTCACACATTTGAGACTTATACATTTGTTTGAATGTGTAGGGTTGATCATAACATTCTGGAGTTCTCCATAGGTTAACTAATAGGGATGTGCTAAAATGAAGATGTTAGAATCTGTTAGTCCTAGTTTTTATGATTCCCAATAACTGTAGCATAAACCTTCCACCCTTAATATATCAGACCACTGAATTGCTATTGGTGTACCATAACCCACAAGAATTCCAGTAAGAAGGGTGCACTGTCACTTGGCTGCCAAACAGATCTTTCTATCTACATCCTCATATAGGTGCTAGAGTTGTGTAGAGAGCGGTAGCAAATGAGGCATAGGATTGGGAGACGAATGCCAGGTTGAGATTAATATTCAGATTTGAATTTTTAGTGAGCTTGAAATTTTCACAATATTACACACGCCATAGAAAGCATTATTATTGCTTGATAAAACATTTTTCTCATAGTGTTGCATTAACTTGGCAATATTCAAGTTCTAATAATGGACTAACAGTGGACTTTTCCATCTGCAGATTATACTGAATGGCCAGCGGAGGCAGTATTGCAGAGGAGAATCTCTCTGCGTCCCTGGAAAAAAAAAAGAAAACCCATTCATCAGCTTTGCAAGCCTCTTTCAATTTATATGGTAAGTCACACATTTGAGACTTATACATTTGATTGAATGTGTGGGGTTGATCATAACATTCTGGAGTTCTCCATAGGTTAACTGATAGGGATGTGCTAAAATGAAGATGTTAGAACCTGTTAGTCCTAGTTTTTATGATTCCCAAAAAATGTAGCATAAACCTTCCTCCCTTAATTTATCTGACAACTGAATTGCTATTGGTGTACCATAATCTACAAGAATTCCAGTAAGAAGGGTGCACTGTCACTTGGCTGCCAAACAGATCTTTCTATCTACGTCCTCATATAGGTGCTAGAGTTGTGTAGAGAGCGGTAGCAGATGAGGCATAGGATAGGGAGACGAATGCCAGGTTGAGATTAATATTCAGATTTGAATTTTTAGTGAGCTTTGGATTCTCACAATATTACACAAGCCATAGAAAGCATTATTATCGCTTGATAAAACATTTTTTTCATAGTGTTACAATAACTTGGCAATATTCAAGTTCTAATAATGGACTAACAATGGACTTTTCCATCTGCAGATTATACTGAATGGCCAGCGGAGGCAGTATTGCAGAGGAGAATCTCTCTGCGTTGCTGAGAAAAAAAAAGAAAATCCAATCATCAGCTTTGCAAGCCTCTTTCAATTTATATGGTAAGTCACACATTTGAGACTTATACATTTGTTTGAATGTGTAGGGTTGATCATAACATTCTGGAGTTCTCCATAGGTTAACTAATAGGGATGTGCTAAAATGAAGATGTTAGAATCTGTTAGTCCTAGTTTTTATGATTCCCAATAACTGTAGCATAAACCTTCCACCCTTAATATATCAGACCACTGAATTGCTATTGGTGTACCATAACCCACAAGAATTCCAGTAAGAAGGGTGCACTGTCACTTGGCTGCCAAACAGATCTTTCTATCTACATCCTCATATAGGTGCTAGAGTTGTGTAGAGAGCGGTAGCAAATGAGGCATAGGATTGGGAGACGAATGCCAGGTTGAGATTAATATTCAGATTTGAATTTTTAGTGAGCTTGAAAATTTCACAATATTACACAAGCCATAGAAAGCATTATTATTGCTTGATAAAACATTTTTCTCATAGTGTTGCATTAACTTGGCAATATTCAAGTTCTAATAATGGACTAACAGTGGACTTTTCCATCTGCAGATTATACTGAATGGCCAGCGGAGGCAGTATTGCAGAGGAGAATCTCTCTGCGTCCCTGGAAAAAAAAAAGAAAACCCATTCATCAGCTTTGCAAGCCTCTTTCAATTTATATGGTAAGTCACACATTTGAGACTTATACATTTGATTGAATGTGTGGGGTTGATCATAACATTCTGGAGTTCTCCATAGGTTAACTGATAGGGATGTGCTAAAATGAAGATGTTAGAACCTGTTAGTCCTAGTTTTTATGATTCCCAATAAATGTAGCATAAACCTTCCTCCCTTAATTTATCAGACCACTGAATTGCTATTGGTGTACCATAACCCACAAGAATTCCAGTAAGAAGGGTGCACTGTCACTTGGCTGCCAAACAGATCTTTCTATCTACATCCTCATATAGGTGCTAGAGTTGTGTAGAGAGCGGTAGCAGATGAGGCATAGGATAGGGAGACGAATGCCAGGTTGAGATTAATATTCAGATTTGAATTTTTTATGAGCTTTGGATTTTCACAATATTACACAAGCCATAGAAAGCATTATTATCGCTTGATAAAACATTTTCTTCATAGTGTTGCATTAACTTGGCAATATTCAAGTTCTAATAATGGACTAACAGTGGACTTTTCCATCTGCAGATTATACTGAATGGCCAGCGGAGGCAGTATTGCAGAGGAGAATATCTCTGCGTTGCTGAGAAAAAAAAAAAAACCCATTCATCAGCTTTGCAAGCCTCTTTCAATGTATATGGTAAGTCACACATTTGAGACTTATACATTTGTTTGAATGTGTGGGGTTGATCATAACATTCTGGAGTTCTCCATAGGTTAACTAATAGGGATGTGCTAAAATGAAGATGTTAGAATCTGTTAGTCCTAGTTTTTATGATTCCCAATAGCTGTAGCATAAACCTTCCTCCCTTAATTTATCTGACCACTGAATTGCTATTGGTGTACCATAATCCACAAGAATTCCAGTAAGAAGGGTGCACTGTCACTTGGCTGCCAAACAGATCTTTCTATCTACGTCCTCATATAGGTGCTAGAGTTGTGTAGAGAGCGGTAGCAAATGAGGCATACGATTGGGAGACGAATGCCAGGTTGAGATTAATATTCAGATTTGAATTTTTAGTGAGCTTTACATTTTCACAATATTACACAAGCCATAGAAAGCATTATTATTGCTTGATAAAACATTTTTCTCATAGTGTTGCATTAACTTGGCAATATTCAAGTTCTAATAATGGACTAACAGTGGACTTTTCCATCTGCAGATTATATTGAATGGCCAGCGGAGGCAGTATTGCAGAGGAGAATCTCTCTGCGTCCCTGGAAAAAAAAAAGAAAACCCATTCATCAGCTTTGCAAGCCTCTTTCAATTTATATGGTAAGTCACACATTTGAGACTTATACATTTGTTTGAATGTGTGGGGTTGATCATAACATTCTGGAGTTCTCCATAGGTTAACTAATAGGGATGTGCTAAAATGAAGATGTTAGAATCTGTTAGTCCTAGTTTTTATGATTCCCAATAACTGTAGCATAAACCTTCCACACTTAATATATCAGACCACTGAATTGCTATTGGTGTACCATAACCCACAAGAATTCCAGTAAGAAGGGTGCACTGTCACTTGGCTGCCAAACAGATCTTTCTATCTACATCCTCATATAGGTGCTAGAGTTGTGTAGAGAGCGGTAGCAAATGAGGCATAGGATTGGGAGACGAATGCCAGGTTGAGATTAATATTCAGATTTGAATTTTTAGTGAGCTTTGGATTTTTACAATATTACACAAGCCATAGAAAGCATTATTATCGTTCGATAAAACATTTTTTTCGTAGTGTTGCATTAACTTGGCAATATTCAAGTTCTAATAATTGACTAACAGTGGACTTTTCCATCTGCAGATTATACTGAATGGCCAGCGGAGGCAGTATTGCAGAGGAGAATCTCTCTGCGTTGCTGAGAAAAAAAAGAAAATCCATTCATCAGCTTTGCAAGCCTCTTTCAATTTATATGGTAAGTCGCACATTTGAGACTTATACATTTGTTTGAATGTGTGGGGTTGATCATAACATTCTGGAGTTCTCCATAGGTTAACTGATAGGGATGTGCTAAAATGAAGATGTTAGAATCTGTTAGTCCTAGTTTTTATGATTCCCAATAAATGTAGCATAAACCTTCCTCCCTTAATTTATCAGACCACTGAATTGCTATTGGTGTACCATAACCCACAAGAATTCCAGTAAGAAGGGTGCACTGTCACTTGGGTGCCAAACAGATCTTTCTATCTACGTCCTCATATAGGTGCTAGAGTTGTGTAGAGAGTGGTAGCAAATGAGGCATAGGATTGGGAGACGAATGCCAGGTTGAGATTAATATTCAGATTTGAATTTTTAGTGAGCTTTGGATTTTCACAATATTACACAAGCCATAGAAAGCATTATTATCGTTCGATAAAACATTTTTTTCGTAGTGATGCATTAACTTGGCAATATTCAAGTTCTAATAATGGACTAACAGTGGACTTTTCCATCTGCAGATTATACTGAATGGCCAGCGGAGGCAGTATTGCAGAGGAGAATATCTCTGCGTTGCTGAGAAAAAAAAGAAAACCCATTCATCAGCTTTGCAAGCCTCTTTCAATTTATATGGTAAGTCACACATTTGAGACTTATACATTTGTTTGAATGTGTAGGGTTGATCATAACATTCTGGAGTTCTCCATAGGTTAACTAATAGGGATGTGCTAAAATGAAGATGTTAGAATCTGTTAGTCCTAGTTTTTATGATTCCCAATAACTGTAGCATAAACCTTCCACCCTTAATATATCAGACCACTGAATTGCTATTGGTGTACCATAACCCACAAGAATTCCAGTAAGAAGGGTGCACTGTCACTTGGCTGCCAAACAGATCTTTCTATCTACATCCTCATATAGGTGCTAGAGTTGTGTAGAGAGCGGTAGCAAATGAGGCATAGGATTGGGAGACGAATGCCAGGTTGAGATTAATATTCAGATTTGAATTTTTAGTGAGCTTGAAATTTTCACAATATTACACAAGCCATAGAAAGCATTATTATTGCTTGATAAAACATTTTTCTCATAGTGTTGCATTAACTTGGCAATATTCAAGTTCTAATAATGGACTAACAGTGGACTTTTCCATCTGCAGATTATACTGAATGGCCAGCGGAGGCAGTATTGCAGAGGAGAATCTCTCTGCGTCCCTGGAAAAAAAAAAGAAAACCCATTCATCAGCTTTGCAAGCCTCTTTCAATTTATATGGTAAGTCACACATTTGAGACTTATACATTTGATTGAATGTGTGGGGTTGATCATAACATTCTGGAGTTCTCCATAGGTTAACTGATAGGGATGTGCTAAAATGAAGATGTTAGAACCTGTTAGTCCTAGTTTTTATGATTCCCAAAAAATGTAGCATAAACCTTCCTCCCTTAATTTATCTGACAACTGAATTGCTATTGGTGTACCATAATCTACAAGAATTCCAGTAAGAAGGGTGCACTGTCACTTGGCTGCCAAACAGATCTTTCTATCTACGTCCTCATATAGGTGCTAGAGTTGTGTAGAGAGCGGTAGCAGATGAGGCATAGGATAGGGAGACGAATGCCAGGTTGAGATTAATATTCAGATTTGAATTTTTAGTGAGCTTTGGATTTTCACAATATTACACAAGCCATAGAAAGCATTATTATCGCTTGATAAAACATTTTTTTCATAGTGTTACAATAACTTGGCAATATTCAAGTTCTAATAATGGACTAACAATGGACTTTTCCATCTGCAGATTATACTGAATGGCCAGCGGAGGCAGTATTGCAGAGGAGAATCTCTCTGCGTTGCTGAGAAAAAAAAAGAAAATCCAATCATCAGCTTTGCAAGCCTCTTTCAATTTATATGGTAAGTCACACATTTGAGACTTATACATTTGTTTGAATGTGTAGGGTTGATCATAACATTCTGGAGTTCTCCATAGGTTAACTAATAGGGATGTGCTAAAATGAAGATGTTAGAATCTGTTAGTCCTAGTTTTTATGATTCCCAATAACTGTAGCATAAACCTTCCACCCTTAATATATCAGACCACTGAATTGCTATTGGTGTACCATAACCCACAAGAATTCCAGTAAGAAGGGTGCACTGTCACTTGGCTGCCAAACAGATCTTTCTATCTACATCCTCATATAGGTGCTAGAGTTGTGTAGAGAGCGGTAGCAAATGAGGCATAGGATTGGGAGACGAATGCCAGGTTGAGATTAATATTCAGATTTGAATTTTTAGTGAGCTTGAAAATTTCACAATATTACACAAGCCATAGAAAGCATTATTATTGCTTGATAAAACATTTTTCTCATAGTGTTGCATTAACTTGGCAATATTCAAGTTCTAATAATGGACTAACAGTGGACTTTTCCATCTGCAGATTATACTGAATGGCCAGCGGAGGCAGTATTGCAGAGGAGAATCTCTCTGCGTCCCTGGAAAAAAAAAAGAAAACCCATTCATCAGCTTTGCAAGCCTCTTTCAATTTATATGGTAAGTCACACATTTGAGACTTATACATTTGATTGAATGTGTGGGGTTGATCATAACATTCTGGAGTTCTCCATAGGTTAACTGATAGGGATGTGCTAAAATGAAGATGTTAGAACCTGTTAGTCCTAGTTTTTATGATTCCCAAAAAATGTAGCATAAACCTTCCTCCCTTAATTTATCTGAAAACTGAATTGCTATTGGTGTACCATAATCTACAAGAATTCCAGTAAGAAGGGTGCACTGTCACTTGGCTGCCAAACAGATCTTTCTATCTACGTCCTCATATAGGTGCTAGAGTTGTGTAGAGAGCGGTAGCAGATGAGGCATAGGATAGGGAGACGAATGCCAGGTTGAGATTAATATTCAGATTTGAATTTTTAGTGAGCTTTGGATTTTCACAATATTACACAAGCCATAGAAAGCATTATTATCGCTTGATAAAACATTTTTTTCATAGTGTTACAATAACTTGGCAATATTCAAGTTCTAATAATGGACTAACAATGGACTTTTCCATCTGCAGATTATACTGAATGGCCAGCGGAGGCAGTATTGCAGAGGAGAATCTCTCTGCGTTGCTGAGAAAAAAAAGAAAATCCAATCATCAGCTTTGCAAGCCTCTTTCAATTTATATGGTAAGTCGCACATTTGAGACTTATACATTTGTTTGAATGTGTGGGGTTGATCATAACATTCTGGAGTTCTCCATAGGTTAACTGATAGGGATGTGCTAAAATGAAGATGTTAGAATCTGTTAGTCCTAGTTTTTATGATTCCCAATAAATGTAGCATAAACCTTCCTCCCTTAATTTATCAGACCACTGAATTGCTATTGGTGTACCATAACCCACAAGAATTCCAGTAAGAAGGGTGCACTGTCACTTGGCTGCCAAACAGATCTTTCTATCTACATCCTCATATAGGTGCTAGAGTTGTGTAGAGAGCGGTAGCAGATGAGGCATAGGATAGGGAGACGAATGCCAGGTTGAGATTAATATTCAGATTTGAATTTTTTATGAGCTTTGGATTTTCACAATATTACACAAGCCATAGAAAGCATTATTATCGCTTGATAAAACATTTTCTTCATAGTGTTGCATTAACTTGGCAATATTCAAGTTCTAATAATGGACTAACAGTGGACTTTTCCATCTGCAGATTATACTGAATGGCCAGCGGAGGCAGTATTGCAGAGGAGAATATCTCTGCGTTGCTGAGAAAAAAAAGAAAACCCATTCATCAGCTTTGCAAGCCTCTTTCAATGTATATGGTAAGTCACACATTTGAGACTTATACATTTGTTTGAATGTGTGGGGTTGATCATAACATTCTGGAGTTCTCCATAGGTTAACTAATAGGGATGTGCTAAAATGAAGATGTTAGAATCTGTTAGTCCTAGTTTTTATGATTCCCAATAGCTGTAGCATAAACCTTCCTCCCTTAATTTATCTGACCACTGAATTGCTATTGGTGTACCATAATCCACAAGAATTCCAGTAAGAAGGGTGCACTGTCACTTGGCTGCCAAACAGATCTTTCTATCTACGTCCTCATATAGGTGCTAGAGTTGTGTAGAGAGCGGTAGCAAATGAGGCATACGATTGGGAGACGAATGCCAGGTTGAGATTAATATTCAGATTTGAATTTTTAGTGAGCTTTAAATTTTCACAATATTACACAAGCCATAGAAAGCATTATTATTGCTTAATAAAACATTTTTCTCATAGTGTTGCATTAACTTGGCAATATTCAAGTTCTAATAATGGACTAACAGTGGACTTTTCCATCTGCAGATTATACTGAATGGCCAGCGGAGGCAGTATTGCAGAGGAGAATCTCTCTGCGTCCCTGGAAAAAAAAAAGAAAACCCATTCATCAGCTTTGCAAGCCTCTTTCAATTTATATGGTAAGTCACACATTTGAGACTTATACATTTGTTTGAATGTGTGGGGTTGATCATAACATTCTGGAGTTCTCCATAGGTTAACTAATAGGGATGTGCTAAAATGAAGATGTTAGAATCTGTTAGTCCTAGTTTTTATGATTCCCAATAACTGTAGCATAAACCTTCCACACTTAATATATCAGACCACTGAATTGCTATTGGTGTACCATAACCCACAAGAATTCCAGTAAGAAGGGTGCACTGTCACTTGGCTGCCAAACAGATCTTTCTATCTACATCCTCATATAGGTGCTAGAGTTGTGTAGAGAGCGGTAGCAAATGAGGCATAGGATTGGGAGACGAATGCCAGGTTGAGATTAATATTCAGATTTGAATTTTTAGTGAGCTTTGGATTTTCACAATATTACACAAGCCATAGAAAGCATTATTATCGTTCGATAAAACATTTTTTTCGTAGTGTTGCATTAACTTGGCAATATTCAAGTTCTAATAATGGACTAACAGTGGACTTTTCCATCTGCAGATTATACTGAATGGCCAGCGGAGGCAGTATTGCAGAGGAGAATCTCTCTGCGTTGCTGAGAAAAAAAAGAAAATCCATTCATCAGCTTTGCAAGCCTCTTTCAATTTATATGGTAAATCGCACATTTGAGACTTATACATTTGTTTGTATGTGTGGGGTTGATCATAACATTCTGGAGTTCTCCATAGGTTAACTGATAGGGATGTGCTAAAATGAAGATGTTAGAATCTGTTAGTCCTAGTTTTTATGATTCCCAATAAATGTAGCATAAACCTTCCTCCCTTAATTTATCTGACCACTGAATTGCTATTGGTGTACCATAATCCACAAGAATTCCAGTAAGAAGGGTGCACTGTCACTTGGCTGCCAAACAGATCTTTCTATCTACGTCCTCCTATAGGTGCTAGAGTTGTGTAGAGAGCGGTAGCAAATGAGGCATAGGATTGGGAGACGAATGCCAGGTTGAGATTAATGTTCAGATTTGAATTTTTAGTGAGCTTTGGATTTTGACAATATTACACAAGCCATAGAAAGCATTATTATCGCTTGATAAAACATTTTCTTCATAGTGTTGCATTAACTTGGCAATATTCAAGTTCTAATAATGGACTAACAGTGGACTTTTCCATCTGCAGATTATACTGAATGGCCAGCGGAGGCAGTATTGCAGAGGAGAATATCTCTGCGTTGCTGAGAAAAAAAAGAAAACCCATTCATCAGCTTTGCAAGCCTCTTTCAATGTATATGGTAAGTCACACATTTGAGACTTATACATTTGTTTGAATGTGTGGGGTTGATCATAACATTCTGGAGTTCTCCATAGGTTAACTAATAGGGATGTGCTAAAATGAAGATGTTAGAATCTGTTAGTCCTAGTTTTTATGATTCCCAATAGCTGTAGCATAAACCTTCCTCCCTTAATTTATCTGACCACTGAATTGCTATTGGTGTACCATAATCCACAAGAATTCCAGTAAGAAGGGTGCACTGTCACTTGGCTGCCAAACAGATCTTTCTATCTACGTCCTCATATAGGTGCTAGAGTTGTGTAGAGAGCGGTAGCAAATGAGGCATACGATTGGGAGACGAATGCCAGGTTGAGATTAATATTCAGATTTGAATTTTTAGTGAGCTTTAAATTTTCACAATATTACACAAGCCATAGACAGCATTATTATTGCTTGATAAAACATTTTTCTCATAGTGTTGCATTAACTTGGCAATATTCAAGTTCTAATAATGGACTAACAGTGGACTTTTCCATCTGCAGATTATACTGAATGGCCAGCGGAGGCAGTATTGCAGAGGAGAATCTCTCTGCGTCCCTGGAAAAAAAAAAAGAAAACCCATTCATCAGCTTTGCAAGCCTCTTTCAATTTATATGGTAAGTCACACATTTGAGACTTATACATTTGTTTGAATGTGTGCGGTTGATCATAACATTCTGGAGTTCTCCATAGGTTAACTGATAGGGATGTGCTAAAATGAAGATGTTAGAACCTGTTAGTCCTAGTTTTTATGATTCCCAAAAAATGTAGCATAAACCTTCCTCCCTTAATTTATCTGACAACTGAATTGCTATTGGTGTACCATAATCTACAAGAATTCCAGTAAGAAGGGTGCACTGTCACTTGGCTGCCAAACAGATCTTTCTATCTACGTCCTCATATAGGTGCTAGAGTTGTGTAGAGAGCGGTAGCAGATGAGGCATAGGATAGGGAGACGAATGCCAGGTTGAGATTAATATTCAGATTTGAATTTTTAGTGAGCTTTGGATTTTCACAATATTACACAAGCCATAGAAAGCATTATTATCGCTTGATAAAACATTTTTTTCATAGTGTTACATTAACTTGGCAATATTCAAGTTCTAATAATGGACTAACAATGGACTTTTCCATCTGCAGATTATACTGAATGGCCAGCGGAGGCAGTATTGCAGAGGAGAATCTCTCTGCGTTGCTGAGAAAAAAAAGAAAATCCAATCATCAGCTTTGCAAGCCTCTTTCAATTTATATGGTAAGTCGCACATTTGAAACTTATACATTTGTTTGAATGTGTGGGGTTGATCATAACATTCTGGAGTTCTCCATAGGTTAACTGATAGGGATGTGCTAAAATGAAGATGTTAGAATCTGTTAGTCCTAGTTTTTATGATTCCCAATAAATGTAGCATAAACCTTCCTCCCTTAATTTATCAGACCACTGAATTGCTATTGGTGTACCATAATCCACAAGAATTCCAGTAAGAAGGGTGCACTGTCACTTGGCTGCCAAACAGATCTTTCTATCTACGTCCTCCTATAGGTGCTAGAGTTGTGTAGAGAGCGGTAGCAAATGAGGCATAGGATTGGGAGACGAATGCCAGGTTGAGATTAATGTTCAGATTTGAATTTTTAGTGAGCTTTGGATTTTGACAATATTACACAAGCCATAGAAAGCATTATTATCGCTTGATAAAACATTTTTCTCATAGTGTTGCATTAACTTGGCAATATTCAAGTTCTAATAATGGACTAACAGTGGACTTTCGCATCTGCAGATTATACTGAATGGCCAGCGGAGGCAGTATTGCAGAGGAGAAACTCTCTGCATTGCTGGGAAAAAAAAAGAATCCAATCATCAGCTTTGCAAGCCTCTTTCAATTTATATGGTAAGTCACACATTTGAGACTTATACATTTGTTTGAATGTGTGGGGTTGATCATAACATTCTGGAGTTCTCCATAGGTTAACTGATAGTGATGTGCTAAAATGAAGATGTTAGAATCTGTTAGTCCTAGTTTTTATGATTCCCAATAAATGTAGCATAAACCTTCCTCCCTTAATTTATCTGACCACTGAATTGCTATTGGTGTACCATAATCTACAAGAATTCCAGTAAGAAGGGTGCACTGTCACTTGGCTGCCAAACAGATCTTTCTATCTACGTCCTCATATAGGTGCTAGAGTTGTGTAGAGAGCGGTAGCAGATGAGGCATAGGATAGGGAGACGAATGCCAGGTTGAGATTATTCAGATTTGAATTTTTTATGAGCTTTGGATTTTCACAATATTACACAAGCCATAGAAAGCATTATTATCGCTTGATAAAACATTTTCTTCATAGTGTTGCATTAACTTGGCAATATTCAAGTTCTAATAATGGACTAACAGTGGACTTTTCCATCTGCAGATTATACTGAATGGCCAGCGGAGGCAGTATTGCAGAGGAGAATATCTCTGCGTTGCTGAGAAAAAAAAGAAAACCCATTCATCAGCTTTGCAAGCCTCTTTCAATGTATATGGTAAGTCACACATTTGAGACTTATACATTTGTTTGAATGTGTGGGGTTGATCATAACATTCTGGAGTTCTCCATAGGTTAACTAATAGGGATGTGCTAAAATGAAGATGTTAGAATCTGTTAGTCCTAGTTTTTATGATTCCCAATAGCTGTAGCATAAACCTTCCTCCCTTAATTTATCTGACCACTGAATTGCTATTGGTGTACCATAATCCACAAGAATTCCAGTAAGAAGGGTGCACTGTCACTTGGCTGCCAAACAGATCTTTCTATCTACGTCCTCATATAGGTGCTAGAGGTGTGTAGAGAGCGGTAGCAAATGAGGCATACGATTGGGAGACGAATGCCAGGTTGAGATTATTATTCAGATTTGAATTTTTAGTGAGCTTTAAATTTTCACAATATTACACAAGCCATAGACAGCATTATTATTGCTTGATAAAACATTGTTCTCATAGTGTTGCATTAACTTGGCAATATTCAAGTTCTAATAATGGACTAACAGTGGACTTTTCCATCTGCAGATTATACTGAATGGCCAGCGGAGGCAGTATTGCAGAGGAGAATCTCTCTGCGTCCCTGGAAAAAAAAAAAGAAAACCCATTCATCAGCTTTGCAAGCCTCTTTCAATTTATATGGTAAGTCACACATTTGAGACTTATACATTTGTTTGAATGTGTGCGGTTGATCATAACATTCTGGAGTTCTCCATAGGTTAACTGATAGGGATGTGCTAAAATGAAGATGTTAGAACCTGTTAGTCCTAGTTTTTATGATTCCCAAAAAATGTAGCATAAACCTTCCTCCCTTAATTTATCTGACAACTGAATTGCTATTGGTGTACCATAATCTACAAGAATTCCAGTAAGAAGGGTGCACTGTCACTTGGCTGCCAAACAGATCTTTCTATCTACGTCCTCATATAGGTGCTAGAGTTGTGTAGAGAGCGGTAGCAGATGAGGCATAGGATAGGGAGACGAATGCCAGGTTGAGATTAATATTCAGAATTGAATTTTTAGTGAGCTTTGGATTTTCACAATATTACACAAGCCATAGAAAGCATTATTATCGCTTGATAAAACATTTTTCTCATAGTGTTGCATTAACTTGGCAATATTCAAGTTCTAATAATGGACTAACAGTGGACTTTCGCATCTGCAGATTATACTGAATGGCCAGCGGAGGCAGTATTGCAGAGGAGAAACTCTCTGCATTGCTGGGAAAAAAAAGAATCCAATCATCAGCTTTGCAAGCCTCTTTCAATTTATATGGTAAGTCACACATTTGAGACTTATACATTTGTTTGAATGTGTGGGGTTGATCATAACATTCTGGAGTTCTCCATAGGTTAACTGATAGTGATGTGCTAAAATGAAGATGTTAGAATCTGTTAGTCCTAGTTTTTATGATTCCCAATAAATGTAGCATAAACCTTCCTCCCTTAATTTATCTGACCACTGAATTGCTATTGGTGTACCATAATCTACAAGAATTCCAGTAAGAAGGGTGCACTGTCACTTGGCTGCCAAACAGATCTTTCTATCTACGTCCTCATATAGGTGCTAGAGTTGTGTAGAGAGCGGTAGCAGATGAGGCATAGGATAGGGAGACGAATGCCAGGTTGAGATTATTCAGATTTGAATTTTTTATGAGCTTTGGATTTTCACAATATTACACAAGCCATAGAAAGCATTATTATCGCTTGATAAAACATTTTCTTCATAGTGTTGCATTAACTTGGCAATATTCAAGTTCTAATAATGGACTAACAGTGGACTTTTCCATCTGCAGATTATACTGAATGGCCAGCGGAGGCAGTATTGCAGAGGAGAATATCTCTGCGTTGCTGAGAAAAAAAAGAAAACCCATTCATCAGCTTTGCAAGCCTCTTTCAATTTATATGGTAAGTCGCACATTTGAGACTTATACATTTGTTTGAATGTGTGGGGTTGATCATAACATTCTGGAGTTCTCCATAGGTTAACTGATAGGGATGTGCTAAAATGAAGATGTTAGAATCTGTTAGTCCTAGTTTTTATGATTCCCAATAAATGTAGCATAAACCTTCCTCCCTTAATTTATCTGACCACTGAATTGCTATTGGTGTACCATAATCCACAAGAATTCCAGTAAGAAGGGTGCACTGTCACTTGGCTGCCAAACAGATCTTTCTATCTACGTCCTCCTATAGGTGCTAGAGTTGTGTAGAGAGCGGTAGCAAATGAGGCATAGGATTGGGAGACGAATGCCAGGTTGAGATTAATGTTCAGATTTGAATTTTTAGTGAGCTTTGGATTTTGACAATATTACACAAGCCATAGAAAGCATTATTATCGCTTGATAAAACATTTTTCTCATAGTGTTGCATTAACTTGGCAATATTCAAGTTCTAATAATGGACTAACAGTGGACTTTTCCATCTGCAGATTATACTGAATGGCCAGCGGAGGCAGTATTGCAGAGGAGAATATCTCTGCGTTGCTGAGAAAAAAAAGAAAACCCATTCATCAGCTTTGCAAGCCTCTTTCAATTTATATGGTAAGTCGCACATTTGAGACTTATACATTTGTTTGAATGTGTGGGGTTGATCATAACATTCTGGAGTTCTCCATAGGTTAACTGATAGGGATGTGCTAAAATGAAGATGTTAGAATCTGTTAGTCCTAGTTTTTATGATTCCCAATAAATGTAGCATAAACCTTCCTCCCTTAATTTATCTGACCACTGAATTGCTATTGGTGTACCATAATCCACAAGAATTCCAGTAAGAAGGGTGCACTGTCACTTGGCTGCCAAACAGATCTTTCTATCTACGTCCTCCTATAGGTGCTAGAGTTGTGTAGAGAGCGGTAGCAAATGAGGCATAGGATTGGGAGACGAATGCCAGGTTGAGATTAATGTTCAGATTTGAATTTTTAGTGAGCTTTGGATTTTGACAATATTACACAAGCCATAGAAAGCATTATTATCGCTTGATAAAACATTTTTCTCATAGTGTTGCATTAACTTGGCAATATTCAAGTTCTAATAATGGACTAACAGTGGACTTTCGCATCTGCAGATTATACTGAATGGCCAGCGGAGGCAGTATTGCAGAGGAGAAACTCTCTGCATTGCTGGGGAAAAAAAAGAATCCAATCATCAGCTTTGCAAGCCTCTTTCAATTTATATGGTAAGTCACACATTTGAGACTTATACATTTGTTTGAATGTGTGGGGTTGATCATAACATTCTGGAGTTCTCCATAGGTTAACTGATAGTGATGTGCTAAAATGAAGATGTTAGAATCTGTTAGTCCTAGTTTTTATGATTCCCAATAAATGTAGCATAAACCTTCCTCCCTTAATTTATCTGACCACTGAATTGCTATTGGTGTACCATAATCTACAAGAATTCCAGTAAGAAGGGTGCACTGTCACTTGGCTGCCAAACAGATCTTTCTATCTACGTCCTCATATAGGTGCTAGAGTTGTGTAGAGAGCGGTAGCAGATGAGGCATAGGATAGGGAGACGAATGCCAGGTTGAGATTATTCAGATTTGAATTTTTTATGAGCTTTGGATTTTCACAATATTACACAAGCCATAGAAAGCATTATTATCGCTTGATAAAACATTTTCTTCATAGTGTTGCATTAACTTGGCAATATTCAAGTTCTAATAATGGACTAACAGTGGACTTTTCCATCTGCAGATTATACTGAATGGCCAGCGGAGGCAGTATTGCAGAGGAGAATATCTCTGCGTTGCTGAGAAAAAAAAGAAAATCCAATCATCAGCTTTGCAAGCCTCTTTCAATTTATATGGTAAGTCACACATTTGAGACTTATATATTTGTTTGAATGTGTGGGGTTTATCATAACATTCTGGAGTTCTCCATAGGTTAACTGATAGTGATGTGCAAAAATGAAGATGTTAGAATCTGTTAGTCCTAGTTTTTATGATTCCCAATAGCTGTAGCATAAACCTTCCTCCCTTAATTTATCTGACCACTGAATTGCTATTGGTGTACCATAATCCACAAGAATTCCAGTAAGAAGGGTGCACTGTCACTTGGCTGCCAAACAGATCTTTCTATCTACGTCCTCATATAGGTGCTAGAGGTGTGTAGAGAGCGGTAGCAAATGAGGCATACGATTGGGAGACGAATGCCAGGTGTAGATTAATATTCAGATTTGAATTTTTAGTGAGCTTTAAATTTTCACAATATTACACAAGCCATAGACAGCATTATTATTGCTTGATAAAACATTTTTCTCATAGTGTTGCATTAACTTGGCAATATTCAAGTTCTAATAATGGACTAACAGTGGACTTTTCCATCTGCAGATTATACTGAATGGCCAGCGGAGGCAGTATTGCAGAGGAGAATCTCTCTGCGTCCCTGGAAAAAAAAAAAGAAAACCCATTCATCAGCTTTGCAAGCCTCTTTCAATTTATATGGTAAGTCACACATTTGAGACTTATACATTTGTTTGAATGTGTGCGGTTGATCATAACATTCTGGAGTTCTCCATAGGTTAACTGATAGGGATGTGCTAAAATGAAGATGTTAGAACCTGTTAGTCCTAGTTTTTATGATTCCCAAAAAATGTAGCATAAACCTTCCTCCCTTAATTTATCTGACAACTGAATTGCTATTGGTGTACCATAATCTACAAGAATTCCAGTAAGAAGGGTGCACTGTCACTTGGCTGCCAAACAGATCTTTCTATCTACGTCCTCATATAGGTGCTAGAGTTGTGTAGAGAGCGGTAGCAGATGAGGCATAGGATAGGGAGACGAATGCCAGGTTGAGATTAATATTCAGAATTGAATTTTTAGTGAGCTTTGGATTTTCACAATATTACACAAGCCATAGAAAGCATTATTATCGCTTGATAAAACATTTTTTTCATAGTGTTACATTAACTTGGCAATATTCAAGTTCTAATAATGGACTAACAATGGACTTTTCCATCTGCAGATTATACTGAATGGCCAGCGGAGGCAGTATTGCAGAGGAGAATCTCTCTGCGTTGCTGAGAAAAAAAAGAAAATCCAATCATCAGCTTTGCAAGCCTCTTTCAATTTATATGGTAAGTCACACATTTGAGACTTATATATTTATTTGAAGGTGTGGGGTTGATCATAACATTCTGGAGTTCTCCATAGGTTAACTGATAGTAATGTGCTAAAATGAAGATGTTAGATTCTGTTAGTCCTAGTCTTTATGATTCCCAATAGCTGTAGCATAAACCTTCCTCCCTTAATTTATCTGACCACTGAATTGCTATTGGTGTACCATAATCCACAAGAATTCCAGTAAGAAGGGTGCACTGTCACTTGGCTGCCAAACAGATCTTTCTATCTACGTCCTCATATAGGTGCTAGAGTTGTGTAGAGAGCGGTAGCAAATGAGGCATACGATAGGGAGACGAATGCCAGGTTGAGATTAATATTCAGATTTGAACTTTTAGTGAGCTTTGGATTTTCACAATATTACACAAGCCATAGAAAGCATTATTATCGCTTGATAAAACATTTTTCTCATAGTGTTGCATTAACTTGGCAATATTCAAGTTCTAATAATGGACTAACAGTGGACTTTTCCATCTGCAGATTATACTGAATGGCCAGCGGAGGCAGTATTGCAGAGGAGAATCTCTCTGCGTCCCTGGAAAAAAAAAGAAAACCCATTCATCAGCTTTGCAAGCCTCTTTCAATTTATATGGTAAGTCACACATTTGAGACTTATACATTTGATTGAATGTGTGCGGTTGATCATAACATTCTGGAGTTCTCCATAGGTTAACTGATAGGGATGTGCTAAAATGAAGATGTTAGAACCTGTTAGTCCTAGTTTTTATGATTCCCAAAAAATGTAGCATAAACCTTCCTCCCTTAATTTATCTGACAACTGAATTGCTATTGGTGTACCATAATCTACAAGAATTCCAGTAAGAAGGGTGCACTGTCACTTGGCTGCCAAACAGATCTTTCTATCTACGTCCTCATATAGGTGCTAGAGTTGTGTAGAGAGCGGTAGCAGATGAGGCATAGGATAGGGAGACGAATGCCAGGTTGAGATTAATATTCAGATTTGAATTTTTAGTGAGCTTTGGATTTTCACAATATTACACAAGCCATAGAAAGCATTATTATCTCTTGATAAAACATTTTTTTCATAGTGTTACATTAACTTGGCAATATTCAAGTTCTAATAATGGACTAACAATGGACTTTTCCATCTGCAGATTATACTGAATGGCCAGCGGAGGCAGTATTGCAGAGGAGAATCTCTCTGCGTTGCTGAGAAAAAAAAGAAAATCCAATCATCAGCTTTGCAAGCCTCTTTCAATTTATATGGTAAGTCGCACATTTGAGACTTATACATGTGTTTGAATGTGTGGGGTTGATCATAACATTCTGGAGTTCTCCATAGGTTAACTGATAGGGATGTGCTAAAATGAAGATGTTAGAATCTGTTAGTCCTAGTTTTTATGATTCCCAATAAATGTAGCATAAACCTTGCTCCCTTAATTTATCAGACCACTGAATTGCTATTGGTGTACCATAACCCACAAGAATTCCAGTAAGAAGGGTGCACTGTCACTTGGCTGCCAAACAGATCTTTCTATCTACATCCTCATATAGGTGCTAGAGTTGTGTAGAGAGCGGTAGCAGATGAGGCATAGGATAGGGAGACGAATGCCAGGTTGAGATTAATATTCAGATTTGAATTTTTTATGAGCTTTGGATTTTCACAATATTACACAAGCCATAGAAAGCATTATTATCGCTTGATAAAACATTTTCTTCATAGTGTTGCATTAACTTGGCAATATTCAAGTTCTAATAATGGACTAACAGTGGACTTTTCCATCTGCAGATTATACTGAATGGCCAGCGGAGGCAGTATTGCAGAGGAGAATATCTCTGCGTTGCTGAGAAAAAAAAGAAAATCCAATCATCAGCTTTGCAAGCCTCTTTCAATTTATATGGTAAGTCACACATTTGAGACTTATATATTTATTTGAAGGTGTGGGGTTGATCATAACATTCTGGAGTTCTCCATAGGTTAACTGATAGTAATGTGCTAAAATGAAGATGTTAGATTCTGTTAGTCCTAGTCTTTATGATTCCCAATAGCTGTAGCATAAACCTTCCTCCCTTAATTTATCTGACCACTGAATTGCTATTGGTGTACCATAATCCACAAGAATTCCAGTAAGAAGGGTGCACTGTCACTTGGCTGCCAAACAGATCTTTCTATCTACGTCCTCATATAGGTGCTAGAGTTGTGTAGAGAGCGGTAGCAAATGAGGCATACGATAGGGAGACGAATGCCAGGTTGAGATTAATATTCAGATTTGAACTTTTAGTGAGCTTTGGATTTTCACAATATTACACAAGCCATAGAAAGCATTATTATCGCTTGATAAAACATTTTTCTCATAGTGTTGCATTAACTTGGCAATATTCAAGTTCTAATAATGGACTAACAGTGGACTTTTCCATCTGCAGATTATACTGAATGGCCAGCGGAGGCAGTATTGCAGAGGAGAATCTCTCTGCGTCCCTGGAAAAAAAAAGAAAACCCATTCATCAGCTTTGCAAGCCTCTTTCAATTTATATGGTAAGTCACACATTTGAGACTTATACATTTGATTGAATGTGTGGGGTTGATCATAACATTCTGGAGTTCTCCATAGGTTAACTGATAGGGATGTGCTAAAATGAAGATGTTAGAACCTGTTAGTCCTAGTTTTTATGATTCCCAAAAAATGTAGCATAAACCTTCCTCCCTTAATTTATCAGACCACTGAATTGCTATTGGTGTACCATAACCCACAAGAATTCCAGTAAGAAGGGTGCACTGTCACTTGGCTGCCAAACAGATCTTTCTATCTACGTCCTCATATAGGTGCTAGAGTTGTGTAGAGAGCGGTAGCAAATGAGGCATAGGATTGGGAGACGAATGCCAGGTTGAGATTAATATTCAGATTTGAATTTTTAGTGAGCTTTGGATTTTCACAATATTACACAAGCCATAGAAAGCATTATTATCGTTCGATAAAACATTTTTTTCGTAGTGTTGCATTAACTTGGCAATATTCAAGTTCTAATAATGGACTAACAGTGGACTTTCGCATCTGCAGATTATACTGAATGGCCAGCGGAGGCAGTATTGCAGAGGAGAAACTCTCTGCATTGCTGGGGAAAAAAAAGAATCCAATCATCAGCTTTGCAAGCCTCTTTCAATTTATATGGTAAGTCACACATTTGAGACTTATACATTTGTTTGAATGTGTGGGGTTGATCATAACATTCTGGAGTTCTCCATAGGTTAACTGATAGTGATGTGCTAAAATGAAGATGTTAGAATCTGTTAGTCCTAGTTTTTATGATTCCCAATAAATGTAGCATAAACCTTCCTCCCTTAATTTATCTGACCACTGAATTGCTATTGGTGTACCATAATCTACAAGAATTCCAGTAAGAAGGGTGCACTGTCACTTGGCTGCCAAACAGATCTTTCTATCTACGTCCTCATATAGGTGCTAGAGTTGTGTAGAGAGCGGTAGCAGATGAGGCATAGGATAGGGAGACGAATGCCAGGTTGAGATTATTCAGATTTGAATTTTTTATGAGCTTTGGATTTTCACAATATTACACAAGCCATAGAAAGCATTATTATCGCTTGATAAAACATTTTCTTCATAGTGTTGCATTAACTTGGCAATATTCAAGTTCTAATAATGGACTAACAGTGGACTTTTCCATCTGCAGATTATACTGAATGGCCAGCGGAGGCAGTATTGCAGAGGAGAATATCTCTGCGTTGCTGAGAAAAAAAAGAAAATCCAATCATCAGCTTTGCAAGCCTCTTTCAATTTATATGGTAAGTCACACATTTGAGACTTATATATTTGTTTGAATGTGTGGGGTTGATCATAACATTCTGGAGTTCTCCATAGGTTAACTGATAGTGATGTGCAAAAATGAAGATGTTAGAATCTGTTAGTCCTAGTTTTTATGATTCCCAATAGCTGTAGCATAAACCTTCCTCCCTTAATTTATCTGACCACTGAATTGCTATTGGTGTACCATAATCCACAAGAATTCCAGTAAGAAGGGTGCACTGTCACTTGGCTGCCAAACAGATCTTTCTATCTACGTCCTCATATAGGTGCTAGAGGTGTGTAGAGAGCGGTAGCAAATGAGGCATACGATTGGGAGACGAATGCCAGGTTGAGATTAATATTCAGATTTGAATTTTTAGTGAGCTTTAAATTTTCACAATATTACACAAGCCATAGACAGCATTATTATTGCTTGATAAAACATTTTTCTCATAGTGTTGCATTAACTTGGCAATATTCAAGTTCTAATAATGGACTAACAGTGGACTTTTCCATCTGCAGATTATACTGAATGGCCAGCGGAGGCAGTATTGCAGAGGAGAATCTCTCTGCGTCCCTGGAAAAAAAAAAAGAAAACCCATTCATCAGCTTTGCAAGCCTCTTTCAATTTATATGGTAAGTCACACATTTGAGACTTATACATTTGTTTGAATGTGTGCGGTTGATCATAACATTCTGGAGTTCTCCATAGGTTAACTGATAGGGATGTGCTAAAATGAAGATGTTAGAACCTGTTAGTCCTAGTTTTTATGATTCCCAAAAAATGTAGCATAAACCTTCCTCCCTTAATTTATCTGACAACTGAATTGCTATTGGTGTACCATAATCTACAAGAATTCCAGTAAGAAGGGTGCACTGTCACTTGGCTGCCAAACAGATCTTTCTATCTACGTCCTCATATAGGTGCTAGAGTTGTGTAGAGAGCGGTAGCAGATGAGGCATAGGATAGGGAGACGAATGCCAGGTTGAGATTAATATTCAGAATTGAATTTTTAGTGAGCTTTGGATTTTCACAATATTACACAAGCCATAGAAAGCATTATTATCGCTTGATAAAACATTTTTTTCATAGTGTTACATTAACTTGGCAATATTCAAGTTCTAATAATGGACTAACAATGGACTTTTCCATCTGCAGATTATACTGAATGGCCAGCGGAGGCAGTATTGCAGAGGAGAATCTCTCTGCGTTGCTGAGAAAAAAAAGAAAATCCAATCATCAGCTTTGCAAGCCTCTTTCAATTTATATGGTAAGTCACACATTTGAGACTTATATATTTATTTGAAGGTGTGGGGTTGATCATAACATTCTGGAGTTCTCCATAGGTTAACTGATAGTAATGTGCTAAAATGAAGATGTTAGATTCTGTTAGTCCTAGTCTTTATGATTCCCAATAGCTGTAGCATAAACCTTCCTCCCTTAATTTATCTGACCACTGAATTGCTATTGGTGTACCATAATCCACAAGAATTCCAGTAAGAAGGGTGCACTGTCACTTGGCTGCCAAACAGATCTTTCTATCTACGTCCTCATATAGGTGCTAGAGGTGTGTAGAGAGCGGTAGCAAATGAGGCATACGATTGGGAGACGAATGCCAGGTTGAGATTAATATTCAGATTTGAATTTTTAGTGAGCTTTAAATTTTCACAATATTACACAAGCCATAGACAGCATTATTATTGCTTGATAAAACATTTTTCTCATAGTGTTGCATTAACTTGGCAATATTCAAGTTCTAATAATGGACTAACAGTGGACTTTTCCATCTGCAGATTATACTGAATGGCCAGCGGAGGCAGTATTGCAGAGGAGAATCTCTCTGCGTCCCTGGAAAAAAAAAAAGAAAACCCATTCATCAGCTTTGCAAGCCTCTTTCAATTTATATGGTAAGTCACACATTTGAGACTTATACATTTGTTTGAATGTGTGCGGTTGATCATAACATTCTGGAGTTCTCCATAGGTTAACTGATAGGGATGTGCTAAAATGAAGATGTTAGAACCTGTTAGTCCTAGTTTTTATGATTCCCAAAAAATGTAGCATAAACCTTCCTCCCTTAATTTATCTGACAACTGAATTGCTATTGGTGTACCATAATCTACAAGAATTCCAGTAAGAAGGGTGCACTGTCACTTGGCTGCCAAACAGATCTTTCTATCTACGTCCTCATATAGGTGCTAGAGTTGTGTAGAGAGCGGTAGCAGATGAGGCATAGGATAGGGAGACGAATGCCAGGTTGAGATTAATATTCAGAATTGAATTTTTAGTGAGCTTTGGATTTTCACAATATTACACAAGCCATAGAAAGCATTATTATCGCTTGATAAAACATTTTTTTCATAGTGTTACATTAACTTGGCAATATTCAAGTTCTAATAATGGACTAACAATGGACTTTTCCATCTGCAGATTATACTGAATGGCCAGCGGAGGCAGTATTGCAGAGGAGAATCTCTCTGCGTTGCTGAGAAAAAAAAGAAAATCCAATCATCAGCTTTGCAAGCCTCTTTCAATTTATATGGTAAGTCACACATTTGAGACTTATATATTTATTTGAAGGTGTGGGGTTGATCATAACATTCTGGAGTTCTCCATAGGTTAACTGATAGTAATGTGCTAAAATGAAGATGTTAGATTCTGTTAGTCCTAGTCTTTATGATTCCCAATAGCTGTAGCATAAACCTTCCTCCCTTAATTTATCTGACCACTGAATTGCTATTGGTGTACCATAATCCACAAGAATTCCAGTAAGAAGGGTGCACTGTCACTTGGCTGCCAAACAGATCTTTCTATCTACGTCCTCATATAGGTGCTAGAGTTGTGTAGAGAGCGGTAGCAAATGAGGCATACGATAGGGAGACGAATGCCAGGTTGAGATTAATATTCAGATTTGAACTTTTAGTGAGCTTTGGATTTTCACAATATTACACAAGCCATAGAAAGCATTATTATCGCTTGATAAAACATTTTTCTCATAGTGTTGCATTAACTTGGCAATATTCAAGTTCTAATAATGGACTAACAGTGGACTTTTCCATCTGCAGATTATACTGAATGGCCAGCGGAGGCAGTATTGCAGAGGAGAATCTCTCTGCGTCCCTGGAAAAAAAAAGAAAACCCATTCATCAGCTTTGCAAGCCTCTTTCAATTTATATGGTAAGTCACACATTTGAGACTTATACATTTGATTGAATGTGTGCGGTTGATCATAACATTCTGGAGTTCTCCATAGGTTAACTGATAGGGATGTGCTAAAATGAAGATGTTAGAACCTGTTAGTCCTAGTTTTTATGATTCCCAAAAAATGTAGCATAAACCTTCCTCCCTTAATTTATCTGACAACTGAATTGCTATTGGTGTACCATAATCTACAAGAATTCCAGTAAGAAGGGTGCACTGTCACTTGGCTGCCAAACAGATCTTTCTATCTACGTCCTCATATAGGTGCTAGAGTTGTGTAGAGAGCGGTAGCAGATGAGGCATAGGATAGGGAGACGAATGCCAGGTTGAGATTAATATTCAGATTTGAATTTTTAGTGAGCTTTGGATTTTCACAATATTACACAAGCCATAGAAAGCATTATTATCTCTTGATAAAACATTTTTTTCATAGTGTTACATTAACTTGGCAATATTCAAGTTCTAATAATGGACTAACAATGGACTTTTCCATCTGCAGATTATACTGAATGGCCAGCGGAGGCAGTATTGCAGAGGAGAATCTCTCTGCGTTGCTGAGAAAAAAAAGAAAATCCAATCATCAGCTTTGCAAGCCTCTTTCAATTTATATGGTAAGTCGCACATTTGAGACTTATACATGTGTTTGAATGTGTGGGGTTGATCATAACATTCTGGAGTTCTCCATAGGTTAACTGATAGGGATGTGCTAAAATGAAGATGTTAGAATCTGTTAGTCCTAGTTTTTATGATTCCCAATAAATGTAGCATAAACCTTGCTCCCTTAATTTATCAGACCACTGAATTGCTATTGGTGTACCATAACCCACAAGAATTCCAGTAAGAAGGGTGCACTGTCACTTGGCTGCCAAACAGATCTTTCTATCTACATCCTCATATAGGTGCTAGAGTTGTGTAGAGAGCGGTAGCAGATGAGGCATAGGATAGGGAGACGAATGCCAGGTTGAGATTAATATTCAGATTTGAATTTTTTATGAGCTTTGGATTTTCACAATATTACACAAGCCATAGAAAGCATTATTATCGCTTGATAAAACATTTTCTTCATAGTGTTGCATTAACTTGGCAATATTCAAGTTCTAATAATGGACTAACAGTGGACTTTTCCATCTGCAGATTATACTGAATGGCCAGCGGAGGCAGTATTGCAGAGGAGAATATCTCTGCGTTGCTGAGAAAAAAAAGAAAATCCAATCATCAGCTTTGCAAGCCTCTTTCAATTTATATGGTAAGTCACACATTTGAGACTTATATATTTATTTGAAGGTGTGGGGTTGATCATAACATTCTGGAGTTCTCCATAGGTTAACTGATAGTAATGTGCTAAAATGAAGATGTTAGATTCTGTTAGTCCTAGTCTTTATGATTCCCAATAGCTGTAGCATAAACCTTCCTCCCTTAATTTATCTGACCACTGAATTGCTATTGGTGTACCATAATCCACAAGAATTCCAGTAAGAAGGGTGCACTGTCACTTGGCTGCCAAACAGATCTTTCTATCTACGTCCTCATATAGGTGCTAGAGTTGTGTAGAGAGCGGTAGCAAATGAGGCATACGATAGGGAGACGAATGCCAGGTTGAGATTAATATTCAGATTTGAACTTTTAGTGAGCTTTGGATTTTCACAATATTACACAAGCCATAGAAAGCATTATTATCGCTTGATAAAACATTTTTCTCATAGTGTTGCATTAACTTGGCAATATTCAAGTTCTAATAATGGACTAACAGTGGACTTTTCCATCTGCAGATTATACTGAATGGCCAGCGGAGGCAGTATTGCAGAGGAGAATCTCTCTGCGTCCCTGGAAAAAAAAAAGAAAACCCATTCATCAGCTTTGCAAGCCTCTTTCAATTTATATGGTAAGTCACACATTTGAGACTTATACATTTGATTGAATGTGTGGGGTTGATCATAACATTCTGGAGTTCTCCATAGGTTAACTGATAGGGATGTGCTAAAATGAAGATGTTAGAACCTGTTAGTCCTAGTTTTTATGATTCCCAAAAAATGTAGCATAAACCTTCCTCCCTTAATTTATCAGACCACTGAATTGCTATTGGTGTACCATAACCCACAAGAATTCCAGTAAGAAGGGTGCACTGTCACTTGGCTGCCAAACAGATCTTTCTATCTACGTCCTCATATAGGTGCTAGAGTTGTGTAGAGAGCGGTAGCAAATGAGGCATAGGATTGGGAGACGAATGCCAGGTTGAGATTAATATTCAGATTTGAATTTTTAGTGAGCTTTGGATTTTCACAATATTACACAAGCCATAGAAAGCATTATTATCGTTCGATAAAACATTTTTTTCGTAGTGTTGCATTAACTTGGCAATATTCAAGTTCTAATAATGGACTAACAGTGGACTTTTCCATCTGCAGATTATACTGAATGGCCAGCGGAGGCAGTATTGCAGAGGAGAATATCTCTGCGTTGCTGAGAAAAAAAAGAAAACCCATTCATCAGCTTTGCAAGCCTCTTTCAATTTATATGGTAAGTCACACATTTGAGACTTATACATTTATTTGAATGTGTAGGGTTGATCATAACATTCTGGAGTTCTCCATAGGTTAACTAATAGGGATGTGCTAAAATGAAGATGTTAGAATCTGTTAGTCCTAGTTTTTATGATTCCCAATAACTGTAGCATAAACCTTCCACCCTTAATATATCAGACCACTGAATTGCTATTGGTGTACCATAACCCACAAGAATTCCAGTAAGAAGGGTGCACTGTCACTTGGCTGCCAAACAGATCTTTCTATCTACATCCTCATATAGGTGCTAGAGTTGTGTAGAGAGCGGTAGCAAATGAGGCATAGGATTGGGAGACGAATGCCAGGTTGAGATTAATGTTCAGATTTGAATTTTTAGTGAGCTTTGGATTTTGACAATATTACACAAGCCATAGAAAGCATTATTATCGCTTGATAAAACATTTTTCTCATAGTGTTGCATTAACTTGGCAATATTCAAGTTCTAATAATGGACTAACAGTGGACTTTCGCATCTGCAGATTATACTGAATGGCCAGCGGAGGCAGTATTGCAGAGGAGAAACTCTCTGCATTGCTGGGAAAAAAAAAGAATCCAATCATCAGCTTTGCAAGCCTCTTTCAATTTATATGGTAAGTCACACATTTGAGACTTATACATTTGTTTGAGTGTGTGGGGTTGATCATAACATTCTGGAGTTCTCCATAGGTTAACTGATAGTGATGTGCTAAAATGAAGATGTTAGAATCTGTTAGTCCTAGTTTTTATGATTCCCAATAAATGTAGCATAAACCTTCCTCCCTTAATTTATCTGACCACTGAATTGCTATTGGTGTACCATAATCTACAAGAATTCCAGTAAGAAGGGTGCACTGTCACTTGGCTGCCAAACAGATCTTTCTATCTACGTCCTCATATAGGTGCTAGAGTTGTGTAGAGAGCGGTAGCAGATGAGGCATAGGATAGGGAGACGAATGCCAGGTTGAGATTATTCAGATTTGAATTTTTTATGAGCTTTGGATTTTCACAATATTACACAAGCCATAGAAAGCATTATTATCACTTGATAAAACATTTTCTTCATAGTGTTGCATTAACTTGGCAATATTCAAGTTCTAATAATGGACTAACAGTGGACTTTTCCATCTGCAGATTATACTGAATGGCCAGCGGAGGCAGTATTGCAGAGGAGAATATCTCTGCGTTGCTGAGAAAAAAAAGAAAACCCATTCATCAGCTTTGCAAGCCTCTTTCAATGTATATGGTAAGTCACACATTTGAGACTTATACATTTGATTGAATGTGTGGGGTTGATCATAACATTCTGGAGTTCTCCATAGGTTAACTGATAGGGATGTGCTAAAATGAAGATGTTAGAACCTGTTAGTCCTAGTTTTTATGATTCCCAAAAAATGTAGCATAAACCTTCCTCCCTTAATTTATCAGACCACTGAATTGCTATTGGTGTACCATAACCCACAAGAATTCCAGTAAGAAGGGTGCACTGTCACTTGGCTGCCAAACAGATCTTTCTATCTACGTCCTCATATAGGTGCTAGAGTTGTGTAGAGAGCGGTAGCAAATGAGGCATAGGATTGGGAGACGAATGCCAGGTTGAGATTAATATTCAGATTTGAATTTTTAGTGAGCTTTGGATTTTCACAATATTACACAAGCCATAGAAAGCATTATTATCGTTCGATAAAACATTTTTTTCGTAGTGTTGCATTAACTTGGCAATATTCAAGTTCTAATAATGGACTAACAGTGGACTTTTCCATCTGCAGATTATACTGAATGGCCAGCGGAGGCAGTATTGCAGAGGAGAATATCTCTGCGTTGCTGAGAAAAAAAAGAAAACCCATTCATCAGCTTTGCAAGCCTCTTTCAATTTATATGGTAAGTCACACATTTGAGACTTATACATTTGTTTGAATGTGTAGGGTTGATCATAACATTCTGGAGTTCTCCATAGGTTAACTAATAGGGATGTGCTAAAATGAAGATGTTAGAATCTGTTAGTCCTAGTTTTTATGATTCCCAATAGCTGTAGCATAAACCTTCCTCCCTTAATTTATCTGACCACTGAATTGCTATTGGTGTACCATAACCCACAAGAATTCCAGTAAGAAGGGTGCACTGTCACTTGGCTGCCAAACAGATCTTTCTATCTACATCCTCATATAGGTGCTAGCGTTGTGTAGAGAGCGGTAGCAGATGAGGCATAGGATAGGGAGACGAATGCCAGGTTGAGATTAATATTCAGATTTGAATTTTTTATGAGCTTTGGATTTTCACAATATTACACAAGCCATAGAAAGCATTATTATCGCTTGATAAAACATTTTCTTCATAGTGTTGCATTAACTTGGCAATATTCAAGTTCTAATAATGGACTAACAGTGGACTTTTCCATCTGCAGATTATACTGAATGGCCAGCGGAGGCAGTATTGCAGAGGAGAATATCTCTGCGTTGCTGAGAAAAAAAAGAAAATCCAATCATCAGCTTTGCAAGCCTCTTTCAATTTATATGGTAAGTCACACATTTGAGACTTATATATTTATTTGAAGGTGTGGGGTTGATCATAACATTCTGGAGTTCTCCATAGGTTAACTGATAGTAATGTGCTAAAATGAAGATGTTAGATTCTGTTAGTCCTAGTTTTTATGATTCCCAATAGCTGTAGCATAAACCTTCCTCCCTTAATTTATCTGACCACTGAATTGCTATTGGTGTACCATAATCCACAAGAATTCCAGTAAGAAGGGTGCACTGTCACTTGGCTGCCAAACAGATCTTTCTATCTACGTCCTCATATAGGTGCTAGAGTTGTGTAGAGAGCAGTAGCAAATGAGGCATACGATAGGGAGACGAATGCCAGGTTGAGATTAATATTCAGATTTGAACTTTTAGTGAGCTTTGGATTTTCACAATATTACACAAGCCATAGAAAGCATTATTATCGCTTGATAAAACATTTTTCTCATAGTGTTGCATTAACTTGGCAATATTCAAGTTCTAATAATGGACTAACAGTGGACTTTTCCATCTGCAGATTATACTGAATGGCCAGCGGAGGCAGTATTGCAGAGGAGAATCTCTCTGCGTCCCTGGAAAAAAAAAAGAAAACCCATTCATCAGCTTTGCAAGCCTCTTTCAATTTATATGGTAAGTCACACATTTGAGACTTATACATTTGATTGAATGTGTGGGGTTGATCATAACATTCTGGAGTTCTCCATAGGTTAACTGATAGGGATGTGCTAAAATGAAGATGTTAGAACCTGTTAGTCCTAGTTTTTATGATTCCCAAAAAATGTAGCATAAACCTTCCTCCCTTAATTTATCAGACCACTGAATTGCTATTGGTGTACCATAACCCACAAGAATTCTAGTAAGAAGGGTGCACTGTCACTTGGCTGCCAAACAGATCTTTCTATCTACGTCCTCATATAGGTGCTAGAGTTGTGTAGAGAGCGGTAGCAAATGAGGCATAGGATTGGGAGACGAATGCCAGGTTGAGATTAATATTCAGATTTGAATTTTTAGTGAGCTTTGGATTTTCACAATATTACACAAGCCATAGAAAGCATTATTATCGTTCGATAAAACATTTTTTTCGTAGTGTTGCATTAACTTGGCAATATTCAAGTTCTAATAATGGACTAACAGTGGACTTTTCCATCTGCAGATTATACTGAATGGCCAGCGGAGGCAGTATTGCAGAGGAGAATATCTCTGCGTTGCTGAGAAAAAAAAGAAAACCCATTCATCAGCTTTGCAAGCCTCTTTCAATTTATATGGTAAGTCACACGTTTGAGACTTATACATTTGTTTGAATGTGTAGGGTTGATCATAACATTCTGGAGTTCTCCATAGGTTAACTAATAGGGATGTGCTAAAATGAAGATGTTAGAATCTGTTAGTCCTAGTTTTTATGATTCCCAATAGCTGTAGCATAAACCTTCCTCCCTTAATTTATCTGACCACTGAATTGCTATTGGTGTACCATAACCCACAAGAATTCCAGTAAGAAGGGTGCACTGTCACTTGGCTGCCAAACAGATCTTTCTATCTACGTCCTCATATAGGTGCTAGAGTTGTGTAGAGAGCAGTAGCAAATGAGGCATACGATAGGGAGACGAATGCCAGGTTGAGATTAATATTCAGATTTGAACTTTTAGTGAGCTTTGGATTTTCACAATATTACACAAGCCATAGAAAGCATTATTATCGCTTGATAAAACATTTTTCTCATAGTGTTGCATTAACTTGGCAATATTCAAGTTCTAATAATGGACTAACAGTGGACTTTTCCATCTGCAGATTATACTGAATGGCCAGCGGAGGCAGTATTGCAGAGGAGAATCTCTCTGCGTCCCTGGAAAAAAAAAAGAAAACCCATTCATCAGCTTTGCAAGCCTCTTTCAATTTATATGGTAAGTCACACATTTGAGACTTATACATTTGATTGAATGTGTGGGGTTGATCATAACATTCTGGAGTTCTCCATAGGTTAACTGATAGGGATGTGCTAAAATGAAGATGTTAGAACCTGTTAGTCCTAGTTTTTATAATTCCCAAAAAATGTAGCATAAACCTTCCTCCCTTAATTTATCAGACCACTGAATTGCTATTGGTGTACCATAACCCACAAGAATTCTAGTAAGAAGGGTGCACTGTCACTTGGCTGCCAAACAGATCTTTCTATCTACGTCCTCATATAGGTGCTAGAGTTGTGTAGAGAGCGGTAGCAAATGAGGCATAGGATTGGGAGACGAATGCCAGGTTGAGATTAATATTCAGATTTGAATTTTTAGTGAGCTTTGGATTTTCACAATATTACACAAGCCATAGAAAGCATTATTATCGTTCGATAAAACATTTTTTTCGTAGTGTTGCATTAACTTGGCAATATTCAAGTTCTAATAATGGACTAACAGTGGACTTTTCCATCTGCAGATTATACTGAATGGCCAGCGGAGGCAGTATTGCAGAGGAGAATATCTCTGCGTTGCTGAGAAAAAAAAGAAAACCCATTCATCAGCTTTGCAAGCCTCTTTCAATTTATATGGTAAGTCACACGTTTGAGACTTATACATTTGTTTGAATGTGTAGGGTTGATCATAACATTCTGGAGTTCTCCATAGGTTAACTAATAGGGATGTGCTAAAATGAAGATGTTAGAATCTGTTAGTCCTAGTTTTTATGATTCCCAATAGCTGTAGCATAAACCTTCCTCCCTTAATTTATCTGACCACTGAATTGCTATTGGTGTACCATAACCCACAAGAATTCCAGTAAGAAGGGTGCACTGTCACTTGGCTGCCAAACAGATCTTTCTATCTACGTCCTCATATAGGTGCTAGAGTTGTGTAGAGAGCAGTAGCAAATGAGGCATACGATAGGGAGACGAATGCCAGGTTGAGATTAATATTCAGATTTGAACTTTTAGTGAGCTTTGGATTTTCACAATATTACACAAGCCATAGAAAGCATTATTATCGCTTGATAAAACATTTTTCTCATAGTGTTGCATTAAATTGGCAATATTCAAGTTCTAATAATGGACTAACAGTGGACTTTTCCATCTGCAGATTATACTGAATGGCCAGCGGAGGCAGTATTGCAGAGGAGAATCTCTCTGCGTCCCTGGAAAAAAAAAAGAAAACCCATTCATCAGCTTTGCAAGCCTCTTTCAATTTATATGGTAAGTCACACATTTGAGACTTATACATTTGATTGAATGTGTGGGGTTGATCATAACATTCTGGAGTTCTCCATAGGTTAACTGATAGGGATGTGCTAAAATGAAGATGTTAGAACCTGTTAGTCCTAGTTTTTATGATTCCCAAAAAATGTAGCATAAACCTTCCTCCCTTAATTTATCAGACCACTGAATTGCTATTGGTGTACCATAACCCACAAGAATTCTAGTAAGAAGGGTGCACTGTCACTTGGCTGCCAAACAGATCTTTCTATCTACGTCCTCATATAGGTGCTAGAGTTGTGTAGAGAGCGGTAGCAAATGAGGCATAGGATTGGGAGACGAATGCCAGGTTGAGATTAATATTCAGATTTGAATTTTTAGTGAGCTTTGGACTTTCACAATATTACACAAGCCATAGAAAGCATTATTATCGTTCGATAAAACATTTTTTTCGTAGTGTTGCATTAACTTGGCAATATTCAAGTTCTAATAATGGACTAACAGTGGACTTTTCCATCTGCAGATTATACTGAATGGCCAGCGGAGGCAGTATTGCAGAGGAGAATATCTCTGCGTTGCTGAGAAAAAAAAGAAAACCCATTCATCAGCTTTGCAAGCCTCTTTCAATTTATATGGTAAGTCACACATTTGAGACTTATACATTTGTTTGAATGTGTAGGGTTGATCATAACATTCTGGAGTTCTCCATAGGTTAACTAATAGGGATGTGCTAAAATGAAGATGTTAGAATCTGTTAGTCCTAGTTTTTATGATTCCCGCTAGCTGTAGCATAAACCTTCCTCCCTTAATTTATCTGACCACTGAATTGCTATTGGTGTACCATAACCCACAAGAATTCCAGTAAGAAGGGTGCACTGTCACTTGGCTGCCAAACAGATCTTTCTATCTACATCCTCATATAGGTGCTAGAGTTGTGTAGAGAGCGGTAGCAGATGAGGCATAGGATAGGGAGACGAATGCCAGGTTGAGATTAATATTCAGATTTGAATTTTTTATGAGCTTTGGATTTTCACAATATTACACAAGCCATAGAAAGCATTATTATCGCTTGATAAAACATTTTCTTCATAGTGTTGCATTAACTTGGCAATATTCAAGTTCTAATAATGGACTAACAGTGGACTTTTCCATCTGCAGATTATACTGAATGGCCAGCGGAGGCAGTATTGCAGAGGAGAATATCTCTGCGTTGCTGAGAAAAAAAAGAAAATCCAATCATCAGCTTTGCAAGCCTCTTTCAATTTATATGGTAAGTCACACATTTGAGACTTATACATTTGATTGAATGTGTGGGGTTGATCATAACATTCTGGAGTTCTCCATAGGTTAACTGATAGTAATGTGCTAAAATGAAGATGTTAGAACCTGTTAGTCCTAGTTGTTATGATTCCCAATAGCTGTAGCATAAACCTTCCTCCCTTAATTTATCAGACCACTGAATTGCTATTGGTGTACCATAACCCACAAGAATTCTAGTAAGAAGGGTGCACTGTCACTTGGCTGCCAAACAGATCTTTCTATCTACGTCCTCATATAGGTGCTAGAGTTGTGTAGAGAGCGGTAGCAAATGAGGCATAGGATTGGGAGACGAATGCCAGGTTGAGATTAATATTCAGATTTGAATTTTTAGTGAGCTTTGGATTTTCACAATATTACACAAGCCATAGAAAGCATTATTATCGTTCGATAAAACATTTTTTTCGTAGTGTTGCATTAACTTGGCAATATTCAAGTTCTAATAATGGACTAACGGTGGACTTTTCCATCTGCAGATTATACTGAATGGCCAGCGGAGGCAGTATTGCAGAGGAGAATATCTCTGCGTTGCTGAGAAAAAAAAGAAAACCCATTCATCAGCTTTGCAAGCCTCTTTCAATTTATATGGTAAGTCACACATTTGAGACTTATACATTTGTTTGAATGTGTAGGGTTGATCATAACATTCTGGAGTTCTCCATAGGTTAACTAATAGGGATGTGCTAAAATGAAGATGTTAGAATCTGTTAGTCCTAGTTTTTATGATTCCCAATAACTGTAGCATAAACCTTCCACCCTTAATATATCAGACCACTGAATTGCTATTGGTGTACCATAACCCACAAGAATTCCAGTAAGAAGGTTGCACTGTCACTTGGCTGCCAAACAGATCTTTCTATCTACATCCTCATATAGGTGCTAGAGTTGTGTAGAGAGCGGTAGCAAATGAGGCATAGGATTGGGAGACGAATGCCAGGTTGAGATTAATATTCAGATTTGAATTTTTAGTGAGCTTTAAATTTTCACAATATTACACAAGCCATAGAAAGCATTATTATTGCTTGATAAAACATTTTTCTCATAGTGTTGCATTAACTTGGCAATATTCAAGTTCTAATAATGGACTAACAGTGGACTTTCGCATCTGCAGATTATACTGAATGGCCAGCGGAGGCAGTATTGCAGAGGAGAAACTCTCTGCATTGCTGGGAAAAAAAAAGAATCCAATCATCAGCTTTGCAAGCCTCTTTCAATTTATATGGTAAGTCACACATTTGAGACTTATACATTTGTTTGAATGTGTGGGGTTGATCATAACATTCTGGAGTTCTCCATAGTTTAACTGATAGGGATGTGCTAAAATGAAGATGTTAGAATCTGTTAGTCCTAGTTTTTATGATTCCCAATAGCTGTAGCATAAACCTTCCTCCCTTAATTTATCTGACCACTGAATTGCTATTGGTGTACCATAATCCACAAGAATTCCAGTAAGAAGGGTGCACTGTCACTTGGCTGCCAAACAGATCTTTCTATCTACGTCCTCATATAGGTGCTAGAGTTGTGTAGAGAGCGGTAGCAAATGAGGCATACGATTGGGAGACGAATGCCAGGTTGAGATTAATATTCAGATTTGAATTTTTAGTGAGCTTTAAATTTTCACAATATTACACAAGCCATAGACAGCATTATTATTGCTTGATAAAACATTTTTCTCATAGTGTTGCATTAACTTGGCAATATTCAAGTTCTAATAATGGACTAACAGTGGACTTTTCCATCTGCAGATTATACTGAATGGCCAGCGGAGGCAGTATTGCAGAGGAGAATCTCTCTGCGTCCCTGGAAAAAAAAAAAGAAAACCCATTCATCAGCTTTGCAAGCCTCTTTCAATTTATATGGTAAGTCACACATTTGAGACTTATACATTTGTTTGAATGTGTGCGGTTGATCATAACATTCTGGAGTTCTCCATAGGTTAACTGATAGGGATGTGCTAAAATGAAGATGTTAGAACCTGTTAGTCCTAGTTTTTATGATTCCCAAAAAATGTAGCATAAACCTTCCTCCCTTAATTTATCTGACAACTGAATTGCTATTGGTGTACCATAATCTACAAGAATTCCAGTAAGAAGGGTGCACTGTCACTTGGCTGCCAAACAGATCTTTCTATCTACGTCCTCATATAGGTGCTAGAGTTGTGTAGAGAGCGGTAGCAGATGAGGCATAGGATAGGGAGACGAATGCCAGGTTGAGATTAATATTCAGATTTGAATTTTTAGTGAGCTTTGGATTTTCACAATATTACACAAGCCATAGAAAGCATTATTATCGCTTGATAAAACATTTTTTTCATAGTGTTACATTAACTTGGCAATATTCAAGTTCTAATAATGGACTAACAATGGACTTTTCCATCTGCAGATTATACTGAATGGCCAGCGGAGGCAGTATTGCAGAGGAGAATCTCTCTGCGTTGCTGAGAAAAAAAAGAAAATCCAATCATCAGCTTTGCAAGCCTCTTTCAATTTATATGGTAAGTCACACATTTGAGACTTATATATTTATTTGAAGGTGTGGGGTTGATCATAACATTCTGGAGTTCTCCATAGGTTAACTGATAGTAATGTGCTAAAATGAAGATGTTAGATTCTGTTAGTCCTAGTCTTTATGATTCCCAATAGCTGTAGCATAAACCTTCCTCCCTTAATTTATCTGACCACTGAATTGCTATTGGTGTACCATAATCCACAAGAATTCCAGTAAGAAGGGTGCACTGTCACTTGGCTGCCAAACAGATCTTTCTATCTACATCCTCATATAGGTGCTAGAGTTGTGTAGAGAGCGGTAGCAGATGAGGCATAGGATAGGGAGACGAATGCCAGGTTGAGATTAATATTCAGATTTGAATTTTTTATGAGCTTTGGATTTTCACAATATTACACAAGCCATAGAAAGCATTATTATCGCTTGATAAAACATTTTCTTCATAGTGTTGCATTAACTTGGCAATATTCAAGTTCTAATAATGGACTAACAGTGGACTTTTCCATCTGCAGATTATACTGAATGGCCAGTGGAGGCAGTATTGCAGAGGAGAATATCTCTGCGTTGCTGAGAAAAAAAAGAAAATCCAATCATCAGCTTTGCAAGCCTCTTTCAATTTATATGGTAAGTCACACATTTGAGACTTATATATTTATTTGAAGGTGTGGGGTTGATCATAACATTCTGGAGTTCTCCATAGGTTAACTGATAGTAATGTGCTAAAATGAAGATGTTAGATTCTGTTAGTCCTAGTCTTTATGATTCCCAATAGCTGTAGCATAAACCTTCCTCCCTTAATTTATCTGACCACTGAATTGCTATTGGTGTACCATAATCCACAAGAATTCCAGTAAGAAGGGTGCACTGTCACTTGGCTGCCAAACAGATCTTTCTATCTACGTCCTCATATAGGTGCTAGAGTTGTGTAGAGAGCGGTAGCAAATGAGGCATACGATAGGGAGACGAATGCCAGGTTGAGATTAATATTCAGATTTGAACTTTTAGTGAGCTTTGGATTTTCACAATATTACACAAGCCATAGAAAGCATTATTATCGCTTGATAAAACATTTTTCTCATAGTGTTGCATTAACTTGGCAATATTCAAGTTCTAATAATGGACTAACAGTGGACTTTTCCATCTGCAGATTATACTGAATGGCCAGCGGAGGCAGTATTGCAGAGGAGAATCTCTCTGCGTCCCTGGAAAAAAAAAAGAAAACCCATTCATCGGCTTTGCAAGCCTCTTTCAATTTATATGGTAAGTCACACATTTGAGACTTATACATTTGATTGAATGTGTGGGGTTGATCATAACATTCTGGAGTTCTCCATAGGTTAACTGATAGGGATGTGCTAAAATGAAGATGTTAGAACCTGTTAGTCCTAGTTTTTATGATTCCCAAAAAATGTAGCATAAACCTTCCTCCCTTAATTTATCAGACCACTGAATTGCTATTGGTGTACCATAACCCACAAGAATTCCAGTAAGAAGGGTGCACTGTCACTTGGCTGCCAAACAGATCTTTCTATCTACGTCCTCATATAGGTGCTAGAGTTGTGTAGAGAGCGGTAGCAAATGAGGCATAGGATTGGGAGACGAATGCCAGGTTGAGATTAATATTCAGATTTGAATTTTTAGTGAGCTTTGGATTTTCACAATATTACACAAGCCATAGAAAGCATTATTATCGTTCGATAAAACATTTTTTTCGTAGTGTTGCATTAACTTGGCAATATTCAAGTTCTAATAATGGACTAACAGTGGACTTTTCCATCTGCAGATTATACTGAATGGCCAGCGGAGGCAGTATTGCAGAGGAGAATATCTCTGCGTTGCTGAGAAAAAAAAGAAAACCCATTCATCAGCTTTGCAAGCCTCTTTCAATTTATATGGTAAGTCACACATTTGAGACTTATACATTTATTTGAATGTGTAGGGTTGATCATAACATTCTGGAGTTCTCCATAGGTTAACTAATAGGGATGTGCTAAAATGAAGATGTTAGAATCTGTTAGTCCTAGTTTTTATGATTCCCAATAACTGTAGCATAAACCTTCCACCCTTAATATATCAGACCACTGAATTGCTATTGGTGTACCATAACCCACAAGAATTCCAGTAAGAAGGGTGCACTGTCACTTGGCTGCCAAACAGATCTTTCTATCTACATCCTCATATAGGTGCTAGAGTTGTGTAGAGAGCGGTAGCAAATGAGGCATAGGATTGGGAGACGAATGCCAGGTTGAGATTAATATTCAGATTTGAATTTTTAGTGAGCTTTAAATTTTCACAATATTACACAAGCCATAGAAAGCATTATTATTGCTTGATAAAAAAATGTTCTCATAGTGTTGCATTAACTTGGCAATATTCAAGTTCTAATAATGGACTAACAGTGGACTTTTCCATCTGCAGATTATACTGAATGGCCAGCGGAGGCAGTATTGCAGAGGAGAATCTCTCTGCGTCCCTGGAAAAAAAAAAGAAAACCCATTCATCAGCTTTGCAAGCCTCTTTCAATTTATATGGTAAGTCACACATTTGAGACTTATACATTTGATTGAATGTGTGGGGTTGATCATAACATTCTGGAGTTCTCCATAGTTTAACTGATAGGGATGTGCTAAAATGAAGATGTTAGAACCTGTTAGTCCTAGTTTTTATGATTCCCAAAAAATGTAGCATAAACCTTCCTCCCTTAATTTATCTGACAACTGAATTGCTATTGGTGTACCATAATCTACAAGAATTCCAGTAAGAAGGGTGCACTGTCACTTGGCTGCCAAACAGATCTTTCTATCTACGTCCTCATATAGGTGCTAGAGTTGTGTAGAGAGCGGTAGCAGATGAGGCATAGGATAGGGAGACGAATGCCAGGTTGAGATTAATATTCAGATTTGAATTTTTAGTGAGCTTTGGATTTTCACAATATTACACAAGCCATAGAAAGCATTATTATCGCTTGATAAAACATTTTTTTCATAGTGTTACATTAACTTGGCAATATTCAAGTTCTAATAATGGACTAACAATGGACTTTTCCATCTGCAGATTATACTGAATGGCCAGCGGAGGCAGTATTGCAGAGGAGAATCTCTCTGCGTTGCTGAGAAAAAAAAGAAAATCCAATCATCAGCTTTGCAAGCCTCTTTCAATTTATATGGTAAGTCGCACATTTGAGACTTATACATTTGTTTGAATGTGTGGGGTTGATCATAACATTCTGGAGTTCTCCATAGGTTAACTGATAGGGATGTGCTAAAATGAAGATGTTAGAATCTGTTAGTCCTAGTTTTTATGATTCCCAATAAATGTAGCATAAACCTTCCTCCCTTAATTTATCAGACCACTGAATTGCTATTGGTGTACCATAACCCACAAGAATTCCAGTAAGAAGGGTGCACTGTCACTTGGCTGCCAAACAGATCTTTCTATCTACATCCTCATATAGGTGCTAGAGTTGTGTAGAGAGCGGTAGCAGATGAGGCATAGGATAGGGAGACGAATGCCAGGTTGAGATTAATATTCAGATTTGAATTTTTTATGAGCTTTGGATTTTCACAATATTACACAAGCCATAGAAAGCATTATTATCGCTTGATAAAACATTTTCTTCATAGTGTTGCATTAACTTGGCAATATTCAAGTTCTAATAATGGACTAACAGTGGACTTTTCCATCTGCAGATTATACTGAATGGCCAGCGGAGGCAGTATTGCAGAGGAGAATCTCTCTGCGTTGCTGAGAAAAAAAAGAAAACCCATTCATCAGCTTTGCAAGCCTCTTTCAATTTATATGGTAAGTCACACATTTGAGACTTATACATTTGTTTGAATGTGTAGGGTTGATCATAACATTCTGGAGTTCTCCATAGGTTAACTAATAGGGATGTGCTAAAATGAAGATGTTAGTATCTGTTAGTCCTAGTTTTTATGATTCCCAATAACTGTAGCATAAACCTTCCACCCTTAATATATCAGACCACTGAATTGCTATTGGTGTACCATAACCCACAAGAATTCCAGTAAGAAGGGTGCACTGTCACTTGGCTGCCAAACAGATCTTTCTATCTACGTCCTCCTATAGGTGCTAGAGTTGTGTAGAGAGCGGTAGCAAATGAGGCATAGGATTGGGAGACGAATGCCAGGTTGAGATTAATGTTCAGATTTGAATTTTTAGTGAGCTTTGGATTTTGACAATATTACACAAGCCATAGAAAGCATTATTATCGCTTGATAAAACATTTTTCTCATAGTGTTGCATTAACTTGGCAATATTCAAGTTCTAATAATGGACTAACAGTGGACTTTCGCATCTGCAGATTATACTGAATGGCCAGCGGAGGCAGTATTGCAGAGGAGAAACTCTCTGCATTGCTGGGAAAAAAAAAGAATCCAATCATCAGCTTTGCAAGCCTCTTTCAATTTATATGGTAAGTCACACATTTGAGACTTATACATTTGTTTGAGTGTGTGGGGTTGATCATAACATTCTGGAGTTCTCCATAGGTTAACTGATAGTGATGTGCTAAAATGAAGATGTTAGAATCTGTTAGTCCTAGTTTTTATGATTCCCAATAAATGTAGCATAAACCTTCCTCCCTTAATTTATCTGACCACTGAATTGCTATTGGTGTACCATAATCTACAAGAATTCCAGTAAGAAGGGTGCACTGTCACTTGGCTGCCAAACAGATCTTTCTATCTACGTCCTCATATAGGTGCTAGAGTTGTGTAGAGAGCGGTAGCAGATGAGGCATAGGATAGGGAGACGAATGCCAGGTTGAGATTATTCAGATTTGAATTTTTTATGAGCTTTGGATTTTCACAATATTACACAAGCCATAGAAAGCATTATTATCACTTGATAAAACATTTTCTTCATAGTGTTGCATTAACTTGGCAATATTCAAGTTCTAATAATGGACTAACAGTGGACTTTTCCATCTGCAGATTATACTGAATGGCCAGCGGAGGCAGTATTGCAGAGGAGAATATCTCTGCGTTGCTGAGAAAAAAAAGAAAACCCATTCATCAGCTTTGCAAGCCTCTTTCAATGTATATGGTAAGTCACACATTTGAGACTTATACATTTGATTGAATGTGTGGGGTTGATCATAACATTCTGGAGTTCTCCATAGGTTAACTGATAGGGATGTGCTAAAATGAAGATGTTAGAACCTGTTAGTCCTAGTTTTTATGATTCCCAAAAAATGTAGCATAAACCTTCCTCCCTTAATTTATCAGACCACTGAATTGCTATTGGTGTACCATAACCCACAAGAATTCCAGTAAGAAGGGTGCACTGTCACTTGGCTGCCAAACAGATCTTTCTATCTACGTCCTCATATAGGTGCTAGAGTTGTGTAGAGAGCGGTAGCAAATGAGGCATAGGATTGGGAGACGAATGCCAGGTTGAGATTAATATTCAGATTTGAATTTTTAGTGAGCTTTGGATTTTCACAATATTACACAAGCCATAGAAAGCATTATTATCGTTCGATAAAACATTTTTTTCGTAGTGTTGCATTAACTTGGCAATATTCAAGTTCTAATAATGGACTAACAGTGGACTTTTCCATCTGCAGATTATACTGAATGGCCAGCGGAGGCAGTATTGCAGAGGAGAATATCTCTGCGTTGCTGAGAAAAAAAAGAAAACCCATTCATCAGCTTTGCAAGCCTCTTTCAATTTATATGGTAAGTCACACATTTGAGACTTATACATTTGTTTGAATGTGTAGGGTTGATCATAACATTCTGGAGTTCTCCATAGGTTAACTAATAGGGATGTGCTAAAATGAAGATGTTAGAATCTGTTAGTCCTAGTTTTTATGATTCCCAATAGCTGTAGCATAAACCTTCCTCCCTTAATTTATCTGACCACTGAATTGCTATTGGTGTACCATAACCCACAAGAATTCCAGTAAGAAGGGTGCACTGTCACTTGGCTGCCAAACAGATCTTTCTATCTACATCCTCATATAGGTGCTAGCGTTGTGTAGAGAGCGGTAGCAGATGAGGCATAGGATAGGGAGACGAATGCCAGGTTGAGATTAATATTCAGATTTGAATTTTTTATGAGCTTTGGATTTTCACAATATTACACAAGCCATAGAAAGCATTATTATCGCTTGATAAAACATTTTCTTCATAGTGTTGCATTAACTTGGCAATATTCAAGTTCTAATAATGGACTAACAGTGGACTTTTCCATCTGCAGATTATACTGAATGGCCAGCGGAGGCAGTATTGCAGAGGAGAATATCTCTGCGTTGCTGAGAAAAAAAAGAAAATCCAATCATCAGCTTTGCAAGCCTCTTTCAATTTATATGGTAAGTCACACATTTGAGACTTATATATTTATTTGAAGGTGTGGGGTTGATCATAACATTCTGGAGTTCTCCATAGGTTAACTGATAGTAATGTGCTAAAATGAAGATGTTAGATTCTGTTAGTCCTAGTTTTTATGATTCCCAATAGCTGTAGCATAAACCTTCCTCCCTTAATTTATCTGACCACTGAATTGCTATTGGTGTACCATAATCCACAAGAATTCCAGTAAGAAGGGTGCACTGTCACTTGGCTGCCAAACAGATCTTTCTATCTACGTCCTCATATAGGTGCTAGAGTTGTGTAGAGAGCAGTAGCAAATGAGGCATACGATAGGAGACGAATGCCAGGTTGAGATTAATATTCAGATTTGAACTTTTAGTGAGCTTTGGATTTTCACAATATTACACAAGCCATAGAAAGCATTATTATCGCTTGATAAAACATTTTTCTCATAGTGTTGCATTAACTTGGCAATATTCAAGTTCTAATAATGGACTAACAGTGGACTTTTCCATCTGCAGATTATACTGAATGGCCAGCGGAGGCAGTATTGCAGAGGAGAATCTCTCTGCGTCCCTGGAAAAAAAAAAGAAAACCCATTCATCAGCTTTGCAAGCCTCTTTCAATTTATATGGTAAGTCACACATTTGAGACTTATACATTTGATTGAATGTGTGGGGTTGATCATAACATTCTGGAGTTCTCCATAGGTTAACTGATAGGGATGTGCTAAAATGAAGATGTTAGAACCTGTTAGTCCTAGTTTTTATGATTCCCAAAAAATGTAGCATAAACCTTCCTCCCTTAATTTATCAGACCACTGAATTGCTATTGGTGTACCATAACCCACAAGAATTCTAGTAAGAAGGGTGCACTGTCACTTGGCTGCCAAACAGATCTTTCTATCTACGTCCTCATATAGGTGCTAGAGTTGTGTAGAGAGCGGTAGCAAATGAGGCATAGGATTGGGAGACGAATGCCAGGTTGAGATTAATATTCAGATTTGAATTTTTAGTGAGCTTTGGATTTTCACAATATTACACAAGCCATAGAAAGCATTATTATCGTTCGATAAAACATTTTTTTCGTAGTGTTGCATTAACTTGGCAATATTCAAGTTCTAATAATGGACTAACAGTGGACTTTTCCATCTGCAGATTATACTGAATGGCCAGCGGAGGCAGTATTGCAGAGGAGAATATCTCTGCGTTGCTGAGAAAAAAAAGAAAACCCATTCATCAGCTTTGCAAGCCTCTTTCAATTTATATGGTAAGTCACACGTTTGAGACTTATACATTTGTTTGAATGTGTAGGGTTGATCATAACATTCTGGAGTTCTCCATAGGTTAACTAATAGGGATGTGCTAAAATGAAGATGTTAGAATCTGTTAGTCCTAGTTTTTATGATTCCCAATAGCTGTAGCATAAACCTTCCTCCCTTAATTTATCTGACCACTGAATTGCTATTGGTGTACCATAACCCACAAGAATTCCAGTAAGAAGGGTGCACTGTCACTTGGCTGCCAAACAGATCTTTCTATCTACGTCCTCATATAGGTGCTAGAGTTGTGTAGAGAGCAGTAGCAAATGAGGCATACGATAGGGAGACGAATGCCAGGTTGAGATTAATATTCAGATTTGAACTTTTAGTGAGCTTTGGATTTTCACAATATTACACAAGCCATAGAAAGCATTATTATCGCTTGATAAAACATTTTTCTCATAGTGTTGCATTAACTTGGCAATATTCAAGTTCTAATAATGGACTAACAGTGGACTTTTCCATCTGCAGATTATACTGAATGGCCAGCGGAGGCAGTATTGCAGAGGAGAATCTCTCTGCGTCCCTGGAAAAAAAAAAGAAAACCCATTCATCAGCTTTGCAAGCCTCTTTCAATTTATATGGTAAGTCACACATTTGAGACTTATACATTTGATTGAATGTGTGGGGTTGATCATAACATTCTGGAGTTCTCCATAGGTTAACTGATAGGGATGTGCTAAAATGAAGATGTTAGAACCTGTTAGTCCTAGTTTTTATGATTCCCAAAAAATGTAGCATAAACCTTCCTCCCTTAATTTATCAGACCACTGAATTGCTATTGGTGTACCATAACCCACAAGAATTCTAGTAAGAAGGGTGCACTGTCACTTGGCTGCCAAACAGATCTTTCTATCTACGTCCTCATATAGGTGCTAGAGTTGTGTAGAGAGCGGTAGCAAATGAGGCATAGGATTGGGAGACGAATGCCAGGTTGAGATTAATATTCAGATTTGAATTTTTAGTGAGCTTTGGATTTTCACAATATTACACAAGCCATAGAAAGCATTATTATCGTTCGATAAAACATTTTTTTCGTAGTGTTGCATTAACTTGGCAATATTCAAGTTCTAATAATGGACTAACAGTGGACTTTTCCATCTGCAGATTATACTGAATGGCCAGCGGAGGCAGTATTGCAGAGGAGAATATCTCTGCGTTGCTGAGAAAAAAAAGAAAACCCATTCATCAGCTTTGCAAGCCTCTTTCAATTTATATGGTAAGTCACACGTTTGAGACTTATACATTTGTTTGAATGTGTAGGGTTGATCATAACATTCTGGAGTTCTCCATAGGTTAACTAATAGGGATGTGCTAAAATGAAGATGTTAGAATCTGTTAGTCCTAGTTTTTATGATTCCCAATAGCTGTAGCATAAACCTTCCTCCCTTAATTTATCTGACCACTGAATTGCTATTGGTGTACCATAACCCACAAGAATTCCAGTAAGAAGGGTGCACTGTCACTTGGCTGCCAAACAGATCTTTCTATCTACGTCCTCATATAGGTGCTAGAGTTGTGTAGAGAGCAGTAGCAAATGAGGCATACGATAGGGAGACGAATGCCAGGTTGAGATTAATATTCAGATTTGAACTTTTAGTGAGCTTTGGATTTTCACAATATTACACAAGCCATAGAAAGCATTATTATCGCTTGATAAAACATTTTTCTCATAGTGTTGCATTAACTTGGCAATATTCAAGTTCTAATAATGGACTAACAGTGGACTTTTCCATCTGCAGATTATACTGAATGGCCAGCGGAGGCAGTATTGCAGAGGAGAATCTCTCTGCGTCCCTGGAAAAAAAAAAGAAAACCCATTCATCAGCTTTGCAAGCCTCTTTCAATTTATATGGTAAGTCACACATTTGAGACTTATACATTTGATTGAATGTGTGGGGTTGATCATAACATTCTGGAGTTCTCCATAGGTTAACTGATAGGGATGTGCTAAAATGAAGATGTTAGAACCTGTTAGTCCTAGTTTTTATGATTCCCAAAAAATGTAGCATAAACCTTCCTCCCTTAATTTATCAGACCACTGAATTGCTATTGGTGTACCATAACCCACAAGAATTCTAGTAAGAAGGGTGCACTGTCACTTGGCTGCCAAACAGATCTTTCTATCTACGTCCTCATATAGGTGCTAGAGTTGTGTAGAGAGCGGTAGCAAATGAGGCATAGGATTGGGAGACGAATGCCAGGTTGAGATTAATATTCAGATTTGAATTTTTAGTGAGCTTTGGACTTTCACAATATTACACAAGCCATAGAAAGCATTATTATCGTTCGATAAAACATTTTTTTCGTAGTGTTGCATTAACTTGGCAATATTCAAGTTCTAATAATGGACTAACAGTGGACTTTTCCATCTGCAGATTATACTGAATGGCCAGCGGAGGCAGTATTGCAGAGGAGAATATCTCTGCGTTGCTGAGAAAAAAAAGAAAACCCATTCATCAGCTTTGCAAGCCTCTTTCAATTTATATGGTAAGTCACACATTTGAGACTTATACATTTGTTTGAATGTGTAGGGTTGATCATAACATTCTGGAGTTCTCCATAGGTTAACTAATAGGGATGTGCTAAAATGAAGATGTTAGAATCTGTTAGTCCTAGTTTTTATGATTCCCAATAGCTGTAGCATAAACCTTCCTCCCTTAATTTATCTGACCACTGAATTGCTATTGGTGTACCATAACCCACAAGAATTCCAGTAAGAAGGGTGCACTGTCACTTGGCTGCCAAACAGATCTTTCTATCTACATCCTCATATAGGTGCTAGAGTTGTGTAGAGAGCGGTAGCAGATGAGGCATAGGATAGGGAGACGAATGCCAGGTTGAGATTAATATTCAGATTTGAATTTTTTATGAGCTTTGGATTTTCACAATATTACACAAGCCATAGAAAGCATTATTATCACTTGATAAAACATTTTCTTCATAGTGTTGCATTAACTTGGCAATATTCAAGTTCTAATAATGGACTAACAGTGGACTTTTCCATCTGCAGATTATACTGAATGGCCAGCGGAGGCAGTATTGCAGAGGAGAATATCTCTGCGTTGCTGAGAAAAAAAAGAAAATCCAATCATCAGCTTTGCAAGCCTCTTTCAATTTATATGGTAAGTCACACATTTGAGACTTATACATTTGATTGAATGTGTGGGGTTGATCATAACATTCTGGAGTTCTCCATAGGTTAACTGATAGTAATGTGCTAAAATGAAGATGTTAGAACCTGTTAGTCCTAGTTGTTATGATTCCCAATAGCTGTAGCATAAACCTTCCTCCCTTAATTTATCAGACCACTGAATTGCTATTGGTGTACCATAACCCACAAGAATTCTAGTAAGAAGGGTGCACTGTCACTTGGCTGCCAAACAGATCTTTCTATCTACGTCCTCATATAGGTGCTAGAGTTGTGTAGAGAGCGGTAGCAAATGAGGCATAGGATTGGGAGACGAATGCCAGGTTGAGATTAATATTCAGATTTGAATTTTTAGTGAGCTTTGGATTTTCACAATATTACACAAGCCATAGAAAGCATTATTATCGTTCGATAAAACATTTTTTTCGTAGTGTTGCATTAACTTGGCAATATTCAAGTTCTAATAATGGACTAACGGTGGACTTTTCCATCTGCAGATTATACTGAATGGCCAGCGGAGGCAGTATTGCAGAGGAGAATATCTCTGCGTTGCTGAGAAAAAAAAGAAAACCCATTCATCAGCTTTGCAAGCCTCTTTCAATTTATATGGTAAGTCACACATTTGAGACTTATACATTTGTTTGAATGTGTAGGGTTGATCATAACATTCTGGAGTTCTCCATAGGTTAACTAATAGGGATGTGCTAAAATGAAGATGTTAGAATCTGTTAGTCCTAGTTTTTATGATTCCCAATAACTGTAGCATAAACCTTCCACCCTTAATATATCAGACCACTGAATTGCTATTGGTGTACCATAACCCACAAGAATTCCAGTAAGAAGGTTGCACTGTCACTTGGCTGCCAAACAGATCTTTCTATCTACATCCTCATATAGGTGCTAGAGTTGTGTAGAGAGCGGTAGCAAATGAGGCATAGGATTGGGAGACGAATGCCAGGTTGAGATTAATATTCAGATTTGAATTTTTAGTGAGCTTTAAATTTTCACAATATTACACAAGCCATAGAAAGCATTATTATTGCTTGATAAAACATTTTTCTCATAGTGTTGCATTAACTTGGCAATATTCAAGTTCTAATAATGGACTAACAGTGGACTTTCGCATCTGCAGATTATACTGAATGGCCAGCGGAGGCAGTATTGCAGAGGAGAAACTCTCTGCATTGCTGGGAAAAAAAAAGAATCCAATCATCAGCTTTGCAAGCCTCTTTCAATTTATATGGTAAGTCACACATTTGAGACTTATACATTTGTTTGAATGTGTGGGGTTGATCATAACATTCTGGAGTTCTCCATAGTTTAACTGATAGGGATGTGCTAAAATGAAGATGTTAGAACCTGTTAGTCCTAGTTTTTATGATTCCCAAAAAATGTAGCATAAACCTTCCTCCCTTAATTTATCTGACAACTGAATTGCTATTGGTGTACCATAATCTACAAGAATTCCAGTAAGAAGGGTGCACTGTCACTTGGCTGCCAAACAGATCTTTCTATCTACGTCCTCATATAGGTGCTAGAGTTGTGTAGAGAGCGGTAGCAGATGAGGCATAGGATAGGGAGACGAATGCCAGGTTGAGATTAATATTCAGATTTGAATTTTTAGTGAGCTTTGGATTTTCACAATATTACACAAGCCATAGAAAGCATTATTATCGCTTGATAAAACATTTTTTTCATAGTGTTACATTAACTTGGCAATATTCAAGTTCTAATAATGGACTAACAATGGACTTTTCCATCTGCAGATTATACTGAATGGCCAGCGGAGGCAGTATTGCAGAGGAGAATCTCTCTGCGTTGCTGAGAAAAAAAAGAAAATCCAATCATCAGCTTTGCAAGCCTCTTTCAATTTATATGGTAAGTCGCACATTTGAGACTTATACATTTGTTTGAATGTGTGGGGTTGATCATAACATTCTGGAGTTCTCCATAGGTTAACTGATAGGGATGTGCTAAAATGAAGATGTTAGAATCTGTTAGTCCTAGTTTTTATGATTCCCAATAAATGTAGCATAAACCTTCCTCCCTTAATTTATCAGACCACTGAATTGCTATTGGTGTACCATAACCCACAAGAATTCCAGTAAGAAGGGTGCACTGTCACTTGGCTGCCAAACAGATCTTTCTATCTACATCCTCATATAGGTGCTAGAGTTGTGTAGAGAGCGGTAGCAGATGAGGCATAGGATAGGGAGACGAATGCCAGGTTGAGATTAATATTCAGATTTGAATTTTTTATGAGCTTTGGATTTTCACAATATTACACAAGCCATAGAAAGCATTATTATCGCTTGATAAAACATTTTCTTCATAGTGTTGCATTAACTTGGCAATATTCAAGTTCTAATAATGGACTAACAGTGGACTTTTCCATCTGCAGATTATACTGAATGGCCAGCGGAGGCAGTATTGCAGAGGAGAATCTCTCTGCGTTGCTGAGAAAAAAAAGAAAACCCATTCATCAGCTTTGCAAGCCTCTTTCAATTTATATGGTAAGTCACACATTTGAGACTTATACATTTGTTTGAATGTGTAGGGTTGATCATAACATTCTGGAGTTCTCCATAGGTTAACTAATAGGGATGTGCTAAAATGAAGATGTTAGAATCTGTTAGTCCTAGTTTTTATGATTCCCAATAACTGTAGCATAAACCTTCCACCCTTAATATATCAGACCACTGAATTGCTATTGGTGTACCATAACCCACAAGAATTCCAGTAAGAAGGGTGCACTGTCACTTGGCTGCCAAACAGATCTTTCTATCTACGTCCTCCTATAGGTGCTAGAGTTGTGTAGAGAGCGGTAGCAAATGAGGCATAGGATTGGGAGACGAATGCCAGGTTGAGATTAATGTTCAGATTTGAATTTTTAGTGAGCTTTGGATTTTGACAATATTACACAAGCCATAGAAAGCATTATTATCGCTTGATAAAACATTTTTCTCATAGTGTTGCATTAACTTGGCAATATTCAAGTTCTAATAATGGACTAACAGTGGACTTTCGCATCTGCAGATTATACTGAATGGCCAGCGGAGGCAGTATTGCAGAGGAGAAACTCTCTGCATTGCTGGGGAAAAAAAAGAATCCAATCATCAGCTTTGCAAGCCTCTTTCAATTTATATGGTAAGTCACACATTTGAGACTTATACATTTGTTTGAGTGTGTGGGGTTGATCATAACATTCTGGAGTTCTCCATAGGTTAACTGATAGTGATGTGCTAAAATGAAGATGTTAGAATCTGTTAGTCCTAGTTTTTATGATTCCCAATAAATGTAGCATAAACCTTCCTCCCTTAATTTATCTGACCACTGAATTGCTATTGGTGTACCATAATCTACAAGAATTCCAGTAAGAAGGGTGCACTGTCACTTGGCTGCCAAACAGATCTTTCTATCTACGTCCTCATATAGGTGCTAGAGTTGTGTAGAGAGCGGTAGCAGATGAGGCATAGGATAGGGAGACGAATGCCAGGTTGAGATTATTCAGATTTGAATTTTTTATGAGCTTTGGATTTTCACAATATTACACAAGCCATAGAAAGCATTATTATCACTTGATAAAACATTTTCTTCATAGTGTTGCATTAACTTGGCAATATTCAAGTTCTAATAATGGACTAACAGTGGACTTTTCCATCTGCAGATTATACTGAATGGCCAGCGGAGGCAGTATTGCAGAGGAGAATATCTCTGCGTTGCTGAGAAAAAAAAGAAAACCCATTCATCAGCTTTGCAAGCCTCTTTCAATGTATATGGTAAGTCACACATTTGAGACTTATACATTTGATTGAATGTGTGGGGTTGATCATAACATTCTGGAGTTCTCCATAGGTTAACTGATAGGGATGTGCTAAAATGAAGATGTTAGAACCTGTTAGTCCTAGTTTTTATGATTCCCAAAAAATGTAGCATAAACCTTCCTCCCTTAATTTATCAGACCACTGAATTGCTATTGGTGTACCATAACCCACAAGAATTCCAGTAAGAAGGGTGCACTGTGACTTGGCTGCCAAACAGATCTTTCTATCTACGTCCTCATATAGGTGCTAGAGTTGTGTAGAGAGCGGTAGCAAATGAGGCATAGGATTGGGAGACGAATGCCAGGTTGAGATTAATATTCAGATTTGAATTTTTAGTGAGCTTTGGATTTTCACAATATTACACAAGCCATAGAAAGCATTATTATCGTTCGATAAAACATTTTTTTCGTAGTGTTGCATTAACTTGGCAATATTCAAGTTCTAATAATGGACTAACAGTGGACTTTTCCATCTGCAGATTATACTGAATGGCCAGCGGAGGCAGTATTGCAGAGGAGAATATCTCTGCGTTGCTGAGAAAAAAAAGAAAACCCATTCATCAGCTTTGCAAGCCTCTTTCAATTTATATGGTAAGTCACACATTTGAGACTTATACATTTGTTTGAATGTGTAGGGTTGATCATAACATTCTGGAGTTCTCCATAGGTTAACTAATAGGGATGTGCTAAAATGAAGATGTTAGAATCTGTTAGTCCTAGTTTTTATGATTCCCAATAGCTGTAGCATAAACCTTCCTCCCTTAATTTATCTGACCACTGAATTGCTATTGGTGTACCATAACCCACAAGAATTCCAGTAAGAAGGGTGCACTGTCACTTGGCTGCCAAACAGATCTTTCTATCTACATCCTCATATAGGTGCTAGCATTGTGTAGAGAGCGGTAGCAGATGAGGCATAGGATAGGGAGACGAATGCCAGGTTGAGATTAATATTCAGATTTGAATTTTTTATGAGCTTTGGATTTTCACAATATTACACAAGCCATAGAAAGCATTATTATCGCTTGATAAAACATTTTCTTCATAGTGTTGCATTAACTTGGCAATATTCAAGTTCTAATAATGGACTAACAGTGGACTTTTCCATCTGCAGATTATACTGAATGGCCAGCGGAGGCAGTATTGCAGAGGAGAATATCTCTGCGTTGCTGAGAAAAAAAAGAAAATCCAATCATCAGCTTTGCAAGCCTCTTTCAATTTATATGGTAAGTCACACATTTGAGACTTATATATTTATTTGAAGGTGTGGGGTTGATCATAACATTCTGGAGTTCTCCATAGGTTAACTGATAGTAATGTGCTAAAATGAAGATGTTAGATTCTGTTAGTCCTAGTTTTTATGATTCCCAATAGCTGTAGCATAAACCTTCCTCCCTTAATTTATCTGACCACTGAATTGCTATTGGTGTACCATAATCCACAAGAATTCCAGTAAGAAGGGTGCACTGTCACTTGGCTGCCAAACAGATCTTTCTATCTACGTCCTCATATAGGTGCTAGAGTTGTGTAGAGAGCAGTAGCAAATGAGGCATACGATAGGGAGACGAATGCCAGGTTGAGATTAATATTCAGATTTGAACTTTTAGTGAGCTTTGGATTTTCACAATATTACACAAGCCATAGAAAGCATTATTATCGCTTGATAAAACATTTTTCTCATAGTGTTGCATTAACTTGGCAATATTCAAGTTCTAATAATGGACTAACAGTGGACTTTTCCATCTGCAGATTATACTGAATGGCCAGCGGAGGCAGTATTGCAGAGGAGAATCTCTCTGCGTCCCTGGAAAAAAAAAAGAAAACCCATTCATCAGCTTTGCAAGCCTCTTTCAATTTATATGGTAAGTCACACATTTGAGACTTATACATTTGATTGAATGTGTGGGGTTGATCATAACATTCTGGAGTTCTCCATAGGTTAACTGATAGGGATGTGCTAAAATGAAGATGTTAGAACCTGTTAGTCCTAGTTTTTATGATTCCCAAAAAATGTAGCATAAACCTTCCTCCCTTAATTTATCAGACCACTGAATTGCTATTGGTGTACCATAACCCACAAGAATTCTAGTAAGAAGGGTGCACTGTCACTTGGCTGCCAAACAGATCTTTCTATCTACGTCCTCATATAGGTGCTAGAGTTGTGTAGAGAGCGGTAGCAAATGAGGCATAGGATTGGGAGACGAATGCCAGGTTGAGATTAATATTCAGATTTGAATTTTTAGTGAGCTTTGGATTTTCACAATATTACACAAGCCATAGAAAGCATTATTATCGTTCGATAAAACATTTTTTTCGTAGTGTTGCATTAACTTGGCAATATTCAAGTTCTAATAATGGACTAACAGTGGACTTTTCCATCTGCAGATTATACTGAATGGCCAGCGGAGGCAGTATTGCAGAGGAGAATATCTCTGCGTTGCTGAGAAAAAAAAGAAAACCCATTCATCAGCTTTGCAAGCCTCTTTCAATTTATATGGTAAGTCACACGTTTGAGACTTATACATTTGTTTGAATGTGTAGGGTTGATCATAACATTCTGGAGTTCTCCATAGGTTAACTAATAGGGATGTGCTAAAATGAAGATGTTAGAATCTGTTAGTCCTAGTTTTTATGATTCCCAATAGCTGTAGCATAAACCTTCCTCCCTTAATTTATCTGACCACTGAATTGCTATTGGTGTACCATAACCCACAAGAATTCCAGTAAGAAGGGTGCACTGTCACTTGGCTGCCAAACAGATCTTTCTATCTACGTCCTCATATAGGTGCTAGAGTTGTGTAGAGAGCAGTAGCAAATGAGGCATACGATAGGGAGACGAATGCCAGGTTGAGATTAATATTCAGATTTGAACTTTTAGTGAGCTTTGGATTTTCACAATATTACACAAGCCATAGAAAGCATTATTATCGCTTGATAAAACATTTTTCTCATAGTGTTGCATTAACTTGGCAATATTCAAGTTCTAATAATGGACTAACAGTGGACTTTTCCATCTGCAGATTATACTGAATGGCCAGCGGAGGCAGTATTGCAGAGGAGAATCTCTCTGCGTCCCTGGAAAAAAAAAAGAAAACCCATTCATCAGCTTTGCAAGCCTCTTTCAATTTATATGGTAAGTCACACATTTGAGACTTATACATTTGATTGAATGTGTGGGGTTGATCATAACATTCTGGAGTTCTCCATAGGTTAACTGATAGGGATGTGCTAAAATGAAGATGTTAGAACCTGTTAGTCCTAGTTTTTATGATTCCCAAAAAATGTAGCATAAACCTTCCTCCCTTAATTTATCAGACCACTGAATTGCTATTGGTGTACCATAACCCACAAGAATTCTAGTAAGAAGGGTGCACTGTCACTTGGCTGCCAAACAGATCTTTCTATCTACGTCCTCATATAGGTGCTAGAGTTGTGTAGAGAGCGGTAGCAAATGAGGCATAGGATTGGGAGACGAATTCCAGGTTGAGATTAATATTCAGATTTGAATTTTTAGTGAGCTTTGGATTTTCACAATATTACACAAGCCATAGAAAGCATTATTATCGTTCGATAAAACATTTTTTTCGTAGTGTTGCATTAACTTGGCAATATTCAAGTTCTAATAATGGACTAACAGTGGACTTTTCCATCTGCAGATTATACTGAATGGCCAGCGGAGGCAGTATTGCAGAGGAGAATATCTCTGCGTTGCTGAGAAAAAAAAGAAAACCCATTCATCAGCTTTGCAAGCCTCTTTCAATTTATATGGTAAGTCACACGTTTGAGACTTATACATTTGTTTGAATGTGTAGGGTTGATCATAACATTCTGGAGTTCTCCATAGGTTAACTAATAGGGATGTGCTAAAATGAAGATGTTAGAATCTGTTAGTCCTAGTTTTTATGATTCCCAATAGCTGTAGCATAAACCTTCCTCCCTTAATTTATCTGACCACTGAATTGCTATTGGTGTACCATAACCCACAAGAATTCCAGTAAGAAGGGTGCACTGTCACTTGGCTGCCAAACAGATCTTTCTATCTACGTCCTCATATAGGTGCTAGAGTTGTGTAGAGAGCAGTAGCAAATGAGGCATACGATAGGGAGACGAATGCCAGGTTGAGATTAATATTCAGATTTGAACTTTTAGTGAGCTTTGGATTTTCACAATATTACACAAGCCATAGAAAGCATTATTATCGCTTGATAAAACATTTTTCTCATAGTGTTGCATTAAATTGGCAATATTCAAGTTCTAATAATGGACTAACAGTGGACTTTTCCATCTGCAGATTATACTGAATGGCCAGCGGAGGCAGTATTGCAGAGGAGAATCTCTCTGCGTCCCTGGAAAAAAAAAAGAAAACCCATTCATCAGCTTTGCAAGCCTCTTTCAATTTATATGGTAAGTCACACATTTGAGACTTATACATTTGATTGAATGTGTGGGGTTGATCATAACATTCTGGAGTTCTCCATAGGTTAACTGATAGGGATGTGCTAAAATGAAGATGTTAGAACCTGTTAGTCCTAGTTTTTATGATTCCCAAAAAATGTAGCATAAACCTTCCTCCCTTAATTTATCAGACCACTGAATTGCTATTGGTGTACCATAACCCACAAGAATTCTAGTAAGAAGGGTGCACTGTCACTTGGCTGCCAAACAGATCTTTCTATCTACGTCCTCATATAGGTGCTAGAGTTGTGTAGAGAGCGGTAGCAAATGAGGCATAGGATTGGGAGACGAATGCCAGGTTGAGATTAATATTCAGATTTGAATTTTTAGTGAGCTTTGGACTTTCACAATATTACACAAGCCATAGAAAGCATTATTATCGTTCGATAAAACATTTTTTTCGTAGTGTTGCATTAACTTGGCAATATTCAAGTTCTAATAATGGACTAACAGTGGACTTTTCCATCTGCAGATTATACTGAATGGCCAGCGGAGGCAGTATTGCAGAGGAGAATATCTCTGCGTTGCTGAGAAAAAAAAGAAAACCCATTCATCAGCTTTGCAAGCCTCTTTCAATTTATATGGTAAGTCACACATTTGAGACTTATACATTTGTTTGAATGTGTAGGGTTGATCATAACATTCTGGAGTTCTCCATAGGTTAACTAATAGGGATGTGCTAAAATGAAGATGTTAGAATCTGTTAGTCCTAGTTTTTATGATTCCCAATAGCTGTAGCATAAACCTTCCTCCCTTAATTTATCTGACCACTGAATTGCTATTGGTGTACCATAACCCACAAGAATTCCAGTAAGAAGGGTGCACTGTCACTTGGCTGCCAAACAGATCTTTCTATCTACATCCTCATATAGGTGCTAGAGTTGTGTAGAGAGCGGTAGCAAATGAGGCATAGGATTGGGAGACGAATGCCAGGTTGAGATTAATATTCAGATTTGAATTTTTAGTGAGCTTTGGATTTTCACAATATTACACAAGCCATAGAAAGCATTATTATCGTTCGATAAAACATTTTTTTCGTAGTGTTGCATTAACTTGGCAATATTCAAGTTCTAATAATGGACTAACGGTGGACTTTTCCATCTGCAGATTATACTGAATGGCCAGCGGAGGCAGTATTGCAGAGGAGAATATCTCTGCGTTGCTGAGAAAAAAAAGAAAACCCATTCATCAGCTTTGCAAGCCTCTTTCAATTTATATGGTAAGTCACACATTTGAGACTTATACATTTGTTTGAATGTGTAGGGTTGATCATAACATTCTGGAGTTCTCCATAGGTTAACTAATAGGGATGTGCTAAAATGAAGATGTTAGAATCTGTTAGTCCTAGTTTTTATGATTCCCAATAACTGTAGCATAAACCTTCCACCCTTAATATATCAGACCACTGAATTGCTATTGGTGTACCATAACCCACAAGAATTCCAGTAAGAAGGTTGCACTGTCACTTGGCTGCCAAACAGATCTTTCTATCTACATCCTCATATAGGTGCTAGAGTTGTGTAGAGAGCGGTAGCAAATGAGGCATAGGATTGGGAGACGAATGCCAGGTTGAGATTAATATTCAGATTTGAATTTTTAGTGAGCTTTAAATTTTCACAATATTACACAAGCCATAGAAAGCATTATTATTGCTTGATAAAACATTTTTCTCATAGTGTTGCATTAACTTGGCAATATTCAAGTTCTAATAATGGACTAACAGTGGACTTTCGCATCTGCAGATTATACTGAATGGCCAGCGGAGGCAGTATTGCAGAGGAGAAACTCTCTGCATTGCTGGGAAAAAAAAAGAATCCAATCATCAGCTTTGCAAGCCTCTTTCAATTTATATGGTAAGTCACACATTTGAGACTTATACATTTGTTTGAATGTGTGGGGTTGATCATAACATTCTGGAGTTCTCCATAGTTTAACTGATAGGGATGTGCTAAAATGAAGATGTTAGAATCTGTTAGTCCTAGTTTTTATGATTCCCAATAGCTGTAGCATAAACCTTCCTCCCTTAATTTATCTGACCACTGAATTGCTATTGGTGTACCATAATCCACAAGAATTCCAGTAAGAAGGGTGCACTGTCACTTGGCTGCCAAACAGATCTTTCTATCTACGTCCTCATATAGGTGCTAGAGTTGTGTAGAGAGCGGTAGCAAATGAGGCATACGATTGGGAGACGAATGCCAGGTTGAGATTAATATTCAGATTTGAATTTTTAGTGAGCTTTAAATTTTCACAATATTACACAAGCCATAGACAGCATTATTATTGCTTGATAAAACATTTTTCTCATAGTGTTGCATTAACTTGGCAATATTCAAGTTCTAATAATGGACTAACAGTGGACTTTTCCATCTGCAGATTATACTGAATGGCCAGCGGAGGCAGTATTGCAGAGGAGAATCTCTCTGCGTCCCTGGAAAAAAAAAAAGAAAACCCATTCATCAGCTTTGCAAGCCTCTTTCAATTTATATGGTAAGTCACACATTTGAGACTTATACATTTGTTTGAATGTGTGCGGTTGATCATAACATTCTGGAGTTCTCCATAGGTTAACTGATAGGGATGTGCTAAAATGAAGATGTTAGAACCTGTTAGTCCTAGTTTTTATGATTCCCAAAAAATGTAGCATAAACCTTCCTCCCTTAATTTATCTGACAACTGAATTGCTATTGGTGTACCATAATCTACAAGAATTCCAGTAAGAAGGGTGCACTGTCACTTGGCTGCCAAACAGATCTTTCTATCTACGTCCTCATATAGGTGCTAGAGTTGTGTAGAGAGCGGTAGCAGATGAGGCATAGGATAGGGAGACGAATGCCAGGTTGAGATTAATATTCAGATTTGAATTTTTAGTGAGCTTTGGATTTTCACAATATTACACAAGCCATAGAAAGCATTATTATCGCTTGATAAAACATTTTTTTCATAGTGTTACATTAACTTGGCAATATTCAAGTTCTAATAATGGACTAACAATGGACTTTTCCATCTGCAGATTATACTGAATGGCCAGCGGAGGCAGTATTGCAGAGGAGAATCTCTCTGCGTTGCTGAGAAAAAAAAGAAAATCCAATCATCAGCTTTGCAAGCCTCTTTCAATTTATATGGTAAGTCACACATTTGAGACTTATATATTTATTTGAAGGTGTGGGGTTGATCATAACATTCTGGAGTTCTCCATAGGTTAACTGATAGTAATGTGCTAAAATGAAGATGTTAGATTCTGTTAGTCCTAGTCTTTATGATTCCCAATAGCTGTAGCATAAACCTTCCTCCCTTAATTTATCTGACCACTGAATTGCTATTGGTGTACCATAATCCACAAGAATTCCAGTAAGAAGGGTGCACTGTCACTTGGCTGCCAAACAGATCTTTCTATCTACATCCTCATATAGGTGCTAGAGTTGTGTAGAGAGCGGTAGCAGATGAGGCATAGGATAGGGAGACGAATGCCAGGTTGAGATTAATATTCAGATTTGAATTTTTTATGAGCTTTGGATTTTCACAATATTACACAAGCCATAGAAAGCATTATTATCGCTTGATAAAACATTTTCTTCATAGTGTTGCATTAACTTGGCAATATTCAAGTTCTAATAATGGACTAACAGTGGACTTTTCCATCTGCAGATTATACTGAATGGCCAGTGGAGGCAGTATTGCAGAGGAGAATATCTCTGCGTTGCTGAGAAAAAAAAGAAAATCCAATCATCAGCTTTGCAAGCCTCTTTCAATTTATATGGTAAGTCACACATTTGAGACTTATATATTTATTTGAAGGTGTGGGGTTGATCATAACATTCTGGAGTTCTCCATAGGTTAACTGATAGTAATGTGCTAAAATGAAGATGTTAGATTCTGTTAGTCCTAGTCTTTATGATTCCCAATAGCTGTAGCATAAACCTTCCTCCCTTAATTTATCTGACCACTGAATTGCTATTGGTGTACCATAATCCACAAGAATTCCAGTAAGAAGGGTGCACTGTCACTTGGCTGCCAAACAGATCTTTCTATCTACGTCCTCATATAGGTGCTAGAGTTGTGTAGAGAGCGGTAGCAAATGAGGCATACGATAGGGAGACGAATGCCAGGTTGAGATTAATATTCAGATTTGAACTTTTAGTGAGCTTTGGATTTTCACAATATTACACAAGCCATAGAAAGCATTATTATCGCTTGATAAAACATTTTTCTCATAGTGTTGCATTAACTTGGCAATATTCAAGTTCTAATAATGGACTAACAGTGGACTTTTCCATCTGCAGATTATACTGAATGGCCAGCGGAGGCAGTATTGCAGAGGAGAATCTCTCTGCGTCCCTGGAAAAAAAAAATAAAACCCATTCATCAGCTTTGCAAGCCTCTTTCAATTTATATGGTAAGTCACACATTTGAGACTTATACATTTGATTGAATGTGTGGGGTTGATCATAACATTCTGGAGTTCTCCATAGGTTAACTGATAGGGATGTGCTAAAATGAAGATGTTAGAACCTGTTAGTCCTAGTTTTTATGATTCCCAAAAAATGTAGCATAAACCTTCCTCCCTTAATTTATCAGACCACTGAATTGCTATTGGTGTACCATAACCCACAAGAATTCCAGTAAGAAGGGTGCACTGTCACTTGGCTGCCAAACAGATCTTTCTATCTACGTCCTCATATAGGTGCTAGAGTTGTGTAGAGAGCGGTAGCAAATGAGGCATAGGATTGGGAGACGAATGCCAGGTTGAGATTAATATTCAGATTTGAATTTTTAGTGAGCTTTGGATTTTCACAATATTACACAAGCCATAGAAAGCATTATTATCGTTCGATAAAACATTTTTTTCGTAGTGTTGCATTAACTTGGCAATATTCAAGTTCTAATAATGGACTAACAGTGGACTTTTCCATCTGCAGATTATACTGAATGGCCAGCGGAGGCAGTATTGCAGAGGAGAATATCTCTGCGTTGCTGAGAAAAAAAAGAAAACCCATTCATCAGCTTTGCAAGCCTCTTTCAATTTATATGGTAAGTCACACATTTGAGACTTATACATTTATTTGAATGTGTAGGGTTGATCATAACATTCTGGAGTTCTCCATAGGTTAACTAATAGGGATGTGCTAAAATGAAGATGTTAGAATCTGTTAGTCCTAGTTTTTATGATTCCCAATAACTGTAGCATAAACCTTCCACCCTTAATATATCAGACCACTGAATTGCTATTGGTGTACCATAACCCACAAGAATTCCAGTAAGAAGGGTGCACTGTCACTTGGCTGCCAAACAGATCTTTCTATCTACATCCTCATATAGGTGCTAGAGTTGTGTAGAGAGCGGTAGCAAATGAGGCATAGGATTGGGAGACGAATGCCAGGTTGAGATTAATATTCAGATTTGAATTTTTAGTGAGCTTTAAATTTTCACAATATTACACAAGCCATAGAAAGCATTATTATTGCTTGATAAAAAAATTTTCTCATAGTGTTGCATTAACTTGGCAATATTCAAGTTCTAATAATGGACTAACAGTGGACTTTTCCATCTGCAGATTATACTGAATGGCCAGCGGAGGCAGTATTGCAGAGGAGAATCTCTCTGCGTCCCTGGAAAAAAAAAAGAAAACCCATTCATCAGCTTTGCAAGCCTCTTTCAATTTATATGGTAAGTCACACATTTGAGACTTATACATTTGATTGAATGTGTGGGGTTGATCATAACATTCTGGAGTTCTCCATAGTTTAACTGATAGGGATGTGCTAAAATGAAGATGTTAGAACCTGTTAGTCCTAGTTTTTATGATTCCCAAAAAATGTAGCATAAACCTTCCTCCCTTAATTTATCTGACAACTGAATTGCTATTGGTGTACCATAATCTACAAGAATTCCAGTAAGAAGGGTGCACTGTCACTTGGCTGCCAAACAGATCTTTCTATCTATGTCCTCATATAGGTGCTAGAGTTGTGTAGAGAGCGGTAGCAGATGAGGCATAGGATAGGGAGACGAATGCCAGGTTGAGATTAATATTCAGATTTGAATTTTTAGTGAGCTTTGGATTTTCACAATATTACACAAGCCATAGAAAGCATTATTATCGCTTGATAAAACATTTTTTTCATAGTGTTACATTAACTTGGCAATATTCAAGTTCTAATAATGGACTAACAATGGACTTTTCCATCTGCAGATTATACTGAATGGCCAGCGGAGGCAGTATTGCAGAGGAGAATCTCTCTGCGTTGCTGAGAAAAAAAAGAAAATCCAATCATCAGCTTTGCAAGCCTCTTTCAATTTATATGGTAAGTCGCACATTTGAGACTTATACATTTGTTTGAATGTGTGGGGTTGATCATAACATTCTGGAGTTCTCCATAGGTTAACTGATAGGGATGTGCTAAAATGAAGATGTTAGAATCTGTTAGTCCTAGTTTTTATGATTCCCAATAAATGTAGCATAAACCTTCCTCCCTTAATTTATCAGACCACTGAATTGCTATTGGTGTACCATAACCCACAAGAATTCCAGTAAGAAGGGTGCACTGTCACTTGGCTGCCAAACAGATCTTTCTATCTACATCCTCATATAGGTGCTAGAGTTGTGTAGAGAGCGGTAGCAGATGAGGCATAGGATAGGGAGACGAATGCCAGGTTGAGATTAATATTCAGATTTGAATTTTTTATGAGCTTTGGATTTTCACAATATTACACAAGCCATAGAAAGCATTATTATCGCTTGATAAAACATTTTTTTCATAGTGTTACATTAACTTGGCAATATTCAAGTTCTAATAATGGACTAACAATGGACTTTTCCATCTGCAGATTATACTGAATGGCCAGCGGAGGCAGTATTGCAGAGGAGAATCTCTCTGCGTTGCTGAGAAAAAAAAGAAAATCCAATCATCAGCTTTGCAAGCCTCTTTCAATTTATATGGTAAGTCGCACATTTGAGACTTATACATTTGTTTGAATGTGTGGGGTTGATCATAACATTCTGGAGTTCTCCATAGGTTAACTGATAGGGATGTGCTAAAATGAAGATGTTAGAATCTGTTAGTCCTAGTTTTTATGATTCCCAATAAATGTAGCATAAACCTTCCTCCCTTAATTTATCAGACCACTGAATTGCTATTGGTGTACCATAACCCACAAGAATTCCAGTAAGAAGGGTGCACTGTCACTTGGCTGCCAAACAGATCTTTCTATCTACGTCCTCCTATAGGTGCTAGAGTTGTGTAGAGAGCGGTAGCAAATGAGGCATAGGATTGGGAGACGAATGCCAGGTTGAGATTAATGTTCAGATTTGAATTTTTAGTGAGCTTTGGATTTTGACAATATTACACAAGCCATAGAAAGCATTATTATCGCTTGATAAAACATTTTTCTCATAGTGTTGCATTAACTTGGCAATATTCAAGTTCTAATAATGGACTAACAATGGACTTTTCCATCTGCAGATTATACTGAATGGCCAGCGGAGGCAGTATTGCAGAGGAGAAACTCTCTGCATTGCTGGGAAAAAAAAAGAATCCAATCATCAGCTTTGCAAGCCTCTTTCAATTTATATGGTAAGTCACACATTTGAGACTTATACATTTGTTTGAGTGTGTGGGGTTGATCATAACATTCTGGAGTTCTCCATAGGTTAACTGATAGTGATGTGCTAAAATGAAGATGTTAGAATCTGTTAGTCCTAGTTTTTATGATTCCCAATAAATGTAGCATAAACCTTCCTCCCTTAATTTATCTGACCACTGAATTGCTATTGGTGTACCATAATCTACAAGAATTCCAGTAAGAAGGGTGCACTGTCACTTGGCTGCCAAACAGATCTTTCTATCTACGTCCTCATATAGGTGCTAGAGTTGTGTAGAGAGCGGTAGCAGATGAGGCATAGGATAGGGAGACGAATGCCAGGTTGAGATTATTCAGATTTGAATTTTTTATGAGCTTTGGATTTTCACAACATTACACAAGCCATAGAAAGCATTATTATCACTTGATAAAACATTTTCTTCATAGTGTTGCATTAACTTGGCAATATTCAAGTTCTAATAATGGACTAACAGTGGACTTTTCCATCTGCAGATTATACTGAATGGCCAGCGGAGGCAGTATTGCAGAGGAGAATATCTCTGCGTTGCTGAGAAAAAAAAGAAAACCCATTCATCAGCTTTGCAAGCCTCTTTCAATGTATATGGTAAGTCACACATTTGAGACTTATACATTTGATTGAATGTGTGGGGTTGATCATAACATTCTGGAGTTCTCCATAGGTTAACTGATAGGGATGTGCTAAAATGAAGATGTTAGAACCTGTTAGTCCTAGTTTTTATGATTCCCAAAAAATGTAGCATAAACCTTCCTCCCTTAATTTATCAGACCACTGAATTGCTATTGGTGTACCATAACCCACAAGAATTCCAGTAAGAAGGGTGCACTGTCACTTGGCTGCCAAACAGATCTTTCTATCTACGTCCTCATATAGGTGCTAGAGTTGTGTAGAGAGCGGTAGCAAATGAGGCATAGGATTGGGAGACGAATGCCAGGTTGAGATTAATATTCAGATTTGAATTTTTAGTGAGCTTTGGATTTTCACAATATTACACAAGCCATAGAAAGCATTATTATCGTTCGATAAAACATTTTTTTCGTAGTGTTGCATTAACTTGGCAATATTCAAGTTCTAATAATGGACTAACAGTGGACTTTTCCATCTGCAGATTATACTGAATGGCCAGCGGAGGCAGTATTGCAGAGGAGAATATCTCTGCGTTGCTGAGAAAAAAAAGAAAACCCATTCATCAGCTTTGCAAGCCTCTTTCAATTTATATGGTAAGTCACACATTTGAGACTTATACATTTGTTTGAATGTGTAGGGTTGATCATAACATTCTGGAGTTCTCCATAGGTTAACTAATAGGGATGTGCTAAAATGAAGATGTTAGAATCTGTTAGTCCTAGTTTTTATGATTCCCAATAGCTGTAGCATAAACCTTCCTCCCTTAATTTATCTGACCACTGAATTGCTATTGGTGTACCATAACCCACAAGAATTCCAGTAAGAAGGGTGCACTGTCACTTGGCTGCCAAACAGATCTTTCTATCTACATCCTCATATAGGTGCTAGCGTTGTGTAGAGAGCGGTAGCAGATGAGGCATAGGATAGGGAGACGAATGCCAGGTTGAGATTAATATTCAGATTTGAATTTTTTATGAGCTTTGGATTTTCACAATATTACACAAGCCATAGAAAGCATTATTATCGCTTGATAAAACATTTTCTTCATAGTGTTGCATTAACTTGGCAATATTCAAGTTCTAATAATGGACTAACAGTGGACTTTTCCATCTGCAGATTATACTGAATGGCCAGCGGAGGCAGTATTGCAGAGGAGAATATCTCTGCGTTGCTGAGAAAAAAAAGAAAATCCAATCATCAGCTTTGCAAGCCTCTTTCAATTTATATGGTAAGTCACACATTTGAGACTTATATATTTATTTGAAGGTGTGGGGTTGATCATAACATTCTGGAGTTCTCCATAGGTTAACTGATAGTAATGTGCTAAAATGAAGATGTTAGATTCTGTTAGTCCTAGTTTTTATGATTCCCAATAGCTGTAGCATAAACCTTCCTCCCTTAATTTATCTGACCACTGAATTGCTATTGGTGTACCATAATCCACAAGAATTCCAGTAAGAAGGGTGCACTGTCACTTGGCTGCCAAACAGATCTTTCTATCTACGTCCTCATATAGGTGCTAGAGTTGTGTAGAGAGCAGTAGCAAATGAGGCATACGATAGGGAGACGAATGCCAGGTTGAGATTAATATTCAGATTTGAACTTTTAGTGAGCTTTGGATTTTCACAATATTACACAAGCCATAGAAAGCATTATTATCGCTTGATAAAACATTTTTCTCATAGTGTTGCATTAACTTGGCAATATTCAAGTTCTAATAATGGACTAACAGTGGACTTTTCCATCTGCAGATTATACTGAATGGCCAGCGGAGGCAGTATTGCAGAGGAGAATCTCTCTGCGTCCCTGGAAAAAAAAAAGAAAACCCATTCATCAGCTTTGCAAGCCTCTTTCAATTTATATGGTAAGTCACACATTTGAGACTTATACATTTGATTGAATGTGTGGGGTTGATCATAACATTCTGGAGTTCTCCATAGATTAACTGATAGGGATGTGCTAAAATGAAGATGTTAGAACCTGTTAGTCCTAGTTTTTATGATTCCCAAAAAATGTAGCATAAACCTTCCTCCCTTAATTTATCAGACCACTGAATTGCTATTGGTGTACCATAACCCACAAGAATTCTAGTAAGAAGGGTGCACTGTCACTTGGCTGCCAAACAGATCTTTCTATCTACGTCCTCATATAGGTGCTAGAGTTGTGTAGAGAGCGGTAGCAAATGAGGCATAGGATTGGGAGACGAATGCCAGGTTGAGATTAATATTCAGATTTGAATTTTTAGTGAGCTTTGGATTTTCACAATATTACACAAGCCATAGAAAGCATTATTATCGTTCGATAAAACATTTTTTTCGTAGTGTTGCATTAACTTGGCAATATTCAAGTTCTAATAATGGACTAACAGTGGACTTTTCCATCTGCAGATTATACTGAATGGCCAGCGGAGGCAGTATTGCAGAGGAGAATATCTCTGCGTTGCTGAGAAAAAAAAGAAAACCCATTCATCAGCTTTGCAAGCCTCTTTCAATTTATATGGTAAGTCACACGTTTGAGACTTATACATTTGTTTGAATGTGTAGGGTTGATCATAACATTCTGGAGTTCTCCATAGGTTAACTAATAGGGATGTGCTAAAATGAAGATGTTAGAATCTGTTAGTCCTAGTTTTTATGATTCCCAATAGCTGTAGCATAAACCTTCCTCCCTTAATTTATCTGACCACTGAATTGCTATTGGTGTACCATAACCCACAAGAATTCCAGTAAGAAGGGTGCACTGTCACTTGGCTGCCAAACAGATCTTTCTATCTACGTCCTCATATAGGTGCTAGAGTTGTGTAGAGAGCAGTAGCAAATGAGGCATACGATAGGGAGACGAATGCCAGGTTGAGATTAATATTCAGATTTGAACTTTTAGTGAGCTTTGGATTTTCACAATATTACACAAGCCATAGAAAGCATTATTATCGCTTGATAAAACATTTTTCTCATAGTGTTGCATTAACTTGGCAATATTCAAGTTCTAATAATGGACTAACAGTGGACTTTTCCATCTGCAGATTATACTGAATGGCCAGCGGAGGCAGTATTGCAGAGGAGAATCTCTCTGCGTCCCTGGAAAAAAAAAAGAAAACCCATTCATCAGCTTTGCAAGCCTCTTTCAATTTATATGGTAAGTCACACATTTGAGACTTATACATTTGATTGAATGTGTGGGGTTGATCATAACATTCTGGAGTTCTCCATAGGTTAACTGATAGGGATGTGCTAAAATGAAGATGTTAGAACCTGTTAGTCCTAGTTTTTATGATTCCCAAAAAATGTAGCATAAACCTTCCTCCCTTAATTTATCAGACCACTGAATTGCTATTGGTGTACCATAACCCACAAGAATTCTAGTAAGAAGGGTGCACTGTCACTTGGCTGCCAAACAGATCTTTCTATCTACGTCCTCATATAGGTGCTAGAGTTGTGTAGAGAGCGGTAGCAAATGAGGCATAGGATTGGGAGACGAATGCCAGGTTGAGATTAATATTCAGATTTGAATTTTTAGTGAGCTTTGGATTTTCACAATATTACACAAGCCATAGAAAGCATTATTATCGTTCGATAAAACATTTTTTTCGTAGTGTTGCATTAACTTGGCAATATTCAAGTTCTAATAATGGACTAACAGTGGACTTTTCCATCTGCAGATTATACTGAATGGCCAGCGGAGGCAGTATTGCAGAGGAGAATATCTCTGCGTTGCTGAGAAAAAAAAGAAAACCCATTCATCAGCTTTGCAAGCCTCTTTCAATTTATATGGTAAGTCACACGTTTGAGACTTATACATTTGTTTGAATGTGTAGGGTTGATCATAACATTCTGGAGTTCTCCATAGGTTAACTAATAGGGATGTGCTAAAATGAAGATGTTAGAATCTGTTAGTCCTAGTTTTTATGATTCCCAATAGCTGTAGCATAAACCTTCCTCCCTTAATTTATCTGACCACTGAATTGCTATTGGTGTACCATAACCCACAAGAATTCCAGTAAGAAGGGTGCACTGTCACTTGGCTGCCAAACAGATCTTTCTATCTACGTCCTCATATAGGTGCTAGAGTTGTGTAGAGAGCAGTAGCAAATGAGGCATACGATAGGGAGACGAATGCCAGGTTGAGATTAATATTCAGATTTGAACTTTTAGTGAGCTTTGGATTTTCACAATATTACACAAGCCATAGAAAGCATTATTATCGCTTGATAAAACATTTTTCTCATAGTGTTGCATTAACTTGGCAATATTCAAGTTCTAATAATGGACTAACAGTGGACTTTTCCATCTGCAGATTATACTGAATGGCCAGCGGAGGCAGTATTGCAGAGGAGAATCTCTCTGCGTCCCTGGAAAAAAAAAAGAAAACCCATTCATCAGCTTTGCAAGCCTCTTTCAATTTATATGGTAAGTCACACATTTGAGACTTATACATTTGATTGAATGTGTGGGGTTGATCATAACATTCTGGAGTTCTCCATAGGTTAACTGATAGGGATGTGCTAAAATGAAGATGTTAGAACCTGTTAGTCCTAGTTTTTATGATTCCCAAAAAATGTAGCATAAACCTTCCTCCCTTAATTTATCAGACCACTGAATTGCTATTGGTGTACCATAACCCACAAGAATTCTAGTAAGAAGGGTGCACTGTCACTTGGCTGCCAAACAGATCTTTCTATCTACGTCCTCATATAGGTGCTAGAGTTGTGTAGAGAGCGGTAGCAAATGAGGCATAGGATTGGGAGACGAATGCCAGGTTGAGATTAATATTCAGATTTGAATTTTTAGTGAGCTTTGGACTTTCACAATATTACACAAGCCATAGAAAGCATTATTATCGTTCGATAAAACATTTTTTTCGTAGTGTTGCATTAACTTGGCAATATTCAAGTTCTAATAATGGACTAACAGTGGACTTTTCCATCTGCAGATTATACTGAATGGCCAGCGGAGGCAGTATTGCAGAGGAGAATATCTCTGCGTTGCTGAGAAAAAAAAGAAAACCCATTCATCAGCTTTGCAAGCCTCTTTCAATTTATATGGTAAGTCACACATTTGAGACTTATACATTTGTTTGAATGTGTAGGGTTGATCATAACATTCTGGAGTTCTCCATAGGTTAACTAATAGGGATGTGCTAAAATGAAGATGTTAGAATCTGTTAGTCCTAGTTTTTATGATTCCCAATAGCTGTAGCATAAACCTTCCTCCCTTAATTTATCTGACCACTGAATTGCTATTGGTGTACCATAACCCACAAGAATTCCAGTAAGAAGGGTGCACTGTCACTTGGCTGCCAAACAGATCTTTCTATCTACATCCTCATATAGGTGCTAGAGTTGTGTAGAGAGCGGTAGCAGATGAGGCATAGGATAGGGAGACGAATGCCAGGTTGAGATTAATATTCAGATTTGAATTTTTTATGAGCTTTGGATTTTCACAATATTACACAAGCCATAGAAAGCATTATTATCGCTTGATAAAACATTTTCTTCATAGTGTTGCATTAACTTGGCAATATTCAAGTTCTAATAATGGACTAACAGTGGACTTTTCCATCTGCAGATTATACTGAATGGCCAGCGGAGGCAGTATTGCAGAGGAGAATATCTCTGCGTTGCTGAGAAAAAAAAGAAAATCCAATCATCAGCTTTGCAAGCCTCTTTCAATTTATATGGTAAGTCACACATTTGAGACTTATACATTTGATTGAATGTGTGGGGTTGATCATAACATTCTGGAGTTCTCCATAGGTTAACTGATAGTAATGTGCTAAAATGAAGATGTTAGAACCTGTTAGTCCTAGTTGTTATGATTCCCAATAGCTGTAGCATAAACCTTCCTCCCTTAATTTATCAGACCACTGAATTGCTATTGGTGTACCATAACCCACAAGAATTCTAGTAAGAAGGGTGCACTGTCACTTGGCTGCCAAACAGATCTTTCTATCTACGTCCTCCTATAGGTGCTAGAGTTGTGTAGAGAGCGGTAGCAAATGAGGCATAGGATTGGGAGACGAATGCCAGGTTGAGATTAATGTTCAGATTTGAATTTTTAGTGAGCTTTGGATTTTGACAATATTACACAAGCCATAGAAAGCATTATTATCGCTTGATAAAACATTTTTCTCATAGTGTTGCATTAACTTGGCAATATTCAAGTTCTAATAATGGACTAACAATGGACTTTTCCATCTGCAGATTATACTGAATGGCCAGCGGAGGCAGTATTGCAGAGGAGAAACTCTCTGCATTGCTGGGAAAAAAAAAGAATCCAATCATCAGCTTTGCAAGCCTCTTTCAATTTATATGGTAAGTCACACATTTGAGACTTATACATTTGTTTGAGTGTGTGGGGTTGATCATAACATTCTGGAGTTCTCCATAGGTTAACTGATAGTGATGTGCTAAAATGAAGATGTTAGAATCTGTTAGTCCTAGTTTTTATGATTCCCAATAAATGTAGCATAAACCTTCCTCCCTTAATTTATCTGACCACTGAATTGCTATTGGTGTACCATAATCTACAAGAATTCCAGTAAGAAGGGTGCACTGTCACTTGGCTGCCAAACAGATCTTTCTATCTACGTCCTCATATAGGTGCTAGAGTTGTGTAGAGAGCGGTAGCAGATGAGGCATAGGATAGGGAGACGAATGCCAGGTTGAGATTATTCAGATTTGAATTTTTTATGAGCTTTGGATTTTCACAACATTACACAAGCCATAGAAAGCATTATTATCACTTGATAAAACATTTTCTTCATAGTGTTGCATTAACTTGGCAATATTCAAGTTCTAATAATGGACTAACAGTGGACTTTTCCATCTGCAGATTATACTGAATGGCCAGCGGAGGCAGTATTGCAGAGGAGAATATCTCTGCGTTGCTGAGAAAAAAAAGAAAACCCATTCATCAGCTTTGCAAGCCTCTTTCAATGTATATGGTAAGTCACACATTTGAGACTTATACATTTGATTGAATGTGTGGGGTTGATCATAACATTCTGGAGTTCTCCATAGGTTAACTGATAGGGATGTGCTAAAATGAAGATGTTAGAACCTGTTAGTCCTAGTTTTTATGATTCCCAAAAAATGTAGCATAAACCTTCCTCCCTTAATTTATCAGACCACTGAATTGCTATTGGTGTACCATAACCCACAAGAATTCCAGTAAGAAGGGTGCACTGTCACTTGGCTGCCAAACAGATCTTTCTATCTACGTCCTCATATAGGTGCTAGAGTTGTGTAGAGAGCGGTAGCAAATGAGGCATAGGATTGGGAGACGAATGCCAGGTTGAGATTAATATTCAGATTTGAATTTTTAGTGAGCTTTGGATTTTCACAATATTACACAAGCCATAGAAAGCATTATTATCGTTCGATAAAACATTTTTTTCGTAGTGTTGCATTAACTTGGCAATATTCAAGTTCTAATAATGGACTAACAGTGGACTTTTCCATCTGCAGATTATACTGAATGGCCAGCGGAGGCAGTATTGCAGAGGAGAATATCTCTGCGTTGCTGAGAAAAAAAAGAAAACCCATTCATCAGCTTTGCAAGCCTCTTTCAATTTATATGGTAAGTCACACATTTGAGACTTATACATTTGTTTGAATGTGTAGGGTTGATCATAACATTCTGGAGTTCTCCATAGGTTAACTAATAGGGATGTGCTAAAATGAAGATGTTAGAATCTGTTAGTCCTAGTTTTTATGATTCCCAATAGCTGTAGCATAAACCTTCCTCCCTTAATTTATCTGACCACTGAATTGCTATTGGTGTACCATAACCCACAAGAATTCCAGTAAGAAGGGTGCACTGTCACTTGGCTGCCAAACAGATCTTTCTATCTACATCCTCATATAGGTGCTAGCGTTGTGTAGAGAGCGGTAGCAGATGAGGCATAGGATAGGGAGACGAATGCCAGGTTGAGATTAATATTCAGATTTGAATTTTTTATGAGCTTTGGATTTTCACAATATTACACAAGCCATAGAAAGCATTATTATCGCTTGATAAAACATTTTCTTCATAGTGTTGCATTAACTTGGCAATATTCAAGTTCTAATAATGGACTAACAGTGGACTTTTCCATCTGCAGATTATACTGAATGGCCAGCGGAGGCAGTATTGCAGAGGAGAATATCTCTGCGTTGCTGAGAAAAAAAAGAAAATCCAATCATCAGCTTTGCAAGCCTCTTTCAATTTATATGGTAAGTCACACATTTGAGACTTATATATTTATTTGAAGGTGTGGGGTTGATCATAACATTCTGGAGTTCTCCATAGGTTAACTGATAGTAATGTGCTAAAATGAAGATGTTAGATTCTGTTAGTCCTAGTTTTTATGATTCCCAATAGCTGTAGCATAAACCTTCCTCCCTTAATTTATCTGACCACTGAATTGCTATTGGTGTACCATAATCCACAAGAATTCCAGTAAGAAGGGTGCACTGTCACTTGGCTGCCAAACAGATCTTTCTATCTACGTCCTCATATAGGTGCTAGAGTTGTGTAGAGAGCAGTAGCAAATGAGGCATACGATAGGGAGACGAATGCCAGGTTGAGATTAATATTCAGATTTGAACTTTTAGTGAGCTTTGGATTTTCACAATATTACACAAGCCATAGAAAGCATTATTATCGCTTGATAAAACATTTTTCTCATAGTGTTGCATTAACTTGGCAATATTCAAGTTCTAATAATGGACTAACAGTGGACTTTTCCATCTGCAGATTATACTGAATGGCCAGCGGAGGCAGTATTGCAGAGGAGAATCTCTCTGCGTCCCTGGAAAAAAAAAAGAAAACCCATTCATCAGCTTTGCAAGCCTCTTTCAATTTATATGGTAAGTCACACATTTGAGACTTATACATTTGATTGAATGTGTGGGGTTGATCATAACATTCTGGAGTTCTCCATAGATTAACTGATAGGGATGTGCTAAAATGAAGATGTTAGAACCTGTTAGTCCTAGTTTTTATGATTCCCAAAAAATGTAGCATAAACCTTCCTCCCTTAATTTATCAGACCACTGAATTGCTATTGGTGTACCATAACCCACAAGAATTCTAGTAAGAAGGGTGCACTGTCACTTGGCTGCCAAACAGATCTTTCTATCTACGTCCTCATATAGGTGCTAGAGTTGTGTAGAGAGCGGTAGCAAATGAGGCATAGGATTGGGAGACGAATGCCAGGTTGAGATTAATATTCAGATTTGAATTTTTAGTGAGCTTTGGATTTTCACAATATTACACAAGCCATAGAAAGCATTATTATCGTTCGATAAAACATTTTTTTCGTAGTGTTGCATTAACTTGGCAATATTCAAGTTCTAATAATGGACTAACAGTGGACTTTTCCATCTGCAGATTATACTGAATGGCCAGCGGAGGCAGTATTGCAGAGGAGAATATCTCTGCGTTGCTGAGAAAAAAAAGAAAACCCATTCATCAGCTTTGCAAGCCTCTTTCAATTTATATGGTAAGTCACACGTTTGAGACTTATACATTTGTTTGAATGTGTAGGGTTGATCATAACATTCTGGAGTTCTCCATAGGTTAACTAATAGGGATGTGCTAAAATGAAGATGTTAGAATCTGTTAGTCCTAGTTTTTATGATTCCCAATAGCTGTAGCATAAACCTTCCTCCCTTAATTTATCTGACCACTGAATTGCTATTGGTGTACCATAACCCACAAGAATTCCAGTAAGAAGGGTGCACTGTCACTTGGCTGCCAAACAGATCTTTCTATCTACGTCCTCATATAGGTGCTAGAGTTGTGTAGAGAGCAGTAGCAAATGAGGCATACGATAGGGAGACGAATGCCAGGTTGAGATTAATATTCAGATTTGAACTTTTAGTGAGCTTTGGATTTTCACAATATTACACAAGCCATAGAAAGCATTATTATCGCTTGATAAAACATTTTTCTCATAGTGTTGCATTAACTTGGCAATATTCAAGTTCTAATAATGGACTAACAGTGGACTTTTCCATCTGCAGATTATACTGAATGGCCAGCGGAGGCAGTATTGCAGAGGAGAATCTCTCTGCGTCCCTGGAAAAAAAAAAGAAAACCCATTCATCAGCTTTGCAAGCCTCTTTCAATTTATATGGTAAGTCACACATTTGAGACTTATACATTTGATTGAATGTGTGGGGTTGATCATAACATTCTGGAGTTCTCCATAGGTTAACTGATAGGGATGTGCTAAAATGAAGATGTTAGAACCTGTTAGTCCTAGTTTTTATGATTCCCAAAAAATGTAGCATAAACCTTCCTCCCTTAATTTATCAGACCACTGAATTGCTATTGGTGTACCATAACCCACAAGAATTCTAGTAAGAAGGGTGCACTGTCACTTGGCTGCCAAACAGATCTTTCTATCTACGTCCTCATATAGGTGCTAGAGTTGTGTAGAGAGCGGTAGCAAATGAGGCATAGGATTGGGAGACGAATGCCAGGTTGAGATTAATATTCAGATTTGAATTTTTAGTGAGCTTTGGATTTTCACAATATTACACAAGCCATAGAAAGCATTATTATCGTTCGATAAAACATTTTTTTCGTAGTGTTGCATTAACTTGGCAATATTCAAGTTCTAATAATGGACTAACAGTGGACTTTTCCATCTGCAGATTATACTGAATGGCCAGCGGAGGCAGTATTGCAGAGGAGAATATCTCTGCGTTGCTGAGAAAAAAAAGAAAACCCATTCATCAGCTTTGCAAGCCTCTTTCAATTTATATGGTAAGTCACACGTTTGAGACTTATACATTTGTTTGAATGTGTAGGGTTGATCATAACATTCTGGAGTTCTCCATAGGTTAACTAATAGGGATGTGCTAAAATGAAGATGTTAGAATCTGTTAGTCCTAGTTTTTATGATTCCCAATAGCTGTAGCATAAACCTTCCTCCCTTAATTTATCTGACCACTGAATTGCTATTGGTGTACCATAACCCACAAGAATTCCAGTAAGAAGGGTGCACTGTCACTTGGCTGCCAAACAGATCTTTCTATCTACGTCCTCATATAGGTGCTAGAGTTGTGTAGAGAGCAGTAGCAAATGAGGCATACGATAGGGAGACGAATGCCAGGTTGAGATTAATATTCAGATTTGAACTTTTAGTGAGCTTTGGATTTTCACAATATTACACAAGCCATAGAAAGCATTATTATCGCTTGATAAAACATTTTTCTCATAGTGTTGCATTAACTTGGCAATATTCAAGTTCTAATAATGGACTAACAGTGGACTTTTCCATCTGCAGATTATACTGAATGGCCAGCGGAGGCAGTATTGCAGAGGAGAATCTCTCTGCGTCCCTGGAAAAAAAAAAGAAAACCCATTCATCAGCTTTGCAAGCCTCTTTCAATTTATATGGTAAGTCACACATTTGAGACTTATACATTTGATTGAATGTGTGGGGTTGATCATAACATTCTGGAGTTCTCCATAGGTTAACTGATAGGGATGTGCTAAAATGAAGATGTTAGAACCTGTTAGTCCTAGTTTTTATGATTCCCAAAAAATGTAGCATAAACCTTCCTCCCTTAATTTATCAGACCACTGAATTGCTATTGGTGTACCATAACCCACAAGAATTCTAGTAAGAAGGGTGCACTGTCACTTGGCTGCCAAACAGATCTTTCTATCTACGTCCTCATATAGGTGCTAGAGTTGTGTAGAGAGCGGTAGCAAATGAGGCATAGGATTGGGAGACGAATGCCAGGTTGAGATTAATATTCAGATTTGAATTTTTAGTGAGCTTTGGACTTTCACAATATTACACAAGCCATAGAAAGCATTATTATCGTTCGATAAAACATTTTTTTCGTAGTGTTGCATTAACTTGGCAATATTCAAGTTCTAATAATGGACTAACAGTGGACTTTTCCATCTGCAGATTATACTGAATGGCCAGCGGAGGCAGTATTGCAGAGGAGAATATCTCTGCGTTGCTGAGAAAAAAAAGAAAACCCATTCATCAGCTTTGCAAGCCTCTTTCAATTTATATGGTAAGTCACACATTTGAGACTTATACATTTGTTTGAATGTGTAGGGTTGATCATAACATTCTGGAGTTCTCCATAGGTTAACTAATAGGGATGTGCTAAAATGAAGATGTTAGAATCTGTTAGTCCTAGTTTTTATGATTCCCAATAGCTGTAGCATAAACCTTCCTCCCTTAATTTATCTGACCACTGAATTGCTATTGGTGTACCATAACCCACAAGAATTCCAGTAAGAAGGGTGCACTGTCACTTGGCTGCCAAACAGATCTTTCTATCTACATCCTCATATAGGTGCTAGAGTTGTGTAGAGAGCGGTAGCAGATGAGGCATAGGATAGGGAGACGAATGCCAGGTTGAGATTAATATTCAGATTTGAATTTTTTATGAGCTTTGGATTTTCACAATATTACACAAGCCATAGAAAGCATTATTATCGCTTGATAAAACATTTTCTTCATAGTGTTGCATTAACTTGGCAATATTCAAGTTCTAATAATGGACTAACAGTGGACTTTTCCATCTGCAGATTATACTGAATGGCCAGCGGAGGCAGTATTGCAGAGGAGAATATCTCTGCGTTGCTGAGAAAAAAAAGAAAATCCAATCATCAGCTTTGCAAGCCTCTTTCAATTTATATGGTAAGTCACACATTTGAGACTTATACATTTGATTGAATGTGTGGGGTTGATCATAACATTCTGGAGTTCTCCATAGGTTAACTGATAGTAATGTGCTAAAATGAAGATGTTAGAACCTGTTAGTCCTAGTTGTTATGATTCCCAATAGCTGTAGCATAAACCTTCCTCCCTTAATTTATCAGACCACTGAATTGCTATTGGTGTACCATAACCCACAAGAATTCTAGTAAGAAGGGTGCACTGTCACTTGGCTGCCAAACAGATCTTTCTATCTACGTCCTCATATAGGTGCTAGAGTTGTGTAGAGAGCGGTAGCAAATGAGGCATAGGATTGGGAGACGAATGCCAGGTTGAGATTAATATTCAGATTTGAATTTTTAGTGAGCTTTGGATTTTCACAATATTACACAAGCCATAGAAAGCATTATTATCGTTCGATAAAACATTTTTTTCGTAGTGTTGCATTAACTTGGCAATATTCAAGTTCTAATAATGGACTAACAGTGGACTTTCGCATCTGCAGATTATACTGAATGGCCAGCGGAGGCAGTATTGCAGAGGAGAAACTCTCTGCATTGCTGGGAAAAAAAAAGAATCCAATCATCAGCTTTGCAAGCCTCTTTCAATTTATATGGTAAGTCACACATTTGAGACTTATACATTTGTTTGAATGTGTAGGGTTGATCATAACATTCTGGAGTTCTCCATAGGTTAACTAATAGGGATGTGCTAAAATGAAGATGTTAGAATCTGTTAGTCCTAGTTTTTATGATTCCCAATAACTGTAGCATAAACCTTCCACCCTTAATATATCAGACCACTGAATTGCTATTGGTGTACCATAACCCACAAGAATTCCAGTAAGAAGGTTGCACTGTCACTTGGCTGCCAAACAGATCTTTCTATCTACATCCTCATATAGGTGCTAGAGTTGTGTAGAGAGCGGTAGCAAATGAGGCATAGGATTGGGAGACGAATGCCAGGTTGAGATTAATATTCAGATTTGAATTTTTAGTGAGCTTTAAATTTTCACAATATTACACAAGCCATAGAAAGCATTATTATTGCTTGATAAAACATTTTTCTCATAGTGTTGCATTAACTTGGCAATATTCAAGTTCTAATAATGGACTAACAGTGGACTTTCGCATCTGCAGATTATACTGAATGGCCAGCGGAGGCAGTATTGCAGAGGAGAAACTCTCTGCATTGCTGGGAAAAAAAAAGAATCCAATCATCAGCTTTGCAAGCCTCTTTCAATTTATATGGTAAGTCACACATTTGAGACTTATACATTTGTTTGAATGTGTGGGGTTGATCATAACATTCTGGAGTTCTCCATAGTTTAACTGATAGGGATGTGCTAAAATGAAGATGTTAGAATCTGTTAGTCCTAGTTTTTATGATTCCCAATAGCTGTAGCATAAACCTTCCTCCCTTAATTTATCTGACCACTGAATTGCTATTGGTGTACCATAATCCACAAGAATTCCAGTAAGAAGGGTGCACTGTCACTTGGCTGCCAAACAGATCTTTCTATCTACGTCCTCATATAGGTGCTAGAGTTGTGTAGAGAGCGGTAGCAAATGAGGCATACGATTGGGAGACGAATGCCAGGTTGAGATTAATATTCAGATTTGAATTTTTAGTGAGCTTTAAATTTTCACAATATTACACAAGCCATAGACAGCATTATTATTGCTTGATAAAACATTTTTCTCATAGTGTTGCATTAACTTGGCAATATTCAAGTTCTAATAATGGACTAACAGTGGACTTTTCCATCTGCAGATTATACTGAATGGCCAGCGGAGGCAGTATTGCAGAGGAGAATCTCTCTGCGTCCCTGGAAAAAAAAAAGAAAACCCATTCATCAGCTTTGCAAGCCTCTTTCAATTTATATGGTAAGTCACACATTTGAGACTTATACATTTGTTTGAATGTGTGCGGTTGATCATAACATTCTGGAGTTCTCCATAGGTTAACTAATAGGGATGTGCTAAAATGAAGATGTTAGAATCTGTTAGTCCTAGTTTTTATGATTCCCAATAGCTGTAGCATAAACCTTCCTCCCTTAATTTATCTGACCACTGAATTGCTATTGGTGTACCATAACCCACAAGAATTCCAGTAAGAAGGGTGCACTGTCACTTGGCTGCCAAACAGATCTTTCTATCTACGTCCTCATATAGGTGCTAGAGTTGTGTAGAGAGCAGTAGCAAATGAGGCATACGATAGGGAGACGAATGCCAGGTTGAGATTAATATTCAGATTTGAACTTTTAGTGAGCTTTGGATTTTCACAATATTACACAAGCCATAGAAAGCATTATTATCGCTTGATAAAACATTTTTCTCATAGTGTTGCATTAACTTGGCAATATTCAAGTTCTAATAATGGACTAACAGTGGACTTTTCCATCTGCAGATTATACTGAATGGCCAGCGGAGGCAGTATTGCAGAGGAGAATCTCTCTGTGTCCCTGGAAAAAAAAAAGAAAACCCATTCATCAGCTTTGCAAGCCTCTTTCAATTTATATGGTAAGTCACACATTTGAGACTTATACATTTGATTGAATGTGTGGGGTTGATCATAACATTCTGGAGTTCTCCATAGGTTAACTGATAGGGATGTGCTAAAATGAAGATGTTAGAACCTGTTAGTCCTAGTTTTTATGATTCCCAAAAAATGTAGCATAAACCTTCCTCCCTTAATTCATCAGACCACTGAATTGCTATTGGTGTACCATAACCCACAAGAATTCTAGTAAGAAGGGTGCACTGTCACTTGGCTGCCAAACAGATCTTTCTATCTACGTCCTCATATAGGTGCTAGAGTTGTGTAGAGAGCGGTAGCAAATGAGGCATAGGATTGGGAGACGAATGCCAGGTTGAGATTAATATTCAGATTTGAATTTTTAGTGAGCTTTGGATTTTCACAATATTACACAAGCCATAGAAAGCATTATTATCGTTCGATAAAACATTTTTTTCGTAGTGTTGCATTAACTTGGCAATATTCAAGTTCTAATAATGGACTAACAGTGGACTTTTCCATCTGCAGATTATACTGAATGGCCAGCGGAGGCAGTATTGCAGAGGAGAATATCTCTGCGTTGCTGAGAAAAAAAAGAAAACCCATTCATCAGCTTTGCAAGCCTCTTTCAATTTATATGGTAAGTCACACGTTTGAGACTTATACATTTGTTTGAATGTGTAGGGTTGATCATAACATTCTGGAGTTCTCCATAGGTTAACTAATAGGGATGTGCTAAAATGAAGATGTTAGAATCTGTTAGTCCTAGTTTTTATGATTCCCAATAGCTGTAGCATAAACCTTCCTCCCTTAATTTATCTGACCACTGAATTGCTATTGGTGTACCATAACCCACAAGAATTCCAGTAAGAAGGGTGCACTGTCACTTGGCTGCCAAACAGATCTTTCTATCTACGTCCTCATATAGGTGCTAGAGTTGTGTAGAGAGCAGTAGCAAATGAGGCATACGATAGGGAGACGAATGCCAGGTTGAGATTAATATTCAGATTTGAACTTTTAGTGAGCTTTGGATTTTCACAATATTACACAAGCCATAGAAAGCATTATTATCGCTTGATAAAACATTTTTCTCATAGTGTTGCATTAACTTGGCAATATTCAAGTTCTAATAATGGACTAACAGTGGACTTTTCCATCTGCAGATTATACTGAATGGCCAGCGGAGGCAGTATTGCAGAGGAGAATCTCTCTGTGTCCCTGGAAAAAAAAAAGAAAACCCATTCATCAGCTTTGCAAGCCTCTTTCAATTTATATGGTAAGTCACACATTTGAGACTTATACATTTGATTGAATGTGTGGGGTTGATCATAACATTCTGGAGTTCTCCATAGGTTAACTGATAGGGATGTGCTAAAATGAAGATGTTAGAACCTGTTAGTCCTAGTTTTTATGATTCCCAAAAAATGTAGCATAAACCTTCCTCCCTTAATTTATCAGACCACTGAATTGCTATTGGTGTACCATAACCCACAAGAATTCTAGTAAGAAGGGTGCACTGTCACTTGGCTGCCAAACAGATCTTTCTATCTACGTCCTCATATAGGTGCTAGAGTTGTGTAGAGAGCGGTAGCAAATGAGGCATAGGATTGGGAGACGAATGCCAGGTTGAGATTAATATTCAGATTTGAATTTTTAGTGAGCTTTGGACTTTCACAATATTACACAAGCCATAGAAAGCATTATTATCGTTCGATAAAACATTTTTTTCGTAGTGTTGCATTAACTTGGCAATATTCAAGTTCTAATAATGGACTAACAGTGGACTTTTCCATCTGCAGATTATACTGAATGGCCAGCGGAGGCAGTATTGCAGAGGAGAATATCTCTGCGTTGCTGAGAAAAAAAAGAAAACCCATTCATCAGCTTTGCAAGCCTCTTTCAATTTATATGGTAAGTCACACATTTGAGACTTATACATTTGTTTGAATGTGTAGGGTTGATCATAACATTCTGGAGTTCTCCATAGGTTAACTAATAGGGATGTGCTAAAATGAAGATGTTAGAATCTGTTAGTCCTAGTTTTTATGATTCCCAATAGCTGTAGCATAAACCTTCCTCCCTTAATTTATCTGACCACTGAATTGCTATTGGTGTACCATAACCCACAAGAATTCCAGTAAGAAGGGTGCACTGTCACTTGGCTGCCAAACAGATCTTTCTATCTACATCCTCATATAGGTGCTAGAGTTGTGTAGAGAGCGGTAGCAGATGAGGCATAGGATAGGGAGACGAATGCCAGGTTGAGATTAATATTCAGATTTGAATTTTTTATGAGCTTTGGATTTTCACAATATTACACAAGCCATAGAAAGCATTATTATCGCTTGATAAAACATTTTCTTCATAGTGTTGCATTAACTTGGCAATATTCAAGTTCTAATAATGGACTAACAGTGGACTTTTCCATCTGCAGATTATACTGAATGGCCAGCGGAGGCAGTATTGCAGAGGAGAATATCTCTGCGTTGCTGAGAAAAAAAAGAAAATCCAATCATCAGCTTTGCAAGCCTCTTTCAATTTATATGGTAAGTCACACATTTGAGACTTATACATTTGATTGAATGTGTGGGGTTGATCATAACATTCTGGAGTTCTCCATAGGTTAACTGATAGTAATGTGCTAAAATGAAGATGTTAGAATCTGTTAGTCCTAGTTTTTATGATTCCCAATAACTGTAGCATAAACCTTCCACCCTTAATATATCAGACCACTGAATTGCTATTGGTGTACCATAACCCACAAGAATTCCAGTAAGAAGGTTGCACTGTCACTTGGCTGCCAAACAGATCTTTCTATCTACATCCTCATATAGGTGCTAGAGTTGTGTAGAGAGCGGTAGCAAATGAGGCATAGGATTGGGAGACGAATGCCAGGTTGAGATTAATATTCAGATTTGAATTTTTAGTGAGCTTTAAATTTTCACAATATTACACAAGCCATAGAAAGCATTATTATTGCTTGATAAAACATTTTTCTCATAGTGTTGCATTAACTTGGCAATATTCAAGTTCTAATAATGGACTAACAGTGGACTTTCGCATCTGCAGATTATACTGAATGGCCAGCGGAGGCAGTATTGCAGAGGAGAAACTCTCTGCATTGCTGGGAAAAAAAAAGAATCCAATCATCAGCTTTGCAAGCCTCTTTCAATTTATATGGTAAGTCACACATTTGAGACTTATACATTTGTTTGAATGTGTGGGGTTGATCATAACATTCTGGAGTTCTCCATAGTTTAACTGATAGGGATGTGCTAAAATGAAGATGTTAGAATCTGTTAGTCCTAGTTTTTATGATTCCCAATAGCTGTAGCATAAACCTTCCTCCCTTAATTTATCTGACCACTGAATTGCTATTGGTGTACCATAATCCACAAGAATTCCAGTAAGAAGGGTGCACTGTCACTTGGCTGCCAAACAGATCTTTCTATCTACGTCCTCATATAGGTGCTAGAGTTGTGTAGAGAGCGGTAGCAAATGAGGCATACGATTGGGAGACGAATGCCAGGTTGAGATTAATATTCAGATTTGAATTTTTAGTGAGCTTTAAATTTTCACAATATTACACAAGCCATAGACAGCATTATTATTGCTTGATAAAACATTTTTCTCATAGTGTTGCATTAACTTGGCAATATTCAAGTTCTAATAATGGACTAACAGTGGACTTTTCCATCTGCAGATTATACTGAATGGCCAGCGGAGGCAGTATTGCAGAGGAGAATCTCTCTGCGTCCCTGGAAAAAAAAAAGAAAACCCATTCATCAGCTTTGCAAGCCTCTTTCAATTTATATGGTAAGTCACACATTTGAGACTTATACATTTGTTTGAATGTGTGCGGTTGATCATAACATTCTGGAGTTCTCCATAGGTTAACTAATAGGGATGTGCTAAAATGAAGATGTTAGAATCTGTTAGTCCTAGTTTTTATGATTCCCAATAGCTGTAGCATAAACCTTCCTCCCTTAATTTATCTGACCACTGAATTGCTATTGGTGTACCATAACCCACAAGAATTCCAGTAAGAAGGGTGCACTGTCACTTGGCTGCCAAACAGATCTTTCTATCTACATCCTCATATAGGTGCTAGAGTTGTGTAGAGAGCGGTAGCAGATGAGGCATAGGATAGGGAGACGAATGCCAGGTTGAGATTAATATTCAGATTTGAATTTTTTATGAGCTTTGGATTTTCACAATATTACACAAGCCATAGAAAGCATTATTATCGCTTGATAAAACATTTTCTTCATAGTGTTGCATTAACTTGGCAATATTCAAGTTCTAATAATGGACTAACAGTGGACTTTTCCATCTGCAGATTATACTGAATGGCCAGCGGAGGCAGTATTGCAGAGGAGAATATCTCTGCGTTGCTGAGAAAAAAAAGAAAATCCAATCATCAGCTTTGCAAGCCTCTTTCAATTTATATGGTAAGTCACACATTTGAGACTTATACATTTGATTGAATGTGTGGGGTTGATCATAACATTCTGGAGTTCTCCATAGGTTAACTGATAGTAATGTGCTAAAATGAAGATGTTAGAACCTGTTAGTCCTAGTTGTTATGATTCCCAATAGCTGTAGCATAAACCTTCCTCCCTTAATTTATCAGACCACTGAATTGCTATTGGTGTACCATAACCCACAAGAATTCTAGTAAGAAGGGTGCACTGTCACTTGGCTGCCAAACAGATCTTTCTATCTACGTCCTCATATAGGTGCTAGAGTTGTGTAGAGAGCGGTAGCAAATGAGGCATAGGATTGGGAGACGAATGCCAGGTTGAGATTAATATTCAGATTTGAATTTTTAGTGAGCTTTGGATTTTCACAATATTACACAAGCCATAGAAAGCATTATTATCGTTCGATAAAACATTTTTTTCGTAGTGTTGCATTAACTTGGCAATATTCAAGTTCTAATAATGGACTAACGGTGGACTTTTCCATCTGCAGATTATACTGAATGGCCAGCGGAGGCAGTATTGCAGAGGAGAATATCTCTGCGTTGCTGAGAAAAAAAAGAAAACCCATTCATCAGCTTTGCAAGCCTCTTTCAATTTATATGGTAAGTCACACATTTGAGACTTATACATTTGTTTGAATGTGTAGGGTTGATCATAACATTCTGGAGTTCTCCATAGGTTAACTAATAGGGATGTGCTAAAATGAAGATGTTAGAATCTGTTAGTCCTAGTTTTTATGATTCCCAATAACTGTAGCATAAACCTTCCACCCTTAATATATCAGACCACTGAATTGCTATTGGTGTACCATAACCCACAAGAATTCCAGTAAGAAGGTTGCACTGTCACTTGGCTGCCAAACAGATCTTTCTATCTACATCCTCATATAGGTGCTAGAGTTGTGTAGAGAGCGGTAGCAAATGAGGCATAGGATTGGGAGACGAATGCCAGGTTGAGATTAATATTCAGATTTGAATTTTTAGTGAGCTTTAAATTTTCACAATATTACACAAGCCATAGAAAGCATTATTATTGCTTGATAAAACATTTTTCTCATAGTGTTGCATTAACTTGGCAATATTCAAGTTCTAATAATGGACTAACAGTGGACTTTCGCATCTGCAGATTATACTGAATGGCCAGCGGAGGCAGTATTGCAGAGGAGAAACTCTCTGCATTGCTGGGAAAAAAAAAGAATCCAATCATCAGCTTTGCAAGCCTCTTTCAATTTATATGGTAAGTCACACATTTGAGACTTATACATTTGTTTGAATGTGTGGGGTTGATCATAACATTCTGGAGTTCTCCATAGTTTAACTGATAGGGATGTGCTAAAATGAAGATGTTAGAATCTGTTAGTCCTAGTTTTTATGATTCCCAATAGCTGTAGCATAAACCTTCCTCCCTTAATTTATCTGACCACTGAATTGCTATTGGTGTACCATAATCCACAAGAATTCCAGTAAGAAGGGTGCACTGTCACTTGGCTGCCAAACAGATCTTTCTATCTACGTCCTCATATAGGTGCTAGAGTTGTGTAGAGAGCGGTAGCAAATGAGGCATACGATTGGGAGACGAATGCCAGGTTGAGATTAATATTCAGATTTGAATTTTTAGTGAGCTTTAAATTTTCACAATATTACACAAGCCATAGACAGCATTATTATTGCTTGATAAAACATTTTTCTCATAGTGTTGCATTAACTTGGCAATATTCAAGTTCTAATAATGGACTAACAGTGGACTTTTCCATCTGCAGATTATACTGAATGGCCAGCGGAGGCAGTATTGCAGAGGAGAATCTCTCTGCGTCCCTGGAAAAAAAAAAGAAAACCCATTCATCAGCTTTGCAAGCCTCTTTCAATTTATATGGTAAGTCACACATTTGAGACTTATACATTTGTTTGAATGTGTGCGGTTGATCATAACATTCTGGAGTTCTCCATAGGTTAACTGATAGGGATGTGCTAAAATGAAGATGTTAGAACCTGTTAGTCCTAGTTTTTATGATTCCCAAAAAATGTAGCATAAACCTTCCTCCCTTAATTTATCTGACAACTGAATTGCTATTGGTGTACCATAATCTACAAGAATTCCAGTAAGAAGGGTGCACTGTCACTTGGCTGCCAAACAGATCTTTCTATCTACGTCCTCATATAGGTGCTAGAGTTGTGTAGAGAGCGGTAGCAGATGAGGCATAGGATAGGGAGACGAATGCCAGGTTGAGATTAATATTCAGATTTGAATTTTTAGTGAGCTTTGGATTTTCACAATATTACACAAGCCATAGAAAGCATTATTATCGCTTGATAAAACATTTTTTTCATAGTGTTACATTAACTTGGCAATATTCAAGTTCTAATAATGGACTAACAATGGACTTTTCCATCTGCAGATTATACTGAATGGCCAGCGGAGGCAGTATTGCAGAGGAGAATCTCTCTGCGTTGCTGAGAAAAAAAAGAAAATCCAATCATCAGCTTTGCAAGCCTCTTTCAATTTATATGGTAAGTCACACATTTGAGACTTATATATTTATTTGAAGGTGTGGGGTTGATCATAACATTCTGGAGTTCTCCATAGGTTAACTGATAGTAATGTGCTAAAATGAAGATGTTAGATTCTGTTAGTCCTAGTCTTTATGATTCCCAATAGCTGTAGCATAAACCTTCCTCCCTTAATTTATCTGACCACTGAATTGCTATTGGTGTACCATAATCCACAAGAATTCCAGTAAGAAGGGTGCACTGTCACTTGGCTGCCAAACAGATCTTTCTATCTACATCCTCATATAGGTGCTAGAGTTGTGTAGAGAGCGGTAGCAGATGAGGCATAGGATAGGGAGACGAATGCCAGGTTGAGATTAATATTCAGATTTGAATTTTTTATGAGCTTTGGATTTTCACAATATTACACAAGCCATAGAAAGCATTATTATCGCTTGATAAAACATTTTCTTCATAGTGTTGCATTAACTTGGCAATATTCAAGTTCTAATAATGGACTAACAGTGGACTTTTCCATCTGCAGATTATACTGAATGGCCAGTGGAGGCAGTATTGCAGAGGAGAATATCTCTGCGTTGCTGAGAAAAAAAAGAAAATCCAATCATCAGCTTTGCAAGCCTCTTTCAATTTATATGGTAAGTCACACATTTGAGACTTATATATTTATTTGAAGGTGTGGGGTTGATCATAACATTCTGGAGTTCTCCATAGGTTAACTGATAGTAATGTGCTAAAATGAAGATGTTAGATTCTGTTAGTCCTAGTCTTTATGATTCCCAATAGCTGTAGCATAAACCTTCCTCCCTTAATTTATCTGACCACTGAATTGCTATTGGTGTACCATAATCCACAAGAATTCCAGTAAGAAGGGTGCACTGTCACTTGGCTGCCAAACAGATCTTTCTATCTACGTCCTCATATAGGTGCTAGAGTTGTGTAGAGAGCGGTAGCAAATGAGGCATACGATAGGGAGACGAATGCCAGGTTGAGATTAATATTCAGATTTGAACTTTTAGTGAGCTTTGGATTTTCACAATATTACACAAGCCATAGAAAGCATTATTATCGCTTGATAAAACATTTTTTTCATAGTGTTACATTAACTTGGCAATATTCAAGTTCTAATAATGGACTAACAATGGACTTTTCCATCTGCAGATTATACTGAATGGCCAGCGGAGGCAGTATTGCAGAGGAGAATCTCTCTGCGTTGCTGAGAAAAAAAAGAAAATCCAATCATCAGCTTTGCAAGCCTCTTTCAATTTATATGGTAAGTCGCACATTTGAGACTTATACATTTGTTTGAATGTGTGGGGTTGATCATAACATTCTGGAGTTCTCCATAGGTTAACTGATAGGGATGTGCTAAAATGAAGATGTTAGAATCTGTTAGTCCTAGTTTTTATGATTCCCAATAAATGTAGCATAAACCTTCCTCCCTTAATTTATCAGACCACTGAATTGCTATTGGTGTACCATAACCCACAAGAATTCCAGTAAGAAGGGTGCACTGTCACTTGGCTGCCAAACAGATCTTTCTATCTACATCCTCATATAGGTGCTAGAGTTGTGTAGAGAGCGGTAGCAGATGAGGCATAGGATAGGGAGACGAATGCCAGGTTGAGGTTAATATTCAGATTTGAATTTTTTATGAGCTTTGGATTTTCACAATATTACACAAGCCATAGAAAGCATTATTATCGCTTGATAAAACATTTTCTTCATAGTGTTGCATTAACTTGGCAATATTCAAGTTCTAATAATGGACTAACAGTGGACTTTTCCATCTGCAGATTATACTGAATGGCCAGCGGAGGCAGTATTGCAGAGGAGAATATCTCTGCGTTGCTGAGAAAAAAAAAGAAAATCCAATCATCAGCTTTGCAAGCCTCTTTCAATTTATATGGTAAGTCACACATTTGAGACTTATATATTTATTTGAAGGTGTGGGGTTGATCATAACATTCTGGAGTTCTCCATAGGTTAACTGATAGTAATGTGCTAAAATGAAGATGTTAGATTCTGTTAGTCCTAGTTTTTATGATTCCCAATAGCTGTAGCATAAACCTTCCTCCCTTAATTTATCTGACCACTGAATTGCTATTGGTGTACCATAATCCACAAGAATTCCAGTAAGAAGGGTGCACTGTCACTTGGCTGCCAAACAGATCTTTCTATCTACGTCCTCATATAAGTGCTAGAGTTGTGTAGAGAGCGGTAGCAGATGAGGCATAGGATAGGGAGACGAATGCCAGGTTGAGATTAATATTCAGATTTGAATTTTTAGTGAGCTTTGGATTTTCACAATATTACACAAGCCATAGAAAGCATTATTATCGCTTGATAAAACATTTTTTTCATAGTGTTACATTAACTTGGCAATATTCAAGTTCTAATAATGGACTAACAATGGACTTTTCCATCTGCAGATTATACTGAATGGCCAGCGGAGGCAGTATTGCAGAGGAGAATCTCTCTGCGTTGCTGAGAAAAAAAAGAAAATCCATTCATCAGCTTTGCAAGCCTCTTTCAATTTATATGGTAAGTCACACATTTGAGACTTATACATTTGATTGAATGTGTGGGGTTGATCATAACATTCTGGAGTTCTCCATAGGTTAACTGATAGGGATGTGCTAAAATGAAGATGTTAGAATCTGTTAGTCCTAGTTTTTATGATTCCCAATAAATGTAGCATAAACCTTCCTCCCTTAATTTATCAGACCACTGAATTGCTATTGGTGTACCATAACCCACAAGAATTCCAGTAAGAAGGGTGCACTGTCACTTGGCTGCCAAACAGATCTTTCTATCTACATCCTCATATAGGTGCTAGAGTTGTGTAGAGAGCGGTAGCAGATGAGGCATAGGATAGGGAGACGAATGCCAGGTTGAGATTAATATTCAGATTTGAATTTTTTATGAGCTTTGGATTTTCACAATATTACACAAGCCATAGAAAGCATTATTATCGCTTGATAAAACATTTTCTTCATAGTGTTGCATTAACTTGGCAATATTCAAGTTCTAATAATGGACTAACAATGGACTTTTCCATCTGCAGATTATACTGAATGGCCAGCGGAGGCAGTATTGCAGAGGAGAATCTCTCTGCGTTGCTGAGAAAAAAAAGAAAATCCATTCATCAGCTTTGCAAGCCTCTTTCAATTTATATGGTAAGTCGCACATTTGAGACTTATACATTTGTTTGAATGTGTGGGGTTGATCATAACATTCTGGAGTTCTCCATAGGTTAACTGATAGGGATGTGCTAAAATGAAGATGTTAGAATCTGTTAGTCCTAGATTTTATGATTCCCAATAAATGTAGCATAAACCTTCCTCCCTTAATTTATCTGACCACTGAATTGCTATTGGTGTACCATAATCCACAAGAATTCCAGTAAGAAGGGTGCACTGTCACTTGGCTGCCAAACAGATCTTTCTATCTACGTCCTCCTATAGGTGCTAGAGTTGTGTAGAGAGCGGTAGCAAATGAGGCATAGGATTGGGAGACGAATGCCAGGTTGAGATTAATGTTCAGATTTGAATTTTTAGTGAGCTTTGGATTTTGACAATATTACACAAGCCATAGAAAGCATTATTATCGCTTGATAAAACATTTTTCTCATAGTGTTGCATTAACTTGGCAATATTCAAGTTCTAATAATGGACTAACAGTGGACTTTCGCATCTGCAGATTATACTGAATGGCCAGCGGAGGCAGTATTGCAGAGGAGAAACTCTCTGCATTGCTGGGAAAAAAAAAGAATCCAATCATCAGCTTTGCAAGCCTCTTTCAATTTATATGGTAAGTCACACATTTGAGACTTATACATTTGTTTGAGTGTGTGGGGTTGATCATAACATTCTGGAGTTCTCCATAGGTTAACTGATAGTGATGTGCTAAAATGAAGATGTTAGAATCTGTTAGTCCTAGTTTTTATGATTCCCAATAAATGTAGCATAAACCTTCCTCCCTTAATTTATCTGACCACTGAATTGCTATTGGTGTACCATAATCTACAAGAATTCCAGTAAGAAGGGTGCACTGTCACTTGGCTGCCAAACAGATCTTTCTATCTACGTCCTCATATAGGTGCTAGAGTTGTGTAGAGAGCGGTAGCAGATGAGGCATAGGATAGGGAGACGAATGCCAGGTTGAGATTATTCAGATTTGAATTTTTTATGAGCTTTGGATTTTCACAATATTACACAAGCCATAGAAAGCATTATTATCGCTTGATAAAACATTTTCTTCATAGTGTTGCATTAACTTGGCAATATTCAAGTTCTAATAATGGACTAACAGTGGACTTTTCCATCTGCAGATTATACTGAATGGCCAGCGGAGGCAGTATTGCAGAGGAGAATATCTCTGCGTTGCTGAGAAAAAAAAGAAAACCCATTCATCAGCTTTGCAAGCCTCTTTCAATGTATATGGTAAGTCACACATTTGAGACTTATACATTTGATTGAATGTGTGGGGTTGATCATAACATTCTGGAGTTCTCCATAGGTTAACTGATAGGGATGTGCTAAAATGAAGATGTTAGAACCTGTTAGTCCTAGTTTTTATGATTCCCAAAAAATGTAGCATAAACCTTCCTCCCTTAATTTATCAGACCACTGAATTGCTATTGGTGTACCATAACCCACAAGAATTCCAGTAAGAAGGGTGCACTGTCACTTGGCTGCCAAACAGATCTTTCTATCTACGTCCTCATATAGGTGCTAGAGTTGTGTAGAGAGCGGTAGCAAATGAGGCATAGGATTGGGAGACGAATGCCAGGTTGAGATTAATATTCAGATTTGAATTTTTAGTGAGCTTTGGATTTTCACAATATTACACAAGCCATAGAAAGCATTATTATCGTTCGATAAAACATTTTTTTCGTAGTGTTGCATTAACTTGGCAATATTCAAGTTCTAATAATGGACTAACAGTGGACTTTTCCATCTGCAGATTATACTGAATGGCCAGCGGAGGCAGTATTGCAGAGGAGAATATCTCTGCGTTGCTGAGAAAAAAAAGAAAACCCATTCATCAGCTTTGCAAGCCTCTTTCAATTTATATGGTAAGTCACACATTTGAGACTTATACATTTGTTTGAATGTGTAGGGTTGATCATAACATTCTGGAGTTCTCCATAGGTTAACTAATAGGGATGTGCTAAAATGAAGATGTTAGAATCTGTTAGTCCTAGTTTTTATGATTCCCAATAGCTGTAGCATAAACCTTCCTCCCTTAATTTATCTGACCACTGAATTGCTATTGGTGTACCATAACCCACAAGAATTCCAGTAAGAAGGGTGCACTGTCACTTGGCTGCCAAACAGATCTTTCTATCTACATCCTCATATAGGTGCTAGCGTTGTGTAGAGAGCGGTAGCAGATGAGGCATAGGATAGGGAGACGAATGCCAGGTTGAGATTAATATTCAGATTTGAATTTTTTATGAGCTTTGGATTTTCACAATATTACACAAGCCATAGAAAGCATTATTATCGCTTGATAAAACATTTTCTTCATAGTGTTGCATTAACTTGGCAATATTCAAGTTCTAATAATGGACTAACAGTGGACTTTTCCATCTGCAGATTATACTGAATGGCCAGCGGAGGCAGTATTGCAGAGGAGAATATCTCTGCGTTGCTGAGAAAAAAAAGAAAATCCAATCATCAGCTTTGCAAGCCTCTTTCAATTTATATGGTAAGTCACACATTTGAGACTTATATATTTATTTGAAGGTGTGGGGTTGATCATAACATTCTGGAGTTCTCCATAGGTTAACTGATAGTAATGTGCTAAAATGAAGATGTTAGATTCTGTTAGTCCTAGTTTTTATGATTCCCAATAGCTGTAGCATAAACCTTCCTCCCTTAATTTATCTGACCACTGAATTGCTATTGGTGTACCATAATCCACAAGAATTCCAGTAAGAAGGGTGCACTGTCACTTGGCTGCCAAACAGATCTTTCTATCTACGTCCTCATATAGGTGCTAGAGTTGTGTAGAGAGCAGTAGCAAATGAGGCATACGATAGGGAGACGAATGCCAGGTTGAGATTAATATTCAGATTTGAACTTTTAGTGAGCTTTGGATTTTCACAATATTACACAAGCCATAGAAAGCATTATTATCGCTTGATAAAACATTTTTCTCATAGTGTTGCATTAACTTGGCAATATTCAAGTTCTAATAATGGACTAACAGTGGACTTTTCCATCTGCAGATTATACTGAATGGCCAGCGGAGGCAGTATTGCAGAGGAGAATCTCTCTGCGTCCCTGGAAAAAAAAAAGAAAACCCATTCATCAGCTTTGCAAGCCTCTTTCAATTTATATGGTAAGTCACACATTTGAGACTTATACATTTGATTGAATGTGTGGGGTTGATCATAACATTCTGGAGTTCTCCATAGGTTAACTGATAGGGATGTGCTAAAATGAAGATGTTAGAACCTGTTAGTCCTAGTTTTTATGATTCCCAAAAAATGTAGCATAAACCTTCCTCCCTTAATTTATCAGACCACTGAATTGCTATTGGTGTACCATAACCCACAAGAATTCTAGTAAGAAGGGTGCACTGTCACTTGGCTGCCAAACAGATCTTTCTATCTACGTCCTCATATAGGTGCTAGAGTTGTGTAGAGAGCGGTAGCAAATGAGGCATAGGATTGGGAGACGAATGCCAGGTTGAGATTAATATTCAGATTTGAATTTTTAGTGAGCTTTGGATTTTCACAATATTACACAAGCCATAGAAAGCATTATTATCGTTCGATAAAACATTTTTTTCGTAGTGTTGCATTAACTTGGCAATATTCAAGTTCTAATAATGGACTAACAGTGGACTTTTCCATCTGCAGATTATACTGAATGGCCAGCGGAGGCAGTATTGCAGAGGAGAATATCTCTGCGTTGCTGAGAAAAAAAAGAAAACCCATTCATCAGCTTTGCAAGCCTCTTTCAATTTATATGGTAAGTCACACATTTGAGACTTATACATTTGTTTGAATGTGTAGGGTTGATCATAACATTCTGGAGTTCTCCATAGGTTAACTAATAGGGATGTGCTAAAATGAAGATGTTAGAATCTGTTAGTCCTAGTTTTTATGATTCCCAATAGCTGTAGCATAAACCTTCCTCCCTTAACTTATCTGACCACTGAATTGCTTTTGGTGTACCATAACCCACAAGAATTCCAGTAAGAAGGGTGCACTGTCACTTGGCTGCCAAACAGATCTTTCTATCTACGTCCTCATATAGGTGCTAGAGTTGTGTAGAGAGCAGTAGCAAATGAGGCATACGATAGGGAGACGAATGCCAGGTTGAGATTAATATTCAGATTTGAACTTTTAGTGAGCTTTGGATTTTCACAATATTACACAAGCCATAGAAAGCATTATTATCGCTTGATAAAACATTTTTCTCATAGTGTTGCATTAACTTGGCAATATTCAAGTTCTAATAATGGACTAACAGTGGACTTTTCCATCTGCAGATTATACTGAATGGCCAGCGGAGGCAGTATTGCAGAGGAGAATCTCTCTGCGTCCCTGGAAAAAAAAAAGAAAACCCATTCATCAGCTTTGCAAGCCTCTTTCAATTTATATGGTAAGTCACACATTTGAGACTTATACATTTGATTGAATGTGTGGGGTTGATCATAACATTCTGGAGTTCTCCATAGGTTAACTGATAGGGATGTGCTAAAATGAAGATGTTAGAATCTGTTAGTCCTAGTTTTTATGATTCCCAATAAATGTAGCATAAACCTTCCTCCCTTAATTTATCAGACCACTGAATTGCTATTGGTGTACCATAACCCACAAGAATTCCAGTAAGAAGGGTGCACTGTCACTTGGCTGCCAAACAGATCTTTCTATCTACATCCTCATATAGGTGCTAGAGTTGTGTAGAGAGCGGTAGCAGATGAGGCATAGGATAGGGAGACGAATGCCAGGTTGAGATTAATATTCAGATTTGAATTTTTTATGAGCTTTGGATTTTCACAATATTACACAAGCCATAGAAAGCATTATTATCGCTTGATAAAACATTTTCTTCATAGTGTTGCATTAACTTGGCAATATTCAAGTTCTAATAATGGACTAACAATGGACTTTTCCATCTGCAGATTATACTGAATGGCCAGCGGAGGCAGTATTGCAGAGGAGAATCTCTCTGCGTTGCTGAGAAAAAAAAGAAAATCCATTCATCAGCTTTGCAAGCCTCTTTCAATTTATATGGTAAGTCGCACATTTGAGACTTATACATTTGTTTGAATGTGTGGGGTTGATCATAACATTCTGGAGTTCTCCATAGGTTAACTGATAGGGATGTGCTAAAATGAAGATGTTAGAATCTGTTAGTCCTAGATTTTATGATTCCCAATAAATGTAGCATAAACCTTCCTCCCTTAATTTATCTGACCACTGAATTGCTATTGGTGTACCATAATCCACAAGAATTCCAGTAAGAAGGGTGCACTGTCACTTGGCTGCCAAACAGATCTTTCTATCTACGTCCTCCTATAGGTGCTAGAGTTGTGTAGAGAGCGGTAGCAAATGAGGCATAGGATTGGGAGACGAATGCAAGGTTGAGATTAATGTTCAGATTTGAATTTTTAGTGAGCTTTGGATTTTGACAATATTACACAAGCCATAGAAAGCATTATTATCGCTTGATAAAACATTTTTCTCATAGTGTTGCATTAACTTGGCAATATTCAAGTTCTAATAATGGACTAACAGTGGACTTTTCCATCTGCAGATTATACTGAATGGCCAGCGGAGGCAGTATTGCAGAGGAGAATATCTCTGCGTTGCTGAGAAAAAAAAGAAAACCCATTCATCAGCTTTGCAAGCCTCTTTCAATTTATATGGTAAGTCACACATTTGAGACTTATACATTTGATTGAATGTGTGGGGTTGATCATAACATTCTGGAGTTCTCCATAGGTTAACTGATAGGGATGTGCTAAAATGAAGATGTTAGAACCTGTTAGTCCTAGTTTTTATGATTCCCAAAAAATGTAGCATAAACCTTCCTCCCTTAATTTATCAGACCACTGAATTGCTATTGGTGTACCATAACCCACAAGAATTCTAGTAAGAAGGGTGCACTGTCACTTGGCTGCCAAACAGATCTTTCTATCTACGTCCTCATATAGGTGCTAGAGTTGTGTAGAGAGCGGTAGCAAATGAGGCATAGGATTGGGAGACGAATGCCAGGTTGAGATTAATATTCAGATTTGAATTTTTAGTGAGCTTTGGATTTTCACAATATTACACAAGCCATAGAAAGCATTATTATCGTTCGATAAAACATTTTTTTCGTAGTGTTGCATTAACTTGGCAATATTCAAGTTCTAATAATGGACTAACAGTGGACTTTTCCATCTGCAGATTATACTGAATGGCCAGCGGAGGCAGTATTGCAGAGGAGAATATCTCTGCGTTGCTGAGAAAAAAAAGAAAACCCATTCATCAGCTTTGCAAGCCTCTTTCAATTTATATGGTAAGTCACACATTTGAGACTTATACATTTGTTTGAATGTGTAGGGTTGATCATAACATTCTGGAGTTCTCCATAGGTTAACTAATAGGGATGTGCTAAAATGAAGATGTTAGAATCTGTTAGTCCTAGTTTTTATGATTCCCAATAGCTGTAGCATAAACCTTCCTCCCTTAATTTATCTGACCACTGAATTGCTTTTGGTGTACCATAACCCACAAGAATTCCAGTAAGAAGGGTGCACTGTCACTTGGCTGCCAAACAGATCTTTCTATCTACGTCCTCATATAGGTGCTAGAGTTGTGTAGAGAGCAGTAGCAAATGAGGCATACGATAGGGAGACGAATGCCAGGTTGAGATTAATATTCAGATTTGAACTTTTAGTGAGCTTTGGATTTTCACAATATTACACAAGCCATAGAAAGCATTATTATCGCTTGATAAAACATTTTTCTCATAGTGTTGCATTAACTTGGCAATATTCAAGTTCTAATAATGGACTAACAGTGGACTTTTCCATCTGCAGATTATACTGAATGGCCAGCGGAGGCAGTATTGCAGAGGAGAATCTCTCTGCGTCCCTGGAAAAAAAAAAGAAAACCCATTCATCAGCTTTGCAAGCCTCTTTCAATTTATATGGTAAGTCACACATTTGAGACTTATACATTTGATTGAATGTGTGGGGTTGATCATAACATTCTGGAGTTCTCCATAGGTTAACTGATAGGGATGTGCTAAAATGAAGATGTTAGAATCTGTTAGTCCTAGTTTTTATGATTCCCAATAAATGTAGCATAAACCTTCCTCCCTTAATTTATCAGACCACTGAATTGCTATTGGTGTACCATAACCCACAAGAATTCCAGTAAGAAGGGTGCACTGTCACTTGGCTGCCAAACAGATCTTTCTATCTACATCCTCATATAGGTGCTAGAGTTGTGTAGAGAGCGGTAGCAGATGAGGCATAGGATAGGGAGACGAATGCCAGGTTGAGATTAATATTCAGATTTGAATTTTTTATGAGCTTTGGATTTTCACAATATTACACAAGCCATAGAAAGCATTATTATCGCTTGATAAAACATTTTCTTCATAGTGTTGCATTAACTTGGCAATATTCAAGTTCTAATAATGGACTAACAATGGACTTTTCCATCTGCAGATTATACTGAATGGCCAGCGGAGGCAGTATTGCAGAGGAGAATCTCTCTGCGTTGCTGAGAAAAAAAAGAAAATCCATTCATCAGCTTTGCAAGCCTCTTTCAATTTATATGGTAAGTCGCACATTTGAGACTTATACATTTGTTTGAATGTGTGGGGTTGATCATAACATTCTGGAGTTCTCCATAGGTTAACTGATAGGGATGTGCTAAAATGAAGATGTTAGAATCTGTTAGTCCTAGATTTTATGATTCCCAATAAATGTAGCATAAACCTTCCTCCCTTAATTTATCTGACCACTGAATTGCTATTGGTGTACCATAATCCACAAGAATTCCAGTAAGAAGGGTGCACTGTCACTTGGCTGCCAAACAGATCTTTCTATCTACGTCCTCCTATAGGTGCTAGAGTTGTGTAGAGAGCGGTAGCAAATGAGGCATAGGATTGGGAGACGAATGCAAGGTTGAGATTAATGTTCAGATTTGAATTTTTAGTGAGCTTTGGATTTTGACAATATTACACAAGCCATAGAAAGCATTATTATCGCTTGATAAAACATTTTTCTCATAGTGTTGCATTAACTTGGCAATATTCAAGTTCTAATAATGGACTAACAGTGGACTTTCGCATCTGCAGATTATACTGAATGGCCAGCGGAGGCAGTATTGCAGAGGAGAAACTCTCTGCATTGCTGGGAAAAAAAAAGAATCCAATCATCAGCTTTGCAAGCCTCTTTCAATTTATATGGTAAGTCACACATTTGAGACTTATACATTTGTTTGAGTGTGTGGGGTTGATCATAACATTCTGGAGTTCTCCATAGGTTAACTGATAGTGATGTGCTAAAATGAAGATGTTAGAATCTGTTAGTCCTAGTTTTTATGATTCCCAATAACTGTAGCATAAACCTTCCACCCTTAATATATCTGACCACTGAATTGCTATTGGTGTACCATAACCCACAAGAATTCCAGTAAGAAGGGTGCACTGTCACTTGGCTGCCAAACAGATCTTTCTATCTACATCCTCATATAGGTGCTAGAGTTGTGTAGAGAGCGGTAGCAAATGAGGCATAGGATAGGTAGACGAATGCCAGGTTGAGATTAATATTCAGATTTGAATTTTTAGTGAGCTTTGGATTTTCACAATATTACACAAGCCATAGAAAGCATTATTATCGTTCGATAAAACATTTTTTTCGTAGTGTTGCATTAACTTGGCAATATTCAAGTTCTAATAATGGACTAACAGTGGACTTTTCCATCTGCAGATTATACTGAATGGCCAGCGGAGGCAGTATTGCAGAGGAGAATATCTCTGCATTGCTGAGAAAAAAAAGAAAATCCAATCATCAGCTTTGCAAGCCTCTTTCAATTTATATGGTAAGTCACACATTTGAGACTTATATATTTGTTTGAAGGTGTGGGGTGGATCATAACATTCTGGAGTTCTCCATAAGTTAACTGATAGGGATGTGCTATAATGAAGATGTTAGAATCTGTTAGTCCTAGTTTTTATGATTCCCAATAGCTGTAGCATAAACCTTCCTCCCTTAATTTATCTGACCACTGAATTGCTATTGGCTTACCATAATCTACAAGAATTCCAGTAAGAAGGGTGCACTGTCACTTGGCTGCCAAACAGATCTTTCTATCTACGTCCTCATATAGGTGCTAGAGTTGTGTAGAGAGCGGTAGCAAATGAGGCATACGATTGGGAGACGAATGCCAGGTTGAGATTAATATTCAGATTTGAATTTTTAGTGAGCTTTAAATTTTCACAATATTACACAAGCCATAGAAAGCATTATTATTGCTTGATAAAACATTTTTCTCATAGTGTTGCATTAACTTGGCAATATTCAAGTTCTAATAATGGACTAACAATGGACTTTTCCATCTGCAGATTATACTGAATGGCCAGCGGAGGCAGTATTGCAGAGGAGAATCTCTCTGCGTTGCTGAGAAAAAAAGAAAATCCAATCATCAGCTTTGCAAGCCTCTTTCAATTTATATGGTAAGTCACACATTTGAGACTTATACATTTGATTGAATGTGTGGGGTTGATCATAACATTCTGGAGTTCTCCATAGGTTAACTGATAGGGATGTGCTAAAATGAAGATGTTAGAACCTGTTAGTCCTAGTTTTTATGATTCCCAATAGCTGTAGCATAAACCTTCCTCCCTTAATTTATCTGACCACTGAATTGCTATTGGAGTACCATAATCCACAAGAATTCCAGTAAGAAGGGTGCACTGTCACTTGGCTGCCAAACAGATCTTTCTATCTACGTCCTCCTATAGGTGCTGGAGTTGTGTAGAGAGCGGTAGCAAATGAGGCATAGGATTGGGAGACAAATGCCAGGTTGAGATTAATGTTCAGATTTGAATTTTTAGTGAGCTTTGGATTTTGACAATATTACAAAAGCCATAGAAAGCATTATTATCGCTTGATAAAACATTTTTCTCATAGTGTTGCATTAACTTGGCAATATTCAAGTTCTAATAATGGACTAACAGTGGACTTTCGCATCTGCAGATTATACTGAATGGCCAGCGGAGGCAGTATTGCAGAGGAGAAACTCTCTGCATTGCTGGGAAAAAAAAGAATCCAATCATCAGCTTTGCAAGCCTCTTTCAATTTATATGGTAAGTCACACATTTGAGACTTATACATTTGTTTGAATGTGTGGGGTTGATCATAACATTCTGGAGTTCTCCATAGGTTAACTGATAGTGATGTGCTAAAATGAAGATGTTAGAATCTGTTAGTCCTAGTTTTTATGATTCCCAATAAATGTAGCATAAACCTTCCTCCCTTAATTTATCTGACCACTGAATTGCTATTGGTGTACCATAATCTACAAGAATTCCAGTAAGAAGGGTGCACTGTCACTTGGCTGCCAAACAGATCTTTCTATCTACGTCCTCATATAGGTGCTAGAGTTGTGTAGAGAGCGGTAGCAGATGAGGCATAGGATAGGGAGACGAATGCCAGGTTGAGATTAATATTCAGATTTGAATTTTTAGTGAGCTTTGGATTTTCACAATATTACACAAGCCATAGAAAGAATTATTATCGCTTGATAAAACATTTTTTTCATAGTGTTACATTAACTTGGCAATATTCAAGTTCTAATAATGGACTAACAATGGACTTTTCCATCTGCAGATTATACTGAATGGCCAGCGGAGGCAGTATTGCAGAGGAGAATCTCTCTGCGTTGCTGAGAAAAAAAAGAAAACCCATTCATCAGCTTTGCAAGCCTCTTTCAATGTATATGGTAAGTCACACATTTGAGACTTATACATTTGTTTGAATGTGTGGGGTTGATCATAACATTCTGGAGTTCTCCATAGGTTAACTAATAGGGATGTGCTAAAATGAAGATGTTAGAATCTGTTAGTCCTAGTTTTTATGATTCCCAATAGATGTAGCATAAACCTTCCTCCCTTAATTTATCTGACCACTGAATTGCTATTGGTGTACCATAATCCACAAGAATTCCAGTAAGAAGGGTGCACTGTCACTTGGCTGCCAAACAGATCTTTCTATCTACGTCCTCATATAGGTGCTAGAGTTGTGTAGAGAGCGGTAGCAAATGAGGCATACGATTGGGAGACGAATGCCAGGTTGAGATTAATATTCAGATTTGAATTTTTAGTGAGCTTTAAATTTTCACAATATTACACAAGCCATAGAAAGCATTATTATTGCTTGATAAAACATTTTTCTCATAGTGTTGCATTAACTTGGCAATATTCAAGTTCTAATAATGGACTAACAGTGGACTTTTCCATCTGCAGATTATACTGAATGGCCAGCGGAGGCAGTATTGCAGAGGAGAATCTCTCTGCGTTGCTGAGAAAAAAAAGAAAATCCATTCATCAGCTTTGCAAGCCTCTTTCAATTTATATGGTAAGTCACACATTTGAGACTTATACATTTGTTTGAATGTGTGGGGTTGATCATAACATTCTGGAGTTCTCCATAGGTTAACTGATAGGGATGTGCTAAAATGAAGATGTTAGAACCTGTTAGTCCTAGTTTTTATGATTCCCAAAAAATGTAGCATAAACATTCCTCCCTTAATTTATCTGACAACTGAATTGCTATTGGTGTACCATAATCTACAAGAATTCCAGTAAGAAGGGTGCACTGTCACTTGGCTGCCAAACAGATCTTTCTATCTACGTCCTCATATAGGTGCTAGAGTTGTGTAGAGAGCGGTAGCAGATGAGGCATAGGATAGGGAGACGAATGCCAGGTTGAGATTAATATTCAGATTTGAATTTTTAGTGAGCTTTGGATTTTCACAATATTACACAAGCCATAGAAAGCATTATTATCGCTTGATAAAACATTTTTTTCATAGTGTTACATTAACTTGGCAATATTCAAGTTCTAATAATGGACTAACAATGGACTTTTCCATCTGCAGATTATACTGAATGGCCAGCGGAGGCAGTATTGCAGAGGAGAATCTCTCTGCGTTGCTGAGAAAAAAAAGAAAACCCATTCATCAGCTTTGCAAGCCTCTTTCAATGTATATGGTAAGTCACACATTTGAGACTTATACATTTGTTTGAATGTGTGGGGTTGATCATAACATTCTGGAGTTCTCCATAGGTTAACTAATAGGGATGTGCTAAAATGAAGATGTTAGAATCTGTTAGTCCTAGTTTTTATGATTCCCAATAGATGTAGCATAAACCTTCCTCCCTTAATTTATCTGACCACTGAATTGCTATTGGTGTACCATAATCCACAAGAATTCCAGTAAGAAGGGTGCACTGTCACTTGGCTGCCAAACAGATCTTTCTATCTACGTCCTCATATAGGTGCTAGAGTTGTGTAGAGAGCGGTAGCAAATGAGGCATACGATTGGGAGACGAATGCCAGGTTGAGATTAATATTCAGATTTGAATTTTTAGTGAGCTTTAAATTTTCACAATATTACACAAGCCATAGAAAGCATTATTATTGCTTGATAAAACATTTTTCTCATAGTGTTGCATTAACTTGGCAATATTCAAGTTCTAATAATGGACTAACAGTGGACTTTTCCATCTGCAGATTATACTGAATGGCCAGCGGAGGCAGTATTGCAGAGGAGAATCTCTCTGCGTTGCTGAGAAAAAAAAGAAAATCCATTCATCAGCTTTGCAAGCCTCTTTCAATTTATATGGTAAGTCACACATTTGAGACTTATATATTTGTTTGAAGGTGTGGGGCTAATCATAACATTCTGGAGTTCTCCATAGGTTAACTGATAGGGATGTGCTAAAATGAAGATGTTAGATTCTGTTAGTCCTAGTTTTTATGATTCCCAATAGCTGTAGCATAAACCTTCCTCCCTTAATTTATCTGACCACTGAATTGCTATTGGTGTACCATAATCCACAAGAATTCCAGTAAGAAGGGTGCACTGTCACTTGGCTGCCAAACAGATCTTTCTATCTACGTCCTCCTATAGGTGCTAGAGTTGTGTAGAGAGCGGTAGCAAATGAGGCATAGGATTGGGAGACGAATGCCAGGTTGAGATTAATGTTCAGATTTGAATTTTTAGTGAGCTTTGGATTTTGACAATATTACACAAGCCATAGAAAGCATTATTATCGCTTGATAAAACATTTTTCTCATAGTGTTGCATTAACTTGGCAATATTCAAGTTCTAATAATGGACTAACAGTGGACTTTCGCATCTGCAGATTATACTGAATGGCCAGCGGAGGCAGTATTGCAGAGGAGAAACTCTCTGCATTGCTGGGAAAAAAAAGAATCCAATCATCAGCTTTGCAAGCCTCTTTCAATTTATATGGTAAGTCACACATTTGAGACTTATACATTTGTTTGAATGTGTGGGGTTGATCATAACATTCTGGAGTTCTCCATAGGTTAACTGATAGTGATGTGCTAAAATGAAGATGTTAGAATCTGTTAGTCCTAGTTTTTATGATTCCCAATAAATGTAGCATAAACCTTCCTCCCTTAATTTATCTGACCACTGAATTGCTATTGGTGTACCATAATCTACAAGAATTCCAGTAAGAAGGGTGCACTGTCACTTGGCTGCCAAACAGATCTTTCTATCTACGTCCTCATATAGGTGCTAGAGTTGTGTAGAGAGCGGTAGCAGATGAGGCATAGGATAGGGAGACGAATGCCAGGTTGAGATTATTCAGATTTGAATTTTTTATGAGCTTTGGATTTTCACAATATTACACAAGCCATAGAAAGCATTATTATCGCTTGATAAAACATTTTCTTCATAGTGTTGCATTAACTTGGCAATATTCAAGTTCTAATAATGGACTAACAGTGGACTCTTCCATCTGCAGATTATACTGAATGGCCAGCGGAGGCAGTATTGCAGAGGAGAATATCTCTGCGTTGCTGAGAAAAAAAAGAAAATCCAATCATCAGCTTTGCAAGCCTCTTTCAATTTATATGGTAAGTCACACATTTGAGACTTATATATTTGTTTGAATGTGTGGGGTTGATCATAACATTCTGGAGTTCTCCATAGGTTAACTAATAGGGATGTGCTAAAATCAAGATGTTAGAATCTGTTAGTCCTAGTTTTTATGATTCCCAATAACTGTAGCATAAACCTTCCACCCTTAATATATCAGACCACTGAATTGCTATTGGTGTACCATAACCCACAAGAATTCCAGTAAGAAGGGTGCACTGTCACTTGGCTGCCAAACAGATCTTTCTATCTACATCCTCATATAGGTGCTAGAGTTGTGTAGAGAGCGGTAGCAAATGAGGCATAGGATTGGGAGACGAATGCCAGGTTGAGATTAATATTCAGATTTGAATTTTTAGTGAGCTTTAAATTTTCACAATATTACACAAGCCATAGAAAGCATTATTATTGCTTGATAAAACATTTTTCTCATAGTGTTGCATTAACTTGGCAATATTCAAGTTCTAATAATGGACTAACAGTGGACTTTTCCATCTGCAGATTATACTGAATGGCCAGCGGAGGCAGTATTGCAGAGGAGAATCTCTCTGCGTCCCTGGAAAAAAAAAAGAAAACCCATTCATCAGCTTTGCAAGCCTCTTTCAATTTATATGGTAAGTCACACATTTGAGACTTATACATTTGATTGAATGTGTGGGGTTGATCATAACATTCTGGAGTTCTCCATAGGTTAACTGATAGGGATGTGCTAAAATGAAGATGTTAGAACCTGTTAGTCCTAGTTTTTATGATTCCCAAAAAATGTAGCATAAACCTTCCTCCCTTAATTTATCTGACAACTGAATTGCTATTGGTGTACCATAATCTACAAGAATTCCAGTAAGAAGGGTGCACTGTCACTTGGCTGCCAAACAGATCTTTCTATCTACGTCCTCATATAGGTGCTAGAGTTGTGTAGAGAGCGGTAGCAGATGAGGCATAGGATAGGGAGACGAATGCCAGGTTGAGATTAATATTCAGATTTGAATTTTTAGTGAGCTTTGGATTTTCACAATATTACACAAGCCATAGAAAGCATTATTATCGCTTGATAAAACATTTTTTTCATAGTGTTACATTAACTTGGCAATATTCAAGTTCTAATAATGGACTAACAATGGACTTTTCCATCTGCAGATTATACTGAATGGCCAGCGGAGGCAGTATTGCAGAGGAGAATCTCTCTGCGTTGCTGAGAAAAAAAAGAAAACCCATTCATCAGCTTTGCAAGCCTCTTTCAATGTATATGGTAAGTCACACATTTGAGACTTATACATTTGTTTGAATGTGTGGGGTTGATCATAACATTCTGGAGTTCTCCATAGGTTAACTAATAGGGATGTTCTAAAATGAAGATGTTAGAATCTGTTAGTCCTAGTTTTTATGATTCCCAATAGATGTAGCATAAACCTTCCTCCCTTAATTTATCTGACCACTGAATTGCTATTGGTGTACCATAATCCACAAGAATTCCAGTAAGAAGGGTGCACTGTCACTTGGCTGCCAAACAGATCTTTCTATCTACGTCCTCATATAGGTGCTAGAGTTGTGTAGAGAGCGGTAGCAAATGAGGCATACGATTGGGAGACGAATGCCAGGTTGAGATTAATATTCAGATTTGAATTTTTAGTGAGCTTTAAATTTTCACAATATTACACAAGCCATAGAAAGCATTATTATTGCTTGATAAAACATTTTTCTCATAGTGTTGCATTAACTTGGCAATATTCAAGTTCTAATAATGGACTAACAGTGGACTTTTCCATCTGCAGATTATACTGAATGGCCAGCGGAGGCAGTATTGCAGAGGAGAATCTCTCTGCGTCCCTGGAAAAAAAAAAAGAAAACCCATTCATCAGCTTTGCAAGCCTCTTTCAATTTATATGGTAAGTCACACATTTGAGACTTATACATTTGTTTGAATGTGTGGGGTTGATCATAACATTCTGGAGTTCTCCATAGGTTAACTAATAGGGATGTGCTAAAATGAAGATGTTAGAATCTGTTAGTCCTAGTTTTTATGATTCCCAATAACTGTAGCATAAACCTTCCACACTTAATATATCAGACCACTGAATTGCTATTGGTGTACCATAACCCACAAGAACTCCAGTAAGAAGGGTGCACTGTCACTTGGCTGCCAAACAGATCTTTCTATCTACATCCTCATATAGGTGCTAGAGTTGTGTAGAGAGCGGTAGCAAATGAGGCATAGGATTGGGAGACGAATGCCAGGTTGAGATTAATATTCAGATTTGAATTTTTAGTGAGCTTTGGATTTTCACAATATTACACAAGCCATAGAAAGCATTATTATCGTTCGATAAAACATTTTTTTCGTAGTGTTGCATTAACTTGGCAATATTCAAGTTCTAATAATGGACTAACAGTGGACTTTTCCATCTGCAGATTATACTGAATGGCCAGCGGAGGCAGTATTGCAGAGGAGAATCTCTCTGCGTTGCTGAGAAAAAAAAGAAAATCCATTCATCAGCTTTGCAAGCCTCTTTCAATTTATATGGTAAGTCGCACATTTGAGACTTATACATTTGTTTGAATGTTTGGGGTTGATCATAACATTCTGGAGTTCTCCATAGGTTAACTGATAGGGATGTGCTAAAATGAAGATGTTAGAATCTGTTAGTCCTAGTTTTTATGATTCCCAATAAATGTAGCATAAACCTTCCTCCCTTAATTTATCAGACCACTGAATTGCTATTGGTGTACCATAACCCACAAGAATTCCAGTAAGAAGGGTGCACTGTCACTTGGCTGCCAAACAGATCTTTCTATCTACGTCCTCATATAGGTGCTAGAGTTGTGTAGAGAGCGGTAGCAAATGAGGTATACGATAGGGAGACGAATGCCAGGTTGAGATTAATATTCAGATTTGAATTTTTAGTGAGCTTTGGATTTTCACAATATTACACAAGCCATAGAAAGCATTATTATCGCTTGATAAAACATTTTTTTCATAGTGTTACATTAACTTGGCAATATTCAAGTTCTAATAATGGACTAACAGTGGACTTTTCCATCTGCAGATTATACTGAATGGCCAGCGGAGGCAGTATTGCAGAGGAGAATCTCTCTGCCTTGCTGAGAAAAAAAAGAAAATCCAATCATCAGCTTTGCAAGCCTCTTTCAATTTATATGGTAAGTCACACATTTGAGACTTATATATTTGTTTGAAGGTGTGAGGCTAATCATAACATTCTGGAGTTCTCCATAGGTTAACTGACAGGGATGTGCTAAAATGAAGATGTTAGATTCTGTTAGTCCTAGTTTTTATGATTCCCAATAGCTGTAGCATAAACCTTCCTCCCTTAATTTATCTGACCACTGAATTGCTATTGGTGTACCATAATCCACAAGAATTCCAGTAAGAAGGGTGCACTGTCACTTGGCTGCCAAACAGATCTTTCTATCTACGTCCTCCTATAGGTGCTAGAGTTGTGTAGAGAGCGGTAGCAAATGAGGCATAGGATTGGGAGACGAATGCCAGGTTGAGATTAATGTTCAGATTTGAATTTTTAGTGAGCTTTGGATTTTGACAATATTACACAAGCCATAGAAAGCATTATTATCGCTTGATAAAACATTTTTCTCATAGTGTTGCATTAACTTGGCAATATTCAAGTTCTAATAATGGACTAACAGTGGACTTTCGCATCTGCAGATTATACTGAATGGCCAGCGGAGGCAGTATTGCAGAGGAGAAACTCTCTGCATTGCTGGGAAAAAAAAAGAATCCAATCATCAGCTTTGCAAGCCTCTTTCAATTTATATGGTAAGTCACACATTTGAGACTTATACATTTGTTTGAATGTGTGGGGTTGATCATAACATTCTGGAGTTCTCCATAGGTTAACTGATAGTGATGTGCTAAAATGAAGATGTTAGAATCTGTTAGTCCTAGTTTTTATGATTCCCAATAAATGTAGCATAAACCTTCCTCCCTTAATTTATCTGACCACTGAATTGCTATTGGTGTACCATAATCTACAAGAATTCCAGTAAGAAGGGTGCACTGTCACTTGGCTGCCAAACAGATCTTTCTATCTACGTCCTCATATAGGTGCTAGAGTTGTGTAGAGAGCGGTAGCAGATGAGGCATAGGATAGGGAGACGAATGCCAGGTTGAGATTATTCAGATTTGAATTTTTTATGAGCTTTGGATTTTCACAATATTACACAAGCCATAGAAAGCATTATTATCGCTTGATAAAACATTTTCTTCATAGTGTTGCATTAACTTGGCAATATTCAAGTTCTAATAATGGACTAACAGTGGACTCTTCCATCTGCAGATTATACTGAATGGCCAGCGGAGGCAGTATTGCAGAGGAGAATATCTCTGCGTTGCTGAGAAAAAAAAGAAAATCCAATCATCAGCTTTGCAAGCCTCTTTCAATTTATATGGTAAGTCACACATTTGAGACTTATATATTTATTTGAAGGTGTGGGGTTGATCATAACATTCTGGAGTTCTCCATAGGTTAACTGATAGTAATGTGCTAAAATGAAGATGTTAGATTCTGTTAGTCCTAGTTTTTATGATTCCCAATAGCTGTAGCATAAACCTTCCTCCCTTAATTTATCTGACCACTGAATTGCTATTGGTGTACCATAATCCACAAGAATTCCAGTAAGAAGGGTGCACTGTCACTTGGCTGCCAAACAGATCTTTCTATCTACGTCCTCATATAGGTGCTAGAGTTGTGTAGAGAGCGGTAGCAAATGAGGCATACGATAGGGAGACGAATGCCAGGTTGAGATTAATATTCAGATTTGAATTTTTAGTGAGCTTTGGATTTTCACAATATTACACAAGCCATAGAAAGCATTATTATCGTTCGATAAAACATTTTTTTCGTAGTGTTGCATTAACTTGGCAATATTCAAGTTCTAATTATGGACTAACAGTGGACTTTTCCATCTGCAGATTATACTGAATGGCCAGCGGAGGCAGTATTGCAGAGGAGAATCTCTCTGCGTTGCTGAGAAAAAAAAGAAAATCCATTCATCAGCTTTGCAAGCCTCTTTCAATTTATATGGTAAGTCGCACATTTGAGACTTATACATTTGTTTGAATGTGTGGGGTTGATCATAACATTCTGGAGTTCTCCATAGGTTAACTGATAGGGATGTGCTAAAATGAAGATGTTAGAATCTGTTAGTCCTAGTTTTTATGATTCCCAATAAATGTAGCATAAACCTTCCTCCCTTAATTTATCAGACCACTGATTTGCTATTGGTGTACCATAACCCACAAGAATTCCAGTAAGAAGGGTGCACTGTCACTTGGCTGCCAAACAGATCTTTCTATCTACGTCCTCATATAGGGGCTAGAGTTGTGTAGAGAGTGGTAGCAAATGAGGCATAGGATTGGGAGACGAATGCCAGGTTGAGATTAATGTTCAGATTTGAATTTTTAGTGAGCTTTGGATTTTGACAATATTACACAAGCCATAGAAAGCATTATTATCGCTTGATAAAACATTTTTCTCATAGTGTTGCATTAACTTGGCAATATTCAAGTTCTAATAATGGACTAACAGTGGACTTTCGCATCTGCAGATTATACTGAATGGCCAGCGGAGGCAGTATTGCAGAGGAGAAACTCTCTGCATTGCTGGGAAAAAAAAAGAATCCAATCATCAGCTTTGCAAGCCTCTTTCAATTTATATGGTAAGTCACACATTTGAGACTTATACATTTGTTTGAATGTGTGGGGTTGATCATAACATTCTGGAGTTCTCCATAGGTTAACTGATAGTGATGTGCTAAAATGAAGATGTTAGAATCTGTTAGTCCTAGTTTTTATGATTCCCAATAAATGTAGCATAAAGCTTCCTCCCTTAATTTATCTGACCACTGAATTGCTATTGGTGTACCATAATCTACAAGAATTCCAGTAAGAAGGGTGCACTGTCACTTGACTGCCAAACAGATCTTTCTATATACGTCCTCATATAGGTGCTAGAGTTGTGTAGAGAGCGGTAGCAGATGAGGCATAGGATAGGGAGACGAATGCCAGGTTGAGATTATTCAGATTTGAATTTTTTATGAGCTTTGGATTTTCACAATATTACACAAGCCATAGAAAGCATTATTATCGCTTGATAAAACATTTTCTTCATAGTGTTGCATTAACTTGGCAATATTCAAGTTCTAATAATGGACTAACAGTGGACTTTTCCATCTGCAGATTATACTGAATGGCCAGCGGAGGCAGTATTGCAGAGGAGAATATCTCTGCGTTGCTGAGAAAAAAAAGAAAATCCAATCATCAGCTTTGCAAGCCTCTTTCAATTTATATGGTAAGTCACACATTTGAGACTTATATATTTGTTTGAATGTGTGGGGTTGATCATAACATTCTGGAGTTCTCCATAGGTTAACTGATAGTGATGTGCAAAAATGAAGATGTTAGAATCTGTTAGTCCTAGTTTTTATGATTCCCAATAAATGTAGCATAAACCTTCCTCCCTTAATTTATCTGACCACTGAATTGCTATTGGTGTACCATAATCTACAAGAATTCCAGTAAGAAGGGTGCACTGTCACTTGGTTGCCAAACAGATCTTTCTATCTACATCCTCATATAGGTGCTAGAGTTGTGTAGAGAGCGGTAGCAAATGAGGCATAGGATTGGGAGACGAATGCCAGGTTGAGATTAATATTCAGATTTGAATTTTTAGTGAGCTTTAAATTTTCACAATATTACACAAGCCATAGAAAGAATTATTATCGTTCGATAAAACATTTTTTTCGTAGTGTTGCATTAACTTGGCAATATTCAAGTTCTAATAATGGACTAACAGTGGACTTTTCCATCTGCAGATTTTACTGAATGGCCAGCGGAGGCAGTATTGCAGAGGAGAAACTCTCTGCATTGCTGGGAAAAAAAAAGAATCCAATCATCAGCTTTGCAAGCCTCTTTCAATTTATATGGTAAGTCACACATTTGAGACTTATACATTTGTTTGAATGTGTGGGGTTGATCATAACATTCTGGAGTTCTCCATAGGTTAACTGATAGTGATGTGCTAAAATGAAGATGTTAGAATCTGTTAGTCCTAGTTTTTATGATTCCCAATAAATGTAGCATAAACCTTCCTCCCTTAATTTATCTGACCACTGAATTGCTATTGGTGTACCATAATCTACAAGAATTTCAGTAAGAAGGGTGCACTGTCACTTGGCTGCCAAACAGATCTTTCTATCTACGTCCTCATATAGGTGCTAGAGTTGTGTAGAGAGCGGTAGCAGATGAGGCATAGGATAGGGAGACGAATGCCAGGTTGAGATTAATATTCAGATTTGAATTTTTAGTGAGCTTTGGATTTTCACAATATTACACAAGCCATAGAAAGCATTATTATCGCTTGATAAAACATTTTTTTCATAGTGTTACATTAACTTGGCAATATTCAAGTTCTAATAATGGACTAACAATGGACTTTTCCATCTGCAGATTATACTGAATGGCCAGCGGAGGCAGTATTGCAGAGGAGAATCTCTCTGCGTTGCTGAGAAAAAAAAAGAGAATCCAATCATCAGCTTTGCAAGCCTCTTTCAATTTATATGGTAAGTCGCACATTTGAGACTTATACATTTGTTTGAATGTGTGGGGTTGATCATAACATTCTGGAGTTCTCCATAGGTTAACTGATAGGGATGTGCTAAAATGAAGATGTTAGAATCTGTTAGTCCTAGTTTTTATGATTCCCAATAAATGTAGCATAAACCTTCCTCCCTTAATTTATCTGACCACTGAATTGCTATTGGTGTACCATAATCTACAAGAATTCCAGTAAGAAGGGTGCACTGTCACTTGGCTGCCAAACAGATCTTTCTATCTACGTCCTCATATAGGTGCTAGAGTTGTGTAGAGAGCGGTAGCAGATGAGGCATAGGATAGGGAGACGAATGCCAGGTTGAGATTATTCAGATTTGAATTTTTTATGAGCTTTGGATTTTCACAATATTACACAAGCCATAGAAAGCATTATTATCGCTTGATAAAACATTTTCTTCATAGTGTTGCATTAACTTGGCAATATTCAAGTTCTAATAATGGACTAACAGTGGACTTTTCCATCTGCAGATTATACTGAATGGCCAGCGGAGGCAGTATTGCAGAGGAGAATATCTCTGCGTTGCTGAGAAAAAAAAGAAAATCCAATCATCAGCTTTGCAAGCCTCTTTCAATTTATATGGTAAGTCACACATTTGAGACTTATATATTTGTTTGAATGTGTGGGGTTGATCATAACATTCTGGAGTTCTCCATAGGTTAACTGATAGTGATGTGCAAAAATGAAGATGTTAGAATCTGTTAGTCCTAGTTTTTATGATTCCCAATAAATGTAGCATAAACCTTCCTCCCTTAATTTATCTGACCACTGAATTGCTATTGGTGTACCATAATCTACAAGAATTCTAGTAAGAAGGGTGCACTGTCACTTGGCTGCCAAACAGATCTTTCTATCTACATCCTCATATAGGTGCTAGAGTTGTGTAGAGAGCGGTAGCAAATGAGGCATAGGATTGGGAGACGAATGCCAGGTTGAGATTAATATTCAGATTTGAATTTTTAGTGAGCTTTAAATTTTCACAATATTACACAAGCCATAGAAAGAATTATTATCGTTCGATAAAACATTTTTTTCGTAGTGTTGCATTAACTTGGCAATATTCAAGTTCTAATAATGGACTAACAGTGGACTTTTCCATCTGCAGATTATACTGAATGGCCAGCGGAGGCAGTATTGCAGAGGAGAAACTCTCTGCATTGCTGGGAAAAAAAAGAATCCAATCATCAGCTTTGCAAGCCTCTTTCAATTTATATGGTAAGTCACACATTTGAGACTTATACATTTGTTTGAATGTGTGGGGTTGATCATAACATTCTGGAGTTCTCCATAGGTTAACTGATAGTGATGTGCTAAAATGAAGATGTTAGAATCTGTTAGTCCTAGTTTTTATGATTCCCAATAAATGTAGCATAAACCTTCCTCCCTTAATTTATCTGACCACTGAATTGCTATTGGTGTACCATAATCTACAAGAATTTCAGTAAGAAGGGTGCACTGTCACTTGGCTGCCAAACAGATCTTTCTATCTACGTCCTCATATAGGTGCTAGAGTTGTGTAGAGAGCGGTAGCAGATGAGGCATAGGATAGGGAGACGAATGCCAGGTTGAGATTAATATTCAGATTTGAATTTTTAGTGAGCTTTGGATTTTCACAATATTACACAAGCCATAGAAAGCATTATTATCGCTTGATAAAACATTTTTTTCATAGTGTTACATTAACTTGGCAATATTCAAGTTCTAATAATGGACTAACAGTGGACTTTTCTATCTGCAGATTATACTGAATGGCCAGCGGAGGCAGTATTGCAGAGGAGAATCTCTCTGCGTTGCTGAGAAAAAAAAGAAAATCCAATCATCAGCTTTGCAAGCCTCTTTCAATTTATATGGTAAGTCACACATTTGAGACTTATATATTTGTTTGAAGGTGTGGGGTTAATCATAACATTCTGGAGTTCTCCATAGGTTAACTGATAGGGATGTGCTAAAATAAAGATGTTAGATTCCGTTAGTCCTAGTTTTTATGATTCCCAATAGCTGTAGCATAAACCTTCCTCCCTTAATTTATCTGACCACTGAATTGCTATTGGAGTACCATAATCCACAAGAATTCCAGTAAGAAGGGTGCACTGTCACTTGGCTGCCAAACAGATCTTTCTATCTACGTCCTCCTATAGGTGCTGGAGTTGTGTAGAGAGCGGTAGCAAATGAGGCATAGGATTGGGAGACAAATGCCAGGTTGAGATTAATATTCAGATTTGAATTTTTAGTGAGCTTTGGATTTTGACAATATTACAAAAGCCATAGAAAGCATTATTATCGCTTGATAAAACATTTTTCTCATAGTGTTGCATTAACTTGGCAATATTCAAGTTCTAATAATGGACTAACAGTGGACTTTCGCATCTGCAGATTATACTGAATGGCCAGCGGAGGCAGTATTGCAGAGGAGAAACTCTCTGCATTGCTGGGAAAAAAAAGAATCCAATCATCAGCTTTGCAAGCCTCTTTCAATTTATATGGTAAGTCACACATTTGAGACTTATACATTTGTTTGAATGTGTGGGGTTAATCATAACATTCTGGAGTTCTCCATAGGTTAACTGATAGTGATGTGCTAAAATGAAGATGTTAGAATCTGTTAGTCCTAGTTTTTATGATTCCCAATAAATGTAGCATAAACCTTCCTCCCTTAATTTATCTGACCACTGAATTGCTATTGGTGTACCATAATCTACAAGAATTCCAGTAAGAAGGGTGCACTGTCACTTGGCTGCCAAACAGATCTTTCTATCTACGTCCTCATATAGGTGCTAGAGTTGTGTAGAGAGCGGTAGCAGATGAGGCATAGGATAGGGAGACGAATGCCAGGTTGAGATTAATATTCAGATTTGAATTTTTAGTGAGCTTTGGATTTTCACAATATTACACAAGCCATAGAAAGCCTTATTATCGCTTGATAAAACATTTTTCTCATAGTGTTGCATTAACTTGGCAATATTCAAGTTCTAATAATGGACTAACAGTGGACTTTTCCATCTGCAGATTATACTGAATGGCCAGCGGAGGCAGTATTGCAGAGGAGAATATCTCTGCGTTGCTGAGAAAAAAAAGAAAACCCATTCATCAGCTTTGCAAGCCTCTTTCAATTTATATGGTAAGTCACACATTTGGAACTTATACATTTGTTTGAATGTGTAGGGTTGATCATAACATTCTGGAGTTCTCCATAGGTTAACTAATAGGGATGTGCTAAAATGAAGATGTTAGAATCTGTTAGTCCTAGTTTTTATGATTCCCAATAACTGTAGCATAAACCTTCCACCCTTAATATATCAGACCACTGAATTGATATTGGTGTACCATAACCCACAAGAATTCCAGTAAGAAGGGTGCACTGTCACTTGGCTGCCAAACAGATCTTTCTATCTACATCCTCATATAGGTGCTAGAGTTGTGTAGAGAGCGGTAGCAAATGAGGCATAGGATTGGGAGACGAATGCCAGGTTGAGATTAATATTCAGATTTGAATTTTTAGTGAGCTTTAAATTTTCACAATATTACACAAGCCATAGAAAGCATTATTATTGCTTGATAAAACATTTTTCTCATAGTGTTGCATTAACTTGGCAATATTCAAGTTCTAATAATGGACTAACAGTGGACTTTTCCATCTGCAGATTATACTGAATGGCCAGCGGAGGCAGTATTGCAGAGGAGAATCTCTCTGCGTCCCTGGAAAAAAAAAAGAAAACCCATTCATCAGCTTTGCAAGCCTCTTTCAATTTATATGGTAAGTCACACATTTGAGACTTATACATTTGATTGAATGTGTGGGGTTGATCATAACATTCTGGAGTTCTCCATAGGTTAACTGATAGGGATGTGCTAAAATGAAGATGTTAGAACCTGTTAGTCCTAGTTTTTATGATTCCCAAAAAATGTAGCATAAACCTTCCTCCCTTAATTTATCTGACAACTGAATTGCTATTGGTGTACCATAATCTACAAGAATTCCAGTAAGAAGGGTGCACTGTCACTTGGCTGCCAAACAGATCTTTCTATCTACGTCCTCATATAGGTGCTAGAGTTGTGTAGAGAGCGGTAGCAGATGAGGCATAGGATAGGGAGACGAATGCCAGGTTGAGATTAATATTCAGATTTGAATTTTTAGTGAGCTTTGGATTTTCACAATATTACACAAGCCATAGAAAGCATTATTATCGCTTGATAAAACATTTTTTTCATAGTGTTACATTAACTTGGCAATATTCAAGTTCTAATAATGGACTAACAATGGACTTTTCCATCTGCAGATTATACTGAATGGCCAGCGGAGGCAGTATTGCAGAGGAGAATCTCTCTGCGTTGCTGAGAAAAAAAAGAAAACCCATTCATCAGCGTTGCAAGCCTCTTTCAATGTATATGGTAAGTCACACATTTGAGACTTATACATTTGTTTGAATGTGTGGGGTTGATCATAACATTCTGGAGTTCTCCATAGGTTAACTAATAGGGATGTGCTAAAATGAAGATGTTAGAATCTGTTAGTCCTAGTTTTTATGATTCCCAATAGATGTAGCATAAACCTTCCTCCCTTAATTTATCTGACCACTGAATTGCTATTGGTGTACCATAATCCACAAGAATTCCAGTAAGAAGGGTGCACTGTCACTTGGCTGCCAAACAGATCTTTCTATCTACGTCCTCATATAGGTGCTAGAGTTGTGTAGAGAGCGGTAGCAAATGAGGCATACGATTGGGAGACGAATGCCAGGTTGAGATTAATATTCAGATTTGAATTTTTAGTGAGCTTTAAATTTTCACAATATTACACAAGCCATAGAAAGCATTATTATTGCTTGATAAAACATTTTTCTCATAGTGTTGCATTAACTTGGCAATATTCAAGTTCTAATAATGGACTAACAGTGGACTTTTCCATCTGCAGATTATACTGAATGGCCAGCGGAGGCAGTATTGCAGAGGAGAATCTCTCTGCGTCCCTGGAAAAAAAAAAAGAAAACCCATTCATCAGGTTTGCAAGCCTCTTTCAATTTATATGGTAAGTCACACATTTGAGACTTATACATTTGTTTGAATGTGTGGGGTTGATCATAACATTCTGGAGTTCTCCATAGGTTAACTAATAGGGATGTGCTAAAATGAAGATGTTAGAATCTGTTAGTCCTAGTTTTTATGATTCCCAATAACTGTAGCATAAACCTTCCACACTTAATATATCAGACCACTGAATTGCTATTGGTGTACCATAACCCACAAGAACTCCAGTAAGAAGGGTGCACTGTCACTTGGCTGCCAAACAGATCTTTCTATCTACATCCTCATATAGGTGCTAGAGTTGTGTAGAGAGCGGTAGCAAATGAGGCATAGGATTGGGAGACGAATGCCAGGTTGAGATTAATATTCAGATTTGAATTTTTAGTGAGCTTTGGATTTTCACAATATTACACAAGCCATAGAAAGCATTATTATCGTTCGATAAAACATTTTTTTCGTAGTGTTGCATTAACTTGGCAATATTCAAGTTCTAATAATGGACTAACAGTGGACTTTTCCATCTGCAGATTATACTGAATGGCCAGCGGAGGCAGTATTGCAGAGGAGAATCTCTCTGCGTTGCTGAGAAAAAAAAGAAAATCCATTCATCAGCTTTGCAAGCCTCTTTCAATTTATATGGTAAGTCGCACATTTGAGACTTATACATTTGTTTGAATGTTTGGGGTTGATCATAACATTCTGGAGTTCTCCATAGGTTAACTGATAGGGATGTGCTAAAATGAAGATGTTAGAATCTGTTAGTCCTAGTTTTTATGATTCCCAATAAATGTAGCATAAACCTTCCTCCCTTAATTTATCAGACCACTGAATTGCTATTGGTGTACCATAACCCACAAGAATTCCAGTAAGAAGGGTGCACTGTCACTTGGCTGCCAAACAGATCTTTCTATCTACGTCCTCATATAGGTGCTAGAGTTGTGTAGAGAGCGGTAGCAAATGAGGCATACGATAGGGAGACGAATGCCAGGTTGAGATTAATATTCAGATTTGAATTTTTAGTGAGCTTTGGATTTTCACAATATTACACAAGCCATAGAAAGCATTATTATCGCTTGATAAAACATTTTTTTCATAGTGTTACATTAACTTGGCAATATTCAAGTTCTAATAATGGACTAACAGTGGACTTTTCCATCTGCAGATTATACTGAATGGCCAGCGGAGGCAGTATTGCAGAGGAGAATCTCTCTGCCTTGCTGAGAAAAAAAAGAAAATCCAATCATCAGCTTTGCAAGCCTCTTTCAATTTATATGGTAAGTCACACATTTGAGACTTATATATTTGTTTGAAGGTGTGAGGCTAATCATAACATTCTGGAGTTCTCCATAGGTTAACTGACAGGGATGTGCTAAAATGAAGATGTTAGATTCTGTTAGTCCTAGTTTTTATGATTCCCAATAGCTGTAGCATAAACCTTCCTCCCTTAATTTATCTGACCACTGAATTGCTATTGGTGTACCATAATCCACAAGAATTCCAGTAAGAAGGGTGCACTGTCACTTGGCTGCCAAACAGATCTTTCTATCTACGTCCTCCTATAGGTGCTAGAGTTGTGTAGAGAGCGGTAGCAAATGAGGCATAGGATTGGGAGACGAATGCCAGGTTGAGATTAATGTTCAGATTTGAATTTTTAGTGAGCTTTGGATTTTGACAATATTACACAAGCCATAGAAAGCATTATTATCGCTTGATAAAACATTTTTCTCATAGTGTTGCATTAACTTGGCAATATTCAAGTTCTAATAATGGACTAACAGTGGACTTTCGCATCTGCAGATTATACTGAATGGCCAGCGGAGGCAGTATTGCAGAGGAGAAACTCTCTGCATTGCTGGGAAAAAAAAAGAATCCAATCATCAGCTTTGCAAGCCTCTTTCAATTTATATGGTAAGTCACACATTTGAGACTTATACATTTGTTTGAATGTGTGGGGTTGATCATAACATTCTGGAGTTCTCCATAGGTTAACTGATAGTGATGTGCTAAAATGAAGATGTTAGAATCTGTTAGTCCTAGTTTTTATGATTCCCAATAAATGTAGCATAAACCTTCCTCCCTTAATTTATCTGACCACTGAATTGCTATTGGTGTACCATAATCTACAAGAATTCCAGTAAGAAGGGTGCACTGTCACTTGGCTGCCAAACAGATCTTTCTATCTACGTCCTCATATAGGTGCTAGAGTTGTGTAGAGAGCGGTAGCAGATGAGGCATAGGATAGGGAGACGAATGCCAGGTTGAGATTATTCAGATTTGAATTTTTTATGAGCTTTGGATTTTCACAATATTACACAAGCCATAGAAAGCATTATTATCGCTTGATAAAACATTTTCTTCATAGTGTTGCATTAACTTGGCAATATTCAAGTTCTAATAATGGACTAACAGTGGACTCTTCCATCTGCAGATTATACTGAATGGCCAGCGGAGGCAGTATTGCAGAGGAGAATATCTCTGCGTTGCTGAGAAAAAAAAGAAAATCCAATCATCAGCTTTGCAAGCCTCTTTCAATTTATATGGTAAGTCACACATTTGAGACTTATATATTTATTTGAAGGTGTGGGGTTGATCATAACATTCTGGAGTTCTCCATAGGTTAACTGATAGTAATGTGCTAAAATGAAGATGTTAGATTCTGTTAGTCCTAGTTTTTATGATTCCCAATAGCTGTAGCATAAACCTTCCTCCCTTAATTTATCTGACCACTGAATTGCTATTGGTGTACCATAATCCACAAGAATTCCAGTAAGAAGGGTGCACTGTCACTTGGCTGCCAAACAGATCTTTCTATCTACGTCCTCATATAGGTGCTAGAGTTGTGTAGAGAGCGGTAGCAAATGAGGCATACGATAGGGAGACGAATGCCAGGTTGAGATTAATATTCAGATTTGAATTTTTAGTGAGCTTTGGATTTTCACAATATTACACAAGCCATAGAAAGCATTATTATCGTTCGATAAAACATTTTTTTCGTAGTGTTGCATTAACTTGGCAATATTCAAGTTCTAATTATGGACTAACAGTGGACTTTTCCATCTGCAGATTATACTGAATGGCCAGCGGAGGCAGTATTGCAGAGGAGAATCTCTCTGCGTTGCTGAGAAAAAAAAGAAAATCCATTCATCAGCTTTGCAAGCCTCTTTCAATTTATATGGTAAGTCGCACATTTGAGACTTATACATTTGTTTGAATGTGTGGGGTTGATCATAACATTCTGGAGTTCTCCATAGGTTAACTGATAGGGATGTGCTAAAATGAAGATGTTAGAATCTGTTAGTCCTAGTTTTTATGATTCCCAATAAATGTAGCATAAACCTTCCTCCCTTAATTTATCAGACCACTGATTTGCTATTGGTGTACCATAACCCACAAGAATTCCAGTAAGAAGGGTGCACTGTCACTTGGCTGCCAAACAGATCTTTCTATCTACGTCCTCATATAGGGGCTAGAGTTGTGTAGAGAGTGGTAGCAAATGAGGCATAGGATTGGGAGACGAATGCCAGGTTGAGATTAATGTTCAGATTTGAATTTTTAGTGAGCTTTGGATTTTGACAATATTACACAAGCCATAGAAAGCATTATTATCGCTTGATAAAACATTTTTCTCATAGTGTTGCATTAACTTGGCAATATTCAAGTTCTAATAATGGACTAACAGTGGACTTTCGCATCTGCAGATTATACTGAATGGCCAGCGGAGGCAGTATTGCAGAGGTGAAACTCTCTGCATTGCTGGGAAAAAAAAAGAATCCAATCATCAGCTTTGCAAGCCTCTTTCAATTTATATGGTAAGTCGCACATTTGAGACTTATACATTTGTTTGAATGTTTGGGGTTGATCATAACATTCTGGAGTTCTCCATAGGTTAACTGATAGGGATGTGCTAAAATGAAGATGTTAGAATCTGTTAGTCCTAGTTTTTATGATTCCCAATAAATGTAGCATAAACCTTCCTCCCTTAATTTATCAGACCACTGAATTGCTATTGGTGTACCATAACCCACAAGAATTCCAGTAAGAAGGGTGCACTGTCACTTGGCTGCCAAACAGATCTTTCTATCTACGTCCTCATATAGGTGCTAGAGTTGTGTAGAGAGCGGTAGCAAATGAGGCATACGATAGGGAGACGAATGCCAGGTTGAGATTAATATTCAGATTTGAATTTTTAGTGAGCTTTGGATTTTCACAATATTACACAAGCCATAGAAAGCATTATTATCGCTTGATAAAACATTTTTTTCATAGTGTTACATTAACTTGGCAATATTCAAGTTCTAATAATGGACTAACAGTGGACTTTTCCATCTGCAGATTATACTGAATGGCCAGCGGAGGCAGTATTGCAGAGGAGAATCTCTCTGCCTTGCTGAGAAAAAAAAGAAAATCCAATCATCAGCTTTGCAAGCCTCTTTCAATTTATATGGTAAGTCACACATTTGAGACTTATATATTTGTTTGAAGGTGTGAGGCTAATCATAACATTCTGGAGTTCTCCATAGGTTAACTGACAGGGATGTGCTAAAATGAAGATGTTAGATTCTGTTAGTCCTAGTTTTTATGATTCCCAATAGCTGTAGCATAAACCTTCCTCCCTTAATTTATCTGACCACTGAATTGCTATTGGTGTACCATAATCCACAAGAATTCCAGTAAGAAGGGTGCACTGTCACTTGGCTGCCAAACAGATCTTTCTATCTACGTCCTCCTATAGGTGCTAGAGTTGTGTAGAGAGCGGTAGCAAATGAGGCATAGGATTGGGAGACGAATGCCAGGTTGAGATTAATGTTCAGATTTGAATTTTTAGTGAGCTTTGGATTTTGACAATATTACACAAGCCATAGAAAGCATTATTATCGCTTGATAAAACATTTTTCTCATAGTGTTGCATTAACTTGGCAATATTCAAGTTCTAATAATGGACTAACAGTGGACTTTCGCATCTGCAGATTATACTGAATGGCCAGCGGAGGCAGTATTGCAGAGGAGAAACTCTCTGCATTGCTGGGAAAAAAAAAGAATCCAATCATCAGCTTTGCAAGCCTCTTTCAATTTATATGGTAAGTCACACATTTGAGACTTATACATTTGTTTGAATGTGTGGGGTTGATCATAACATTCTGGAGTTCTCCATAGGTTAACTGATAGTGATGTGCTAAAATGAAGATGTTAGAATCTGTTAGTCCTAGTTTTTATGATTCCCAATAAATGTAGCATAAACCTTCCTCCCTTAATTTATCTGACCACTGAATTGCTATTGGTGTACCATAATCTACAAGAATTCCAGTAAGAAGGGTGCACTGTCACTTGGCTGCCAAACAGATCTTTCTATCTACGTCCTCATATAGGTGCTAGAGTTGTGTAGAGAGCGGTAGCAGATGAGGCATAGGATAGGGAGACGAATGCCAGGTTGAGATTATTCAGATTTGAATTTTTTATGAGCTTTGGATTTTCACAATATTACACAAGCCATAGAAAGCATTATTATCGCTTGATAAAACATTTTCTTCATAGTGTTGCATTAACTTGGCAATATTCAAGTTCTAATAATGGACTAACAGTGGACTCTTCCATCTGCAGATTATACTGAATGGCCAGCGGAGGCAGTATTGCAGAGGAGAATATCTCTGCGTTGCTGAGAAAAAAAAGAAAATCCAATCATCAGCTTTGCAAGCCTCTTTCAATTTATATGGTAAGTCACACATTTGAGACTTATATATTTATTTGAAGGTGTGGGGTTGATCATAACATTCTGGAGTTCTCCATAGGTTAACTGATAGTAATGTGCTAAAATGAAGATGTTAGATTCTGTTAGTCCTAGTTTTTATGATTCCCAATAGCTGTAGCATAAACCTTCCTCCCTTAATTTATCTGACCACTGAATTGCTATTGGTGTACCATAATCCACAAGAATTCCAGTAAGAAGGGTGCACTGTCACTTGGCTGCCAAACAGATCTTTCTATCTACGTCCTCATATAGGTGCTAGAGTTGTGTAGAGAGCGGTAGCAAATGAGGCATACGATAGGGAGACGAATGCCAGGTTGAGATTAATATTCAGATTTGAATTTTTAGTGAGCTTTGGATTTTCACAATATTACACAAGCCATAGAAAGCATTATTATCGTTCGATAAAACATTTTTTTCGTAGTGTTGCATTAACTTGGCAATATTCAAGTTCTAATTATGGACTAACAGTGGACTTTTCCATCTGCAGATTATACTGAATGGCCAGCGGAGGCAGTATTGCAGAGGAGAATCTCTCTGCGTTGCTGAGAAAAAAAAGAAAATCCATTCATCAGCTTTGCAAGCCTCTTTCAATTTATATGGTAAGTCGCACATTTGAGACTTATACATTTGTTTGAATGTGTGGGGTTGATCATAACATTCTGGAGTTCTCCATAGGTTAACTGATAGGGATGTGCTAAAATGAAGATGTTAGAATCTGTTAGTCCTAGTTTTTATGATTCCCAATAAATGTAGCATAAACCTTCCTCCCTTAATTTATCAGACCACTGATTTGCTATTGGTGTACCATAACCCACAAGAATTCCAGTAAGAAGGGTGCACTGTCACTTGGCTGCCAAACAGATCTTTCTATCTACGTCCTCATATAGGGGCTAGAGTTGTGTAGAGAGTGGTAGCAAATGAGGCATAGGATTGGGAGACGAATGCCAGGTTGAGATTAATGTTCAGATTTGAATTTTTAGTGAGCTTTGGATTTTGACAATATTACACAAGCCATAGAAAGCATTATTATCGCTTGATAAAACATTTTTCTCATAGTGTTGCATTAACTTGGCAATATTCAAGTTCTAATAATGGACTAACAGTGGACTTTCGCATCTGCAGATTATACTGAATGGCCAGCGGAGGCAGTATTGCAGAGGAGAAACTCTCTGCATTGCTGGGAAAAAAAAAGAATCCAATCATCAGCTTTGCAAGCCTCTTTCAATTTATATGGTAAGTCACACATTTGAGACTTATACATTTGTTTGAATGTGTGGGGTTGATCATAACATTCTGGAGTTCTCCATAGGTTAACTGATAGTGATGTGCTAAAATGAAGATGTTAGAATCTGTTAGTCCTAGTTTTTATGATTCCCAATAAATGTAGCATAAAGCTTCCTCCCTTAATTTATCTGACCACTGAATTGCTATTGGTGTACCATAATCTACAAGAATTCCAGTAAGAAGGGTGCACTGTCACTTGACTGCCAAACAGATCTTTCTATATACGTCCTCATATAGGTGCTAGAGTTGTGTAGAGAGCGGTAGCAGATGAGGCATAGGATAGGGAGACGAATGCCAGGTTGAGATTATTCAGATTTGAATTTTTTATGAGCTTTGGATTTTCACAATATTACACAAGCCATAGAAAGCATTATTATCGCTTGATAAAACATTTTCTTCATAGTGTTGCATTAACTTGGCAATATTCAAGTTCTAATAATGGACTAACAGTGGACTTTTCCATCTGCAGATTATACTGAATGGCCAGCGGAGGCAGTATTGCAGAGGAGAAACTCTCTGCATTGCTGGGAAAAAAAAAGAATCCAATCATCAGCTTTGCAAGCCTCTTTCAATTTATATGGTAAGTCACACATTTGAGACTTATACATTTGTTTGAATGTGTGGGGTTGATCATAACATTCTGGAGTTCTCCATAGGTTAACTGATAGTGATGTGCTAAAATGAAGATGTTAGAATCTGTTAGTCCTAGTTTTTATGATTCCCAATAAATGTAGCATAAACCTTCCTCCCTTAATTTATCTGACCACTGAATTGCTATTGGTGTACCATAATCTACAAGAATTTCAGTAAGAAGGGTGCACTGTCACTTGGCTGCCAAACAGATCTTTCTATCTACGTCCTCATATAGGTGCTAGAGTTGTGTAGAGAGCGGTAGCAGATGAGGCATAGGATAGGGAGACGAATGCCAGGTTGAGATTAATATTCAGATTTGAATTTTTAGTGAGCTTTGGATTTTCACAATATTACACAAGCCATAGAAAGCATTATTATCGCTTGATAAAACATTTTTTTCATAGTGTTACATTAACTTGGCAATATTCAAGTTCTAATAATGGACTAACAATGGACTTTTCCATCTGCAGATTATACTGAATGGCCAGCGGAGGCAGTATTGCAGAGGAGAATCTCTCTGCGTTGCTGAGAAAAAAAAAGAGAATCCAATCATCAGCTTTGCAAGCCTCTTTCAATTTATATGGTAAGTCGCACATTTGAGACTTATACATTTGTTTGAATGTGTGGGGTTGATCATAACATTCTGGAGTTCTCCATAGGTTAACTGATAGGGATGTGCTAAAATGAAGATGTTAGAATCTGTTAGTCCTAGTTTTTATGATTCCCAATAAATGTAGCATAAACCTTCCTCCCTTAATTTATCTGACCACTGAATTGCTATTGGTGTACCATAATCTACAAGAATTCCAGTAAGAAGGGTGCACTGTCACTTGGCTGCCAAACAGATCTTTCTATCTACGTCCTCATATAGGTGCTAGAGTTGTGTAGAGAGCGGTAGCAGATGAGGCATAGGATAGGGAGACGAATGCCAGGTTGAGATTATTCAGATTTGAATTTTTTATGAGCTTTGGATTTTCACAATATTACACAAGCCATAGAAAGCATTATTATCGCTTGATAAAACATTTTCTTCATAGTGTTGCATTAACTTGGCAATATTCAAGTTCTAATAATGGACTAACAGTGGACTTTTCCATCTGCAGATTATACTGAATGGCCAGCGGAGGCAGTATTGCAGAGGAGAATATCTCTGCGTTGCTGAGAAAAAAAAGAAAATCCAATCATCAGCTTTGCAAGCCTCTTTCAATTTATATGGTAAGTCACACATTTGAGACTTATATATTTGTTTGAATGTGTGGGGTTGATCATAACATTCTGGAGTTCTCCATAGGTTAACTGATAGTGATGTGCAAAAATGAAGATGTTAGAATCTGTTAGTCCTAGTTTTTATGATTCCCAATAAATGTAGCATAAACCTTCCTCCCTTAATTTATCTGACCACTGAATTGCTATTGGTGTACCATAATCTACAAGAATTCTAGTAAGAAGGGTGCACTGTCACTTGGCTGCCAAACAGATCTTTCTATCTACATCCTCATATAGGTGCTAGAGTTGTGTAGAGAGCGGTAGCAAATGAGGCATAGGATTGGGAGACGAATGCCAGGTTGAGATTAATATTCAGATTTGAATTTTTAGTGAGCTTTAAATTTTCACAATATTACACAAGCCATAGAAAGAATTATTATCGTTCGATAAAACATTTTTTTCGTAGTGTTGCATTAACTTGGCAATATTCAAGTTCTAATAATGGACTAACAGTGGACTTTTCCATCTGCAGATTATACTGAATGGCCAGCGGAGGCAGTATTGCAGAGGAGAAACTCTCTGCATTGCTGGGAAAAAAAAGAATCCAATCATCAGCTTTGCAAGCCTCTTTCAATTTATATGGTAAGTCACACATTTGAGACTTATACATTTGTTTGAATGTGTGGGGTTGATCATAACATTCTGGAGTTCTCCATAGGTTAACTGATAGTGATGTGCTAAAATGAAGATGTTAGAATCTGTTAGTCCTAGTTTTTATGATTCCCAATAAATGTAGCATAAACCTTCCTCCCTTAATTTATCTGACCACTGAATTGCTATTGGTGTACCATAATCTACAAGAATTTCAGTAAGAAGGGTGCACTGTCACTTGGCTGCCAAACAGATCTTTCTATCTACGTCCTCATATAGGTGCTAGAGTTGTGTAGAGAGCGGTAGCAGATGAGGCATAGGATAGGGAGACGAATGCCAGGTTGAGATTAATATTCAGATTTGAATTTTTAGTGAGCTTTGGATTTTCACAATATTACACAAGCCATAGAAAGCATTATTATCGCTTGATAAAACATTTTTTTCATAGTGTTACATTAACTTGGCAATATTCAAGTTCTAATAATGGACTAACAGTGGACTTTTCCATCTGCAGATTATACTGAATGGCCAGCGGAGGCAGTATTGCAGAGGAGAATCTCTCTGCGTTGCTGAGAAAAAAAAGAAAATCCAATCATCAGCTTTGCAAGCCTCTTTCAATTTATATGGTAAGTCACACATTTGAGACTTATATATTTGTTTGAAGGTGTGGGGTTAATCATAACATTCTGGAGTTCTCCATAGGTTAACTGATAGGGATGTGCTAAAATAAAGATGTTAGATTCCGTTAGTCCTAGTTTTTATGATTCCCAATAGCTGTAGCATAAACCTTCCTCCCTTAATTTATCTGACCACTGAATTGCTATTGGAGTACCATAATCCACAAGAATTCCAGTAAGAAGGGTGCACTGTCACTTGGCTGCCAAACAGATCTTTCTATCTACGTCCTCCTATAGGTGCTGGAGTTGTGTAGAGAGCGGTAGCAAATGAGGCATAGGATTGGGAGACAAATGCCAGGTTGAGATTAATGTTCAGATTTGAATTTTTAGTGAGCTTTGGATTTTGACAATATTACAAAAGCCATAGAAAGCATTATTATCGCTTGATAAAACATTTTTCTCATAGTGTTGCATTAACTTGGCAATATTCAAGTTCTAATAATGGACTAACAGTGGACTTTCGCATCTGCAGATTATACTGAATGGCCAGCGGAGGCAGTATTGCAGAGGAGAAACTCTCTGCATTGCTGGGAAAAAAAAGAATCCAATCATCAGCTTTGCAAGCCTCTTTCAATTTATATGGTAAGTCACACATTTGAGACTTATACATTTGTTTGAATGTGTGGGGTTGATCATAACATTCTGGAGTTCTCCATAGGTTAACTGATAGTGATGTGCTAAAATGAAGATGTTAGAATCTGTTAGTCCTAGTTTTTATGATTCCCAATAAATGTAGCATAAACCTTCCTCCCTTAATTTATCTGACCACTGAATTGCTATTGGTGTACCATAATCTACAAGAATTCCAGTAAGAAGGGTGCACTGTCACTTGGCTGCCAAACAGATCTTTCTATCTACGTCCTCATATAGGTGCTAGAGTTGTGTAGAGAGCGGTAGCAGATGAGGCATAGGATAGGGAGACGAATGCCAGGTTGAGATTAATATTCAGATTTGAATTTTTAGTGAGCTTTGGATTTTCACAATATTACACAAGCCATAGAAAGCCTTATTATCGCTTGATAAAACATTTTTCTCATAGTGTTGCATTAACTTGGCAATATTCAAGTTCTAATAATGGACTAACAGTGGACTTTTCCATCTGCAGATTATACTGAATGGCCAGCGGAGGCAGTATTGCAGAGGAGAATATCTCTGCGTTGCTGAGAAAAAAAAGAAAACCCATTCATCAGCTTTGCAAGCCTCTTTCAATTTATATGGTAAGTCACACATTTGGAACTTATACATTTGTTTGAATGTGTAGGGTTGATCATAACATTCTGGAGTTCTCCATAGGTTAACTAATAGGGATGTGCTAAAATGAAGATGTTAGAATCTGTTAGTCCTAGTTTTTATGATTCCCAATAACTGTAGCATAAACCTTCCACCCTTAATATATCAGACCACTGAATTGATATTGGTGTACCATAACCCACAAGAATTCCAGTAAGAAGGGTGCACTGTCACTTGGCTGCCAAACAGATCTTTCTATCTACATCCTCATATAGGTGCTAGAGTTGTGTAGAGAGCGGTAGCAAATGAGGCATAGGATTGGGAGACGAATGCCAGGTTGAGATTAATATTCAGATTTGAATTTTTAGTGAGCTTTAAATTTTCACAATATTACACAAGCCATAGAAAGCATTATTATTGCTTGATAAAACATTTTTCTCATAGTGTTGCATTAACTTGGCAATATTCAAGTTCTAATAATGGACTAACAGTGGACTTTTCCATCTGCAGATTATACTGAATGGCCAGCGGAGGCAGTATTGCAGAGGAGAATCTCTCTGCGTCCCTGGAAAAAAAAAAGAAAACCCATTCATCAGCTTTGCAAGCCTCTTTCAATTTATATGGTAAGTCACACATTTGAGACTTATACATTTGATTGAATGTGTGGGGTTGATCATAACATTCTGGAGTTCTCCATAGGTTAACTGATAGGGATGTGCTAAAATGAAGATGTTAGAACCTGTTAGTCCTAGTTTTTATGATTCCCAAAAAATGTAGCATAAACCTTCCTCCCTTAATTTATCTGACAACTGAATTGCTATTGGTGTACCATAATCTACAAGAATTCCAGTAAGAAGGGTGCACTGTCACTTGGCTGCCAAACAGATCTTTCTATCTACGTCCTCATATAGGTGCTAGAGTTGTGTAGAGAGCGGTAGCAGATGAGGCATAGGATAGGGAGACGAATGCCAGGTTGAGATTAATATTCAGATTTGAATTTTTAGTGAGCTTTGGATTTTCACAATATTACACAAGCCATAGAAAGCATTATTATCGCTTGATAAAACATTTTTTTCATAGTGTTACATTAACTTGGCAATATTCAAGTTCTAATAATGGACTAACAATGAACTTTTCCATCTGCAGATTATACTGAATGGCCAGCGGAGGCAGTATTGCAGAGGAGAATATCTCTGCGTTGCTGAGAAAAAAAAGAAAATCCAATCATCAGCTTTGCAAGCCTCTTTCAATTTATATGGTAAGTCACACATTTGAGACTTATATATTTATTTGAAGGTGTGGGGTTGATCATAACATTCTGGAGTTCTCCATAGGTTAACTGATAGTAATGTGCTAAAATGAAGATGTTAGATTCTGTTAGTCCTAGTTTTTATGATTCCCAATAGCTGTAGCATAAACCTTCCTCCCTTAATTTATCTGACCACTGAATTGCTATTGGTGTACCATAATCCACAAGAATTCCAGTAAGAAGGGTGCACTGTCACTTGGCTGCCAAACAGATCTTTCTATCTACGTCCTCCTATAGGTGCTAGAGTTGTGTAGAGAGCGGTAGCAAATGAGGCATAGGATTGGGAGACGAATGCCAGGTTGAGATTAATGTTCAGATTTGAATTTTTAGTGAGCTTTGGATTTTGACAATATTACACAAGCCATAGAAAGCATTATTATCGCTTGATAAAACATTTTTCTCATAGTGTTGCATTAACTTGGCAATATTCAAGTTCTAATAATGGACTAACAGTGGACTTTCGCATCTGCAGATTACACTGAATGGCCAGCGGAGGCAGTATTGCAGAGGAGAAACTCTCTGCATTGCTGGGAAAAAAAAAGAATCCAATCATCAGCTTTGCAAGCCTCTTTCAATTTATATGGTAAGTCACACATTTGAGACTTATACATTTGTTTGAATGTGTGGGGTTGATCATAACATTCTGGAGTTCTCCATAGGTTAACTGATAGTGATGTGCAAAAATGAAGATGTTAGAATCTGTTAGTCCTAGTTTTTATGATTCCCAATAAATGTAGCATAAACCTTCCTCCCTTAATTTATCTGACCACTGAATTGCTATTGGTGTACCAAAATCTACAAGAATTCCAGTAAGAAGGGTGCACTGTCACTTGGCTGCCAAACAGATATTTCTATCTACGTCCTCATATAGGTGCTAGAGTTGTGTAGAGAGCGGTAGCAGATGAGGCATAGGATAGGGAGACGAATGCCAGGTTGAGATTAATATTCAGATTTGAATTTTTAGTGAGCTTTGGATTTTCACAATATTACACAAGCCATAGAAAGCATTATTATCGCTTGATAAAACATTTTTTTCATAGTGTTACATTAACTTGGCAATATTCAAGTTCTAATAATGGACTAACAGTGGACTTTTCCATCTGCAGATTATACTGAATGGCCAGCGGAGGCAGTATTGCAGAGGAGAATCTCTCTGCGTTGCTGAGAAAAAAAAGAAAATCCAATCATCAGCTTTGCAAGCCTCTTTCAATTTATATGGTAAGTCACACATTTGAGACTTATACATTTGTTTGAATGTGTGGGGTTGATCATAACATTCTGGAGTTCTCCATAGGTTAACTGATAGGGATGTGCTAAAATGAAGATGTTAGAATCTGTTAGTCCTAGTTTTTATGATTCCCAATAACTGTAGCATAAACCTTCCACCCTTAATATATCAGACCACTGAATTGCTATTGGTGTACCATAACCCACAAGAATTCCAGTAAGAAGGGTGCACTGTCACTTGGCTGCCAAACAGATCTTTCTATCTACATCCTCATATAGGTGCTAGAGTTGTGTAGAGAGCGGTAGCAAATGAGGCATAGGATAGGTAGACGAATGCCAGGTTGAGATTAATATTCAGATTTGAATTTTTAGTGAGCTTTGGATTTTCACAATATTACACAAGCCATAGAAAGCATTATTATCGTTCGATAAAACATTTTTTTCGTAGTGTTGCATTAACTTGGCAATATTCAAGTTCTAATAATGGACTAACAGTGGACTTTTCCATCTGCAGATTATACTGAATGGCCAGCGGAGGCAGTATTGCAGAGGAGAATATCTCTGCATTGCTGAGAAAAAAAAGAAAATCCAATCATCAGCTTTGCAAGCCTCTTTCAATTTATATGGTAAGTCACACATTTGAGACTTATATATTTGTTTGAAGGTGTGGGGTGGATCATAACATTCTGGAGTTCTCCATAAGTTAACTGATAGGGATGTGCTATAATGAAGATGTTAGAATCTGTTAGTCCTAGTTTTTATGATTCCCAATAGCTGTAGCATAAACCTTCCTCCCTTAATTTATCTGACCACTGAATTGCTATTGGCTTACCATAATCTACAAGAATTCCAGTAAGAAGGGTGCACTGTCACTTGGCTGCCAAACAGATCTTTCTATCTACGTCCTCATATAGGTGCTAGAGTTGTGTAGAGAGCGGTAGCAAATGAGGCATACGATTGGGAGACGAATGCCAGGTTGAGATTAATATTCAGATTTGAATTTTTAGTGAGCTTTAAATTTTCACAATATTACACAAGCCATAGAAAGCATTATTATTGCTTGATAAAACATTTTTCTCATAGTGTTGCATTAACTTGGCAATATTCAAGTTCTAATAATGGACTAACAATGGACTTTTCCATCTGCAGATTATACTGAATGGCCAGCGGAGGCAGTATTGCAGAGGAGAATCTCTCTGCGTTGCTGAGAAAAAAAGAAAATCCAATCATCAGCTTTGCAAGCCTCTTTCAATTTATATGGTAAGTCACACATTTGAGACTTATACATTTGATTGAATGTGTGGGGTTGATCATAACATTCTGGAGTTCTCCATAGGTTAACTGATAGGGATGTGCTAAAATGAAGATGTTAGAACCTGTTAGTCCTAGTTTTTATGATTCCCAATAGCTGTAGCATAAACCTTCCTCCCTTAATTTATCTGACCACTGAATTGCTATTGGAGTACCATAATCCACAAGAATTCCAGTAAGAAGGGTGCACTGTCACTTGGCTGCCAAACAGATCTTTCTATCTACGTCCTCCTATAGGTGCTGGAGTTGTGTAGAGAGCGGTAGCAAATGAGGCATAGGATTGGGAGACAAATGCCAGGTTGAGATTAATGTTCAGATTTGAATTTTTAGTGAGCTTTGGATTTTGACAATATTACAAAAGCCATAGAAAGCATTATTATCGCTTGATAAAACATTTTTCTCATAGTGTTGCATTAACTTGGCAATATTCAAGTTCTAATAATGGACTAACAGTGGACTTTCGCATCTGCAGATTATACTGAATGGCCAGCGGAGGCAGTATTGCAGAGGAGAAACTCTCTGCATTGCTGGGAAAAAAAAGAATCCAATCATCAGCTTTGCAAGCCTCTTTCAATTTATATGGTAAGTCACACATTTGAGACTTATACATTTGTTTGAATGTGTGGGGTTGATCATAACATTCTGGAGTTCTCCATAGGTTAACTGATAGTGATGTGCTAAAATGAAGATGTTAGAATCTGTTAGTCCTAGTTTTTATGATTCCCAATAAATGTAGCATAAACCTTCCTCCCTTAATTTATCTGACCACTGAATTGCTATTGGTGTACCATAATCTACAAGAATTCCAGTAAGAAGGGTGCACTGTCACTTGGCTGCCAAACAGATCTTTCTATCTACGTCCTCATATAGGTGCTAGAGTTGTGTAGAGAGCGGTAGCAGATGAGGCATAGGATAGGGAGACGAATGCCAGGTTGAGATTAATATTCAGATTTGAATTTTTAGTGAGCTTTGGATTTTCACAATATTACACAAGCCATAGAAAGCCTTATTATCGCTTGATAAAACATTTTTCTCATAGTGTTGCATTAACTTGGCAATATTCAAGTTCTAATAATGGACTAACAGTGGACTTTTCCATCTGCAGATTATACTGAATGGCCAGCGGAGGCAGTATTGCAGAGGAGAATATCTCTGCGTTGCTGAGAAAAAAAAGAAAACCCATTCATCAGCTTTGCAAGCCTCTTTCAATTTATATGGTAAGTCACACATTTGGAACTTATACATTTGTTTGAATGTGTAGGGTTGATCATAACATTCTGGAGTTCTCCATAGGTTAACTAATAGGGATGTGCTAAAATGAAGATGTTAGAATCTGTTAGTCCTAGTTTTTATGATTCCCAATAACTGTAGCATAAACCTTCCACCCTTAATATATCAGACCACTGAATTGCTATTGGTGTACCATAACCCACAAGAATTCCAGTAAGAAGGGTGCACTGTCACTTGGCTGCCAAACAGATCTTTCTATCTATATCCTCATATAGGTGCTAGAGTTGTGTAGAGAGCGGTAGCAAATGAGGCATAGGATTGGGAGACGAATGCCAGGTTGAGATTAATATTCAGATTTGAATTTTTAGTGAGCTTTAAATTTTCACAATATTACACAAGCCATAGAAAGCATTATTATTGCTTGATAAAACATTTTTCTCATAGTGTTGCATTAACTTGGCAATATTCAAGTTCTAATAATGGACTAACAGTGGACTTTTCCATCTGCAGATTATACTGAATGGCCAGCGGAGGCAGTATTGCAGAGGAGAATCTCTCTGCGTCCCTGGAAAAAAAAAAGAAAACCCATTCATCAGCTTTGCAAGCCTCTTTCAATTTATATGGTAAGTCACACATTTGAGACTTATACATTTGATTGAATGTGTGGGGTTGATCATAACATTCTGGAGTTCTCCATAGGTTAACTGATAGGGATGTGCTAAAATGAAGATGTTAGAACCTGTTAGTCCTAGTTTTTATGATTCCCAAAAAATGTAGCATAAACCTTCCTCCCTTAATTTATCTGACAACTGAATTGCTATTGGTGTACCATAATCTACAAGAATTCCAGTAAGAAGGGTGCACTGTCACTTGGCTGCCAAACAGATCTTTCTATCTACGTCCTCATATAGGTGCTAGAGTTGTGTAGAGAGCGGTAGCAGATGAGGCATAGGATAGGGAGACGAATGCCAGGTTGAGATTAATATTCAGATTTGAATTTTTAGTGAGCTTTGGATTTTCACAATATTACACAAGCCATAGAAAGCATTATTATCGCTTGATAAAACATTTTTTTCATAGTGTTACATTAACTTGGCAATATTCAAGTTCTAATAATGGACTAACAATGAACTTTTCCATCTGCAGATTATACTGAATGGCCAGCGGAGGCAGTATTGCAGAGGAGAATATCTCTGCGTTGCTGAGAAAAAAAAGAAAATCCAATCATCAGCTTTGCAAGCCTCTTTCAATTTATATGGTAAGTCACACATTTGAGACTTATATATTTATTTGAAGGTGTGGGGTTGATCATAACATTCTGGAGTTCTCCATAGGTTAACTGATAGTAATGTGCTAAAATGAAGATGTTAGATTCTGTTAGTCCTAGTTTTTATGATTCCCAATAGCTGTAGCATAAACCTTCCTCCCTTAATTTATCTGACCACTGAATTGCTATTGGTGTACCATAATCCACAAGAATTCCAGTAAGAAGGGTGCACTGTCACTTGGCTGCCAAACAGATCTTTCTATCTACGTCCTCCTATAGGTGCTAGAGTTGTGTAGAGAGCGGTAGCAAATGAGGCATAGGATTGGGAGACGAATGCCAGGTTGAGATTAATGTTCAGATTTGAATTTTTAGTGAGCTTTGGATTTTGACAATATTACACAAGCCATAGAAAGCATTATTATCGCTTGATAAAACATTTTTCTCATAGTGTTGCATTAACTTGGCAATATTCAAGTTCTAATAATGGACTAACAGTGGACTTTCGCATCTGCAGATTACACTGAATGGCCAGCGGAGGCAGTATTGCAGAGGAGAAACTCTCTGCATTGCTGGGAAAAAAAAAGAATCCAATCATCAGCTTTGCAAGCCTCTTTCAATTTATATGGTAAGTCACACATTTGAGACTTATACATTTGTTTGAATGTGTGGGGTTGATCATAACATTCTGGAGTTCTCCATAGGTTAACTGATAGTGATGTGCAAAAATGAAGATGTTAGAATCTGTTAGTCCTAGTTTTTATGATTCCCAATAAATGTAGCATAAACCTTCCTCCCTTAATTTATCTGACCACTGAATTGCTATTGGTGTACCAAAATCTACAAGAATTCCAGTAAGAAGGGTGCACTGTCACTTGGCTGCCAAACAGATATTTCTATCTACGTCCTCATATAGGTGCTAGAGTTGTGTAGAGAGCGGTAGCAGATGAGGCATAGGATAGGGAGACGAATGCCAGGTTGAGATTAATATTCAGATTTGAATTTTTAGTGAGCTTTGGATTTTCACAATATTACACAAGCCATAGAAAGCATTATTATCGCTTGATAAAACATTTTTTTCATAGTGTTACATTAACTTGGCAATATTCAAGTTCTAATAATGGACTAACAGTGGACTTTTCCATCTGCAGATTATACTGAATGGCCAGCGGAGGCAGTATTGCAGAGGAGAATCTCTCTGCGTTGCTGAGAAAAAAAAGAAAATCCAATCATCAGCTTTGCAAGCCTCTTTCAATTTATATGGTAAGTCACACATTTGAGACTTATACATTTGTTTGAATGTGTGGGGTTGATCATAACATTCTGGAGTTCCCCATAGGTTAACTGATAGGGATGTGCTAAAATGAAGATGTTAGAATCTGTTAGTCCTAGTTTTTATGATTCCCAATAACTGTAGCATAAACCTTCCACCCTTAATATATCAGACCACTGAATTGCTATTGGTGTACCATAACCCACAAGAATTCCAGTAAGAAGGGTGCACTGTCACTTGGCTGCCAAACAGATCTTTCTATCTACATCCTCATATAGGTGCTAGAGTTGTGTAGAGAGCGGTAGCAAATGAGGCATAGGATAGGTAGACGAATGCCAGGTTGAGATTAATATTCAGATTTGAATTTTTAGTGAGCTTTGGATTTTCACAATATTACACAAGCCATAGAAAGCATTATTATCGTTCGATAAAACATTTTTTTCGTAGTGTTGCATTAACTTGGCAATATTCAAGTTCTAATAATGGACTAACAGTGGACTTTTCCATCTGCAGATTATACTGAATGGCCAGCGGAGGCAGTATTGCAGAGGAGAATATCTCTGCATTGCTGAGAAAAAAAAGAAAATCCAATCATCAGCTTTGCAAGCCTCTTTCAATTTATATGGTAAGTCACACATTTGAGACTTATATATTTGTTTGAAGGTGTGGGGTTGATCATAACATTCTGGAGTTCTCCATAAGTTAACTGATAGGGATGTGCTATAATGAAGATGTTAGAATCTGTTAGTCCTAGTTTTTATGATTCCCAATAGCTGTAGCATAAACCTTCCTCCCTTAATTTATCTGACCACTGAATTGCTATTGGCTTACCATAATCTACAAGAATTCCAGTAAGAAGGGTGCACTGTCACTTGGCTGCCAAACAGATCTTTCTATCTACGTCCTCATATAGGTGCTAGAGTTGTGTAGAGAGCGGTAGCAAATGAGGCATACGATTGGGAGACGAATGCCAGGTTGAGATTAATATTCAGATTTGAATTTTTAGTGAGCTTTAAATTTTCACAATATTACACAAGCCATAGAAAGCATTATTATTGCTTGATAAAACATTTTTCTCATAGTGTTGCATTAACTTGGCAATATTCAAGTTCTAATAATGGACTAACAATGGACTTTTCCATCTGCAGATTATACTGAATGGCCAGCGGAGGCAGTATTGCAGAGGAGAATCTCTCTGCGTTGCTGAGAAAAAAAGAAAATCCAATCATCAGCTTTGCAAGCCTCTTTCAATTTATATGGTAAGTCACACATTTGAGACTTATACATTTGATTGAATGTGTGGGGTTGATCATAACATTCTGGAGTTCTCCATAGGTTAACTGATAGGGATGTGCTAAAATGAAGATGTTAGAACCTGTTAGTCCTAGTTTTTATGATTCCCAAAAAATGTAGCATAAACCTTCCTCCCTTAATTTATCTGACAACTGAATTGCTATTGGTGTACCATAATCTACAAAAATTCCAGTAAGAAGGGTGCACTGTCACTTGGCTGCCAAACAGATCTTTCTATCTACGTCCTCATATAGGTGCTAGAGTTGTGTAGAGAGCGGTAGCAGATGAGGCATAGGATAGGGAGACGAATGCCAGGTTGAGATTAATATTCAGATTTGAATTTTTAGTGAGTTTTGGATTTTCACAATATTACACAAGCCATAGAAAGCATTATTATCGCTTGATAAAACATTTTTCTCATAGTGTTGCATTAACTTGGCAATATTCAAGTTCTAAAGATGGACTAACAGTGGACTTTCGCATCTGCAGATTATACTGAATGGCCAGCGGAGGCAGTATTGCAGAGGAGAAACTCTCTGCATTGCTGGGAAAAAAAAAGAATCCAATCATCAGCTTTGCAAGCCTCTTTCAATTTATATGGTAAGTCACACATTTGAGACTTATACATTTGTTTGAATGTGTGGGGTTGATCATAACATTCTGGAGTTCTCCATAGGTTAACTGATAGTGATGTGCTAAAATGAAGATGTTAGAATCTGTTAGTCCTAGTTTTTATGATTCCCAATAAATGTAGCATAAACCTTCCTCCCTCAATTTATCTGACCACTGAATTGCTATTGGTGTACCATAATCTACAAGAATTCCAGTAAGAAGGGTGCACTGTCACTTGGCCGCCAAACAGATCTTTCTATCTACGTCCTCATATAGGTGCTAGAGTTGTGTAGAGAGCGGTAGCAGATGAGGCATAGGATAGGGAGACGAATGCCAGGTTGAGATTAATATTCAGATTTGAATTTTTAGTGAGCTTTGGATTTTCACAATATTACACAAGCCATAGAAAGCATTATTATCGCTTGATAAAACATTTTTTTCATAGTGTTACATTAACTTGGCAATATTCAAGTTCTAATAATGGACTAACAATGAACTTTTCCATCTGCAGATTATACTGAATGGCCAGCGGAGGCAGTATTGCAGAGGAGAATCTCTCTGCGTTGCTGAGAAAAAAAAGAAAATCCAATCATCAGCTTTGCAAGCCTCTTTCAATTTATATGGTAAGTCGCACATTTGAGACTTATACATTTGTTTGAATGTGTGGGGTTGATCATAACATTCTGGAGTTCTCCATAGGTTAACTGATAGGGATGTGCTAAAATGAAGATGTTAGAATCTGTTAGTCCTAGTTTTTATGATTCCCAATAAATGTAGCATAAACCTTCCTCCCTTAATTTATCAGACCACTGAATTGCTATTGGTGTACCATAACCCACAAGAATTCCAGTAAGAAGGGTGCACTGTCACTTGGCTGCCAAACGGATCTTTCTATCTACATCCTCATATAGGTGCTAGAGTTGTGTAGAGAGCGGTAGCAGATGAGGCATAGGATAGGGAGACGAATGCCAGGTTGAGATTAATATTCAGATTTGAATTTTTTATGAGCTTTGGATTTTCACAATATTACACAAGCCATAGAAAGCATTATTATCGCTTGATAAAACATTTTCTTCATAGTGTTGCATTAACCTGGCAATATTCAAGTTCTAATAATGGACTAACAGTGGACTTTTCCATCTGCAGATTATACTGAAAGGCCAGCGGAGGCAGTATTGCAGAGGAGAATATCTCTGCGTTGCTGAGAAAAAAAAGAAAATCCAATCATCAGCTTTGCAAGCCTCTTTCAATTTATATGGTAAGTCACACATTTGAGACTTATATATTTATTTGAAGGTGTGGGGTTGATCATAACATTCTGGAGTTCTCCATAGGTTAACTGATAGTAATGTTCTAAAATGAAGATGTTAGATTCTGTTAGTCCTAGTTTTTATGATTCCCAATAGCTGTAGCATAAACCTTCCTCCCTTAATTTATCTGACCACTGAATTGCTATTGGTGTACCATAATCCACAAGAATTCCAGTAAGAAGGGTGCACTGTCACTTGGCTGCCAAACAGATCTTTCTATCTACGTCCTCCTATAGGTGCTAGAGTTGTGTAGAGAGCGGTAGCAAATGAGGCATAGGATTGGGAGACGAATGCCAGGTTGAGATTAATGTTCAGATTTGAATTTTTAGTGAGCTTTGGATTTTGACGATATTACACAAGCCATAGAAAGCATTATTATCGCTTGATAAAACATTTTTCTCATAGTGTTGCATTAACTTGGCAATATTCAAGTTCTAATAATGGACTAACAGTGGACTTTCGCATCTGCAGATTACACTGAATGGCCAGCGGAGGCAGTATTGCAGAGGAGAAACTCTCTGCATTGCTGGGAAAAAAAAAGAATCCAATCATCAGCTTTGCAAGCCTCTTTCAATTTATATGGTAAGTCACACATTTGAGACTTATACATTTGTTTGAATGTGTGGGGTTGATCATAACATTCTGGAGTTCTCCATAGGTTAACTGATAGTGATGTGCAAAAATGAAGATGTTAGAATCTGTTAGTCCTAGTTTTTATGATTCCCAATAAATGTAGCATAAACCTTCCTCCCTTAATTTATCTGACCACTGAATTGCTATTGGTGTACCAAAATCTACAAGAATTCCAGTAAGAAGGGTGCACTGTCACTTGGCTGCCAAACAGATATTTCTATCTACGTCCTCATATAGGTGCTAGAGTTGTGTAGAGAGCGGTAGCAGATGAGGCATAGGATAGGGAGACGAATGCCAGGTTGAGATTAATATTCAGATTTGAATTTTTAGTGAGCTTTGGATTTTCACAATATTACACAAGCCATAGAAAGCATTATTATCGCTTGATAAAACATTTTTTTCATAGTGTTACATTAACTTGGCAATATTCAAGTTCTAATAATGGACTAACAGTGGACTTTTCCATCTGCAGATTATACTGAATGGCCAGCGGAGGCAGTATTGCAGAGGAGAATCTCTCTGCGTTGCTGAGAAAAAAAAGAAAATCCAATCATCAGCTTTGCAAGCCTCTTTCAATTTATATGGTAAGTCACACATTTGAGACTTATACATTTGTTTGAATGTGTGGGGTTGATCATAACATTCTGGAGTTCTCCATAGGTTAACTGATAGGGATGTGCTAAAATGAAGATGTTAGAATCTGTTAGTCCTAGTTTTTATGATTCCCAATAACTGTACCATAAACCTTCCACCCTTAATATATCAGACCACTGAATTGCTATTGGTGTACCATAACCCACAAGAATTCCAGTAAGAAGGGTGCACTGTCACTTGGCTGCCAAACAGATCTTTCTATCTACATCCTCATATAGGTGCTAGAGTTGTGTAGAGAGCGGTAGCAAATGAGGCATAGGATAGGTAGACGAATGCCAGGTTGAGATTAATATTCAGATTTGAATTTTTAGTGAGCTTTGGATTTTCACAATATTACACAAGCCATTGAAAGCATTATTATCGTTCGATAAAACATTTTTTTCGTAGTGTTGCATTAACTTGGCAATATTCAAGTTCTAATAATGGACTAACAGTGGACTTTTCCATCTGCAGATTATACTGAATGGCCAGCGGAGGCAGTATTGCAGAGGAGAATATCTCTGCATTGCTGAGAAAAAAAAGAAAATCCAATCATCAGCTTTGCAAGCCTCTTTCAATTTATATGGTAAGTCACACATTTGAGACTTATATATTTGTTTGAAGGTGTGGGGTTGATCATAACATTCTGGAGTTCTCCATAAGTTAACTGATAGGGATGTGCTATAATGAAGATGTTAGAATCTGTTAGTCTTAGTTTTTATGATTCCCAATAGCTGTAGCATAAACCTTCCTCCCTTAATTTATCTGACCACTGAATTGCTATTGGCTTACCATAATCTACAAGAATTCCAGTAAGAAGGGTGCACTGTCACTTGGCTGCCAAACAGATCTTTCTATCTACGTCCTCATATAGGTGCTAGAGTTGTGTAGAGAGCGGTAGCAAATGAGGCATACGATTGGGAGACGAATGCCAGGTTGAGATTAATATTCAGATTTGAATTTTTAGTGAGCTTTAAATTTTCACAATATTACACAAGCCATAGAAAGCATTATTATTGCTTGATAAAACATTTTTCTCATAGTGTTGCATTAACTTGGCAATATTCAAGTTCTAATAATGGACTAACAATGGACTTTTCCATCTGCAGATTATACTGAATGGCCAGCGGAGGCAGTATTGCAGAGGAGAATCTCTCTGCGTTGCTGAGAAAAAAAAGAAAATCCAATCATCAGCTTTGCAAGCCTCTTTCAATTTATATGGTAAGTCACACATTTGAGACTTATACATTTGATTGAATGTGTGGGGTTGATCATAACATTCTGGAGTTCTCCATAGGTTAACTGATAGGGATGTGCTAAAATGAAGATGTTAGAACCTGTTAGTCCTAGTTTTTATGATTCCCAAAAAATGTAGCATAAACCTTCCTCCCTTAATTTATCTGACAACTGAATTGCTATTGGTGTACCATAATCTACAAAAATTCCAGTAAGAAGGGTGCACTGTCACTTGGCTGCCAAACAGATCTTTCTATCTACGTCCTCATATAGGTGCTAGAGTTGTGTAGAGAGCGGTAGCAGATGAGGCATAGGATAGGGAGACGAATGCCAGGTTGAGATTAATATTCAGATTTGAATTTTTAGTGAGTTTTGGATTTTCACAATATTACACAAGCCATAGAAAGCATTATTATCGCTTGATAAAACATTTTTCTCATAGTGTTGCATTAACTTGGCAATATTCAAGTTCTAAAGATGGACTAACAGTGGACTTTCGCATCTGCAGATTATACTGAATGGCCAGCGGAGGCAGTATTGCAGAGGAGAAACTCTCTGCATTGCTGGGAAAAAAAAAGAATCCAATCATCAGCTTTGCAAGCCTCTTTCAATTTATATGGTAAGTCACACATTTGAGACTTATACATTTGTTTGAATGTGTGGGGTTGATCATAACATTCTGGAGTTCTCCATAGGTTAACTGATAGTGATGTGCTAAAATGAAGATGTTAGAATCTGTTAGTCCTAGTTTTTATGATTCCCAATAAATGTAGCATAAACCTTCCTCCCTCAATTTATCTGACCACTGAATTGCTATTGGTGTACCATAATCTACAAGAATTCCAGTAAGAAGGGTGCACTGTCACTTGGCTGCCAAACAGATCTTTCTATCTACGTCCTCATATAGGTGCTAGAGTTGTGTAGAGAGCGGTAGCAGATGAGGCATAGGATAGGGAGACGAATGCCAGGTTGAGATTAATATTCAGATTTGAATTTTTAGTGAGCTTTGGATTTTCACAATATTACACAAGCCATAGAAAGCATTATTATCGCTTGATAAAACATTTTTTTCATAGTGTTACATTAACTTGGCAATATTCAAGTTCTAATAATGGACTAACAGTGGACTTTTCCATCTGCAGATTATACTGAATGGCCAGCGGAGGCAGTATTGCAGAGGAGAATCTCTCTGCGTTGCTGAGAAAAAAAAGAAAATCCAATCATCAGCTTTGCAAGCCTCTTTCAATTTATATGGTAAGTCACACATTTGAGACTTATATATTTGTTTGAAGGTGTGGGGTTAATCATAACATTCTGGAGTTCTCCATAGGTTAAATGATAGGGATGTGCTAAAATGAAGATGTTAGATTCTGTTAGTCCTAGTTTTTATTATTCCCAATAGCTGTAGCATAAACCTTCCTCCCTTAATTTATCTGACCACTGAATTGCTATTGGTGTACCATAATCCACAAGAATTCCAGTAAGAAGGGTGCACTGTCACTTGGCTGCCAAACAGATCTTTCTATCTACGTCCTCCTATAGGTGCTAGAGTTGTGTAGAGAGCGGTAGCAAATGAGGCATAGGATTGGGAGACGAATGCCAGGTTGAGATTAATGTTCAGATTTGAATTTTTAGTGAGCTTTGGATTTTGACAATATTACACAAGCCATAGAAAGCATTATTATCGCTTGATAAAACATTTTTCTCATAGTGTTGCATTAACTTGGCAATATTCAAGTTCTAATAATGGACTAACAGTGGACTTTCGCATCTGCAGATTATACTGAATGGCCAGCGGAGGCAGTATTGCAGAGGAGAAACTCTCTGCATTGCTGGGAAAAAAAAGAGAATCCAATCATCAGCTTTGCAAGCCTCTTTCCATTTATATGGTAAGTCACACATTTGAGACTTATACATTTGTTTGAATGTGTGGGGTTGATCATAACATTCTGGAGTTCTCCATAGGTTAACTGATAGTGATGTGCTAAAATGAAGATGTTAGAATCTGTTAGTCCTAGTTTTTATGATTCCCAATAAATGTAGCATAAACCTTCCTCCCTTAATTTATCTGACCACTGAATTGCTATTGGTGTACCATAATCTACAAGAATTCCAGTAAGAAGGGTGCACTGTCACTTGGCTGCCAAACAGATCTTTCTATCTACGTCCTCATATAGGTGCTAGAGTTGTGTAGAGAGCGGTAGCAGATGAGGCATAGGATAGGGAGACGAATGCCAGGTTGAGATTAATATTCAGATTTGAATTTTTAGTGAGCTTTGGATTTTCACAATATTACACAAGCCATAGAAAGCATTATTATCGCTTGATAAAACATTTTTTTCATAGTGTTACATTAACTTGGCAATATTCAAGTTCTAATAATGGACTAACAGTGGACTTTCGCATCTGCAGATTATACTGAATGGCCAGCGGAGGCAGTATTGCAGAGGAGAAACTCTCTGCATTGCTGGGAAAAAAAAAGAATCCAATCATCAGCTTTGCAAGCCTCTTTCAATTTATATGGTAAGTCACACATTTGAGACTTATACATTTGTTTGAATGTGTGGGGTTGATCATAACATTCTGGAGTTCTCCATAGGTTAACTGATAGTGATGTGCAAAAATGAAGATGTTAGAATCTGTTAGTCCTAGTTTTTATGATTCCCAATAAATGTAGCATAAACCTTCCTCCCTTAATTTATCTGACCACTGAATTGCTATTGGTGTACCAAAATCTACAAGAATTCCAGTAAGAAGGGTGCACTGTCACTTGGCTGCCAAACAGATATTTCTATCTACGTCCTCATATAGGTGCTAGAGTTGTGTAGAGAGCGGTAGCAGATGAGGCATAGGATAGGGAGACGAATGCCAGGTTGAGATTAATATTCAGATTTGAATTTTTAGTGAGCTTTGGATTTTCACAATATTACACAAGCCATAGAAAGCATTATTATCGCTTGATAAAACATTTTTTTCATAGTGTTACATTAACTTGGCAATATTCAAGTTCTAATAATGGACTAACAGTGGACTTTTCCATCTGCAGATTATACTGAATGGCCAGCGGAGGCAGTATTGCAGAGGAGAATCTCTCTGCGTTGCTGAGAAAAAAAAGAAAATCCAATCATCAGCTTTGCAAGCCTCTTTCAATTTATATGGTAAGTCACACATTTGAGACTTATACATTTGTTTGAATGTGTGGGGTTGATCATAACATTCTGGAGTTCTCCATAGGTTAACTGATAGGGATGTGCTAAAATGAAGATGTTAGAATCTGTTAGTCCTAGTTTTTATGATTCCCAATAACTGTACCATAAACCTTCCACCCTTAATATATCAGACCACTGAATTGCTATTGGTGTACCATAACCCACAAGAATTCCAGTAAGAAGGGTGCACTGTCACTTGGCTGCCAAACAGATCTTTCTATCTACATCCTCATATAGGTGCTAGAGTTGTGTAGAGAGCGGTAGCAAATGAGGCATAGGATAGGTAGACGAATGCCAGGTTGAGATTAATATTCAGATTTGAATTTTTAGTGAGCTTTGGATTTTCACAATATTACACAAGCCATAGAAAGCATTATTATCGTTCGATAAAACATTTTTTTCCTAGTGTTGCATTAACTTGGCAATATTCAAGTTCTAATAATGGACTAACAGTGGACTTTTCCATCTGCAGATTATACTGAATGGCCAGCGGAGGCAGTATTGCAGAGGAGAATATCTCTGCATTGCTGAGAAAAAAAAGAAAATCCAATCATCAGCTTTGCAAGCCTCTTTCAATTTATATGGTAAGTCACACATTTGAGACTTATATATTTGTTTGAAGGTGTGGGGTTGATCATAACATTCTGGAGTTCTCCATAAGTTAACTGATAGGGATGTGCTATAATGAAGATGTTAGAATCTGTTAGTCCTAGTTTTTATGATTCCCAATAGCTGTAGCATAAACCTTCCTCCCTTAATTTATCTGACCACTGAATTGCTATTGGCTTACCATAATCTACAAGAATTCCAGTAAGAAGGGTGCACTGTCACTTGGCTGCCAAACAGATCTTTCTATCTACGTCCTCATATAGGTGCTAGAGTTGTGTAGAGAGCGGTAGCAAATGAGGCATACGATTGGGAGACGAATGCCAGGTTGAGATTAATATTCAGATTTGAATTTTTAGTGAGCTTTAAATTTTCACAATATTACACAAGCCATAAAAAGCATTATTATTGCTTGATAAAACATTTTTCTCATAGTGTTGCATTAACTTGGCAATATTCAAGTTCTAATAATGGACTAACAATGGACTTTTCCATCTGCAGATTATACTGAATGGCCAGCGGAGGCAGTATTGCAGAGGAGAATCTCTCTGCGTTGCTGAGAAAAAAAAGAAAATCCAATCATCAGCTTTGCAAGCCTCTTTCAATTTATATGGTAAGTCACACATTTGAGACTTATACATTTGATTGAATGTGTGGGGTTGATCATAACATTCTGGAGTTCTCCATAGGTTAACTGATAGGGATGTGCTAAAATGAAGATGTTAGAACCTGTTAGTCCTAGTTTTTATGATTCCCAAAAAATGTAGCATAAACCTTCCTCCCTTAATTTATCTGACAACTGAATTGCTATTGGTGTACCATAATCTACAAAAATTCCAGTAAGAAGGGTGCACTGTCACTTGGCTGCCAAACAGATCTTTCTATCTACGTCCTCATATAGGTGCTAGAGTTGTGTAGAGAGCGGTAGCAGATGAGGCATAGGATAGGGAGACGAATGCCAGGTTGAGATTAATATTCAGATTTGAATTTTTAGTGAGTTTTGGATTTTCACAATATTACACAAGCCATAGAAAGCATTATTATCGCTTGATAAAACATTTTTCTCATAGTGTTGCATTAACTTGGCAATATTCAAGTTCTAAAGATGGACTAACAGTGGACTTTCGCATCTGCAGATTATACTGAATGGCCAGCGGAGGCAGTATTGCAGAGGAGAAACTCTCTGCATTGCTGGGAAAAAAAAAGAATCCAATCATCAGCTTTGCAAGCCTCTTTCAATTTATATGGTAAGTCACACATTTGAGACTTATACATTTGTTTGAATGTGTGGGGTTGATCATAACATTCTGGAGTTCTCCATAGGTTAACTGATAGTGATGTGCTAAAATGAAGATGTTAGAATCTGTTAGTCCTAGTTTTTATGATTCCCAATAAATGTAGCATAAACCTTCCTCCCTCAATTTATCTGACCACTGAATTGCTATTGGTGTACCATAATCTACAAGAATTCCAGTAAGAAGGGTGCACTGTCACTTGGCTGCCAAACAGATCTTTCTATCTACGTCCTCATATAGGTGCTAGAGTTGTGTAGAGAGCGGTAGCAGATGAGGCATAGGATAGGGAGACGAATGCCAGGTTGAGATTAATATTCAGATTTGAATTTTTAGTGAGCTTTGGATTTTCACAATATTACACAAGCCATAGAAAGCATTATTATCGCTTGATAAAACATTTTTTTCATAGTGTTACATTAACTTGGCAATATTCAAGTTCTAATAATGGACTAACAGTGGACTTTTCCATCTGCAGATTATACTGAATGGCCAGCGGAGGCAGTATTGCAGAGGAGAATCTCTCTGCGTTGCTGAGAAAAAAAAGAAAATCCAATCATCAGCTTTGCAAGCCTCTTTCAATTTATATGGTAAGTCACACATTTGAGACTTATATATTTGTTTGAAGGTGTGGGGTTAATCATAACATTCTGGAGTTCTCCATAGGTTAAATGATAGGGATGTGCTAAAATGAAGATGTTAGATTCTGTTAGTCCTAGTTTTTATTATTCCCAATAGCTGTAGCATAAACCTTCCTCCCTTAATTTATCTGACCACTGAATTGCTATTGGTGTACCATAATCCACAAGAATTCCAGTAAGAAGGGTGCACTGTCACTTGGCTGCCAAACAGATCTTTCTATCTACGTCCTCCTATAGGTGCTAGAGTTGTGTAGAGAGCGGTAGCAAATGAGGCATAGGATTGGGAGACGAATGCCAGGTTGAGATTAATGTTCAGATTTGAATTTTTAGTGAGCTTTGGATTTTGACAATATTACACAAGCCATAGAAAGCATTATTATCGCTTGATAAAACATTTTTCTCATAGTGTTGCATTAACTTGGCAATATTCAAGTTCTAATAATGGACTAACAGTGGACTTTCGCATCTGCAGATTATACTGAATGGCCAGCGGAGGCAGTATTGCAGAGGAGAAACTCTCTGCATTGCTGGGAAAAAAAAGAGAATCCAATCATCAGCTTTGCAAGCCTCTTTCCATTTATATGGTAAGTCACACATTTGAGACTTATACATTTGTTTGAATGTGTGGGGTTGATCATAACATTCTGGAGTTCTCCATAGGTTAACTGATAGTGATGTGCTAAAATGAAGATGTTAGAATCTGTTAGTCCTAGTTTTTATGATTCCCAATAAATGTAGCATAAACCTTCCTCCCTTAATTTATCTGACCACTGAATTGCTATTGGTGTACCATAATCTACAAGAATTCCAGTAAGAAGGGTGCACTGTCACTTGGCTGCCAAACAGATCTTTCTATCTACGTCCTCATATAGGTGCTAGAGTTGTGTAGAGAGCGGTAGCAGATGAGGCATAGGATAGGGAGACGAATGCCAGGTTGAGATTAATATTCAGATTTGAATTTTTAGTGAGCTTTGGATTTTCACAATATTACACAAGCCATAGAAAGCATTATTATCGCTTGATAAAACATTTTTTTCATAGTGTTACATTAACTTGGCAATATTCAAGTTCTAATAATGGACTAACAGTGGACTTTCGCATCTGCAGATTATACTGAATGGCCAGCGGAGGCAGTATTGCAGAGGAGAAACTCTCTGCATTGCTGGGAAAAAAAAAGAATCCAATCATCAGCTTTGCAAGCCTCTTTCAATTTATATGGTAAGTCACACATTTGAGACTTATACATTTGTTTGAATGTGTGGGGTTGATCATAACATTCTGGAGTTCTCCATAGGTTAACTGATAGTGATGTGCAAAAATGAAGATGTTAGAATCTGTTAGTCCTAGTTTTTATGATTCCCAATAAATGTAGCATAAACCTTCCTCCCTTAATTTATCTGACCACTGAATTGCTATTGGTGTACCAAAATCTACAAGAATTCCAGTAAGAAGGGTGCACTGTCACTTGGCTGCCAAACAGATATTTCTATCTACGTCCTCATATAGGTGCTAGAGTTGTGTAGAGAGCGGTAGCAGATGAGGCATAGGATAGGGAGACGAATGCCAGGTTGAGATTAATATTCAGATTTGAATTTTTAGTGAGCTTTGGATTTTCACAATATTACACAAGCCATAGAAAGCATTATTATCGCTTGATAAAACATTTTTTTCATAGTGTTACATTAACTTGGCAATATTCAAGTTCTAATAATGGACTAACAGTGGACTTTTCCATCTGCAGATTATACTGAATGGCCAGCGGAGGCAGTATTGCAGAGGAGAATCTCTCTGCGTTGCTGAGAAAAAAAAGAAAATCCAATCATCAGCTTTGCAAGCCTCTTTCAATTTATATGGTAAGTCACACATTTGAGACTTATACATTTGTTTGAATGTGTGGGGTTGATCATAACATTCTGGAGTTCTCCATAGGTTAACTGATAGGGATGTGCTAAAATGAAGATGTTAGAATCTGTTAGTCCTAGTTTTTATGATTCCCAATAACTGTACCATAAACCTTCCACCCTTAATATATCAGACCACTGAATTGCTATTGGTGTACCATAACCCACAAGAATTCCAGTAAGAAGGGTGCACTGTCACTTGGCTGCCAAACAGATCTTTCTATCTACATCCTCATATAGGTGCTGGAGTTGTGTAGAGAGCGGTAGCAAATGAGGCATAGGATAGGTAGACGAATGCCAGGTTGAGATTAATATTCAGATTTGAATTTTTAGTGAGCTTTGGATTTTCACAATATTACACAAGCCATAGAAAGCATTATTATCGTTCGATAAAACATTTTTTTCGTAGTGTTGCATTAACTTGGCAATATTCAAGTTCTAATAATGGACTAACAGTGGACTTTTCCATCTGCAGATTATACTGAATGGCCAGCGGAGGCAGTATTGCAGAGGAGAATATCTCTGCATTGCTGAGAAAAAAAAGAAAATCCAATCATCAGCTTTGCAAGCCTCTTTCAATTTATATGGTAAGTCACACATTTGAGACTTATATATTTGTTTGAAGGTGTGGGGTTGATCATAACATTCTGGAGTTCTCCATAAGTTAACTGATAGGGATGTGCTATAATGAAGATGTTAGAATCTGTTAGTCCTAGTTTTTATGATTCCCAATAGCTGTAGCATAAACCTTCCTCCCTTAATTTATCTGACCACTGAATTGCTATTGGCTTACCATAATCTACAAGAATTCCAGTAAGAAGGGTGCACTGTCACTTGGCTGCCAAACAGATCTTTCTATCTACGTCCTCATATAGGTGCTAGAGTTGTGTAGAGAGCGGTAGCAAATGAGGCATACGATTGGGAGACGAATGCCAGGTTGAGATTAATATTCAGATTTGAATTTTTAGTGAGCTTTAAATTTTCACAATATTACACAAGCCATAGAAAGCATTATTATTGCTTGATAAAACATTTTTCTCATAGTGTTGCATTAACTTGGCAATATTCAAGTTCTAATAATGGACTAACAATGGACTTTTCCATCTGCAGATTATACTGAATGGCCAGCGGAGGCAGTATTGCAGAGGAGAATCTCTCTGCGTTGCTGAGAAAAAAAAGAAAATCCAATCATCAGCTTTGCAAGCCTCTTTCAATTTATATGGTAAGTCACACATTTGAGACTTATACATTTGATTGAATGTGTGGGGTTGATCATAACATTCTGGAGTTCTCCATAGGTTAACTGATAGGGATGTGCTAAAATGAAGATGTTAGAACCTGTTAGTCCTAGTTTTTATGATTCCCAAAAAATGTAGCATAAACCTTCCTCCCTTAATTTATCTGACAACTGAATTGCTATTGGTGTACCATAATCTACAAAAATTCCAGTAAGAAGGGTGCACTGTCACTTGGCTGCCAAACAGATCTTTCTATCTACGTCCTCATATAGGTGCTAGAGTTGTGTAGAGAGCGGTAGCAGATGAGGCATAGGATAGGGAGACGAATGCCAGGTTGAGATTAATATTCAGATTTGAATTTTTAGTGAGTTTTGGATTTTCACAATATTACACAAGCCATAGAAAGCATTATTATCGCTTGATAAAACATTTTTCTCATAGTGTTGCATTAACTTGGCAATATTCAAGTTCTAAAGATGGACTAACAGTGGACTTTCGCATCTGCAGATTATACTGAATGGCCAGCGGAGGCAGTATTGCAGAGGAGAAACTCTCTGCATTGCTGGGAAAAAAAAAGAATCCAATCATCAGCTTTGCAAGCCTCTTTCAATTTATATGGTAAGTCACACATTTGAGACTTATACATTTGTTTGAATGTGTGGGGTTGATCATAACATTCTGGAGTTCTCCATAGGTTAACTGATAGTGATGTGCTAAAATGAAGATGTTAGAATCTGTTAGTCCTAGTTTTTATGATTCCCAATAAATGTAGCATAAACCTTCCTCCCTCAATTTATCTGACCACTGAATTGCTATTGGTGTACCATAATCTACAAGATTTCCAGTAAGAAGGGTGCACTGTCACTTGGCTGCCAAACAGATCTTTCTATCTACGTCCTCATATAGGTGCTAGAGTTGTGTAGAGAGCGGTAGCAGATGAGGCATAGGATAGGGAGACGAATGCCAGGTTGAGATTAATATTCAGATTTGAATTTTTAGTGAGCTTTGGATTTTCACAATATTACACAAGCCATAGAAAGCATTATTATCGCTTGATAAAACATTTTTTTCATAGTGTTACATTAACTTGGCAATATTCAAGTTCTAATATTGGACTAACAGTGGACTTTTCCATCTGCAGATTATACTGAATGGCCAGCGGAGGCAGTATTGCAGAGGAGAATCTCTCTGCGTTGCTGAGAAAAAAAAGAAAATCCAATCATCAGCTTTGCAAGCCTCTTTCAATTTATATGGTAAGTCACACATTTGAGACTTATATATTTGTTTGAAGGTGTGGGGTTAATCATAACATTCTGGAGTTCTCCATAGGTTAAATGATAGGGATGTGCTAAAATGAAGATGTTAGATTCTGTTAGTCCTAGTTTTTATTATTCCCAATAGCTGTAGCATAAACCTTCCTCCCTTAATTTATCTGACCACTGAATTGCTATTGGTGTACCATAATCCACAAGAATTCCAGTAAGAAGGGTGCACTGTCACTTGGCTGCCAAACAGATCTTTCTATCTACGTCCTCCTATAGGTGCTAGAGTTGTGTAGAGAGCGGTAGCAAATGAGGCATAGGATTGGGAGACGAATGCCAGGTTGAGATTAATGTTCAGATTTGAATTTTTAGTGAGCTTTGGATTTTGACAATATTACACAAGCCATAGAAAGCATTATTATCGCTTGATAAAACATTTTTCTCATAGTGTTGCATTAACTTGGCAATATTCAAGTTCTAATAATGGACTAACAGTGGACTTTCGCATCTGCAGATTATACTGAATGGCCAGCGGAGGCAGTATTGCAGAGGAGAAACTCTCTGCATTGCTGGGAAAAAAAAGAGAATCCAATCATCAGCTTTGCAAGCCTCTTTCCATTTATATGGTAAGTCACACATTTGAGACTTATACATTTGTTTGAATGTGTGGGGTTGATCATAACATTCTGGAGTTCTCCATAGGTTAACTGATAGTGATGTGCTAAAATGAAGATGTTAGAATCTGTTAGTCCTAGTTTTTATGATTCCCAATAAATGTAGCATAAACATTCCTCCCTTAATTTATCTGACCACTGAATTGCTATTGGTGTACCATAATCTACAAGAATTCCAGTAAGAAGGGTGCACTGTCACTTGGCTGCCAAACAGATCTTTCTATCTACGTCCTCATATAGGTGCTAGAGTTGTGTAGAGAGCGGTAGCAGATGAGGCATAGGATAGGGAGACGAATGCCAGGTTGAGATTAATATTCAGATTTGAATTTTTAGTGAGCTTTGGATTTTCACAATATTACACAAGCCATAGAAAGCATTATTATCGCTTGATAAAACATTTTTTTCATAGTGTTACATTAACTTGGCAATATTCAAGTTCTAATAATGGACTAACAGTGGACTTTCGCATCTGCAGATTATACTGAATGGCCAGCGGAGGCAGTATTGCAGAGGAGAAACTCTCTGCATTGCTGGGAAAAAAAAAGAATCCAATCATCAGCTTTGCAAGCCTCTTTCAATTTATATGGTAAGTCACACATTTGAGACTTATACATTTGTTTGAATGTGTGGGGTTGATCATAACATTCTGGAGTTCTCCATAGGTTAACTGATAGTGATGTGCAAAAATGAAGATGTTAGAATCTGTTAGTCCTAGTTTTTATGATTCCCAATAAATGTAGCATAAACCTTCCTCCCTTAATTTATCTGACCACTGAATTGCTATTGGTGTACCAAAATCTACAAGAATTCCAGTAAGAAGGGTGCACTGTCACTTGGCTGCCAAACAGATATTTCTATCTACGTCCTCATATAGGTGCTAGAGTTGTGTAGAGAGCGGTAGCAGATGAGGCATAGGATAGGGAGACGAATGCCAGGTTGAGATTAATATTCAGATTTGAATTTTTAGTGAGCTTTGGATTTTCACAATATTACACAAGCCATAGAAAGCATTATTATCGCTTGATAAAACATTTTCTTCATAGTGTTACATTAATTTGGCAATATTCAAGTTCTAATAATGGACTAACAGTGGACTTTTCCATCTGCAGATTATACTGAATGGCCAGCGGAGGCAGTATTGCAGAGGAGAATCTCTCTGCGTTGCTGAGAAAAAAAAGAAAATCCAATCATCAGCTTTGCAAGCCTCTTTCAATTTATATGGTAAGTCACACATTTGAGACTTATACATTTGTTTGAATGTGTGGGGTTGATCATAACATTCTGGAGTTCTCCATAGGTTAACTGATAGGGATGTGCTAAAATGAAGATGTTAGAATCTGTTAGTCCTAGTTTTTATGATTCCCAATAAATGTAGCATAAACCTTCCTCCCTTAATTTATCAGACCACTGAATTGCTATTGGTGTACCATAACACACAAGAATTCCAGTAAGAAGGGTGCACTGTCACTTGGCTGCCAAACAGATCTTTCTATCTACGTCCTCCTATAGGTGCTAGAGTTGTGTAGAGAGCGGTAGCAAATGAGGCATAGGATTGGGAGACGAATGCCAGGTTGAGATTAATGTTCAGATTTGAATTTTTAGTGAGCTTTGGATTTTGACAATATTACACAAGCCATAGAAAGCATTATTATCGCTTGATAAAACATTTTTCTCATAGTGTTGCATTAACTTGGCAATATTCAAGTTCTAATAATGGACTAACAGTGGACTTTCGCATCTGCAGATTATACTGAATGGCCAGCGGAGGCAGTATTGCAGAGGAGAATCTCTCTGCGTTGCTGAGAAAAAAAAGAAAATCCAATCATCAGCTTTGCAAGCCTCTTTCAATTTATATGGTAAGTCACACATTTGAGACTTATACATTTGTTTGAATGTGTGGGGTTGATCATAACATTCTGGAGTTCTCCATAGGTTAACTGATAGTGATGTGCTAAAATGAAGATGTTAGAATCTGTTAGTCCTAGTTTTTATGATTCCCAATAAATGTAGCATAAACCTTCCTCCCTTAATTTATCTGACCACTGAATTGCTATTGGTGTACCATAATCTACAAGAATTCCAGTAAGAAGGGTGCACTGTCACTTGGCTGCCAAACAGATCTTTCTATCTACGTCCTCATATAGGTGCTAGAGTTGTGTAGAGAGCGGTAGCAGATGAGGCATAGGATAGGGAGACGAATGCCAGGTTGAGATTAATATTCAGATTTGAATTTTTAGTGAGCTTTGGATTTTCACAATATTACACAAGCCATAGAAGGCATTATTATCGCTTGATAAAACATTTTTTTCATAGTGTTACATTAACTTGGCAATATTCAAGTTCTAATAATGGACTAACAGTGGACTTTCGCATCTGCAGATTATACTGAATGGCCAGCGGAGGCAGTATTGCAGAGGAGAAACTCTCTGCATTGCTGGGAAAAAAAAAGAATCCAATCATCAGCTTTGCAAGCCTCTTTCAATTTATATGGTAAGTCACACATTTGAGACTTATACATTTGTTTGAATGTGTGGGGTTGATCATAACATTCTGGAGTTCTCCATAGGTTAACTGATAGTGATGTGCAAAAATGAAGATGTTAGAATCTGTTAGTCCTAGTTTTTATGATTCCCAATAAATGTAGCATAAACCTTCCTCCCTTAATTTATCTGACCACTGAATTGCTATTGGTGTACCAAAATCTACAAGAATTCCAGTAAGAAGGGTGCACTGTCACTTGGCTGCCAAACAGATATTTCTATCTACGTCCTCATATAGGTGCTAGAGTTGTGTAGAGAGCGGTAGCAGATGAGGCATAGGATAGGGAGACGAATGCCAGGTTGAGATTAATATTCAGATTTGAATTTTTAGTGAGCTTTGGATTTTCACAATATTACACAAGCCATAGAAAGCATTATTATCGCTTGATAAAACATTTTCTTCATAGTGTTACATTAATTTGGCAATATTCAAGTTCTAATAATGGACTAACAGTGGACTTTTCCATCTGCAGATTATACTGAAAAGCCAGCGGAGGCAGTATTGCAGAGGAGAATCTCTCTGCGTTGCTGAGAAAAAAAAGAAAATCCAATCATCAGCTTTGCAAGCCTCTTTCAATTTATATGGTAAGTCACACATTTGAGACTTATACATGTGTTTGAATGTGTGGGGTTGATCATAACATTCTGGAGTTCTCCATAGGTTAACTGATAGGGATGTGCTAAAATGAAGATGTTAGAATCTGTTAGTCCTAGTTTTTATGATTCCCAATAAATGTAGCATAAACCTTCCTCCCTTAATTTATCAGACCACTGAATTGCTATTGGTGTACCATAGCCCACAAGAATTTCAGTAAGAAGGGTGCACTGTCAATTGGCTGCCAAACAGATCTTTCTATCTACGTCCTCATATAGGTGCTAGAGTTGTGTAGAGAGGGGTAGCAAATGAGGCATACGATAGGGAGACGAATGCCAGGTTGAGATTAATATTCAGATTTGAATTTTTTATGAGCTTTGGATTTTCACAATATTACACAAGCCATAGAAAGCATTATTATCACTTGATAAAACATTTTTCTCATAGTGTTGCATTAACTTGGCAATATTCAAGTTCTAATAATGGACTAACAGTGGACTTTTCCATCTGCAGATTATACTGAATGGCCAGCGGAGGCAGTATTGCAGAGGAGAAACTCTCTGCATTGCTGGGAAAAAAAAAGAATCCAATCATCAGCTTTGCAAGCCTCTTTCAATTTATATGGTAAGTCACACATTTGAGACTTATACATTTGTTTGAATGTGTGGGGTTGATCATAACATTCTGGAGTTCTCCATAGGTTAACTGATAGGGATGTGCTAAAATGAAGATGTTAGAATCTGTTAGTCCTAGTTTTTATGATTCCCAATAACTGTAGCATAAACCTTCCACCCTTAATATATCAGACCACTGAATTGCTATTGGTGTACCATAATCTACAAGAATTCCAGTAAGAAGGGTGCACTGTCACTTGGCTGCCAAACAGATCTTTCTATCTACGTCCTCATATAGGTGCTAGAGTTGTGTAGAGAGCGGTAGCAGATGAGGCATAGGATAGGGAGACGAATGCCAGGTTGAGATTAATATTCAGATTTGAATTTTTAGTGAGCTTTGGATTTTCACAATATTACACAAGCCATAGAAAGCATTATTATCGCTTGATAAAACATTTTTTTCATAGTGTTACATTAACTTGGCAATATTCAAGTTCTAATAATGGACTAACAGTGGACTTTTCCATCTGCAGATTATACTGAATGGCCAGCGGAGGCAGTATTGCAGAGGAGAATCTCTCTGCGTTGCTGAGAAAAAAAAGAAAATCCAATCATCAGCTTTGCAAGCCTCTTTCAATTTATATGGTAAGTCACACATTTGAGACTTATATATTTGTTTGAAGGTGTGGGGTTAATCATAACATTCTGGAGTTCTCCATAGCTTAACTGATAGGGATGTGCTAAAATGAAGATGTTAGATTCTGTTAGTCCTAGTTTTTATGATTCCCAATAGCTGTAGCATAAACCTTCCTCCCTTAATTTATCTGGCCACTGAATTGCTATTGGTGTACCATAATCCACAAGAATTCCAGTAAGAAGGGTGCACTGTCACTTGGCTGCCAAACAGATCTTTCTATCTACGTCCTCCTATAGGTGCTAGAGTTGTGTAGAGAGCGGTAGCAAATGAGGCATAGGATTGGGAGACGAATGCCAGGTTGAGATTAATGTTCAGATTTGAATTTTTAGTGAGCTTTGGATTTTGACAATATTACACAAGCCATAGAAAGCATTATTATCGCTTGATAAAACATTTTTCTCATAGTGTTGCATTAACTTGGCAATATTCAAGTTCTAATAATGGACTAACAGTGGACTTTCGCATCTGCAGATTATACTGAATGGCCAGCGGAGGCAGTATTGCAGAGGAGAAACTCTCTGCATTGCTGGGAAAAAAAAGAGAATCCAATCATCAGCTTTGCAAGCCTCTTTCAATTTATATGGTAAGTCACACATTTGAGACTTATACATTTGTTTGAATGTGTGGGGTTGATCATAACATTCTGGAGTTCTCCATAGGTTAACTGATAGTGATGTGCTAAAATGAAGATGTTAGAATCTGTTAGTCCTAGTTTTTATGATTCCCAATAAATGTAGCATAAACCTTCCTCCCTTAATTTATCTGACCACTGAATTGCTATTGGTGTACCATAATCTACAAGAATTCCAGTAAGAAGGGTGCACTGTCACTTGGCTGCCAAACAGATCTTTCTATCTACGTCCTCATATAGGTGCTAGAGTTGTGTAGAGAGCGGTAGCAGATGAGGCATAGGATAGGGAGACGAATGCCAGGTTGAGATTAATATTCAGATTTGAATTTTTAGTGAGCTTTGGATTTTCACAATATTACACAAGCCATAGAAAGCATTATTATCGCTTGATAAAACATTTTCTTCATAGTGTTACATTAATTTGGCAATATTCAAGTTCTAATAATGGACTGACAGTGGACTTTTCCATCTGCAGATTATACTGAATGGCCAGCGGAGGCAGTATTGCAGAGGAGAATCTCTCTGCGTTGCTGAGAAAAAAAAGAAAATCCAATCATCAGCTTTGCAAGCCTCTTTCAATTTATATGGTAAGTCACACATTTGAGACTTATACATTTGTTTGAATGTGTGGGGTTGATCATAACATTCTGGAGTTCTCCATAGGTTAACTGATAGGGATGTGCTAAAATGAAGATGTTAGAATCTGTTAGTCCTAGTTTTTATGATTCCCAATAAATGTAGCATAAACCTTCCTCCCTTAATTTATCAGACCACTGAATTGCTATTGGTGTACCATAACCCACAAGAATTTCAGTAAGAAGGGTGCACTGTCAATTGGCTGCCAAACAGATCTTTCTATCTACGTCCTCATATAGGTGCTAGAGTTGTGTAGAGAGGGGTAGCAAATGAGGCATACGATAGGGAGACGAATGCCAGGTTGAGATTAATATTCAGATTTGAATTTTTTATGAGCTTTGGATTTTCACAATATTACACAAGCCATAGAAAGCATTATTATCACTTGATAAAACATTTTTCTCATAGTGTTGCATTAACTTGGCAATATTCAAGTTCTAATAATGGACTAACAGTGGACTTTTCCATCTGCAGATTATACTGAATGGCCAGCGGAGGCAGTATTGCAGAGGAGAATCTCTCTGCGTTGCTGAGAAAAAAAAGAAAATCCAATCATCAGCTTTGCAAGCCTCTTTCAATTTATATGGTAAGTCACACATTTGAGACTTATATATTTGTTTGAAGGTGTGGGGTTAATCATAACATTCTGGAGTTCTCCATAGGTTAACTGATAGGGATGTGCTAAAATGAAGATGTTAGATTCTGTTAGTCCTAGTTTTTATGATTCCCAATAGCTGTAGCATAAACCTTCCTCCCTTAATTTATCTGACCACTGAATTGCTATTGGTGTACCATAATCCACAAGAATTCCAGTAAGAAGGGTGCACTGTCACTTGGCTGCCAAACAGATCTTTCTATCTACGTCCTCCTATAGGTGCTAGAGTTGTGTAGAGAGCGGTAGCAAATGAGGCATAGGATTGGGAGACGAATGCCAGGTTGAGATTAATGTTCAGATTTGAATTTTTAGTGAGCTTTGGATTTTGACAATATTACACAAGCCATAGAAAGCATTATTATCGCTTGATAAAACATTTTTCTCATAGTGTTGCATTAACTTGGCAATATTCAAGTTCTAATAATGGACTAACAGTGGACTTTCGCATCTGCAGATTATACTGAATGGCCAGCGGAGGCAGTATTGCAGAGGAGAAACTCTCTGCATTGCTGGGAAAAAAAAAGAATCCAATCATCAGCTTTGCAAGCCTCTTTCAATTTATATGGTAAGTCACACATTTGAGACTTATACATTTGTTTGAATGTGTGGGGTTGATCATAACATTCTGGAGTTCTCCATAGGTTAACTGATAGTGATGTGCAAAAATGAAGATGTTAGAATCTGTTAGTCCTAGTTTTTATGATTCCCAATAAATGTAGCATAAACCTTCCTCCCTTAATTTATCTGACCACTGAATTGCTATTGGTGTACCAAAATCTACAAGAATTCCAGTAAGAAGGGTGCACTGTCACTTGGCTGCCAAACAGATATTTCTATCTACGTCCTCATATAGGTGCTAGAGTTGTGTAGAGAGCGGTAGCAGATGAGGCATAGGATAGGGAGACGAATGCCAGGTTGAGATTAATATTCAGATTTGAATTTTTAGTGAGCTTTGGATTTTCACAATATTACACAAGCCATAGAAAGCATTATTATCGCTTGATAAAACATTTTCTTCATAGTGTTACATTAATTTGGCAATATTCAAGTTCTAATAATGGACTAACAGTGGACTTTTCCATCTGCAGATTATACTGAATGGCCAGCGGAGGCAGTATTGCAGAGGAGAATCTCTCTGCGTTGCTGAGAAAAAAAAGAAAATCCAATCATCAGCTTTGCAAGCCTCTTTCAATTTATATGGTAAGTCACACATTTGAGACTTATACATGTGTTTGAATGTGTGGGGTTGATCATAACATTCTGGAGTTCTCCATAGGTTAACTGATAGGGATGTGCTAAAATGAAGATGTTAGAATCTGTTAGTCCTAGTTTTTATGATTCCCAATAAATGTAGCATAAACCTTCCTCCCTTAATTTATCAGACCACTGAATTGCTATTGGTGTACCATAACCCACAAGAATTTCAGTAAGAAGGGTGCACTGTCAATTGGCTGCCAAACAGATCTTTCTATCTACGTCCTCATATAGGTGCTAGAGTTGTGTAGAGAGGGGTAGCAAATGAGGCATACGATAGGGAGACGAATGCCAGGTTGAGATTAATATTCAGATTTGAATTTTTTATGAGCTTTGGATTTTCACAATATTACACAAGCCATAGAAAGCATTATTATCACTTGATAAAACATTTTTCTCATAGTGTTGCATTAACTTGGCAATATTCAAGTTCTAATAATGGACTAACAGTGGACTTTTCCATCTGCAGATTATACTGAATGGCCAGCGGAGGCAGTATTGCAGAGGAGAATCTCTCTGCGTTGCTGAGAAAAAAAAGAAAATCCAATCATCAGCTTTGCAAGCCTCTTTCAATTTATATGGTAAGTCACACATTTGAGACTTATATATTTGTTTGAAGGTGTGGGGTTAATCATAACATTCTGGAGTTCTCCATAGGTTAACTGATAGGGATGTGCTAAAATGAAGATGTTAGATTCTGTTAGTCCTAGTTTTTATGATTCCCAATAGCTGTAGCATAAACCTTCCTCCCTTAATTTATCTGACCACTGAATTGCTATTGGTGTACCATAATCCACAAGAATTCCAGTAAGAAGGGTGCACTGTCACTTGGCTGCCAAACAGATCTTTCTATCTACGTCCTCCTATAGGTGCTAGAGTTGTGTAGAGAGCGGTAGCAAATGAGGCATAGGATTGGGAGACGAATGCCAGGTTGAGATTAATGTTCAGATTTGAATTTTTAGTGAGCTTTGGATTTTGACAATATTACACAAGCCATAGAAAGCATTATTATCGCTTGATAAAACATTTTTCTCATAGTGTTGCATTAACTTGGCAATATTCAAGTTCTAATAATGGACTAACAGTGGACTTTCGCATCTGCAGATTATACTGAATGGCCAGCGGAGGCAGTATTGCAGAGGAGAAACTCTCTGCATTGCTGGGAAAAAAAAGAGAATCCAATCATCAGCTTTGCAAGCCTCTTTCAATTTATATGGTAAGTCACACATTTGAGACTTATACATTTGTTTGAATGTGTGGGGTTGATCATAACATTCTGGAGTTCTCCATAGGTTAACTGATAGTGATGTGCTAAAATGAAGATGTTAGAATCTGTTAGTCCTAGTTTTTATGATTCCCAATAAATGTAGCATAAACCTTCCTCCCTTAATTTATCTGACCACTGAATTGCTATTGGTGTACCATAATCTACAAGAATTCCAGTAAGAAGGGTGCACTGTCACTTGGCTGCCAAACAGATCTTTCTATCTACGTCCTCATATAGGTGCTAGAGTTGTGTAGAGAGCGGTAGCAGATGAGGCATAGGATAGGGAGACGAATGCCAGGTTGAGATTAATATTCAGATTTGAATTTTTAGTGAGCTTTGGATTTTCACAATATTACACAAGCCATAGAAAGCATTATTATCGCTTGATAAAACATTTTTTTCATAGTGTTACATTAACTTGGCAATATTCAAGTTCTAATAATGGACTAACAGTGGACTTTCGCATCTGCAGATTATACTGAATGGCCAGCGGAGGCAGTATTGCAGAGGAGAAACTCTCTGCATTGCTGGGAAAAAAAAAGAATCCAATCATCAGCTTTGCAAGCCTCTTTCAATTTATATGGTAAGTCACACATTTGAGACTTATACATTTGTTTGAATGTGTGGGGTTGATCATAACATTCTGGAGTTCTCCATAGGTTAACTGATAGTGATGTGCAAAAATGAAGATGTTAGAATCTGTTAGTCCTAGTTTTTATGATTCCCAATAAATGTAGCATAAACCTTCCTCCCTTAATTTATCTGACCACTGAATTGCTATTGGTGTACCAAAATCTACAAGAATTCCAGTAAGAAGGGTGCACTGTCACTTGGCTGCCAAACAGATATTTCTATCTACGTCCTCATATAGGTGCTAGAGTTGTGTAGAGAGCGGTAGCAGATGAGGCATAGGATAGGGAGACGAATGCCAGGTTGAGATTAATATTCAGATTTGAATTTTTAGTGAGCTTTGGATTTTCACAATATTACACAAGCCATAGAAAGCATTATTATCGCTTGATAAAACATTTTCTTCATAGTGTTACATTAATTTGGCAATATTCAAGTTCTAATAATGGACTAACAGTGGACTTTTCCATCTGCAGATTATACTGAATGGCCAGCGGAGGCAGTATTGCAGAGGAGAATCTCTCTGCGTTGCTGAGAAAAAAAAGAAAATCCAATCATCAGCTTTGCAAGCCTCTTTCAATTTATATGGTAAGTCACACATTTGAGACTTATACATGTGTTTGAATGTGTGGGGTTGATCATAACATTCTGGAGTTCTCCATAGGTTAACTGATAGGGATGTGCTAAAATGAAGATGTTAGAATCTGTTAGTCCTAGTTTTTATGATTCCCAATAAATGTAGCATAAACCTTCCTCCCTTAATTTATCAGACCACTGAATTGCTATTGGTGTACCATAACCCACAAGAATTTCAGTAAGAAGGGTGCACTGTCAATTGGCTGCCAAACAGATCTTTCTATCTACGTCCTCATATAGGTGCTAGAGTTGTGTAGAGAGGGGTAGCAAATGAGGCATACGATAGGGAGACGAATGCCAGGTTGAGATTAATATTCAGATTTGAATTTTTTATGAGCTTTGGATTTTCACAATATTACACAAGCCATAGAAAGCATTATTATCACTTGATAAAACATTTTTCTCATAGTGTTGCATTAACTTGGCAATATTCAAGTTCTAATAATGGACTAACAGTGGACTTTTCCATCTGCAGATTATACTGAATGGCCAGCGGAGGCAGTATTGCAGAGGAGAATCTCTCTGCGTTGCTGAGAAAAAAAAGAAAATCCAACTATCAGCTTTGCAAGCCTCTTTCAATTTATATGGTAAGTCACACATTTGAGACTTATATATTTGTTTGAAGGTGTGGGGTTAATCATAACATTCTGGAGTTCTCCATAGGTTAACTGATAGGGATGTGCTAAAATGAAGATGTTAGATTCTGTTAGTCCTAGTTTTTATGATTCCCAATAGCTGTAGCATAAACCTTCCTCCCTTAATTTATCTGACCACTGAATTGCTATTGGTGTACCATAATCCACAAGAATTCCAGTAAGAAGGGTGCACTGTCACTTGGCTGCCAAACAGATCTTTCTATCTACGTCCTCCTATAGGTGCTAGAGTTGTGTAGAGAGCGGTAGCAAATGAGGCATAGGATTGGGAGACGAATGCCAGGTTGAGATTAATGTTCAGATTTGAATTTTTAGTGAGCTTTGGATTTTGACAATATTACACAAGCCATAGAAAGCATTATTATCGCTTGATAAAACATTTTTCTCATAGTGTTGCATTAACTTGGCAATATTCAAGTTCTAATAATGGACTAACAGTGGACTTTCGCATCTGCAGATTATACTGAATGGCCAGCGGAGGCAGTATTGCAGAGGAGAAACTCTCTGCATTGCTGGGAAAAAAAAAGAATCCAATCATCAGCTTTGCAAGCCTCTTTCAATTTATATGGTAAGTCACACATTTGAGACTTATACATTTGTTTGAATGTGTGGGGTTGATCATAACATTCTGGAGTTCTCCATAGGTTAACTGATAGGGATGTGCTAAAATGAAGATGTTAGAATCTGTTAGTCCTAGTTTTTATGATTCCCAATAACTGTAGCATAAACCTTCCACCCTTAATATATCAGACCACTGAATTGCTATTGGTGTACCATAACCCACAAGAATTCCAGTAAGAAGGGTGCACTGTCACTTGGCTGCCAAACAGATCTTTCTATCTACATCCTCATATAGGTGCTAGAGTTGTGTAGAGAGCGGTAGCAAATGAGGCATAGGATTGGTAGACGAATGCCAGGTTGAGATTAATATTCAGATTTGAATTTTTAGTGAGCTTTGGATTTTCACAATATTACACAAGCCATAGAAAGCATTATTATCGTTCGATAAAACATTTTTTTCGTAGTGTTGCATTAACTTGGCAATATTCAAGTTCTAATAATGGACTAACAGTGGACTTTTCCATCTGCAGATTATACTGAATGGCCAGCGGAGGCAGTATTGCAGAGGAGAATCTCTCTGCGTTGCTGAGAAAAAAAAGAAAATCCAACCATCAGCTTTGCAAGCCTCTTTCAATTTATATGGTAAGTCACACATTTGAGACTTATATATTTGTTTGAAGGTGTGGGGTTAATCATAACATTCTGGAGTTCTCCATAGGTTAACTGATAGGGATGTGCTAAAATGAAGATGTTAGATTCTGTTAGTCCTAGTTTTTATGATTCCCAATAGCTGTAGCATAAACCTTCCTCCCTTAATTTATCTGACCACTGAATTGCTATTGGTGTACCATAATCCACAAGAATTCCAGTAAGAAGGGTGCACTGTCACTTGGCTGCCAAACAGATCTTTCTATCTACGTCCTCATATAGGTGCTAGAGTTGTGTAGAGAGGGGTAGCAAATGAGGCATACGATAGGGAGACGAATGCCAGGTTGAGATTAATATTCAGATTTGAATTTTTTATGAGCTTTGGATTTTCACAATATTACACAAGCCATAGAAAGCATTATTATCGCTTGATAAAACATTTTTCTCATAGTGTTGCATTAACTTGGCAATATTCAAGTTCTAATAATGGACTAACAGTGGACTTTCGCATCTGCAGATTATACTGAATGGGCAGCGGAGGCAGTATTGCAGAGGAAAAACTCTCTGCATTGCTGGGAAAAAAAAAGAATCCAATCATCAGCTTTGCAAGCCTCTTTCAATTTATATGGTAAGTCACACATTTGAGACTTATACATTTGTTTGAATGTGTGGGGTTGATCATAACATTCTGGAGTTCTCCATAGGTTAACTGATAGGGATGTGCTAAAATGAAGATGTTAGAATCTGTTAGTCCTAGTTTTTATGATTCCCAATAACTGTAGCATAAACCTTCCACCCTTAATATATCAGACCACTGAATTGCTATTGGTGTACCATAACCCACAAGAATTCCAGTAAGAAGGGTGCACTGTCACTTGGCTGCCAAACAGATCTTTCTATCTACGTCCTCATATAGGTGCTAGAGTTGTGTAGAGAGCGGTAGCAAATGAGGCATACGATAGGGAGACGAATGCCAGGTTGAGATTAATATTCAGATTTGAATTTTTAGTGAGCTTTGGATTTTCACAATATTACACAAGCCATAGAAAGCATTATTATCGCTTGATAAAACATTTTCTTCATAGTGTTGCATTAACTTGGCAATATTCAAGTTCTAATAATGGACTAACAGTGGACTCTCCCATCTGCAGGTTATACTGAATGGCCAGCGGAGGCAGTATTGCAGAGGAGAATATCTCTGCGTTGCTGAGAAAAAAAAGAAAATCCAATCATCAGCTTTGCAAGCCTCTTTCAATTGATATGGTAAGTCACACATTTGAGACTTACATACTTGTTTGAAGGTGTGGGGTTAATCATAACATTCTGGAGTTCTCCATAGGTTAACTGATAGGGATGTGCTAAAATGAAGATGTTAGATTCTGTTAGTGCTAGTTTTTATGATTCCCAATAGCTGTAGCATAAACCTTCCTCCCTTAATTTATCTGACCACTGAATTGCTATTGGTGTACCATAATCCACAAGAATTCCAGTAAGAAGGGTGCACTGTCACTTGGCTGCCAAACAGATCTTTCTATCTACTTCCTCCTATAGGTGCTAGAGTTGTGTAGAGAGCGGTAGCAAATGAGGCATAGGATTGGGAGACGAATGCCAGGTTGAGATTAATGTTCAGATTTGAATTTTTAGTGAGCTTTGGATTTTGACAATATTACACAAGCCATAGAAAGCATTATTATCGCTTGATAAAACATGTTTCTCATAGTGTTGCATTAACTTGGCAATATTCAAGTTCTAATAATGGACTAACAGTGGACTTTCGCATCTGCAGATTATACTGAATGGCCAGCGGAGGCAGTATTGCAGAGGAGAAACTCTCTGCATTGCTGGGAAAAAAAAAGAATCCAATCATCAGCTTTGCAAGCCTCTTTCAATTTATATGGTAAGTCACACATTTGAGACTTATACATTTGTTTGAATGTGTGGGGTTGATCATAACATTCTGGAGTTCTCCATAGGTTAACTGATAGTGATGTGCTAAAATGAAGATGTTAGAATCTGTTAGTCCTAGTTTTTATGATTCCCAATAAATGTAGCATAAACCTTCCTCCCTTAATTTATCTGACCACTGAATTGCTATTGGTGTACCATAATCTACAAGAATTCCAGTAAGAAGGGTGCACTGTCACTTGGCTGCCAAACAGATCTTTCTATCTACGTCCTCATATAGGTGCTAGAGTTGTGTAGAGAGCGGTAGCAGATGAGGCATAGGATAGGGAGACGAATGCCAGGTTGAGATTAATATTCAGATTTGAATTTTTAGTGAGCTTTGGATTTTCACAATATTACACAAGCCATAGAAAGCATTATTATCGCTTGATAAAACATTTTCTTCATAGTGTTGCATTAACTTGGCAATATTCAAGTTCTAATAATGGACTAACAGTGGACTCTCCCATCTGCAGATTATACTGAATGGCCAGCGGAGGCAGTATTGCAGAGGAGAATATCTCTGCGTTGCTGAGAAAAAAAAGAAAATCCAATCATCATCTTTGCAAGCCTCTTTCAATTGATATGGTAAGTCACACATTTGAGACTTACATACTTGTTTGAAGGTGTGGGGTTAATCATAACATTCTGGAGTTCTCCATAGGTTAACTGATAGGGATGTGCTAAAATGAAGATGTTAGATTCTGTTAGTGCTAGTTTTTATGATTCCCAATAGCTGTAGCATAAACCTTCCTCCCTTAATTTATCTGACCACTGAATTGCTATTGGTGTACCATAATCCACAAGAATTCCAGTAAGAAGGGTGCACTGTCACTTGGCTGCCAAACAGATCTTTCTATCTACGTCCTCCTATAGGTGCTAGAGTTGTGTAGAGAGCGGTAGCAAATGAGGCATAGGATTGGGAGACGAATGCCAGGTTGAGATTAATGTTCAGATTTGAATTTTTAGTGAGCTTTGGATTTTGACAATATTACACAAGCCATAGAAAGCATTATTATCGCTTGATAAAACATTTTTCTCATAGTGTTGCATTAACTTGGCAATATTCAAGTTCTAATAATGGACTAACAGTGGACTTTCGCATCTGCAGATTATACTGAATGGCCAGCGGAGGCAGTATTGCAGAGGAGAAACTCTCTGCATTGCTGGGAAAAAAAAAGAATCCAATCATCAGCTTTGCAAGCCTCTTTCAATTTATATGGTAAGTCACACATTTGAGACTTATACATTTGTTTGAATGTGTGGGGTTGATCATAACATTCTGGAGTTCTCCATAGGTTAACTGATAGTGATGTGCTAAAATGAAGATGTTAGAATCTGTTAGTCCTAGTTTTTATGATTCCCAATAAATGTAGCATAAACCTTCCTCCCTTAATTTATCTGACCACTGAATTGCTATTGGTGTACCATAATCTACAAGAATTCCAGTAAGAAGGGTGCACTGTCACTTGGCTGCCAAACAGATCTTTCTATCTACGTCCTCATATAGGTGCTAGAGTTGTGTAGAGAGCGGTAGCAGATGAGGCATAGGATAGGGAGACGAATGCCAGGTTGAGATTAATATTCAGATTTAAATTTTTAGTGAGCTTTGGATTTTCACAATATTACACAAGCCATAGAAAGCATTATTATCGCTTGATAAAACATTTTTTTCATAGTGTTACATTAACTTGGCAATATTCAAGTTCTAATAATGGACTAACAGTGGACTTTTCCATCTGCAGATTATACTGAATGGCCAGCAGAGGCAGTATTGCAGAGGAGAATCTCTCTGCGTTGCTGAGAAAAAAAAGAAAATCCAATCATCAGCTTTGCAAGCCTCTTTCAATTTATATGGTAAGTCACACATTTGAGACTTATACATTTGTTTGAATGTGTGGGGTTGATCATAACATTCTGGACTTCTCCATAGGTTAACTGATAGGGATGTGCTAAAATGAAGATGTTAGAATCTGTTAGTCCTAGTTTTTATGATTCCCAATAAATGTAGCATAAACCTTCCTCCCTTAATTTATCAGACCACTGAATTGCTATTGGTGTACCATAACCCACAAGAATTCCAGTAAGAAGGGTGCACTGTCACTTGGCTGCCAAACAGATCTTTCTATCTACATCCTCATATAGGTGCTAGAGTTGTGTAGAGAGCGGTAGCAAATGAGGCATAGGATAGGTAGACGAATGCCAGGTTGAGATTAATATTCAGATTTGAATTTTTAGTGAGCTTTGGATTTTCACAATATTACACAAGCCATAGAAAGCATTATTATCGTTCGATAAAACATTTTTTTCGTAGTGTTGCATTAACTTGGCAATATTCAAGTTCTAATAATGGACTAACAGTGGACTTTCGCATCTGCAGATTATACTGAATGGCCAGCGGAGGCAGTATTGCAGAGGAGAATCTCTCTGCGTTGCTGAGAAAAAAAAGAAAATCCAACCATCAGCTTTGCAAGCCTCTTTCAATTTATATGGTAAGTCACACATTTGAGACTTATATATTTGTTTGAAGGTGTGGGGTTAATCATAACATTCTGGAGTTCTCCATAGGTTAACTGATAGGGATGTGCTAAAATGAAGATGTTAGAATCTGTTAGTCCTAGTTTTTATGATTCCCAATAACTGTAGCATAAACCTTCCACCCTTAATATATCAGACCACTGAATTGCTATTGGTGTACCATAACCCACAAGAATTCCAGTAAGAAGGGTGCACTGTCACTTGGCTGCCAAACAGATCTTTCTATCTACATCCTCATATAGGTGCTAGAGTTGTGTAGAGAGCGGTAGCAAATGAGGCATAGGATTGGTAGACGAATGCCAGGTTGAGATTAATATTCAGATTTGAATTTTTAGTGAGCTTTGGATTTTCACAATATTACACAAGCCATAGAAAGCATTATTATCGTTCGATAAAACATTTTTTTCGTAGTGTTGCATTAACTTGGCAATATTCAAGTTCTAATAATGGACTAACAGTGGACTTTTCCATCTGCAGATTATACTGAATGGCCAGCGGAGGCAGTATTGCAGAGGAGAATCTCTCTGCGTTGCTGAGAAAAAAAAGAAAATCCAACCATCAGCTTTGCAAGCCTCTTTCAATTTATATGGTAAGTCACACATTTGAGACTTATATATTTGTTTGAAGGTGTGGGGTTAATCATAACATTCTGGAGTTCTCCATAGGTTAACTGATAGGGATGTGCTAAAATGAAGATGTTAGATTCTGTTAGTCCTAGTTTTTATGATTCCCAATAGCTGTAGCATAAACCTTCCTCCCTTAATTTATCTGACCACTGAATTGCTATTGGTGTACCATAATCCACAAGAATTCCAGTAAGAAGGGTGCACTGTCACTTGGCTGCCAAACAGATCTTTCTATCTACGTCCTCATATAGGTGCTAGAGTTGTGTAGAGAGGGGTAGCAAATGAGGCATACGATAGGGAGACGAATGCCAGGTTGAGATTAATATTCAGATTTGAATTTTTTATGAGCTTTGGATTTTCACAATATTACACAAGCCATAGAAAGCATTATTATCGCTTGATAAAACATTTTTCTCATAGTGTTGCATTAACTTGGCAATATTCAAGTTCTAATAATGGACTAACAGTGGACTTTCGCATCTGCAGATTATACTGAATGGGCAGCGGAGGCAGTATTGCAGAGGAAAAACTCTCTGCATTGCTGGGAAAAAAAAAGAATCCAATCATCAGCTTTGCAAGCCTCTTTCAATTTATATGGTAAGTCACACATTTGAGACTTATACATTTGTTTGAATGTGTGGGGTTGATCATAACATTCTGGAGTTCTCCATAGGTTAACTGATAGGGATGTGCTAAAATGAAGATGTTAGAATCTGTTAGTCCTAGTTTTTATGATTCCCAATAACTGTAGCATAAACCTTCCACCCTTAATATATCAGACCACTGAATTGCTATTGGTGTACCATAACCCACAAGAATTCCAGTAAGAAGGGTGCACTGTCACTTGGCTGCCAAACAGATCTTTCTATCTACGTCCTCATATAGGTGCTAGAGTTGTGTAGAGAGCGGTAGCAAATGAGGCATACGATAGGGAGACGAATGCCAGGTTGAGATTAATATTCAGATTTGAATTTTTAGTGAGCTTTGGATTTTCACAATATTACACAAGCCATAGAAAGCATTATTATCGCTTGATAAAACATTTTCTTCATAGTGTTGCATTAACTTGGCAATATTCAAGTTCTAATAATGGACTAACAGTGGACTCTCCCATCTGCAGATTATACTGAATGGCCAGCGGAGGCAGTATTGCAGAGGAGAATATCTCTGCGTTGCTGAGAAAAAAAAGAAAATCCAATCATCAGCTTTGCAAGCCTCTTTCAATTGATATGGTAAGTCACACATTTGAGACTTACATACTTGTTTGAAGGTGTGGGGTTAATCATAACATTCTGGAGTTCTCCATAGGTTAACTGATAGGGATGTGCTAAAATGAAGATGTTAGATTCTGTTAGTGCTAGTTTTTATGATTCCCAATAGCTGTAGCATAAACCTTCCTCCCTTAATTTATCTGACCACTGAATTGCTATTGGTGTACCATAATCCACAAGAATTCCAGTAAGAAGGGTGCACTGTCACTTGGCTGCCAAACAGATCTTTCTATCTACTTCCTCCTATAGGTGCTAGAGTTGTGTAGAGAGCGGTAGCAAATGAGGCATAGGATTGGGAGACGAATGCCAGGTTGAGATTAATGTTCAGATTTGAATTTTTAGTGAGCTTTGGATTTTGACAATATTACACAAGCCATAGAAAGCATTATTATCGCTTGATAAAACATGTTTCTCATAGTGTTGCATTAACTTGGCAATATTCAAGTTCTAATAATGGACTAACAGTGGACTTTCGCATCTGCAGATTATACTGAATGGCCAGCGGAGGCAGTATTGCAGAGGAGAAACTCTCTGCATTGCTGGGAAAAAAAAAGAATCCAATCATCAGCTTTGCAAGCCTCTTTCAATTTATATGGTAAGTCACACATTTGAGACTTATACATTTGTTTGAATGTGTGGGGTTGATCATAACATTCTGGAGTTCTCCATAGGTTAACTGATAGTGATGTGCTAAAATGAAGATGTTAGAATCTGTTAGTCCTAGTTTTTATGATTCCCAATAAATGTAGCATAAACCTTCCTCCCTTAATTTATCTGACCACTGAATTGCTATTGGTGTACCATAATCTACAAGAATTCCAGTAAGAAGGGTGCACTGTCACTTGGCTGCCAAACAGATCTTTCTATCTACGTCCTCATATAGGTGCTAGAGTTGTGTAGAGAGCGGTAGCAGATGAGGCATAGGATAGGGAGACGAATGCCAGGTTGAGATTAATATTCAGATTTGAATTTTTAGTGAGCTTTGGATTTTCACAATATTACACAAGCCATAGAAAGCATTATTATCGCTTGATAAAACATTTTCTTCATAGTGTTGCATTAACTTGGCAATATTCAAGTTCTAATAATGGACTAACAGTGGACTCTCCCATCTGCAGATTATACTGAATGGCCAGCGGAGGCAGTATTGCAGAGGAGAATATCTCTGCGTTGCTGAGAAAAAAAAGAAAATCCAATCATCATCTTTGCAAGCCTCTTTCAATTGATATGGTAAGTCACACATTTGAGACTTACATACTTGTTTGAAGGTGTGGGGTTAATCATAACATTCTGGAGTTCTCCATAGGTTAACTGATAGGGATGTGCTAAAATGAAGATGTTAGATTCTGTTAGTGCTAGTTTTTATGATTCCCAATAGCTGTAGCATAAACCTTCCTCCCTTAATTTATCTGACCACTGAATTGCTATTGGTGTACCATAATCCACAAGAATTCCAGTAAGAAGGGTGCACTGTCACTTGGCTGCCAAACAGATCTTTCTATCTACGTCCTCCTATAGGTGCTAGAGTTGTGTAGAGAGCGGTAGCAAATGAGGCATAGGATTGGGAGACGAATGCCAGGTTGAGATTAATGTTCAGATTTGAATTTTTAGTGAGCTTTGGATTTTGACAATATTACACAAGCCATAGAAAGCATTATTATCGCTTGATAAAACATTTTTCTCATAGTGTTGCATTAACTTGGCAATATTCAAGTTCTAATAATGGACTAACAGTGGACTTTCGCATCTGCAGATTATACTGAATGGCCAGCGGAGGCAGTATTGCAGAGGAGAAACTCTCTGCATTGCTGGGAAAAAAAAAGAATCCAATCATCAGCTTTGCAAGCCTCTTTCAATTTATATGGTAAGTCACACATTTGAGACTTATACATTTGTTTGAATGTGTGGGGTTGATCATAACATTCTGGAGTTCTCCATAGGTTAACTGATAGTGATGTGCTAAAATGAAGATGTTAGAATCTGTTAGTCCTAGTTTTTATGATTCCCAATAAATGTAGCATAAACCTTCCTCCCTTAATTTATCTGACCACTGAATTGCTATTGGTGTACCATAATCTACAAGAATTCCAGTAAGAAGGGTGCACTGTCACTTGGCTGCCAAACAGATCTTTCTATCTACATCCTCATATAGGTGCTAGAGTTGTGTAGAGAGCGGTAGCAAATGAGGCATAGGATTGGTAGACGAATGCCAGGTTGAGATTAATATTCAGATTTGAATTTTTAGTGAGCTTTGGATTTTCACAATATTACACAAGCCATAGAAAGCATTATTATCGTTCGATAAAACATTTTTTTCGTAGTGTTGCATTAACTTGGCAATATTCAAGTTCTAATAATGGACTAACAGTGGACTTTTCCATCTGCAGATTATACTGAATGGCCAGCGGAGGCAGTATTGCAGAGGAGAATCTCTCTGCGTTGCTGAGAAAAAAAAGAAAATCCAACCATCAGCTTTGCAAGCCTCTTTCAATTTATATGGTAAGTCACACATTTGAGACTTATATATTTGTTTGAAGGTGTGGGGTTAATCATAACATTCTGGAGTTCTCCATAGGTTAACTGATAGGGATGTGCTAAAATGAAGATGTTAGATTCTGTTAGTCCTAGTTTTTATGATTCCCAATAGCTGTAGCATAAACCTTCCTCCCTTAATTTATCTGACCACTGAATTGCTATTGGTGTACCATAATCCACAAGAATTCCAGTAAGAAGGGTGCACTGTCACTTGGCTGCCAAACAGATCTTTCTATCTACGTCCTCATATAGGTGCTAGAGTTGTGTAGAGAGGGGTAGCAAATGAGGCATACGATAGGGAGACGAATGCCAGGTTGAGATTAATATTCAGATTTGAATTTTTTATGAGCTTTGGATTTTCACAATATTACACAAGCCATAGAAAGCATTATTATCGCTTGATAAAACATTTTTCTCATAGTGTTGCATTAACTTGGCAATATTCAAGTTCTAATAATGGACTAACAGTGGACTTTCGCATCTGCAGATTATACTGAATGGGCAGCGGAGGCAGTATTGCAGAGGAAAAACTCTCTGCATTGCTGGGAAAAAAAAAGAATCCAATCATCAGCTTTGCAAGCCTCTTTCAATTTATATGGTAAGTCACACATTTGAGACTTATACATTTGTTTGAATGTGTGGGGTTGATCATAACATTCTGGAGTTCTCCATAGGTTAACTGATAGGGATGTGCTAAAATGAAGATGTTAGAATCTGTTAGTCCTAGTTTTTATGATTCCCAATAACTGTAGCATAAACCTTCCACCCTTAATATATCAGACCACTGAATTGCTATTGGTGTACCATAACCCACAAGAATTCCAGTAAGAAGGGTGCACTGTCACTTGGCTGCCAAACAGATCTTTCTATCTACGTCCTCATATAGGTGCTAGAGTTGTGTAGAGAGCGGTAGCAAATGAGGCATACGATAGGGAGACGAATGCCAGGTTGAGATTAATATTCAGATTTGAATTTTTAGTGAGCTTTGGATTTTCACAATATTACACAAGCCATAGAAAGCATTATTATCGCTTGATAAAACATTTTCTTCATAGTGTTGCATTAACTTGGCAATATTCAAGTTCTAATAATGGACTAACAGTGGACTCTCCCATCTGCAGATTATACTGAATGGCCAGCGGAGGCAGTATTGCAGAGGAGAATATCTCTGCGTTGCTGAGAAAAAAAAGAAAATCCAATCATCAGCTTTGCAAGCCTCTTTCAATTGATATGGTAAGTCACACATTTGAGACTTACATACTTGTTTGAAGGTGTGGGGTTAATCATAACATTCTGGAGTTCTCCATAGGTTAACTGATAGGGATGTGCTAAAATGAAGATGTTAGATTCTGTTAGTGCTAGTTTTTATGATTCCCAATAGCTGTAGCATAAACCTTCCTCCCTTAATTTATCTGACCACTGAATTGCTATTGGTGTACCATAATCCACAAGAATTCCAGTAAGAAGGGTGCACTGTCACTTGGCTGCCAAACAGATCTTTCTATCTACTTCCTCCTATAGGTGCTAGAGTTGTGTAGAGAGCGGTAGCAAATGAGGCATAGGATTGGGAGACGAATGCCAGGTTGAGATTAATGTTCAGATTTGAATTTTTAGTGAGCTTTGGATTTTGACAATATTACACAAGCCATAGAAAGCATTATTATCGCTTGATAAAACATGTTTCTCATAGTGTTGCATTAACTTGGCAATATTCAAGTTCTAATAATGGACTAACAGTGGACTTTCGCATCTGCAGATTATACTGAATGGCCAGCGGAGGCAGTATTGCAGAGGAGAAACTCTCTGCATTGCTGGGAAAAAAAAAGAATCCAATCATCAGCTTTGCAAGCCTCTTTCAATTTATATGGTAAGTCACACATTTGAGACTTATACATTTGTTTGAATGTGTGGGGTTGATCATAACATTCTGGAGTTCTCCATAGGTTAACTGATAGTGATGTGCTAAAATGAAGATGTTAGAATCTGTTAGTCCTAGTTTTTATGATTCCCAATAAATGTAGCATAAACCTTCCTCCCTTAATTTATCTGACCACTGAATTGCTATTGGTGTACCATAATCTACAAGAATTCCAGTAAGAAGGGTGCACTGTCACTTGGCTGCCAAACAGATCTTTCTATCTACGTCCTCATATAGGTGCTAGAGTTGTGTAGAGAGCGGTAGCAGATGAGGCATAGGATAGGGAGACGAATGCCAGGTTGAGATTAATATTCAGATTTGAATTTTTAGTGAGCTTTGGATTTTCACAATATTACACAAGCCATAGAAAGCATTATTATCGCTTGATAAAACATTTTCTTCATAGTGTTGCATTAACTTGGCAATATTCAAGTTCTAATAATGGACTAACAGTGGACTCTCCCATCTGCAGATTATACTGAATGGCCAGCGGAGGCAGTATTGCAGAGGAGAATATCTCTGCGTTGCTGAGAAAAAAAAGAAAATCCAATCATCATCTTTGCAAGCCTCTTTCAATTGATATGGTAAGTCACACATTTGAGACTTACATACTTGTTTGAAGGTGTGGGGTTAATCATAACATTCTGGAGTTCTCCATAGGTTAACTGATAGGGATGTGCTAAAATGAAGATGTTAGATTCTGTTAGTGCTAGTTTTTATGATTCCCAATAGCTGTAGCATAAACCTTCCTCCCTTAATTTATCTGACCACTGAATTGCTATTGGTGTACCATAATCCACAAGAATTCCAGTAAGAAGGGTGCACTGTCACTTGGCTGCCAAACAGATCTTTCTATCTACGTCCTCCTATAGGTGCTAGAGTTGTGTAGAGAGCGGTAGCAAATGAGGCATAGGATTGGGAGACGAATGCCAGGTTGAGATTAATGTTCAGATTTGAATTTTTAGTGAGCTTTGGATTTTGACAATATTACACAAGCCATAGAAAGCATTATTATCGCTTGATAAAACATTTTTCTCATAGTGTTGCATTAACTTGGCAATATTCAAGTTCTAATAATGGACTAACAGTGGACTTTCGCATCTGCAGATTATACTGAATGGCCAGCGGAGGCAGTATTGCAGAGGAGAAACTCTCTGCATTGCTGGGAAAAAAAAAGAATCCAATCATCAGCTTTGCAAGCCTCTTTCAATTTATATGGTAAGTCACACATTTGAGACTTATACATTTGTTTGAATGTGTGGGGTTGATCATAACATTCTGGAGTTCTCCATAGGTTAACTGATAGTGATGTGCTAAAATGAAGATGTTAGAATCTGTTAGTCCTAGTTTTTATGATTCCCAATAAATGTAGCATAAACCTTCCTCCCTTAATTTATCTGACCACTGAATTGCTATTGGTGTACCATAATCTACAAGAATTCCAGTAAGAAGGGTGCACTGTCACTTGGCTGCCAAACAGATCTTTCTATCTACGTCCTCATATAGGTGCTAGAGTTGTGTAGAGAGCGGTAGCAGATGAGGCATAGGATAGGGAGACGAATGCCAGGTTGAGATTAATATTCAGATTTAAATTTTTAGTGAGCTTTGGATTTTCACAATATTACACAAGCCATAGAAAGCATTATTATCGCTTGATAAAACATTTTTTTCATAGTGTTACATTAACTTGGCAATATTCAAGTTCTAATAATGGACTAACAGTGGACTTTTCCATCTGCAGATTATACTGAATGGCCAGCAGAGGCAGTATTGCAGAGGAGAATCTCTCTGCGTTGCTGAGAAAAAAAAGAAAATCCAATCATCAGCTTTGCAAGCCTCTTTCAATTTATATGGTAAGTCACACATTTGAGACTTATACATTTGTTTGAATGTGTGGGGTTGATCATAACATTCTGGAGTTCTCCATAGGTTAACTGATAGGGATGTGCTAAAATGAAGATGTTAGAATCTGTTAGTCCTAGTTTTTATGATTCCCAATAAATGTAGCATAAACCTTCCTCCCTTAATTTATCAGACCACTGAATTGCTATTGGTGTACCATAACCCACAAGAATTCCAGTAAGAAGGGTGCACTGTCACTTGGCTGCCAAACAGATCTTTCTATCTACATCCTCATATAGGTGCTAGAGTTGTGTAGAGAGCGGTAGCAAATGAGGCATAGGATAGGTAGACGAATGCCAGGTTGAGATTAATATTCAGATTTGAATTTTTAGTGAGCTTTGGATTTTCACAATATTACACAAGCCATAGAAAGCATTATTATCGTTCGATAAAACATTTTTTTCGTAGTGTTGCATTAACTTGGCAATATTCAAGTTCTAATAATGGACTAACAGTGGACTTTTCCATCTGCAGATTATACTGAATGGCCAGCGGAGGCAGTATTGCAGAGGAGAATATCTCTGCATTGCTGAGAAAAAAAAGAAAATCCAATCATCAGCTTTGCAAGCCTCTTTCAATTTATATGGTAAGTCACACATTTGAGACTTATATATTTGTTTGAAGGTGTGGGGTTGATCATAACATTCTGGAGTTCTCCATAAGTTAACTGATAGGGATGTGCTATAATGAAGATGTTAGAATCTGTTAGTCCTAGTTTTTATGATTCCCAATAGCTGTAGCATAAACCTTCCTCCCTTAATTTATCTGACCACTGAATTGCTATTGGCTTACCATAATCTACAAGAATTCCAGTAAGAAGGGTGCACTGTCACTTGGCTGCCAAACAGATCTTTCTATCTACGTCCTCATATAGGTGCTAGAGTTGTGTAGAGAGCGGTAGCAAATGAGGCATACGATTGGGAGACGAATGCCAGGTTGAGATTAATATTCAGATTTGAATTTTTAGTGAGCTTTAAATTTTCACAATATTACACAAGCCATAGAAAGCATTATTATTGCTTGATAAAACATTTTTCTCATAGTGTTGCATTAACTTGGCAATATTCAAGTTCTAATAATGGACTAACAATGGACTTTTCCATCTGCAGATTATACTGAATGGCCAGCGGAGGCAGTATTGCAGAGGAGAATCTCTCTGCGTTGCTGAGAAAAAAAAGAAAATCCAATCATCAGCTTTGCAAGCCTCTTTCAATTTATATGGTAAGTCACACATTTGAGACTTATACATTTGATTGAATGTGTGGGGTTGATCATAACATTCTGGAGTTCTCCATAGGTTAACTGATAGGGATGTGCTAAAATGAAGATGTTAGAACCTGTTAGTCCTAGTTTTTATGATTCCCAAAAAATGTAGCATAAACCTTCCTCCCTTAATTTATCTGACAACTGAATTGCTATTGGTGTACCATAATCTACAAAAATTCCAGTAAGAAGGGTGCACTGTCACTTGGCTGCCAAACAGATCTTTCTATCTACGTCCTCATATAGGTGCTAGAGTTGTGTAGAGAGCGGTAGCAGATGAGGCATAGGATAGGGAGACGAATGCCAGGTTGAGATTAATATTCAGATTTGAATTTTTAGTGAGTTTTGGATTTTCACAATATTACACAAGCCATAGAAAGCATTATTATCGCTTGATAAAACATTTTTCTCATAGTGTTGCATTAACTTGGCAATATTCAAGTTCTAAAGATGGACTAACAGTGGACTTTCGCATCTGCAGATTATACTGAATGGCCAGCGGAGGCAGTATTGCAGAGGAGAAACTCTCTGCATTGCTGGGAAAAAAAAAGAATCCAATCATCAGCTTTGCAAGCCTCTTTCAATTTATATGGTAAGTCACACATTTGAGACTTATACATTTGTTTGAATGTGTGGGGTTGATCATAACATTCTGGAGTTCTCCATAGGTTAACTGATAGTGATGTGCTAAAATGAAGATGTTAGAATCTGTTAGTCCTAGTTTTTATGATTCCCAATAAATGTAGCATAAACCTTCCTCCCTCAATTTATCTGACCACTGAATTGCTATTGGTGTACCATAATCTACAAGAATTCCAGTAAGAAGGGTGCACTGTCACTTGGCTGCCAAACAGATCTTTCTATCTACGTCCTCATATAGGTGCTAGAGTTGTGTAGAGAGCGGTAGCAGATGAGGCATAGGATAGGGAGACGAATGCCAGGTTGAGATTAATATTCAGATTTGAATTTTTAGTGAGCTTTGGATTTTCACAATATTACACAAGCCATAGAAAGCATTATTATCGCTTGATAAAACATTTTTTTCATAGTGTTACATTAACTTGGCAATATTCAAGTTCTAATAATGGACTAACAGTGGACTTTTCCATCTGCAGATTATACTGAATGGCCAGCGGAGGCAGTATTGCAGAGGAGAATCTCTCTGCGTTGCTGAGAAAAAAAAGAAAATCCAATCATCAGCTTTGCAAGCCTCTTTCAATTTATATGGTAAGTCACACATTTGAGACTTATATATTTGTTTGAAGGTGTGGGGTTAATCATAACATTCTGGAGTTCTCCATAGGTTAAATGATAGGGATGTGCTAAAATGAAGATGTTAGATTCTGTTAGTCCTAGTTTTTATTATTCCCAATAGCTGTAGCATAAACCTTCCTCCCTTAATTTATCTGACCACTGAATTGCTATTGGTGTACCATAATCCACAAGAATTCCAGTAAGAAGGGTGCACTGTCACTTGGCTGCCAAACAGATCTTTCTATCTACGTCCTCCTATAGGTGCTAGAGTTGTGTAGAGAGCGGTAGCAAATGAGGCATAGGATTGGGAGACGAATGCCAGGTTGAGATTAATGTTCAGATTTGAATTTTTAGTGAGCTTTGGATTTTGACAATATTACACAAGCCATAGAAAGCATTATTATCGCTTGATAAAACATTTTTCTCATAGTGTTGCATTAACTTGGCAATATTCAAGTTCTAATAATGGACTAACAGTGGACTTTCGCATCTGCAGATTATACTGAATGGCCAGCGGAGGCAGTATTGCAGAGGAGAAACTCTCTGCATTGCTGGGAAAAAAAAGAGAATCCAATCATCAGCTTTGCAAGCCTCTTTCCATTTATATGGTAAGTCACACATTTGAGACTTATACATTTGTTTGAATGTGTGGGGTTGATCATAACATTCTGGAGTTCTCCATAGGTTAACTGATAGTGATGTGCTAAAATGAAGATGTTAGAATCTGTTAGTCCTAGTTTTTATGATTCCCAATAAATGTAGCATAAACCTTCCTCCCTTAATTTATCTGACCACTGAATTGCTATTTGTGTACCATAATCTACAAGAATTCCAGTAAGAAGGGTGCACTGTCACTTGGCTGCCAAACAGATCTTTCTATCTACGTCCTCATATAGGTGCTAGAGTTGTGTAGAGAGCGGTAGCAGATGAGGCATAGGATAGGGAGACGAATGCCAGGTTGAGATTAATATTCAGATTTGAATTTTTAGTGAGCTTTGGATTTTCACAATATTACACAAGCCATAGAAAGCATTATTATCGCTTGATAAAACATTTTTTTCATAGTGTTACATTAACTTGGCAATATTCAAGTTCTAATAATGGACTAACAGTGGACTTTCGCATCTGCAGATTATACTGAATGGCCAGCGGAGGCAGTATTGCAGAGGAGAAACTCTCTGCATTGCTGGGAAAAAAAAAGAATCCAATCATCAGCTTTGCAAGCCTCTTTCAATTTATATGGTAAGTCACACATTTGAGACTTATACATTTGTTTGAATGTGTGGGGTTGATCATAACATTCTGGAGTTCTCCATAGGTTAACTGATAGTGATGTGCAAAAATGAAGATGTTAGAATCTGTTAGTCCTAGTTTTTATGATTCCCAATAAATGTAGCATAAACCTTCCTCCCTTAATTTATCTGACCACTGAATTGCTATTGGTGTACCAAAATCTACAAGAATTCCAGTAAGAAGGGTGCACTGTCACTTGGCTGCCAAACAGATATTTCTATCTACGTCCTCATATAGGTGCTAGAGTTGTGTAGAGAGCGGTAGCAGATGAGGCATAGGATAGGGAGACGAATGCCAGGTTGAGATTAATATTCAGATTTGAATTTTTAGTGAGCTTTGGATTTTCACAATATTACACAAGCCATAGAAAGCATTATTATCGCTTGATAAAACATTTTCTTCATAGTGTTACATTAATTTGGCAATATTCAAGTTCTAATAATGGACTAACAGTGGACTTTTCCATCTGCAGATTATACTGAATGGCCAGCGGAGGCAGTATTGCAGAGGAGAATCTCTCTGCGTTGCTGAGAAAAAAAAGAAAATCCAATCATCAGCTTTGCAAGCCTCTTTCAATTTATATGGTAAGTCACACATTTGAGACTTATACATTTGTTTGAATGTGTGGGGTTGATCATAACATTCTGGAGTTCTCCATAGGTTAACTGATAGGGATGTGCTAAAATGAAGATGTTAGAATCTGTTAGTCCTAGTTTTTATGATTCCCAATAAATGTAGCATAAACCTTCCTCCCTTAATTTATCAGACCACTGAATTGCTATTGGTGTACCATAACACACAAGAATTCCAGTAAGAAGGGTGCACTGTCACTTGGCTGCCAAACAGATCTTTCTATCTACGTCCTCCTATAGGTGCTAGAGTTGTGTAGAGAGCGGTAGCAAATGAGGCATAGGATTGGGAGACGAATGCCAGGTTGAGATTAATGTTCAGATTTGAATTTTTAGTGAGCTTTGGATTTTGACAATATTACACAAGCCATAGAAAGCATTATTATCGCTTGATAAAACATTTTTCTCATAGTGTTGCATTAACTTGGCAATATTCAAGTTCTAATAATGGACTAACAGTGGACTTTTGCATCTGCAGATTATACTGAATGGCCAGCGGAGGCAGTATTGCAGAGGAGAATCTCTCTGCGTTGCTGAGAAAAAAAAGAAAATCCAATCATCAGCTTTGCAAGCCTCTTTCAATTTATATGGTAAGTCACACATTTGAGACTTATACATTTGTTTGAATGTGTGGGGTTGATCATAACATTCTGGAGTTCTCCATAGGTTAACTGATAGTGATGTGCTAAAATGAAGATGTTAGAATCTGTTAGTCCTAGTTTTTATGATTCCCAATAAATGTAGCATAAACCTTCCTCCCTTAATTTATCTGACCACTGAATTGCTATTGGTGTACCATAATCTACAAGAATTCCAGTAAGAAGGGTGCACTGTCACTTGGCTGCCAAACAGATCTTTCTATCTACGTCCTCATATAGGTGCTAGAGTTGTGTAGAGAGCGGTAGCAGATGAGGCATAGGATAGGGAGACGAATGCCAGGTTGAGATTAATATTCAGATTTGAATTTTTAGTGAGCTTTGGATTTTCACAATATTACACAAGCCATAGAAGGCATTATTATCGCTTGATAAAACATTTTTTTCATAGTGTTACATTAACTTGGCAATATTCAAGTTCTAATAATGGACTAACAGTGGACTTTCGCATCTGCAGATTATACTGAATGGCCAGCGGAGGCAGTATTGCAGAGGAGAAACTCTCTGCATTGCTGGGAAAAAAAAAGAATCCAATCATCAGCTTTGCAAGCCTCTTTCAATTTATATGGTAAGTCACACATTTGAGACTTATACATTTGTTTGAATGTGTGGGGTTGATCATAACATTCTGGAGTTCTCCATAGGTTAACTGATAGTGATGTGCAAAAATGAAGATGTTAGAATCTGTTAGTCCTAGTTTTTATGATTCCCAATAAATGTAGCATAAACCTTCCTCCCTTAATTTATCTGACCACTGAATTGCTATTGGTGTACCAAAATCTACAAGAATTCCAGTAAGAAGGGTGCACTGTCACTTGGCTGCCAAACAGATATTTCTATCTACGTCCTCATATAGGTGCTAGAGTTGTGTAGAGAGCGGTAGCAGATGAGGCATAGGATAGGGAGACGAATGCCAGGTTGAGATTAATATTCAGATTTGAATTTTTAGTGAGCTTTGGATTTTCACAATATTACACAAGCCATAGAAAGCATTATTATCGCTTGATAAAACATTTTCTTCATAGTGTTACATTAATTTGGCAATATTCAAGTTCTAATAATGGACTAACAGTGGACTTTTCCATCTGCAGATTATACTGAATGGCCAGCGGAGGCAGTATTGCAGAGGAGAATCTCTCTGCGTTGCTGAGAAAAAAAAGAAAATCCAATCATCAGCTTTGCAAGCCTCTTTCAATTTATATGGTAAGTCACACATTTGAGACTTATACATGTGTTTGAATGTGTGGGGTTGATCATAACATTCTGGAGTTCTCCATAGGTTAACTGATAGGGATGTGCTAAAATGAAGATGTTAGAATCTGTTAGTCCTAGTTTTTATGATTCCCAATAAATGTAGCATAAACCTTCCTCCCTTAATTTATCAGACCACTGAATTGCTATTGGTGTACCATAGCCCACAAGAATTTCAGTAAGAAGGGTGCACTGTCAATTGGCTGCCAAACAGATCTTTCTATCTACGTCCTCATATAGGTGCTAGAGTTGTGTAGAGAGGGGTAGCAAATGAGGCATACGATAGGGAGACGAATGCCAGGTTGAGATTAATATTCAGATTTGAATTTTTTATGAGCTTTGGATTTTCACAATATTACACAAGCCATAGAAAGCATTATTATCACTTGATAAAACATTTTTCTCATAGTGTTGCATTAACTTGGCAATATTCAAGTTCTAATAATGGACTAACAGTGGACTTTTCCATCTGCAGATTATACTGAATGGCCAGCGGAGGCAGTATTGCAGAGGAGAAACTCTCTGCATTGCTGGGAAAAAAAAAGAACCCAATCATCAGCTTTGCAAGCCTCTTTCAATTTATATGGTAAGTCACACATTTGAGACTTATACATTTGTTTGAATGTGTGGGGTTGATCATAACATTCTGGAGTTCTCCATAGGTTAACTGATAGGGATGTGCTAAAATGAAGATGTTAGAATCTGTTAGTCCTAGTTTTTATGATTCCCAATAACTGTAGCATAAACCTTCCACCCTTAATATATCAGACCACTGAATTGCTATTGGTGTACCATAATCTACAAGAATTCCAGTAAGAAGGGTGCACTGTCACTTGGCTGCCAAACAGATCTTTCTATCTACGTCCTCATATAGGTGCTAGAGTTGTGTAGAGAGCGGTAGCAGATGAGGCATAGGATAGGGAGACGAATGCCAGGTTGAGATTAATATTCAGATTTGAATTTTTAGTGAGCTTTGGATTTTCACAATATTACACAAGCCATAGAAAGCATTATTATCGCTTGATAAAACATTTTCTTCATAGTGTTACATTAATTTGGCAATATTCAAGTTCTAATAATGGACTAACAGTGGACTTTTCCATCTGCAGATTATACTGAATGGCCAGCGGAGGCAGTATTGCAGAGGAGAATCTCTCTGCGTTGCTGAGAAAAAAAAGAAAATCCAATCATCAGCTTTGCAAGCCTCTTTCAATTTATATGGTAAGTCACACATTTGAGACTTATACATGTGTTTGAATGTGTGGGGTTGATCATAACATTCTGGAGTTCTCCATAGGTTAACTGATAGGGATGTGCTAAAATGAAGATGTTAGAATCTGTTAGTCCTAGTTTTTATGATTCCCAATAAATGTAGCATAAACCTTCCTCCCTTAATTTATCAGACCACTGAATTGCTATTGGTGTACCATAGCCCACAAGAATTTCAGTAAGAAGGGTGCACTGTCAATTGGCTGCCAAACAGATCTTTCTATCTACGTCCTCATATAGGTGCTAGAGTTGTGTAGAGAGGGGTAGCAAATGAGGCATACGATAGGGAGACGAATGCCAGGTTGAGATTAATATTCAGATTTGAATTTTTTATGAGCTTTGGATTTTCACAATATTACACAAGCCATAGAAAGCATTATTATCACTTGATAAAACATTTTTCTCATAGTGTTGCATTAACTTGGCAATATTCAAGTTCTAATAATGGACTAACAGTGGACTTTTCCATCTGCAGATTATACTGAATGGCCAGCGGAGGCAGTATTGCAGAGGAGAAACTCTCTGCATTGCTGGGAAAAAAAAAGAATCCAATCATCAGCTTTGCAAGCCTCTTTCAATTTATATGGTAAGTCACACATTTGAGACTTATACATTTGTTTGAATGTGTGGGGTTGATCATAACATTCTGGAGTTCTCCATAGGTTAACTGATAGGGATGTGCTAAAATGAAGATGTTAGAATCTGTTAGTCCTAGTTTTTATGATTCCCAATAAATGTAGCATAAACCTTCCTCCCTTAATTTATCTGACCACTGAATTGCTATTGGTGTACCAAAATCTACAAGAATTCCAGTAAGAAGGGTGCACTGTCACTTGGCTGCCAAACAGATATTTCTATCTACGTCCTCATATAGGTGCTAGAGTTGTGTAGAGAGCGGTAGCAGATGAGGCATAGGATAGGGAGACGAATGCCAGGTTGAGATTAATATTCAGATTTGAATTTTTAGTGAGCTTTGGATTTTCACAATATTACACAAGCCATAGAAAGCATTATTATCGCTTGATAAAACATTTTCTTCATAGTGTTACATTAATTTGGCAATATTCAAGTTCTAATAATGGACTAACAGTGGACTTTTCCATCTGCAGATTATACTGAATGGCCAGCGGAGGCAGTATTGCAGAGGAGAATCTCTCTGCGTTGCTGAGAAAAAAAAGAAAATCCAATCATCAGCTTTGCAAGCCTCTTTCAATTTATATGGTAAGTCACACATTTGAGACTTATACATTTGTTTGAATGTGTGGGGTTGATCATAACATTCTGGAGTTCTCCATAGGTTAACTGATAGTGATGTGCTAAAATGAAGATGTTAGAATCTGTTAGTCCTAGTTTTTATGATTCCCAATAAATGTAGCATAAACCTTCCTCCCTTAATTTATCTGACCACTGAATTGCTATTGGTGTACCATAATCTACAAGAATTCCAGTAAGAAGGGTGCACTGTCACTTGGCTGCCAAACAGATCTTTCTATCTACGTCCTCATATAGGTGCTAGAGTTGTGTAGAGAGCGGTAGCAGATGAGGCATAGGATAGGGAGACGAATGCCAGGTTGAGATTAATATTCAGATTTGAATTTTTAGTGAGCTTTGGATTTTCACAATATTACACAAGCCATAGAAGGCATTATTATCGCTTGATAAAACATTTTTTTCATAGTGTTACATTAACTTGGCAATATTCAAGTTCTAATAATGGACTAACAGTGGACTTTCGCATCTGCAGATTATACTGAATGGCCAGCGGAGGCAGTATTGCAGAGGAGAAACTCTCTGCATTGCTGGGAAAAAAAAAGAATCCAATCATCAGCTTTGCAAGCCTCTTTCAATTTATATGGTAAGTCACACATTTGAGACTTATACATTTGTTTGAATGTGTGGGGTTGATCATAACATTCTGGAGTTCTCCATAGGTTAACTGATAGTGATGTGCAAAAATGAAGATGTTAGAATCTGTTAGTCCTAGTTTTTATGATTCCCAATAAATGTAGCATAAACCTTCCTCCCTTAATTTATCTGACCACTGAATTGCTATTGGTGTACCAAAATCTACAAGAATTCCAGTAAGAAGGGTGCACTGTCACTTGGCTGCCAAACAGATATTTCTATCTACGTCCTCATATAGGTGCTAGAGTTGTGTAGAGAGCGGTAGCAGATGAGGCATAGGATAGGGAGACGAATGCCAGGTTGAGATTAATATTCATATTTGAATTTTTAGTGAGCTTTGGATTTTCACAATATTACACAAGCCATAGAAAGCATTATTATCGCTTGATAAAACATTTTCTTCATAGTGTTACATTAATTTGGCAATATTCAAGTTCTAATAATGGACTAACAGTGGACTTTTCCATCTGCAGATTATACTGAATGGCCAGCGGAGGCAGTATTGCAGAGGAGAATCTCTCTGCGTTGCTGAGAAAAAAAAGAAAATCCAATCATCAGCTTTGCAAGCCTCTTTCAATTTATATGGTAAGTCACACATTTGAGACTTATACATGTGTTTGAATGTGTGGGGTTGATCATAACATTCTGGAGTTCTCCATAGGTTAACTGATAGGGATGTGCTAAAATGAAGATGTTAGAATCTGTTAGTCCTAGTTTTTATGATTCCCAATAAATGTAGCATAAACCTTCCTCCCTTAATTTATCAGACCACTGAATTGCTATTGGTGTACCATAGCCCACAAGAATTTCAGTAAGAAGGGTGCACTGTCAATTGGCTGCCAAACAGATCTTTCTATCTACGTCCTCATATAGGTGCTAGAGTTGTGTAGAGAGGGGTAGCAAATGAGGCATACGATAGGGAGACGAATGCCAGGTTGAGATTAATATTCAGATTTGAATTTTTTATGAGCTTTGGATTTTCACAATATTACACAAGCCATAGAAAGCATTATTATCACTTGATAAAACATTTTTCTCATAGTGTTGCATTAACTTGGCAATATTCAAGTTCTAATAATGGACTAACAGTGGACTTTTCCATCTGCAGATTATACTGAATGGCCAGCGGAGGCAGTATTGCAGAGGAGAAACTCTCTGCATTGCTGGGAAAAAAAAAGAATCCAATCATCAGCTTTGCAAGCCTCTTTCAATTTATATGGTAAGTCACACATTTGAGACTTATACATTTGTTTGAATGTGTGGGGTTGATCATAACATTCTGGAGTTCTCCATAGGTTAACTGATAGGGATGTGCTAAAATGAAGATGTTAGAATCTGTTAGTCCTAGTTTTTATGATTCCCAATAACTGTAGCATAAACCTTCCACCCTTAATATATCAGACCACTGAATTGCTATTGGTGTACCATAATCTACAAGAATTCCAGTAAGAAGGGTGCACTGTCACTTGGCTGCCAAACAGATCTTTCTATCTACGTCCTCATATAGGTGCTAGAGTTGTGTAGAGAGCGGTAGCAGATGAGGCATAGGATAGGGAGACGAATGCCAGGTTGAGATTAATATTCAGATTTGAATTTTTAGTGAGCTTTGGATTTTCACAATATTACACAAGCCATAGAAAGCATTATTATCGCTTGATAAAACATTTTCTTCATAGTGTTACATTAATTTGGCAATATTCAAGTTCTAATAATGGACTAACAGTGGACTTTTCCATCTGCAGATTATACTGAATGGCCAGCGGAGGCAGTATTGCAGAGGAGAATCTCTCTGCGTTGCTGAGAAAAAAAAGAAAATCCAATCATCAGCTTTGCAAGCCTCTTTCAATTTATATGGTAAGTCACACATTTGAGACTTATACATGTGTTTGAATGTGTGGGGTTGATCATAACATTCTGGAGTTCTCCATAGGTTAACTGATAGGGATGTGCTAAAATGAAGATGTTAGAATCTGTTAGTCCTAGTTTTTATGATTCCCAATAAATGTAGCATAAACCTTCCTCCCTTAATTTATCAGACCACTGAATTGCTATTGGTGTACCATAGCCCACAAGAATTTCAGTAAGAAGGGTGCACTGTCAATTGGCTGCCAAACAGATCTTTCTATCTACGTCCTCATATAGGTGCTAGAGTTGTGTAGAGAGGGGTAGCAAATGAGGCATACGATAGGGAGACGAATGCCAGGTTGAGATTAATATTCAGATTTGAATTTTTTATGAGCTTTGGATTTTCACAATATTACACAAGCCATAGAAAGCATTATTATCACTTGATAAAACATTTTTCTCATAGTGTTGCATTAACTTGGCAATATTCAAGTTCTAATAATGGACTAACAGTGGACTTTTCCATCTGCAGATTATACTGAATGGCCAGCGGAGGCAGTATTGCAGAGGAGAAACTCTCTGCATTGCTGGGAAAAAAAAAGAATCCAATCATCAGCTTTGCAAGCCTCTTTCAATTTATATGGTAAGTCACACATTTGAGACTTATACATTTGTTTGAATGTGTGGGGTTGATCATAACATTCTGGAGTTCTCCATAGGTTAACTGATAGGGATGTGCTAAAATGAAGATGTTAGAATCTGTTAGTACTAGTTTTTATGATTCCCAATAAATGTAGCATAAACCTTCCTCCCTTAATTTATCTGACCACTGAATTGCTATTGGTGTACCAAAATCTACAAGAATTCCAGTAAGAAGGGTGCACTGTCACTTGGCTGCCAAACAGATATTTCTATCTACGTCCTCATATAGGTGCTAGAGTTGTGTAGAGAGCGGTAGCAGATGAGGCATAGGATAGGGAGACGAATGCCAGGTTGAGATTAATATTCAGATTTGAATTTTTAGTGAGCTTTGGATTTTCACAATATTACACAAGCCATAGAAAGCATTATTATCGCTTGATAAAACATTTTCTTCATAGTGTTACATTAATTTGGCAATATTCAAGTTCTAATAATGGACTAACAGTGGACTTTTCCATCTGCAGATTATACTGAATGGCCAGCGGAGGCAGTATTGCAGAGGAGAATCTCTCTGCGTTGCTGAGAAAAAAAAGAAAATCCAATCATCAGCTTTGCAAGCCTCTTTCAATTTATATGGTAAGTCACACATTTGAGACTTATACATGTGTTTGAATGTGTGGGGTTGATCATAACATTCTGGAGTTCTCCATAGGTTAACTGATAGGGATGTGCTAAAATGAAGATGTTAGAATCTGTTAGTCCTAGTTTTTATGATTCCCAATAAATGTAGCATAAACCTTCCTCCCTTAATTTATCAGACCACTGAATTGCTATTGGTGTACCATAGCCCACAAGAATTTCAGTAAGAAGGGTGCACTGTCAATTGGCTGCCAAACAGATCTTTCTATCTACGTCCTCATATAGGTGCTAGAGTTGTGTAGAGAGGGGTAGCAAATGAGGCATACGATAGGGAGACGAATGCCAGGTTGAGATTAATATTCAGATTTGAATTTTTTATGAGCTTTGGATTTTCACAATATTACACAAGCCATAGAAAGCATTATTATCACTTGATAAAACATTTTTCTCATAGTGTTGCATTAACTTGGCAATATTCAAGTTCTAATAATGGACTAACAGTGGACTTTTCCATCTGCAGATTATACTGAATGGCCAGCGGAGGCAGTATTGCAGAGGAGAAACTCTCTGCATTGCTGGGAAAAAAAAAGAATCCAATCATCAGCTTTGCAAGCCTCTTTCAATTTATATGGTAAGTCACACATTTGAGACTTATACATTTGTTTGAATGTGTGGGGTTGATCATAACATTCTGGAGTTCTCCATAGGTTAACTGATAGGGATGTGCTAAAATGAAGATGTTAGAATCTGTTAGTCCTAGTTTTTATGATTCCCAATAACTGTAGCATAAACCTTCCACCCTTAATATATCAGACCACTGAATTGCTATTGGTGTACCATAATCTACAAGAATTCCAGTAAGAAGGGTGCACTGTCACTTGGCTGCCAAACAGATCTTTCTATCTACGTCCTCATATAGGTGCTAGAGTTGTGTAGAGAGCGGTAGCAGATGAGGCATAGGATAGGGAGACGAATGCCAGGTTGAGATTAATATTCAGATTTGAATTTTTAGTGAGCTTTGGATTTTCACAATATTACACAAGCCATAGAAAGCATTATTATCGCTTGATAAAACATTTTTTTCATAGTGTTACATTAACTTGGCAATATTCAAGTTCTAATAATGGACTAACAGTGGACTTTTCCATCTGCAGATTATACTGAATGGCCAGCGGAGGCAGTATTGCAGAGGAGAATCTCTCTGCGTTGCTAAGAAAAAAAAGAAAATCCAATCATCAGCTTTGCAAGCCTCTTTCAATTTATATGGTAAGTCACACATTTGAGACTTATATATTTGTTTGAAGGTGTGGGGTTAATCATAACATTCTGGAGTTCTCCATAGGTTAACTGATAGGGATGTGCTAAAATGAAGATGTTAGATTCTGTTAGTCCTAGTTTTTATGATTCCCAATAGCTGTAGCATAAACCTTCCTCCCTTAATTTATCTGGCCACTGAATTGCTATTGGTGTACCATAATTCACAAGAATTCCAGTAAGAAGGGTGCACTGTCACTTGGCTGCCAAACAGATCTTTCTATCTACGTCCTCCTATAGGTGCTAGAGTTGTGTAGAGAGCGGTAGCAAATGAGGCATAGGATTGGGAGACGAATGCCAGGTTGAGATTAATGTTCAGATTTGAATTTTTAGTGAGCTTTGGATTTTGACAATATTACACAAGCCATAGAAAGCATTATTATCGCTTGATAAAACATTTTTCTCATAGTGTTGCATTAACTTGGCAATATTCAAGTTCTAATAATGGACTAACAGTGGACTTTCGCATCTGCAGATTATACTGAATGGCCAGCGGAGGCAGTATTGCAGAGGAGAAACTCTCTGCATTGCTGGGAAAAAAAAGAGAATCCAATCATCAGCTTTGCAAGCCTCTTTCAATTTATATGGTAAGTCACACATTTGAGACTTATACATTTGTTTGAATGTGTGGGGTTGATCATAACATTCTGGAGTTCTCCATAGGTTAACTGATAGTGATGTGCTAAAATGAAGATGTTAGAATCTGTTAGTCCTAGTTTTTATGATTCCCAATAAATGTAGCATAAACCTTCCTCCCTTAATTTATCTGACCACTGAATTGCTATTGGTGTACCATAATCTACAAGAATTCCAGTAAGAAGGGTGCACTGTCACTTGGCTGCCAAACAGATCTTTCTATCTACGTCCTCATATAGGTGCTAGAGTTGTGTAGAGAGCGGTAGCAGATGAGGCATAGGATAGGGAGACGAATGCCAGGTTGAGATTAATATTCAGATTTGAATTTTTAGTGAGCTTTGGATTTTCACAATATTACACAAGCCATAGAAAGCATTATTATCGCTTGATAAAACATTTTCTTCATAGTGTTACATTAATTTGGCAATATTCAAGTTCTAATAATGGACTGACAGTGGACTTTTCCATCTGCAGATTATACTGAATGGCCAGCGGAGGCAGTATTGCAGAGGAGAATCTCTCTGCGTTGCTGAGAAAAAAAAGAAAATCCAATCATCAGCTTTGCAAGCCTCTTTCAATTTATATGGTAAGTCACACATTTGAGACTTATACATTTGTTTGAATGTGTGGGGTTGATCATAACATTCTGGAGTTCTCCATAGGTTAACTGATAGGGATGTGCTAAAATGAAGATGTTAGAATCTGTTAGTCCTAGTTTTTATGATTCCCAATAAATGTAGCATAAACCTTCCTCCCTTAATTTATCAGACCACTGAATTGCTATTGGTGTACCATAACCCACAAGAATTTCAGTAAGAAGGGTGCACTGTCAATTGGCTGCCAAACAGATCTTTCTATCTACGTCCTCATATAGGTGCTAGAGTTGTGTAGAGAGGGGTAGCAAATGAGGCATACGATAGGGAGACGAATGCCAGGTTGAGATTAATATTCAGATTTGAATTTTTTATGAGCTTTGGATTTTCACAATATTACACAAGCCATAGAAAGCATTATTATCACTTGATAAAACATTTTTCTCATAGTGTTGCATTAACTTGGCAATATTCAAGTTCTAATAATGGACTAACAGTGGACTTTTCCATCTGCAGATTATACTGAATGGCCAGCGGAGGCAGTATTGCAGAGGAGAATCTCTCTGCGTTGCTGAGAAAAAAAAGAAAATCCAATCATCAGCTTTGCAAGCCTCTTTCAATTTATATGGTAAGTCACACATTTGAGACTTATATATTTGTTTGAAGGTGTGGGGTTAATCATAACATTCTGGAGTTCTCCATAGGTTAACTGATAGGGATGTGCTAAAATGAAGATGTTAGATTCTGTTAGTCCTAGTTTTTATGATTCCCAATAGCTGTAGCATAAACCTTCCTCCCTTAATTTATCTGACCACTGAATTGCTATTGGTGTACCATAATCCACAAGAATTCCAGTAAGAAGGGTGCACTGTCACTTGGCTGCCAAACAGATCTTTCTATCTACGTCCTCCTATAGGTGCTAGAGTTGTGTAGAGAGCGGTAGCAAATGAGGCATAGGATTGGGAGACGAATGCCAGGTTGAGATTAATGTTCAGATTTGAATTTTTAGTGAGCTTTGGATTTTGACAATATTACACAAGCCATAGAAAGCATTATTATCGCTTGATAAAACATTTTTCTCATAGTGTTGCATTAACTTGGCAATATTCAAGTTCTAATAATGGACTAACAGTGGACTTTCGCATCTGCAGATTATACTGAATGGCCAGCGGAGGCAGTATTGCAGAGGAGAAACTCTCTGCATTGCTGGGAAAAAAAAAGAATCCAATCATCAGCTTTGCAAGCCTCTTTCAATTTATATGGTAAGTCACACATTTGAGACTTATACATTTGTTTGAATGTGTGGGGTTGATCATAACATTCTGGAGTTCTCCATAGGTTAACTGATAGTGATGTGCAAAAATGAAGATGTTAGAATCTGTTAGTCCTAGTTTTTATGATTCCCAATAAATGTAGCATAAACCTTCCTCCCTTAATTTATCTGACCACTGAATTGCTATTGGTGTACCAAAATCTACAAGAATTCCAGTAAGAAGGGTGCACTGTCACTTGGCTGCCAAACAGATATTTCTATCTACGTCCTCATATAGGTGCTAGAGTTGTGTAGAGAGCGGTAGCAGATGAGGCATAGGATAGGGAGACGAATGCCAGGTTGAGATTAATATTCAGATTTGAATTTTTAGTGAGCTTTGGATTTTCACAATATTACACAAGCCATAGAAAGCATTATTATCGCTTGATAAAACATTTTCTTCATAGTGTTACATTAATTTGGCAATATTCAAGTTCTAATAATGGACTAACAGTGGACTTTTCCATCTGCAGATTATACTGAATGGCCAGCGGAGGCAGTATTGCAGAGGAGAATCTCTCTGCGTTGCTGAGAAAAAAAAGAAAATCCAATCATCAGCTTTGCAAGCCTCTTTCAATTTATATGGTAAGTCACACATTTGAGACTTATACATTTGTTTGAATGTGTGGGGTTGATCATAACATTCTGGAGTTCTCCATAGGTTAACTGATAGGGATGTGCTAAAATGAAGATGTTAGAATCTGTTAGTCCTAGTTTTTATGATTCCCAATAAATGTAGCATAAACCTTCCTCCCTTAATTTATCAGACCACTGAATTGCTATTGGTGTACCATAACCCACAAGAATTTCAGTAAGAAGGGTGCACTGTCAATTGGCTGCCAAACAGATCTTTCTATCTACGTCCTCATATAGGTGCTAGAGTTGTGTAGAGAGGGGTAGCAAATGAGGCATACGATAGGGAGACGAATGCCAGGTTGAGATTAATATTCAGATTTGAATTTTTTATGAGCTTTGGATTTTCACAATATTACACAAGCCATAGAAAGCATTATTATCACTTGATAAAACATTTTTCTCATAGTGTTGCATTAACTTGGCAATATTCAAGTTCTAATAATGGACTAACAGTGGACTTTTCCATCTGCAGATTATACTGAATGGCCAGCGGAGGCAGTATTGCAGAGGAGAATCTCTCTGCGTTGCTGAGAAAAAAAAGAAAATCCAATCATCAGCTTTGCAAGCCTCTTTCAATTTATATGGTAAGTCACACATTTGAGACTTATATATTTGTTTGAAGGTGTGGGGTTAATCATAACATTCTGGAGTTCTCCATAGGTTAACTGATAGGGATGTGCTAAAATGAAGATGTTAGATTCTGTTAGTCCTAGTTTTTATGATTCCCAATAGCTGTAGCATAAACCTTCCTCCCTTAATTTATCTGACCACTGAATTGCTATTGGTGTACCATAATCCACAAGAATTCCAGTAAGAAGGGTGCACTGTCACTTGGCTGCCAAACAGATCTTTCTATCTACGTCCTCCTATAGGTGCTAGAGTTGTGTAGAGAGCGGTAGCAAATGAGGCATAGGATTGGGAGACGAATGCCAGGTTGAGATTAATGTTCAGATTTGAATTTTTAGTGAGCTTTGGATTTTGACAATATTACACAAGCCATAGAAAGCATTATTATCGCTTGATAAAACATTTTTCTCATAGTGTTGCATTAACTTGGCAATATTCAAGTTCTAATAATGGACTAACAGTGGACTTTCGCATCTGCAGATTATACTGAATGGCCAGCGGAGGCAGTATTGCAGAGGAGAAACTCTCTGCATTGCTGGGAAAAAAAAAGAATCCAATCATCAGCTTTGCAAGCCTCTTTCAATTTATATGGTAAGTCACACATTTGAGACTTATACATTTGTTTGAATGTGTGGGGTTGATCATAACATTCTGGAGTTCTCCATAGGTTAACTGATAGTGATGTGCAAAAATGAAGATGTTAGAATCTGTTAGTCCTAGTTTTTATGATTCCCAATAAATGTAGCATAAACCTTCCTCCCTTAATTTATCTGACCACTGAATTGCTATTGGTGTACCAAAATCTACAAGAATTCCAGTAAGAAGGGTGCACTGTCACTTGGCTGCCAAACAGATATTTCTATCTACGTCCTCATATAGGTGCTAGAGTTGTGTAGAGAGCGGTAGCAGATGAGGCATAGGATAGGGAGACGAATGCCAGGTTGAGATTAATATTCAGATTTGAATTTTTAGTGAGCTTTGGATTTTCACAATATTACACAAGCCATAGAAAGCATTATTATCGCTTGATAAAACATTTTCTTCATAGTGTTACATTAATTTGGCAATATTCAAGTTCTAATAATGGACTAACAGTGGACTTTTCCATCTGCAGATTATACTGAATGGCCAGCGGAGGCAGTATTGCAGAGGAGAATCTCTCTGCGTTGCTGAGAAAAAAAAGAAAATCCAATCATCAGCTTTGCAAGCCTCTTTCAATTTATATGGTAAGTCGCACATTTGAGACTTATACATTTGTTTGAATGTGTGGGGTTGATCATAACATTCTGGAGTTCTCCATAGGTTAACTGATAGGGATGTGCTAAAATGAAGATGTTAGAATCTGTTAGTCCTAGTTTTTATGATTCCCAATAACTGTAGCATAAACCTTCCACCCTTAATATATCAGACCACTGAATTGCTATTGGTGTACCATAACCCACAAGAATTCCAGTAAGAAGGGTGCACTGTCACTTGGCTGCCAAACAGATCTTTCTATCTACATCCTCATATAGGTGCTAGAGTTGTGTAGAGAGCGGTAGCAAATGAGGCATAGGATTGGTAGACGAATGCCAGGTTGAGATTAATATTCAGATTTGAATTTTTAGTGAGCTTTGGATTTTCACAATATTACACAAGCCATAGAAAGCATTATTATCGTTCGATAAAACATTTTTTTCGTAGTGTTGCATTAACTTGGCAATATTCAAGTTCTAATAATGGACTAACAGTGGACTTTTCCATCTGCAGATTATACTGAATGGCCAGCGGAGGCAGTATTGCAGAGGAGAATCTCTCTGCGTTGCTGAGAAAAAAAAGAAAATCCAACCATCAGCTTTGCAAGCCTCTTTCAATTTATATGGTAAGTCACACATTTGAGACTTATATATTTGTTTGAAGGTGTGGGGTTAATCATAACATTCTGGAGTTCTCCATAGGTTAACTGATAGGGATGTGCTAAAATGAAGATGTTAGATTCTGTTAGTCCTAGTTTTTATGATTCCCAATAGCTGTAGCATAAACCTTCCTCCCTTAATTTATCTGACCACTGAATTGCTATTGGTGTACCATAATCCACAAGAATTCCAGTAAGAAGGGTGCACTGTCACTTGGCTGCCAAACAGATCTTTCTATCTACGTCCTCCTATAGGTGCTAGAGTTGTGTAGAGAGCGGTAGCAAATGAGGCATAGGATTGGGAGACGAATGCCAGGTTGAGATTAATGTTCAGATTTGAATTTTTAGTGAGCTTTGGATTTTGACAATATTACACAAGCCATAGAAAGCATTATTATCGCTTGATAAAACATTTTTCTCATAGTGTTGCATTAACTTGGCAATATTCAAGTTCTAATAATGGACTAACAGTGGACTTTCGCATCTGCAGATTATACTGAATGGCCAGCGGAGGCAGTATTGCAGAGGAGAAACTCTCTGCATTGCTGGGAAAAAAAAAGAATCCAATCATCAGCTTTGCAAGCCTCTTTCAATTTATATGGTAAGTCACACATTTGAGACTTATACATTTGTTTGAATGTGTGGGGTTGATCATAACATTCTGGAGTTCTCCATAGGTTAACTGATAGGGATGTGCTAAAATGAAGATGTTAGAATCTGTTAGTCCTAGTTTTTATGATTCCCAATAACTGTAGCATAAACCTTCCACCCTTAATATATCAGACCACTGAATTGCTATTGGTGTACCATAACCCACAAGAATTCCAGTAAGAAGGGTGCACTGTCACTTGGCTGCCAAACAGATCTTTCTATCTACATCCTCATATAGGTGCTAGAGTTGTGTAGAGAGCGGTAGCAAATGAGGCATACGATAGGGAGACGAATGCCAGGTTGAGATTAATATTCAGATTTGAATTTTTTATGAGCTTTGGATTTTCACAATATTACACAAGCCATAGAAAGCATTATTATCGCTTGATAAAACATTTTTCTCATAGTGTTGCATTAACTTGGCAATATTCAAGTTCTAATAATGGACTAACAGTGGACTTTCGCATCTGCAGATTATACTGAATGGGCAGCGGAGGCAGTATTGCAGAGGAAAAACTCTCTGCATTGCTGGGAAAAAAAAAGAATCCAATCATCAGCTTTGCAAGCCTCTTTCAATTTATATGGTAAGTCACACATTTGAGACTTATACATTTGTTTGAATGTGTGGGGTTGATCATAACATTCTGGAGTTCTCCATAGGTTAACTGATAGGGATGTGCTAAAATGAAGATGTTAGAATCTGTTAGTCCTAGTTTTTATGATTCCCAATAACTGTAGCATAAACCTTCCACCCTTAATATATCAGACCACTGAATTGCTATTGGTGTACCATAACCCACAAGAATTCCAGTAAGAAGGGTGCACTGTCACTTGGCTGCCAAACAGATCTTTCTATCTACGTCCTCATATAGGTGCTAGAGTTGTGTAGAGAGCGGTAGCAAATGAGGCATACGATAGGGAGACGAATGCCAGGTTGAGATTAATATTCAGATTTGAATTTTTAGTGAGCTTTGGATTTTCACAATATTACACAAGCCATAGAAAGCATTATTATCGCTTGATAAAACATTTTCTTCATAGTGTTGCATTAACTTGGCAATATTCAAGTTCTAATAATGGACTAACAGTGGACTCTCCCATCTGCAGATTATACTGAATGGCCAGCGGAGGCAGTATTGCAGAGGAGAATATCTCTGCGTTGCTGAGAAAAAAAAGAAAATCCAATCATCAGCTTTGCAAGCCTCTTTCAATTGATATGGTAAGTCACACATTTGAGACTTACATACTTGTTTGAAGGTGTGGGGTTAATCATAACATTCTGGAGTTCTCCATAGGTTAACTGATAGGGATGTGCTAAAATGAAGATGTTAGATTCTGTTAGTGCTAGTTTTTATGATTCCCAATAGCTGTAGCATAAACCTTCCTCCCTTAATTTATCTGACCACTGAATTGCTATTGGTGTACCATAATCCACAAGAATTCCAGTAAGAAGGGTGCACTGTCACTTGGCTGCCAAACAGATCTTTCTATCTACTTCCTCCTATAGGTGCTAGAGTTGTGTAGAGAGCGGTAGCAAATGAGGCATAGGATTGGGAGACGAATGCCAGGTTGAGATTAATGTTCAGATTTGAATTTTTAGTGAGCTTTGGATTTTGACAATATTACACAAGCCATAGAAAGCATTATTATCGCTTGATAAAACATGTTTCTCATAGTGTTGCATTAACTTGGCAATATTCAAGTTCTAATAATGGACTAACAGTGGACTTTCGCATCTGCAGATTATACTGAATGGCCAGCGGAGGCAGTATTGCAGAGGAGAAACTCTCTGCATTGCTGGGAAAAAAAAAGAATCCAATCATCAGCTTTGCAAGCCTCTTTCAATTTATATGGTAAGTCACACATTTGAGACTTATACATTTGTTTGAATGTGTGGGGTTGATCATAACATTCTGGAGTTCTCCATAGGTTAACTGATAGTGATGTGCTAAAATGAAGATGTTAGAATCTGTTAGTCCTAGTTTTTATGATTCCCAATAAATGTAGCATAAACCTTCCTCCCTTAATTTATCTGACCACTGAATTGCTATTGGTGTACCATAATCTACAAGAATTCCAGTAAGAAGGGTGCACTGTCACTTGGCTGCCAAACAGATCTTTCTATCTACGTCCTCATATAGGTGCTAGAGTTGTGTAGAGAGGGGTAGCAAATGAGGCATACGATAGGGAGACGAATGCCAGGTTGAGATTAATATTCAGATTTGAATTTTTTATGAGCTTTGGATTTTCACAATATTACACAAGCCATAGAAAGCATTATTATCGCTTGATAAAACATTTTTCTCATAGTGTTGCATTAACTTGGCAATATTCAAGTTCTAATAATGGACTAACAGTGGACTTTCGCATCTGCAGATTATACTGAATGGCCAGCGGAGGCAGTATTGCAGAGGAGAAACTCTCTGCATTGCTGGGAAAAAAAAAGAATCCAATCATCAGCTTTGCAAGCCTCTTTCAATTTATATGGTAAGTCACACATTTGAGACTTATACATTTGTTTGAATGTGTGGGGTTGATCATAACATTCTGGAGTTCTCCATAGGTTAACTGATAGTGATGTGCTAAAATGAAGATGTTAGATTCTGTTAGTGCTAGTTTTTATGATTCCCAATAGCTGTAGCATAAACCTTCCTCCCTTAATTTATCTGACCACTGAATTGCTATTGGTGTACCATAATCCACAAGAATTCCAGTAAGAAGGGTGCACTGTCACTTGGCTGCCAAACAGATCTTTCTATCTACGTCCTCCTATAGGTGCTAGAGTTGTGTAGAGAGCGGTAGCAAATGAGGCATAGGATTGGGAGACGAATGCCAGGTTGAGATTAATGTTCAGATTTGAATTTTTAGTGAGCTTTGGATTTTGACAATATTACACAAGCCATAGAAAGCATTATTATCGCTTGATAAAACATTTTTCTCATAGTGTTGCATTAACTTGGCAATATTCAAGTTCTAATAATGGACTAACAGTGGACTTTCGCATCTGCAGATTATACTGAATGGCCAGCGGAGGCAGTATTGCAGAGGAGAATCTCTCTGCGTTGCTGAGAAAAAAAAGAAAATCCAATCATCAGCTTTGCAAGCCTCTTTCAATTTATATGGTAAGTCACACATTTGAGACTTATATATTTGTTTGAAGGTGTGGGGTTAATCATAACATTCTGGAGTTCTCCATAGGTTAACTGATAGGGATGTGCTAAAATGAAGATGTTAGATTCTGTTAGTCCTAGATTTTATGATTCCCAATAGCTGTAGCATAAACCTTCCTCCCTTAATTTATCTGACCACTGCATTGCTATTGGTGTACCATAATCCACAAGAATTCCAGTAAGAAGGGTGCACTGTCACTTGGCTGCCAAACAGATCTTTCTACCTACGTCCTCCTATAGGTGCTAGAGTTGTGTAGAGAGCGGTAGCAAATGAGGCATACGATAGGGAGACGAATGCCAGGTTGAGATTAATATTCAGATTTGAATTTTTAGTGAGCTTTGGATTTTCACAATATTACACAAGCCATAGAAAGCATTATTATCGCTTGATAAAACATTTTCTTCATAGTGTTGCATTAACTTGGCAATATTCAAGTTCTAATAATGGACTAACAGTGGACTTTTCCATCTGCAGATTATACTGAATGGCCAGCGGAGGCAGTATTGCAGAGGAGAATATCTCTGCGTTGCTGAGAAAAAAAAGAAAATCCATTCATCAGCTTTGCAAGCCTCTTTCAATTTATATGGTAAGTCACACATTTGAGACTTATATATTTGTTTGAAGGTGTGGGGTTAATCATAACATTCTGGAGTTCTCCATAGGTTAACTGATAGGGATGTGCTAAAATGAAGATGTTAGATTCTGTTAGTCCTAGTTTTTATGATTCCCAATAGCTGTAGCATAAACCTTCCTCCCTTAATTTATCTGACCACTGAATTGCTATTGGTGTACCATAATCCACAAGAATTCCAGTAAGAAGGGTGCACTGTCACTTGGCTGCCAAACAGATCTTTCTATCTACGTCCTCCTATAGGTGCTAGAGTTGTGTAGAGAGCGGTAGCAAATGAGGCATAGGATTGGGAGACGAATGCCAGGTTGAGATTAATGTTCAGATTTGAATTTTTAGTGAGCTTTGGATTTTGACAATATTACACAAGCCATAGAAAGCATTATTATCGCTTGATAAAACATTTTTCTCATAGTGTTGCATTAACTTGGCAATATTCAAGTTCTAATAATGGACTAACAGTGGACTTTTCCATCTGCAGATTATACTGAATGGCCAGCGGAGGCAGTATTGCAGAGGAGAATCTCTCTGCGTCCCTGGAAAAAAAAAAGAAAACCCATTCATCGGCTTTGCAAGCCTCTTTCAATTTATATGGTAAGTCACACATTTGAGACTTATACATTTGATTGAATGTGTGGGGTTGATCATAACATTCTGGAGTTCTCCATAGGTTAACTGATAGGGATGTGCTAAAATGAAGATGTTAGAACCTGTTAGTCCTAGTTTTTATGATTCCCAAAAAATGTAGCATAAACCTTCCTCCCTTAATTTATCAGACCACTGAATTGCTATTGGTGTACCATAACCCACAAGAATTCCAGTAAGAAGGGTGCACTGTCACTTGGCTGCCAAACAGATCTTTCTATCTACGTCCTCATATAGGTGCTAGAGTTGTGTAGAGAGCGGTAGCAAATGAGGAATACGATAGGGAGACGAATGCCAGGTTGAGATTAATATTCAGATTTGAATTTTTAGTGAGCTTTGGATTTTCACAATATTACACAAGCCATAGAAAGCATTATTATCGCTTGATAAAACATTTTCTTCATAGTGTTGCATTAACTTGGCAATATTCAAGTTCTAATAATGGACTAACAGTGGACTCTCCCATCTGTAGATTATACTGAATGGCCAGCGGAGGCAGTATTGCAGAGGAGAATATCTCTGCGTTGCTGAGAAAAAAAAGAAAATCCAATCATCAGCTTTGCAAGCCTCTTTCAATTGATATGGTAAGTCACACATTTGAGACTTACATACTTGTTTGAAGGTGTGGGGTTAATCATAACATTCTGGAGTTCTCCATAGGTTAACTGATAGGGATGTGCTAAAATGAAGATGTTAGATTCTGTTAGTGCTAGTTTTTATGATTCCCAATAGCTGTAGCATAAACCTTCCTCCCTTAATTTATCTGACCACTGAATTGCTATTGGTGTACCATAATCCACAAGAATTCCAGTAAGAAGGGTGCACTGTCACTTGGCTGCCAAACAGATCTTTCTATCTACGTCCTCCTATAGGTGCTAGAGTTGTGTAGAGAGTGGTAGCAAATGAGGCATAGGATTGGGAGACGAATGCCAGGTTGAGATTAATGTTCAGATTTGAATTTTTAGTGAGGTTTGGATTTTGACAATATTACACAAGCCATAGAAAGCATTATTATCGCTTGATAAAACATTTTTCTCATAGTGTTGCATTAACTTGGCAATATTCAAGTTCTAATAATGGACTAACAGTGGACTTTTCCATCTGCAGATTATACTGAATGGCCAGCGGAGGCAGTATTGCAGAGGAGAATCTCTCTGCGTTGCTGAGAAAAAAAAGAAAATCCAATCATCAGCTTTGCAAGCCTCTTTCAATTTATATGGTAAGTCACACATTTGAGACTTATACATTTGTTTGAATGTGTGGGGTTGATCATAACATTCTGGACTTCTCCATAGGTTAACTGATAGGGATGTGCTAAAATGAAGATGTTAGAATCTGTTAGTCCTAGTTTTTATGATTCCCAATAAATGTAGCATAAACCTTCCTCCCTTAATTTATCTGACCACTGAATTGCTATTGGTGTACCATAATCTACAAGAATTCCAGTAAGAAGGGTGCACTGTCACTTGGCTGCCAAACAGATCTTTCTATCTACGTCCTCATATAGGTGCTAGAGTTGTGTAGAGAGCGGTAGCAGATGAGGCTTAGGATAGGGAGACGAATGCCAGGTTGAGATTAATATTCAGATTTGAATTTTTAGTGAGCTTTGGATTTTCACAATATTACACAAGCGATAGAAAGCATTATTATCGCTTGATAAAACATTTTTTTCATAGTGTTACATTAACTTGGCAATATTCAAGTTCTAATAATGGACTAACAGTGGACTTTTCCATCTGCAGATTATACTGAATGGCCAGCGGAGGCAGTATTGCAGAGGAGAATCTCTCTGCGTTGCTGAGAAAAAAAAGAAAATCCAATCATCAGCTTTGCAAGCCTCTTTCAATTTATATGGTAAGTCACACATTTGAGACTTATATATTTGTTTGAAGGTGTGGGGTTAATCATAACATTCTGGAGTTCTCCATAGGTTAACTGATAGGGATGTGCTAAAATGAAGATGTTAGATTCTGTTAGTCCTAGATTTTATGATTCCCAATAGCTGTAGCATAAACCTTCCTCCCTTAATTTATCTGACCACTGAATTGCTATTGGTGTACCATAATCCACAAGAATTCCAGTAAGAAGGGTGCACTGTCACTTGGCTGCCAAACAGATCTTTCTACCTACGTCCTCCTATAGGTGCTAGAGTTGTGTAGAGAGCGGTAGCAAATGAGGCATACGATAGGGAGACGAATGCCAGGTTGAGATTAATATTCAGATTTGAATTTTTAGTGAGCTTTGGATTTTCACAATATTACACAAGCCATAGAAAGCATTATTATCGCTTGATAAAACATTTTCTTCATAGTGTTGCATTAACTTGGCAATATTCAAGTTCTAATAATGGACTAACAGTGGACTTTTCCATCTGCAGATTATACTGAATGGCCAGCGGAGGCAGTATTGCAGAGGAGAATATCTCTGCGTTGCTGAGAAAAAAAAGAAAATCCAATCATCAGCTTTGCAAGCCTCTTTCAATTGATATGGTAAGTCACACATTTGAGACTTACATATTTGTTTGAAGGTGTGGGGTTAATCATAACATTCTGGAGTTCTCCATAGGTTAACTGATAGGGATGTGCTAAAATGAAGATGTTAGATTCTGTTAGTCCTAGATTTTATGATTCCCAATAGCTGTAGCATAAACCTTCCTCCCTTAATTTATCTGACCACTGAATTGCTATTGGTGTACCATAATCCACAAGAATTCCAGTAAGAAGGGTGCACTGTCACTTGGCTGCCAAACAGATCTTTCTACCTACGTCCTCCTATAGGTGCTAGAGTTGTGTAGAGAGCGGTAGCAAATGAGGCATACGATAGGGAGACGAATGCCAGGTTGAGATTAATATTCAGATTTGAATTTTTAGTGAGCTTTGGATTTTCACAATATTACACAAGCCATAGAAAGCATTATTATCGCTTGATAAAACATTTTCTTCATAGTGTTGCATTAACTTGGCAATATTCAAGTTCTAATAATGGACTAACAGTGGACTTTTCCATCTGCAGATTATACTGAATGGCCAGCGGAGGCAGTATTGCAGAGGAGAATATCTCTGCGTTGCTGAGAAAAAAAAGAAAATCCAATCATCAGCTTTGCAAGCCTCTTTCAATTGATATGGTAAGTCACACATTTGAGACTTACATATTTGTTTGAAGGTGTGGGGTTAATCATAACATTCTGGAGTTCTCCATAGGTTAACTGATAGGGATGTGCTAAAATGAAGATGTTAGATTCTGTTAGTCCTAGTTTTTATGATTCCCAATAGCTGTAGCATAAACCTTCCTCCCTTAATTTATCTGACCACTGAATTGCTATTGGTGTACCATAATCCACAAGAATTCCAGTAAGAAGGGTGCACTGTCACTTGGCTGCCAAACAGATCTTTCTATCTACGTCCTCCTATAGGTGCTAGAGTTGTGTAGAGAGCGGTAGCAAATGAGGCATAGGATTGGGAGACGAATGCCAGGTTGAGATTAATGTTCAGATTTGAATTTTTAGTGAGCTTTGGATTTTGACAATATTACACAAGCCATAGAAAGCATTATTATCGCTTGATAAAACATTTTTCTCATAGTGTTGCATTAACTTGGCAATATTCAAGTTCTAATAATGGACTAACAGTGGACTTTCGCATCTGCAGATTATACTGAATGGCCAGCGGAGGCAGTATTGCAGAGGAGAAACTCTCTGCATTGCTGGGAAAAAAAAAGAATCCAATCATCAGCTTTGCAAGCCTCTTTCAATTGATATGGTAAGTCACACATTTGAGACTTACATATTTGTTTGAAGGTGTGGGGTTAATCATAACATTCTGGAGTTCTCCATAGGTTTACTGATAGGGATGTGCTAAAATGAAGATGTTAGATTCTGTTAGTGCTAGTTTTTATGATTCCCAATAAATGTAGCATAAACCTTCCTCCCTTAATTTATCTGACCACTGAATTGCTATTGGTGTACCATAATCTACAAGAATTCCAGTAAGAAGGGTGCACTGTCACTTGGCTGCCAAACAGATCTTTCTATCTACGTCCTCATATAGGTGCTAGAGTTGTGTAGAGAGCGGTAGCAGATGAGGCATAGGATAGGGAGACGAATGCCAGGTTGAGATTAATATTCAGATTTGAATTTTTAGTGAGCTTTGGATTTTCACAATATTACACAAGCCATAGAAAGCATTATTATCGCTTGATAAAACATTTTTTTCATAGTGTTACATTAACTTGGCAATATTCAAGTTCTAATAATGGACTAACAGTGGACTTTCGCATCTGCAGATTATACTGAATGGCCAGCGGAGGCAGTATTGCAGAGGAGAAACTCTCTGCATTGCTGGGAAAAAAAAAGAATCCAATCATCAGCTTTGCAAGCCTCTTTCAATTTATATGGTAAGTCACACATTTGAGACTTATACATTTGTTTGAATGTGTGGGGTTGATCATAACATTCTGGAGTTCTCCATAGGTTAACTGATAGTGATGTGCAAAAATGAAGATGTTAGAATCTGTTAGTCCTAGTTTTTATGATTCCCAATAAATGTAGCATAAACCTTCCTCCCTTAATTTATCTGACCACTGAATTGCTATTGGTGTACCAAAATCTACAAGAATTCCAGTAAGAAGGGTGCACTGTCACTTGGCTGCCAAACAGATATTTCTATCTACGTCCTCATATAGGTGCTAGAGTTGTGTAGAGAGCGGTAGCAGATGAGGCATAGGATAGGGAGACGAATGCCAGGTTGAGATTAATATTCAGATTTGAATTTTTAGTGAGCTTTGGATTTTCACAATATTACACAAGCCATAGAAAGCATTATTATCGCTTGATAAAACATTTTCTTCATAGTGTTACATTAATTTGGCAATATTCAAGTTCTAATAATGGACTAACAGTGGACTTTTCCATCTGCAGATTATACTGAATGGCCAGCGGAGGCAGTATTGCAGAGGAGAATCTCTCTGCGTTGCTGAGAAAAAAAAGAAAATCCAATCATCAGCTTTGCAAGCCTCTTTCAATTTATATGGTAAGTCACACATTTGAGACTTATACATGTGTTTGAATGTGTGGGGTTGATCATAACATTCTGGAGTTCTCCATAGGTTAACTGATAGGGATGTGCTAAAATGAAGATGTTAGAATCTGTTAGTCCTAGTTTTTATGATTCCCAATAAATGTAGCATAAACCTTCCTCCCTTAATTTATCAGACCACTGAATTGCTATTGGTGTACCATAACCCACAAGAATTTCAGTAAGAAGGGTGCACTGTCAATTGGCTGCCAAACAGATCTTTCTATCTACGTCCTCATATAGGTGCTAGAGTTGTGTAGAGAGGGGTAGCAAATGAGGCATACGATAGGGAGACGAATGCCAGGTTGAGATTAATATTCAGATTTGAATTTTTTATGAGCTTTGGATTTTCACAATATTACACAAGCCATAGAAAGCATTATTATCACTTGATAAAACATTTTTCTCATAGTGTTGCATTAACTTGGCAATATTCAAGTTCTAATAATGGACTAACAGTGGACTTTTCCATCTGCAGATTATACTGAATGGCCAGCGGAGGCAGTATTGCAGAGGAGAATCTCTCTGCGTTGCTGAGAAAAAAAAGAAAATCCAACTATCAGCTTTGCAAGCCTCTTTCAATTTATATGGTAAGTCACACATTTGAGACTTATATATTTGTTTGAAGGTGTGGGGTTAATCATAACATTCTGGAGTTCTCCATAGGTTAACTGATAGGGATGTGCTAAAATGAAGATGTTAGATTCTGTTAGTCCTAGTTTTTATGATTCCCAATAGCTGTAGCATAAACCTTCCTCCCTTAATTTATCTGACCACTGAATTGCTATTGGTGTACCATAATCCACAAGAATTCCAGTAAGAAGGGTGCACTGTCACTTGGCTGCCAAACAGATCTTTCTATCTACGTCCTCCTATAGGTGCTAGAGTTGTGTAGAGAGCGGTAGCAAATGAGGCATAGGATTGGGAGACGAATGCCAGGTTGAGATTAATGTTCAGATTTGAATTTTTAGTGAGCTTTGGATTTTGACAATATTACACAAGCCATAGAAAGCATTATTATCGCTTGATAAAACATTTTTCTCATAGTGTTGCATTAACTTGGCAATATTCAAGTTCTAATAATGGACTAACAGTGGACTTTCGCATCTGCAGATTATACTGAATGGCCAGCGGAGGCAGTATTGCAGAGGAGAAACTCTCTGCATTGCTGGGAAAAAAAAAGAATCCAATCATCAGCTTTGCAAGCCTCTTTCAATTTATATGGTAAGTCACACATTTGAGACTTATACATTTGTTTGAATGTGTGGGGTTGATCATAACATTCTGGAGTTCTCCATAGGTTAACTGATAGGGATGTGCTAAAATGAAGATGTTAGAATCTGTTAGTCCTAGTTTTTATGATTCCCAATAACTGTAGCATAAACCTTCCACCCTTAATATATCAGACCACTGAATTGCTATTGGTGTACCATAACCCACAAGAATTCCAGTAAGAAGGGTGCACTGTCACTTGGCTGCCAAACAGATCTTTCTATCTACATCCTCATATAGGTGCTAGAGTTGTGTAGAGAGCGGTAGCAAATGAGGCATAGGATTGGTAGACGAATGCCAGGTTGAGATTAATATTCAGATTTGAATTTTTAGTGAGCTTTGGATTTTCACAATATTACACAAGCCATAGAAAGCATTATTATCGTTCGATAAAACATTTTTTTCGTAGTGTTGCATTAACTTGGCAATATTCAAGTTCTAATAATGGACTAACAGTGGACTTTTCCATCTGCAGATTATACTGAATGGCCAGCGGAGGCAGTATTGCAGAGGAGAATCTCTCTGCGTTGCTGAGAAAAAAAAGAAAATCCAACCATCAGCTTTGCAAGCCTCTTTCAATTTATATGGTAAGTCACACATTTGAGACTTATATATTTGTTTGAAGGTGTGGGGTTAATCATAACATTCTGGAGTTCTCCATAGGTTAACTGATAGGGATGTGCTAAAATGAAGATGTTAGATTCTGTTAGTCCTAGTTTTTATGATTCCCAATAGCTGTAGCATAAACCTTCCTCCCTTAATTTATCTGACCACTGAATTGCTATTGGTGTACCATAATCCACAAGAATTCCAGTAAGAAGGGTGCACTGTCACTTGGCTGCCAAACAGATCTTTCTATCTACGTCCTCCTATAGGTGCTAGAGTTGTGTAGAGAGCGGTAGCAAATGAGGCATAGGATTGGGAGACGAATGCCAGGTTGAGATTAATGTTCAGATTTGAATTTTTAGTGAGCTTTGGATTTTGACAATATTACACAAGCCATAGAAAGCATTATTATCGCTTGATAAAACATTTTTCTCATAGTGTTGCATTAACTTGGCAATATTCAAGTTCTAATAATGGACTAACAGTGGACTTTCGCATCTGCAGATTATACTGAATGGCCAGCGGAGGCAGTATTGCAGAGGAGAAACTCTCTGCATTGCTGGGAAAAAAAAAGAATCCAATCATCAGCTTTGCAAGCCTCTTTCAATTTATATGGTAAGTCACACATTTGAGACTTATACATTTGTTTGAATGTGTGGGGTTGATCATAACATTCTGGAGTTCTCCATAGGTTAACTGATAGGGATGTGCTAAAATGAAGATGTTAGAATCTGTTAGTCCTAGTTTTTATGATTCCCAATAACTGTAGCATAAACCTTCCACCCTTAATATATCAGACCACTGAATTGCTATTGGTGTACCATAACCCACAAGAATTCCAGTAAGAAGGGTGCACTGTCACTTGGCTGCCAAACAGATCTTTCTATCTACATCCTCATATAGGTGCTAGAGTTGTGTAGAGAGCGGTAGCAAATGAGGCATAGGATTGGTAGACGAATGCCAGGTTGAGATTAATATTCAGATTTGAATTTTTAGTGAGCTTTGGATTTTCACAATATTACACAAGCCATAGAAAGCATTATTATCGTTCGATAAAACATTTTTTTCGTAGTGTTGCATTAACTTGGCAATATTCAAGTTCTAATAATGGACTAACAGTGGACTTTTCCATCTGCAGATTATACTGAATGGCCAGCGGAGGCAGTATTGCAGAGGAGAATCTCTCTGCGTTGCTGAGAAAAAAAAGAAAATCCAATCATCAGCTTTGCAAGCCTCTTTCAATTTATATGGTAAGTCACACATTTGAGACTTATACATGTGTTTGAATGTGTGGGGTTGATCATAACATTCTGGAGTTCTCCATAGGTTAACTGATAGGGATGTGCTAAAATGAAGATGTTAGAATCTGTTAGTCCTAGTTTTTATGATTCCCAATAAATGTAGCATAAACCTTCCTCCCTTAATTTATCAGACCACTGAATTGCTATTGGTGTACCATAACCCACAAGAATTTCAGTAAGAAGGGTGCACTGTCAATTGGCTGCCAAACAGATCTTTCTATCTACGTCCTCATATAGGTGCTAGAGTTGTGTAGAGAGGGGTAGCAAATGAGGCATACGATAGGGAGACGAATGCCAGGTTGAGATTAATATTCAGATTTGAATTTTTTATGAGCTTTGGATTTTCACAATATTACACAAGCCATAGAAAGCATTATTATCACTTGATAAAACATTTTTCTCATAGTGTTGCATTAACTTGGCAATATTCAAGTTCTAATAATGGACTAACAGTGGACTTTTCCATCTGCAGATTATACTGAATGGCCAGCGGAGGCAGTATTGCAGAGGAGAATCTCTCTGCGTTGCTGAGAAAAAAAAGAAAATCCAACTATCAGCTTTGCAAGCCTCTTTCAATTTATATGGTAAGTCACACATTTGAGACTTATATATTTGTTTGAAGGTGTGGGGTTAATCATAACATTCTGGAGTTCTCCATAGGTTAACTGATAGGGATGTGCTAAAATGAAGATGTTAGATTCTGTTAGTCCTAGTTTTTATGATTCCCAATAGCTGTAGCATAAACCTTCCTCCCTTAATTTATCTGACCACTGAATTGCTATTGGTGTACCATAATCCACAAGAATTCCAGTAAGAAGGGTGCACTGTCACTTGGCTGCCAAACAGATCTTTCTATCTACGTCCTCCTATAGGTGCTAGAGTTGTGTAGAGAGCGGTAGCAAATGAGGCATAGGATTGGGAGACGAATGCCAGGTTGAGATTAATGTTCAGATTTGAATTTTTAGTGAGCTTTGGATTTTGACAATATTACACAAGCCATAGAAAGCATTATTATCGCTTGATAAAACATTTTTCTCATAGTGTTGCATTAACTTGGCAATATTCAAGTTCTAATAATGGACTAACAGTGGACTTTCGCATCTGCAGATTATACTGAATGGCCAGCGGAGGCAGTATTGCAGAGGAGAAACTCTCTGCATTGCTGGGAAAAAAAAAGAATCCAATCATCAGCTTTGCAAGCCTCTTTCAATTTATATGGTAAGTCACACATTTGAGACTTATACATTTGTTTGAATGTGTGGGGTTGATCATAACATTCTGGAGTTCTCCATAGGTTAACTGATAGGGATGTGCTAAAATGAAGATGTTAGAATCTGTTAGTCCTAGTTTTTATGATTCCCAATAACTGTAGCATAAACCTTCCACCCTTAATATATCAGACCACTGAATTGCTATTGGTGTACCATAACCCACAAGAATTCCAGTAAGAAGGGTGCACTGTCACTTGGCTGCCAAACAGATCTTTCTATCTACATCCTCATATAGGTGCTAGAGTTGTGTAGAGAGCGGTAGCAAATGAGGCATAGGATTGGTAGACGAATGCCAGGTTGAGATTAATATTCAGATTTGAATTTTTAGTGAGCTTTGGATTTTCACAATATTACACAAGCCATAGAAAGCATTATTATCGTTCGATAAAACATTTTTTTCGTAGTGTTGCATTAACTTGGCAATATTCAAGTTCTAATAATGGACTAACAGTGGACTTTTCCATCTGCAGATTATACTGAATGGCCAGCGGAGGCAGTATTGCAGAGGAGAATCTCTCTGCGTTGCTGAGAAAAAAAAGAAAATCCAACCATCAGCTTTGCAAGCCTCTTTCAATTTATATGGTAAGTCACACATTTGAGACTTATATATTTGTTTGAAGGTGTGGGGTTAATCATAACATTCTGGAGTTCTCCATAGGTTAACTGATAGGGATGTGCTAAAATGAAGATGTTAGATTCTGTTAGTCCTAGTTTTTATGATTCCCAATAGCTGTAGCATAAACCTTCCTCCCTTAATTTATCTGACCACTGAATTGCTATTGGTGTACCATAATCCACAAGAATTCCAGTAAGAAGGGTGCACTGTCACTTGGCTGCCAAACAGATCTTTCTATCTACGTCCTCCTATAGGTGCTAGAGTTGTGTAGAGAGCGGTAGCAAATGAGGCATAGGATTGGGAGACGAATGCCAGGTTGAGATTAATGTTCAGATTTGAATTTTTAGTGAGCTTTGGATTTTGACAATATTACACAAGCCATAGAAAGCATTATTATCGCTTGATAAAACATTTTTCTCATAGTGTTGCATTAACTTGGCAATATTCAAGTTCTAATAATGGACTAACAGTGGACTTTCGCATCTGCAGATTATACTGAATGGCCAGCGGAGGCAGTATTGCAGAGGAGAAACTCTCTGCATTGCTGGGAAAAAAAAAGAATCCAATCATCAGCTTTGCAAGCCTCTTTCAATTTATATGGTAAGTCACACATTTGAGACTTATACATTTGTTTGAATGTGTGGGGTTGATCATAACATTCTGGAGTTCTCCATAGGTTAACTGATAGGGATGTGCTAAAATGAAGATGTTAGAATCTGTTAGTCCTAGTTTTTATGATTCCCAATAACTGTAGCATAAACCTTCCACCCTTAATATATCAGACCACTGAATTGCTATTGGTGTACCATAACCCACAAGAATTCCAGTAAGAAGGGTGCACTGTCACTTGGCTGCCAAACAGATCTTTCTATCTACATCCTCATATAGGTGCTAGAGTTGTGTAGAGAGCGGTAGCAAATGAGGCATAGGATTGGTAGACGAATGCCAGGTTGAGATTAATATTCAGATTTGAATTTTTAGTGAGCTTTGGATTTTCACAATATTACACAAGCCATAGAAAGCATTATTATCGTTCGATAAAACATTTTTTTCGTAGTGTTGCATTAACTTGGCAATATTCAAGTTCTAATAATGGACTAACAGTGGACTTTTCCATCTGCAGATTATACTGAATGGCCAGCGGAGGCAGTATTGCAGAGGAGAATCTCTCTGCGTTGCTGAGAAAAAAAAGAAAATCCAATCATCAGCTTTGCAAGCCTCTTTCAATTTATATGGTAAGTCACACATTTGAGACTTATACATGTGTTTGAATGTGTGGGGTTGATCATAACATTCTGGAGTTCTCCATAGGTTAACTGATAGGGATGTGCTAAAATGAAGATGTTAGAATCTGTTAGTCCTAGTTTTTATGATTCCCAATAAATGTAGCATAAACCTTCCTCCCTTAATTTATCAGACCACTGAATTGCTATTGGTGTACCATAACCCACAAGAATTTCAGTAAGAAGGGTGCACTGTCAATTGGCTGCCAAACAGATCTTTCTATCTACGTCCTCATATAGGTGCTAGAGTTGTGTAGAGAGGGGTAGCAAATGAGGCATACGATAGGGAGACGAATGCCAGGTTGAGATTAATATTCAGATTTGAATTTTTTATGAGCTTTGGATTTTCACAATATTACACAAGCCATAGAAAGCATTATTATCGCTTGATAAAACATTTTTCTCATAGTGTTGCATTAACTTGGCAATATTCAAGTTCTAATAATGGACTAACAGTGGACTTTCGCATCTGCAGATTATACTGAATGGGCAGCGGAGGCAGTATTGCAGAGGAAAAACTCTCTGCATTGCTGGGAAAAAAAAAGAATCCAATCATCAGCTTTGCAAGCCTCTTTCAATTTATATGGTAAGTCACACATTTGAGACTTATACATTTGTTTGAATGTGTGGGGTTGATCATAACATTCTGGAGTTCTCCATAGGTTAACTGATAGGGATGTGCTAAAATGAAGATGTTAGAATCTGTTAGTCCTAGTTTTTATGATTCCCAATAACTGTAGCATAAACCTTCCACCCTTAATATATCAGACCACTGAATTGCTATTGGTGTACCATAACCCACAAGAATTCCAGTAAGAAGGGTGCACTGTCACTTGGCTGCCAAACAGATCTTTCTATCTACGTCCTCATATAGGTGCTAGAGTTGTGTAGAGAGCGGTAGCAAATGAGGCATACGATAGGGAGACGAATGCCAGGTTGAGATTAATATTCAGATTTGAATTTTTAGTGAGCTTTGGATTTTCACAATATTACACAAGCCATAGAAAGCATTATTATCGCTTGATAAAACATTTTCTTCATAGTGTTGCATTAACTTGGCAATATTCAAGTTCTAATAATGGACTAACAGTGGACTCTCCCATCTGCAGATTATACTGAATGGCCAGCGGAGGCAGTATTGCAGAGGAGAATATCTCTGCGTTGCTGAGAGAAAAAAGAAAATCCAATCATCAGCTTTGCAAGCCTCTTTCAATTGATATGGTAAGTCACACATTTGAGACTTACATACTTGTTTGAAGGTGTGGGGTTAATCATAACATTCTGGAGTTCTCCATAGGTTAACTGATAGGGATGTGCTAAAATGAAGATGTTAGATTCTGTTAGTGCTAGTTTTTATGATTCCCAATAGCTGTAGCATAAACCTTCCTCCCTTAATTTATCTGACCACTGAATTGCTATTGGTGTACCATAATCCACAAGAATTCCAGTAAGAAGGGTGCACTGTCACTTGGCTGCCAAACAGATCTTTCTATCTACTTCCTCCTATAGGTGCTAGAGTTGTGTAGAGAGCGGTAGCAAATGAGGCATAGGATTGGGAGACGAATGCCAGGTTGAGATTAATGTTCAGATTTGAATTTTTAGTGAGCTTTGGATTTTGACAATATTACACAAGCCATAGAAAGCATTATTATCGCTTGATAAAACATGTTTCTCATAGTGTTGCATTAACTTGGCAATATTCAAGTTCTAATAATGGACTAACAGTGGACTTTCGCATCTGCAGATTATACTGAATGGCCAGCGGAGGCAGTATTGCAGAGGAGAAACTCTCTGCATTGCTGGGAAAAAAAAGAATCCAATCATCAGCTTTGCAAGCCTCTTTCAATTTATATGGTAAGTCACACATTTGAGACTTATACATTTGTTTGAATGTGTGGGGTTGATCATAACATTCTGGAGTTCTCCATAGGTTAACTGATAGTGATGTGCTAAAATGAAGATGTTAGAATCTGTTAGTCCTAGTTTTTATGATTCCCAATAAATGTAGCATAAACCTTCCTCCCTTAATTTATCTGACCACTGAATTGCTATTGGTGTACCATAATCTACAAGAATTCCAGTAAGAAGGGTGCACTGTCACTTGGCTGCCAAACAGATCTTTCTATCTACGTCCTCATATAGGTGCTAGAGTTGTGTAGAGAGCGGTAGCAGATGAGGCATAGGATAGGGAGACGAATGCCAGGTTGAGATTAATATTCAGATTTGAATTTTTAGTGAGCTTTGGATTTTCACAATATTACACAAGCCATAGAAAGCATTATTGACGCTTGATAAAACATTTTCTTCATAGTGTTGCATTAACTTGGCAATATTCAAGTTCTAATAATGGACTAACAGTGGACTCTCCCATCTGCAGATTATACTGAATGGCCAGCGGAGGCAGTATTGCAGAGGAGAATATCTCTGCGTTGCTGAGAAAAAAAAGAAAATCCAATCATCAGCTTTGCAAGCCTCTTTCAATTGATATGGTAAGTCACACATTTGAGACTTACATACTTGTTTGAAGGTGTGGGGTTAATCATAACATTCTGGAGTTCTCCATAGGTTAACTGATAGGGATGTGCTAAAATGAAGATGTTAGATTCTGTTAGTGCTAGTTTTTATGATTCCCAATAGCTGTAGCATAAACCTTCCTCCCTTAATTTATCTGACCACTGAATTGCTATTGGTGTACCATAATCCACAAGAATTCCAGTAAGAAGGGTGCACTGTCACTTGGCTGCCAAACAGATCTTTCTATCTACGTCCTCCTATAGGTGCTAGAGTTGTGTAGAGAGCGGTAGCAAATGAGGCATAGGATTGGGAGACGAATGCCAGGTTGAGATTAATGTTCAGATTTGAATTTTTAGTGAGCTTTGGATTTTGACAATATTACACAAGCCATAGAAAGCATTATTATCGCTTGATAAAACATTTTTCTCATAGTGTTGCATTAACTTGGCAATATTCAAGTTCTAATAATGGACTAACAGTGGACTTTCGCATCTGCAGATTATACTGAATGGCCAGCGGAGGCAGTATTGCAGAGGAGAAACTCTCTGCATTGCTGGGAAAAAAAAAGAATCCAATCATCAGCTTTGCAAGCCTCTTTCAATTTATATGGTAAGTCACACATTTGAGACTTATACATTTGTTTGAATGTGTGGGGTTGATCATAACATTCTGGAGTTCTCCATAGGTTAACTGATAGTGATGTGCTAAAATGAAGATGTTAGAATCTGTTAGTCCTAGTTTTTATGATTCCCAATAAATGTAGCATAAACCTTCCTCCCTTAATTTATCTGACCACTGAATTGCTATTGGTGTACCATAATCTACAAGAATTCCAGTAAGAAGGGTGCACTGTCACTTGGCTGCCAAACAGATCTTTCTATCTACGTCCTCATATAGGTGCTAGAGTTGTGTAGAGAGCGGTAGCAGATGAGGCATAGGATAGGGAGACGAATGCCAGGTTGAGATTAATATTCAGATTTAAATTTTTAGTGAGCTTTGGATTTTCACAATATTACACAAGCCATAGAAAGCATTAATATCGCTTGATAAAACATTTTTTTCATAGTGTTACATTAACTTGGCAATATTCAAGTTCTAATAATGGACTAACAGTGGACTTTTCCATCTGCAGATTATACTGAATGGCCAGCAGAGGCAGTATTGCAGAGGAGAATCTCTCTGCGTTGCTGAGAAAAAAAAGAAAATCCAATCATCAGCTTTGCAAGCCTCTTTCAATTTATATGGTAAGTCACACATTTGAGACTTATACATTTGTTTGAATGTGTGGGGTTGATCATAACATTCTGGACTTCTCCATAGGTTAACTGATAGGGATGTGCTAAAATGAAGATGTTAGAATCTGTTAGTCCTAGTTTTTATGATTCCCAATAAATGTAGCATAAACCTTCCTCCCTTAATTTATCAGACCACTGAATTGCTATTGGTGTACCATAACCCACAAGAATTCCAGTAAGAAGGGTGCACTGTCACTTGGCTGCCAAACAGATCTTTCTATCTACGTCCTCATATAGGTGCTAGAGTTGTGTAGAGAGCGGTAGCAAATGAGGAATACGATAGGGAGACGAATGCCAGGTTGAGATTAATATTCAGATTTGAATTTTTAGTGAGCTTTGGATTTTCACAATATTACACAAGCCATAGAAAGCATTATTATCGCTTGATAAAACATTTTCTTCATAGTGTTGCATTAACTTGGCAATATTCAAGTTCTAATAATGGACTAACAGTGGACTCTCCCATCTGTAGATTATACTGAATGGCCAGCGGAGGCAGTATTGCAGAGGAGAATATCTCTGCGTTGCTGAGAAAAAAAAGAAAATCCAATCATCAGCTTTGCAAGCCTCTTTCAATTGATATGGTAAGTCACACATTTGAGACTTACATACTTGTTTGAAGGTGTGGGGTTAATCATAACATTCTGGAGTTCTCCATAGGTTAACTGATAGGGATGTGCTAAAATGAAGATGTTAGATTCTGTTAGTGCTAGTTTTTATGATTCCCAATAGCTGTAGCATAAACCTTCCTCCCTTAATTTATCTGACCACTGAATTGCTATTGGTGTACCATAATCCACAAGAATTCCAGTAAGAAGGGTGCACTGTCACTTGGCTGCCAAACAGATCTTTCTATCTACGTCCTCCTATAGGTGCTAGAGTTGTGTAGAGAGTGGTAGCAAATGAGGCATAGGATTGGGAGACGAATGCCAGGTTGAGATTAATGTTCAGATTTGAATTTTTAGTGAGCTTTGGATTTTGACAATATTACACAAGCCATAGAAAGCATTATTATCGCTTGATAAAACATTTTTCTCATAGTGTTGCATTAACTTGGCAATATTCAAGTTCTAATAATGGACTAACAGTGGACTTTTCCATCTGCAGATTATACTGAATGGCCAGTGGAGGCAGTATTGCAGAGGAGAATCTCTCTGCGTTGCTGAGAAAAAAAAGAAAATCCAATCATCAGCTTTGCAAGCCTCTTTCAATTTATATGGTAAGTCACACATTTGAGACTTATACATTTGTTTGAATGTGTGGGGTTGATCATAACATTCTGGACTTCTCCATAGGTTAACTGATAGGGATGTGCTAAAATGAAGATGTTAGAATCTGTTAGTCCTAGTTTTTATGATTCCCAATAAATGTAGCATAAACCTTCCTCCCTTAATTTATCTGACCACTGAATTGCTATTGGTGTACCATAATCTACAAGAATTCCAGTAAGAAGGGTGCACTGTCACTCGGCTGCCAAACAGATCTTTCTATCTACGTCCTCATATAGGTGCTAGAGTTGTGTAGAGAGCGGTAGCAGATGAGGCTTAGGATAGGGAGACGAATGCCAGGTTGAGATTAATATTCAGATTTGAATTTTTAGTGAGCTTTGGATTTTCACAATATTACACAAGCGATAGAAAGCATTATTATCGCTTGATAAAACATTTTTTTCATAGTGTTACATTAACTTGGCAATATTCAAGTTCTAATAATGGACTAACAGTGGACTTTTCCATCTGCAGATTATACTGAATGGCCAGCGGAGGCAGTATTGCAGAGGAGAATCTCTCTGCGTTGCTGAGAAAAAAAAGAAAATCCAATCATCAGCTTTGCAAGCCTCTTTCAATTTATATGGTAAGTCACACATTTGAGACTTATATATTTGTTTGAAGGTGTGGGGTTAATCATAACATTCTGGAGTTCTCCATAGGTTAACTGATAGGGATGTGCTAAAATGAAGATGTTAGATTCTGTTAGTCCTAGATTTTATGATTCCCAATAGCTGTAGCATAAACCTTCCTCCCTTAATTTATCTGACCACTGAATTGCTATTGGTGTACCATAATCCACAAGAATTCCAGTAAGAAGGGTGCACTGTCACTTGGCTGCCAAACAGATCTTTCTACCTACGTCCTCCTATAGGTGCTAGAGTTGTGTAGAGAGCGGTAGCAAATGAGGCATACGATAGGGAGACGAATGCCAGGTTGAGATTAATATTCAGATTTGAATTTTTAGTGAGCTTTGGATTTTCACAATATTACACAAGCCATAGAAAGCATTATTATCGCTTGATAAAACATTTTTTTCATAGTGTTACATTAACTTGGCAATATTCAAGTTCTAATAATGGACTAACAGTGGACTTTTCCATCTGCAGATTATACTGAATGGCCAGCAGAGGCAGTATTGCAGAGGAGAATCTCTCTGCGTTGCTGAGAAAAAAAAGAAAATCCAATCATCAGCTTTGCAAGCCTCTTTCAATTTATATGGTAAGTCACACATTTGAGACTTATACATTTGTTTGAATGTGTGGGGTTGATCATAACATTCTGGACTTCTCCATAGGTTAACTGATAGGGATGTGCTAAAATGAAGATGTTAGAATCTGTTAGTCCTAGTTTTTATGATTCCCAATAAATGTAGCATAAACCTTCCTCCCTTAATTTATCAGACCACTGAATTGCTATTGGTGTACCATAACCCACAAGAATTCCAGTAAGAAGGGTGCACTGTCACTTGGCTGCCAAACAGATCTTTCTATCTACGTCCTCATATAGGTGCTAGAGTTGTGTAGAGAGCGGTAGCAAATGAGGAATACGATAGGGAGACGAATGCCAGGTTGAGATTAATATTCAGATTTGAATTTTTAGTGAGCTTTGGATTTTCACAATATTACACAAGCCATAGAAAGCATTATTATCGCTTGATAAAACATTTTCTTCATAGTGTTGCATTAACTTGGCAATATTCAAGTTCTAATAATGGACTAACAGTGGACTCTCCCATCTGTAGATTATACTGAATGGCCAGCGGAGGCAGTATTGCAGAGGAGAATATCTCTGCGTTGCTGAGAAAAAAAAGAAAATCCAATCATCAGCTTTGCAAGCCTTTTTCAATTGATATGGTAAGTCACACATTTGAGACTTACATACTTGTTTGAAGGTGTGGGGTTAATCATAACATTCTGGAGTTCTCCATAGGTTAACTGATAGGGATGTGCTAAAATGAAGATGTTAGATTCTGTTAGTGCTAGTTTTTATGATTCCCAATAGCTGTAGCATAAACCTTCCTCCCTTAATTTATCTGACCACTGAATTGCTATTGGTGTACCATAATCCACAAGAATTCCAGTAAGAAGGGTGCACTGTCACTTGGCTGCCAAACAGATCTTTCTATCTACGTCCTCCTATAGGTGCTAGAGTTGTGTAGAGAGTGGTAGCAAATGAGGCATAGGATTGGGAGACGAATGCCAGGTTGAGATTAATGTTCAGATTTGAATTTTTAGTGAGCTTTGGATTTTGACAATATTACACAAGCCATAGAAAGCATTATTATCGCTTGATAAAACATTTTTCTCATAGTGTTGCATTAACTTGGCAATATTCAAGTTCTAATAATGGACTAACAGTGGACTTTTCCATCTGCAGATTATACTGAATGGCCAGCGGAGGCAGTATTGCAGAGGAGAATCTCTCTGCGTTGCTGAGAAAAAAAAGAAAATCCAATCATCAGCTTTGCAAGCCTCTTTCAATTTATATGGTAAGTCACACATTTGAGACTTATACATTTGTTTGAATGTGTGGGGTTGATCATAACATTCTGGACTTCTCCATAGGTTAACTGATAGGGATGTGCTAAAATGAAGATGTTAGAATCTGTTAGTCCTAGTTTTTATGATTCCCAATAAATGTAGCATAAACCTTCCTCCCTTAATTTATCTGACCACTGAATTGCTATTGGTGTACCATAATCTACAAGAATTCCAGTAAGAAGGGTGCACTGTCACTTGGCTGCCAAACAGATCTTTCTATCTACGTCCTCATATAGGTGCTAGAGTTGTGTAGAGAGCGGTAGCAGATGAGGCTTAGGATAGGGAGACGAATGCCAGGTTGAGATTAATATTCAGATTTGAATTTTTAGTGAGCTTTGGATTTTCACAATATTACACAAGCGATAGAAAGCATTATTATCGCTTGATAAAACATTTTTTTCATAGTGTTACATTAACTTGGCAATATTCAAGTTCTAATAATGGACTAACAGTGGACTTTTCCATCTGCAGATTATACTGAATGGCCAGCGGAGGCAGTATTGCAGAGGAGAATCTCTCTGCGTTGCTGAGAAAAAAAAGAAAATCCAATCATCAGCTTTGCAAGCCTCTTTCAATTTATATGGTAAGTCACACATTTGAGACTTATATATTTGTTTGAAGGTGTGGGGTTAATCATAACATTCTGGAGTTCTCCATAGGTTAACTGATAGGGATGTGCTAAAATGAAGATGTTAGATTCTGTTAGTCCTAGATTTTATGATTCCCAATAGCTGTAGCATAAACCTTCCTCCCTTAATTTATCTGACCACTGAATTGCTATTGGTGTACCATAATCCACAAGAATTCCAGTAAGAAGGGTGCACTGTCACTTGGCTGCCAAACAGATCTTTCTACCTACGTCCTCCTATAGGTGCTAGAGTTGTGTAGAGAGCGGTAGCAAATGAGGCATACGATAGGGAGACGAATGCCAGGTTGAGATTAATATTCAGATTTGAATTTTTAGTGAGCTTTGGATTTTCACAATATTACACAAGCCATAGAAAGCATTATTATCGCTTGATAAAACATTTTCTTCATAGTGTTGCATTAACTTGGCAATATTCAAGTTCTAATAATGGACTAACAGTGGACTTTTCCATCTGCAGATTATACTGAATGGCCAGCGGAGGCAGTATTGCAGAGGAGAATATCTCTGCGTTGCTGAGAAAAAAAAGAAAATCCAATCATCAGCTTTGCAAGCCTCTTTCAATTGATATGGTAAGTCACACATTTGAGACTTACATATTTGTTTGAAGGTGTGGGGTTAATCATAACATTCTGGAGTTCTCCATAGGTTTACTGATAGGGATGTGCTAAAATGAAGATGTTAGATTCTGTTAGTGCTAGTTTTTATGATTCCCAATAGCTGTAGCATAAACCTTCCTCCCTTAATTTATCTGACCACTGAATTGCTATTGGTGTACCATAATCCTCAAGAATTCCAGTAAGAAGGGTGCACTGTCACTTGGCTGCCAAACAGATCTTTCTATCTACGTCCTCCTATAGGTGCTAGAGTTGTGTAGAGAGGGGTAGCAAATGAGGCATAGGATTGGGAGACGAATGCCAGGTTGAGATTAATGTTCAGATGTGAATTTTTAGTGAGTTTTGGATTTTGACAATATTACACAAGCCATAGAAAGCATTATTATCGCTTGATAAAACATTTTTCTCATAGTGTTGCATTAACTTGGCAATATTCAAGTTCTAATAATGGACTAACAGTGGACTTTCGCATCTGCAGATTATACTGAATGGCCAGCGGAGGCAGTATTGCAGAGGAGAAACTCTCTGCATTGCTGGGAAAAAAAAAGAATCCAATCATCAGCTTTGCAAGCCTCTTTCAATTTATATGGTAAGTCACACATTTGAGACTTATACATTTGTTTGAATGTGTGGGGTTGATCATAACATTCTGGAGTTCTCCATAGGTTAACTGATAGTGATGTGCTAAAATGAAGATGTTAGATTCTGTTAGTGCTAGTTTTTATGATTCCCAATAGCTGTAGCATAAACCTTCCTCCCTTAATTTATCTGACCACTGAATTGCTATTGGTGTACCATAATCCACAAGAATTCCAGTAAGAAGGGTGCACTGTCACTTGGCTGCCAAACAGATCTTTCTATCTACGTCCTCCTATAGGTGCTAGAGTTGTGTAGAGAGCGGTAGCAAATGAGGCATAGGATTGGGAGACGAATGCCAGGTTGAGATTAATGTTCAGATTTGAATTTTTAGTGAGCTTTGGATTTTGACAATATTACACAAGCCATAGAAAGCATTATTATCGCTTGATAAAACATTTTTCTCATAGTGTTGCATTAACTTGGCAATATTCAAGTTCTAATAATGGACTAACAGTGGACTTTCGCATCTGCAGATTATACTGAATGGCCAGCGGAGGCAGTATTGCAGAGGAGAATCTCTCTGCGTTGCTGAGAAAAAAAAGAAAGTCCAATCATCAGCTTTGCAAGCCTCTTTCAATTTATATGGTAAGTCACACATTTGAGACTTATATATTTGTTTGAAGGTGTGGGGTTAATCATAACATTCTGGAGTTCTCCATAGGTTAACTGATAGGGATGTGCTAAAATGAAGATGTTAGATTCTGTTAGTCCTAGATTTTATGATTCCCAATAGCTGTAGCATAAACCTTCCTCCCTTAATTTATCTGACCACTGAATTGCTATTGGTGTACCATAATCCACAAGAATTCCAGTAAGAAGGGTGCACTGTCACTTGGCTGCCAAACAGATCTTTCTACCTACGTCCTCCTATAGGTGCTAGAGTTGTGTAGAGAGCGGTAGCAAATGAGGCATACGATAGGGAGACGAATGCCAGGTTGAGATTAATATTCAGATTTGAATTTTTAGTGAGCTTTGGATTTTCACAATATTACACAAGCCATAGAAAGCTTTATTATCGCTTGATAAAACATTTTCTTCATAGTGTTGCATTAACTTGGCAATATTCAAGTTCTAATAATGGACTAACAGTGGACTTTTCCATCTGCAGATTATACTGAATGGCCAGCGGAGGCAGTATTGCAGAGGAGAATATCTCTGCGTTGCTGAGAAAAAAAAGAAAATCCAATCATCAGCTTTGCAAGCCTCTTTCAATTGATATGGTAAGTCACACATTTGAGACTTACATATTTGTTTGAAGGTGTGGGGTTAATCATAACATTCTGGAGTTCTCCATAGGTTAACTGATAGGGATGTGCTAAAATGAAGATGTTAGATTCTGTTAGTCCTAGTTTTTATGATTCCCAATAGCTGTAGCATAAACCTTCCTCCCTTAATTTATCTGACCACTGAATTGCTATTGGTGTACCATAATCCACAAGAATTCCAGTAAGAAGGGTGCACTGTCACTTGGCTGCCAAACAGATCTTTCTATCTACGTCCTCCTATAGGTGCTAGAGTTGTGTAGAGAGCGGTAGCAAATGAGGCATAGGATTGGGAGACGAATGCCAGGTTGAGATTAATGTTCAGATTTGAATTTTTAGTGAGCTTTGGATTTTGACAATATTACACAAGCCATAGAAAGCATTATTATCGCTTGATAAAACATTTTTCTCATAGTGTTGCATTAACTTGGCAATATTCAAGTTCTAATAATGGACTAACAGTGGACTTTCGCATCTGCAGATTATACTGAATGGCCAGCGGAGGCAGTATTGCAGAGGAGAAACTCTCTGCATTGCTGGGAAAAAAAAAGAATCCAATCATCAGCTTTGCAAGCCTCTTTCAATTGATATGGTAAGTCACACATTTGAGACTTACATATTTGTTTGAAGGTGTGGGGTTAATCATAACATTCTGGAGTTCTCCATAGGTTTACTGATAGGGATGTGCTAAAATGAAGATGTTAGATTCTGTTAGTGCTAGTTTTTATGATTCCCAATAGCTGTAGCATAAACCTTCCTCCCTTAATTTATCTGACCACTGAATTGCTATTGGTGTACCATAATCCTCAAGAATTCCAGTAAGAAGGGTGCACTGTCACTTGGCTGCCAAACAGATCTTTCTATCTACGTCCTCCTATAGGTGCTAGAGTTGTGTAGAGAGCGGTAGCAAATGAGGCATAGGATTGGGAGACGAATGCCAGGTTGAGATTAATGTTCAGATGTGAATTTTTAGTGAGTTTTGGATTTTGACAATATTACACAAGCCATAGAAAGCATTATTATCGCTTGATAAAACATTTTTCTCATAGTGTTGCATTAACTTGGCAATATTCAAGTTCTAATAATGGACTAACAGTGGACTTTCGCATCTGCAGATTATACTGAATGGCCAGCGGAGGCAGTATTGCAGAGGAGAAACTCTCTGCATTGCTGGGAAAAAAAAAGAATCCAATCATCAGCTTTGCAAGCCTCTTTCAATTTATATGGTAAGTCACACATTTGAGACTTATACATTTGTTTGAATGTGTGGGGTTGATCATAACATTCTGGAGTTCTCCATAGGTTAACTGATAGTGATGTGCTAAAATGAAGATGTTAGATTCTGTTAGTGCTAGTTTTTATGATTCCCAATAGCTGTAGCATAAACCTTCCTCCCTTAATTTATCTGACCACTGAATTGCTATTGGTGTACCATAATCCACAAGAATTCCAGTAAGAAGGGTGCACTGTCACTTGGCTGCCAAACAGATCTTTCTATCTACGTCCTCCTATAGGTGCTAGAGTTGTGTAGAGAGCGGTAGCAAATGAGGCATAGGATTGGGAGACGAATGCCAGGTTGAGATTAATGTTCAGATTTGAATTTTTAGTGAGCTTTGGATTTTGACAATATTACACAAGCCATAGAAAGCATTATTATCGCTTGATAAAACATTTTTCTCATAGTGTTGCATTAACTTGGCAATATTCAAGTTCTAATAATGGACTAACAGTGGACTTTCGCATCTGCAGATTATACTGAATGGCCAGCGGAGGCAGTATTGCAGAGGAGAATCTCTCTGCGTTGCTGAGAAAAAAAAGAAAATCCAATCATCAGCTTTGCAAGCCTCTTTCAATTTATATGGTAAGTCACACATTTGAGACTTATATATTTGTTTGAAGGTGTGGGGTTAATCATAACATTCTGGAGTTCTCCATAGGTTAACTGATAGGGATGTGCTAAAATGAAGATGTTAGATTCTGTTAGTCCTAGATTTTATGATTCCCAATAGCTGTAGCATAAACCTTCCTCCCTTAATTTATCTGACCACTGAATTGCTATTGGTGTACCATAATCCTCAAGAATTCCAGTAAGAAGGGTGCACTGTCACTTGGCTGCCAAACAGATCTTTCTATCTACGTCCTCCTATAGGTGCTAGAGTTGTGTAGAGAGCGGTAGCAAATGAGGCATAGGATAGGGAGACGAATGCCAGGTTGAGATTAATATTCAGATTTGAATTTTTAGTGAGCTTTGGATTTTCACAATATTACACAAGCCATAGAAAGCATTATTATCGCTTGATAAAACATTTTTTTCATAGTGTTACATTAACTTGGCAATATTCAAGTTCTAATAATGGACTAACAGTGGACTTTTCCATCTGCAGATTATACTGAATGGCCAGCGGAGGCAGTATTGCAGAGGAGAATCTCTCTGCGTTGCTGAGAAAAAAAAGAAAATCCAATCATCAGCTTTGCAAGCCTCTTTCAATTTATATGGTAAGTCACACATTTGAGACTTATATATTTGTTTGAAGGTGTGGGGTTAATCATAACATTCTGGAGTTCTCCATAGGTTAACTGATAGGGATGTGCTAAAATGAAGATGTTAGATTCTGTTAGTCCTAGTTTTTATGATTCCCAATAGCTGTAGCATAAACCTTCCTCCCTTAATTTATCTGACCACTGAATTGCTATTGGTGTACCATAATCCACAAGAATTCCAGTAAGAAGGGTGCACTGTCACTTGGCTGCCAAACAGATCTTTCTATCTACGTCCTCCTATAGGTGCTAGAGTTGTGTAGAGAGCGGTAGCAAATGAGGCATAGGATTGGGAGACGAATGCCAGGTTGAGATTAATGTTCAGATTTGAATTTTTAGTGAGCTTTGGATTTTGACAATATTACACAAGCCATAGAAAGCATTATTATCGCTTGATAAAACATTTTTCTCATAGTGTTGCATTAACTTGGCAATATTCAAGTTCTAATAATGGACTAACAGTGGACTTTCGCATCTGCAGATTATACTGAATGGCCAGCGGAGGCAGTATTGCAGAGGAGAAACTCTCTGCATTGCTGGGAAAAAAAAAGAATCCAATCATCAGCTTTGCAAGCCTCTTTCAATTTATATGGTAAGTCACACATTTGAGACTTATACATTTGTTTGAATGTGTGGGGTTGATCATAACATTCTGGAGTTCTCCATAGGTTAACTGATAGTGATGTGCTAAAATGAAGATGTTAGAATCTGTTAGTCCTAGTTTTTATGATTTCCAATAAATGTAGCATAAACCTTCCTCCCTTAATTTATCTGACCACTGAATTGCTATTGGTGTACCATAATCCACAAGAATTCCAGTAAGAAGGGTGCACTGTCACTTGGCTGCCAAACAGATCTTTCTACCTACGTCCTCCTATAGGTGCTAGAGTTGTGTAGAGAGCGGTAGCAAATGAGGCATACGATAGGGAGACGAATGCCAGGTTGAGATTAATATTCAGATTTGAATTTTTAGTGAGCTTTGGATTTTCACAATATTACACAAGCCATAGAAAGCATTATTATCGCTTGATAAAACATTTTCTTCATAGTGTTGCATTAACTTGGCAATATTCAAGTTCTAATAATGGACTAACAGTGGACTTTTCCATCTACAGATTATACTGAATGGCCAGCGGAGGCAGTATTGCAGAGGAGAATCTCTCTGCGTTGCTGAGAAAAAAAAGAAAATCCAATCATCAGCTTTGCAAGCCTCTTTCAATTTATATGGTAAGTCACACATTTGAGACTTACATACTTGTTTGAAGGTGTGGGGTTAATCATAACATTCTGGAGTTCTCCATAGGTTAACTGATAGGGATGTGCTAAAATGAAGATGTTAGATTCTGTTAGTGCTAGTTTTTATGATTCCCAATAGCTGTAGCATAAACCTTCCTCCCTTAATTTATCTGACCACTGAATTGCTATTGGTGTACCATAATCCACAAGAATTCCAGTAAGAAGGGTGCACTGTCACTTGGCTGCCAAACAGATCTTTCTATCTACGTCCTCCTATAGGTGCTAGAGTTGTGTAGAGAGCGGTAGCAAATGAGGCATAGGATTGGGAGACGAATGCCAGGTTGAGATTAATGTTCAGATTTGAATTTTTAGTGAGCTTTGGATTTTGACAATATTACACAAGCCATAGAAAGCATTATTATCGCTTGATAAAACATTTTTCTCATAGTGTTGCATTAACTTGGCAATATTCAAGTTCTAATAATGGACTAACAGTGGACTTTCGCATCTGCAGATTATACTGAATGGCCAGCGGAGGCAGTATTGCAGAGGAGAAACTCTCTGCATTGCTGGGAAAAAAAAAGAATCCAATCATCAGCTTTGCAAGCCTCTTTCAATTTATATGGTAAGTCACACATTTGAGACTTATACATTTGTTTGAAAGTGTGGGGTTGATCATAACATTCTGGAGTTCTCCATAGGTTAACTGATAGTGATGTGCTAAAATGAAGATGTTAGAATCTGTTAGTCCTAGTTTTTATGATTCCCAATAAATGTAGCATAAACCTTCCTCCCTTAATTTATCTGACCACTGAATTGCTATTGGTGTACCATAATCTACAAGAATTCCAGTAAGAAGGGTGCACTGTCACTTGGCTGCCAAACAGATCTTTCTATCTACGTCCTCATATAGGTGCTAGAGTTGTGTAGAGAGCGGTAGCAGATGAGGCATAGGATAGGGAGACGAATGCCAGGTTGAGATTAATATTCAGATTTAAATTTTTAGTGAGCTTTGGATTTTCACAATATTACACAAGCCATAGAAAGCATTATTATCGCTTGATAAAACATTTTTTTCATAGTGTTACATTAACTTGGCAATATTCAAGTTCTAATAATGGACTAACAGTGGACTTTTCCATCTGCAGATTATACTGAATGGCCAGCAGAGGCAGTATTGCAGAGGAGAATCTCTCTGCGTTGCTGAGAAAAAAAAGAAAATCCAATCATCAGCTTTGCAAGCCTCTTTCAATTTATATGGTAAGTCACACATTTGAGACTTATACATTTGTTTGAATGTGTGGGGTTGATCATAACATTCTGGACTTCTCCATAGGTTAACTGATAGGGATGTGCTAAAATGAAGATGTTAGAATCTGTTAGTCCTAGTTTTTATGATTCCCAATAAATGTAGCATAAACCTTCCTCCCTTAATTTATCAGACCACTGAATTGCTATTGGTGTACCATAACCCACAAGAATTCCAGTAAGAAGGGTGCACTGTCACTTGGCTGCCAAACAGATCTTTCTATCTACGTCCTCATATAGGTGCTAGAGTTGTGTAGAGAGCGGTAGCAAATGAGGAATACGATAGGGAGACGAATGCCAGGTTGAGATTAATATTCAGATTTGAATTTTTAGTGAGCTTTGGATTTTCACAATATTACACAAGCCATAGAAAGCATTATTATCGCTTGATAAAACATTTTCTTCATAGTGTTGCATTAACTTGGCAATATTCAAGTTCTAATAATGGACTAACAGTGGACTCTCCCATCTGTAGATTATACTGAATGGCCAGCGGAGGCAGTATTGCAGAGGAGAATATCTCTGCGTTGCTGAGAAAAAAAAGAAAATCCAATCATCAGCTTTGCAAGCCTCTTTCAATTGATATGGTAAGTCACACATTTGAGACTTACATACTTGTTTGAAGGTGTGGGGTTAATCATAACATTCTGGAGTTCTCCATAGGTTAACTGATAGGGATGTGCTAAAATGAAGATGTTAGATTCTGTTAGTGCTAGTTTTTATGATTCCCAATAGCTGTAGCATAAACCTTCCTCCCTTAATTTATCTGACCACTGAATTGCTATTGGTGTACCATAATCCACAAGAATTCCAGTAAGAAGGGTGCACTGTCACTTGGCTGCCAAACAGATCTTTCTATCTACGTCCTCCTATAGGTGCTAGAGTTGTGTAGAGAGTGGTAGCAAATGAGGCATAGGATTGGGAGACGAATGCCAGGTTGAGATTAATGTTCAGATTTGAATTTTTAGTGAGCTTTGGATTTTGACAATATTACACAAGCCATAGAAAGCATTATTATCGCTTGATAAAACATTTTTCTCATAGTGTTGCATTAACTTGGCAATATTCAAGTTCTAATAATGGACTAACAGTGGACTTTTCCATCTGCAGATTATACTGAATGGCCAGCGGAGGCAGTATTGCAGAGGAGAATCTCTCTGCGTTGCTGAGAAAAAAAAGAAAATCCAATCATCAGCTTTGCAAGCCTCTTTCAATTTATATGGTAAGTCACACATTTTAGTCTTATACATTTGTTTGAATGTGTGGGGTTGATCATAACATTCTGGACTTCTCCATAGGTTAACTGATAGGGATGTGCTAAAATGAAGATGTTAGAATCTGTTAGTCCTAGTTTTTATGATTCCCAATAAATGTAGCATAAACCTTCCTCCCTTAATTTATCTGACCACTGAATTGCTATTGGTGTACCATAATCTACAAGAATTCCAGTAAGAAGGGTGCACTGTCACTTGGCTGCCAAACAGATCTTTCTATCTACGTCCTCATATAGGTGCTAGAGTTGTGTAGAGAGCGGTAGCAGATGAGGCTTAGGATAGGGAGACGAATGCCAGGTTGAGATTAATATTCAGATTTGAATTTTTAGTGAGCTTTGGATTTTCACAATATTACACAAGCGATAGAAAGCATTATTATCGCTTGATAAAACATTTTTTTCATAGTGTTACATTAACTTGGCAATATTCAAGTTCTAATAATGGACTAACAGTGGACTTTTCCATCTGCAGATTATACTGAATGGCCAGCGGAGGCAGTATTGCAGAGGAGAATCTCTCTGCGTTGCTGAGAAAAAAAAGAAAATCCAATCATCAGCTTTGCAAGCCTCTTTCAATTTATATGGTAAGTCACACATTTGAGACTTATATATTTGTTTGAAGGTGTGGGGTTAATCATAACATTCTGGAGTTCTCCATAGGTTAACTGATAGGGATGTGCTAAAATGAAGATGTTAGATTCTGTTAGTCCTAGATTTTATGATTCCCAATAGCTGTAGCATAAACCTTCATCCCTTAATTTATCTGACCACTGAATTGCTATTGGTGTACCATAATCCACAAGAATTCCAGTAAGAAGGGTGCACTGTCACTTGGCTGCCAAACAGATCTTTCTACTTACGTCCTCCTATAGGTGCTAGAGTTGTGTAGAGAGCGGTAGCAAATGAGGCATACGATAGGGAGACGAATGCCAGGTTGAGATTAATATTCAGATTTGAATTTTTAGTGAGCTTTGGATTTTCACAATATTACACAAGCCATAGAAAGCATTATTATCGCTTGATAAAACATTTTTTTCATAGTGTTACATTAACTTGGCAATATTCAAGTTCTAATAATGGACTAACAGTGGACTTTTCCATCTGCAGATTATACTGAATGGCCAGCAGAGGCAGTATTGCAGAGGAGAATCTCTCTGCGTTGCTGAGAAAAAAAAGAAAATCCAATCATCAGCTTTGCAAGCCTCTTTCAATTTATATGGTAAGTCACACATTTGAGACTTATACATTTGTTTGAATGTGTGGGGTTGATCATAACATTCTGGACTTCTCCATAGGTTAACTGATAGGGATGTGCTAAAATGAAGATGTTAGAATCTGTTAGTCCTAGTTTTTATGATTCCCAATCAATGTAGAATAAACCTTCCTCCCTTAATTTATCAGACCACTGAATTGCTATTGGTGTACCATAACCCACAAGAATTCCAGTAAGAAGGGTGCACTGTCACTTGGCTGCCAAACAGATCTTTCTATCTACGTCCTCATATAGGTGCTAGAGTTGTGTAGAGAGCGGTAGCAAATGAGGAATACGATAGGGAGACGAATGCCAGGTTGAGATTAATATTCAGATTTGAATTTTTAGTGAGCTTTGGATTTTCACAATATTACACAAGCCATAGAAAGCATTATTATCGCTTGATAAAACATTTTCTTCATAGTGTTGCATTAACTTGGCAATATTCAAGTTCTAATAATGGACTAACAGTGGACTCTCCCATCTGTAGATTATACTGAATGGCCAGCGGAGGCAGTATTGCAGAGGAGAATATCTCTGCGTTGCTGAGAAAAAAAAGAAAATCCAATCATCAGCTTTGCAAGCCTCTTTCAATTGATATGGTAAGTCACACATTTGAGACTTACATACTTGTTTGAAGGTGTGGGGTTAATCATAACATTCTGGAGTTCTCCATAGGTTAACTGATAGGGATGTGCTAAAATGAAGATGTTAGATTCTGTTAGTGCTAGTTTTTATGATTCCCAATAGCTGTAGCATAAACCTTCCTCCCTTAATTTATCTGACCACTGAATTGCTATTGGTGTACCATAATCCACAAGAATTCCAGTAAGAAGGGTGCACTGTCACTTGGCTGCCAAACAGATCTTTCTATCTACGTCCTCCTATAGGTGCTAGAGTTGTGTAGAGAGTGGTAGCAAATGAGGCATAGGATTGGGAGACGAATGCCAGGTTGAGATTAATGTTCAGATTTGAATTTTTAGTGAGCTTTGGATTTTGACAATATTACACAAGCCATAGAAAGCATTATTATCGCTTGATAAAACATTTTTCTCATAGTGTTGCATTAACTTGGCAATATTCAAGTTCTAATAATGGACTAACAGTGGACTTTTCCATCTGCAGATTATACTGAATGGCCAGCGGAGGCAGTATTGCAGAGGAGAATCTCTCTGCGTTGCTGAGAAAAAAAAGAAAATCCAATCATCAGCTTTGCAAGCCTCTTTCAATTTATATGGTAAGTCACACATTTGAGACTTATACATTTGTTTGAATGTGTGGGGTTGATCATAACATTCTGGACTTCTCCATAGGTTAACTGATAGGGATGTGCTAAAATGAAGATGTTAGAATCTGTTAGTCCTAGTTTTTATGATTCCCAATAAATGTAGCATAAACCTTCCTCCCTTAATTTATCTGACCACTGAATTGCTATTGGTGTACCATAATCTACAAGAATTCCAGTAAGAAGGGTGCACTGTCACTTGGCTGCCAAACAGATCTTTCTATCTACGTCCTCATATAGGTGCTAGAGTTGTGTAGAGAGCGGTAGCAGATGAGGCTTAGGATAGGGAGACGAATGCCAGGTTGAGATTAATATTCAGATTTGAATTTTTAGTGAGCTTTGGATTTTCACAATATTACACAAGCGATAGAAAGCATTATTATCGCTTGATAAAACATTTTTTTCATAGTGTTGCATTAACTTGGCAATATTCAAGTTCTAATAATGGACTAACAGTGGACTTTTCCATCTGCAGATTATACTGAATGGCCAGCGGAGGCAGTATTGCAGAGGAGAATCTCTCTGCGTTGCTGAGAAAAAAAAGAAAATCCAATCATCAGCTTTGCAAGCCTCTTTCAATTTATATGGTAAGTCACACATTTGAGACTTATATATTTGTTTGAAGGTGTGGGGTTAATCATAACATTCTGGAGTTCTCCATAGGTTAACTGATAGGGATGTGCTAAAATGAAGATGTTAGATTCTGTTAGTCCTAGATTTTATGATTCCCAATAGCTGTAGCATAAACCTTCCTCCCTTAATTTATCTGACCACTGAATTGCTATTGGTGTACCATAATCCACAAGAATTCCAGTAAGAAGGGTGCACTGTCACTTGGCTGCCAAACAGATCTTTCTACCTACGTCCTCCTATAGGTGCTAGAGTTGTGTAGAGAGCGGTAGCAAATGAGGCATACGATAGGAAGACGAATGCCAGGTTGAGATTAATATTCAGATTTGAATTTTTAGTGAGCTTTGGATTTTCACAATATTACACAAGCCATAGAAAGCATTATTATCGCTTGATAAAACATTTTCTTCATAGTGTTGCATTAACTTGGCAATATTCAAGTTCTAATAATGGACTAACAGTGGACTTTTCCATCTGCAGATTATACTGAATGGCCAGCGGAGGCAGTATTGCAGAGGAGAATATCTCTGCGTTGCTGAGAAAAAAAAGAAAATCCAATCATCAGCTTTGCAAGCCTCTTTCAATTGATATGGTAAGTCACACATTTGAGACTTACATATTTGTTTGAAGGTGTGGGGTTAATCATAACATTCTGGAGTTCTCCATAGGTTTACTGATAGGGATGTGCTAAAATGAAGATGTTAGATTCTGTTAGTGCTAGTTTTTATGATTCCCAATAGCTGTAGCATAAACCTTCCTCCCTTAATTTATCTGACCACTGAATTGCTATTGGTGTACCATAATCCTCAAGAATTCCAGTAAGAAGGGTGCACTGTCACTTGGCTGCCAAACAGATCTTTCTATCTACGTCCTCCTATAGGTGCTAGAGTTGTGTAGAGAGCGGTAGCAAATGAGGCATAGGATTGGGAGACGAATGCCAGGTTGAGATTAATGTTCAGATGTGAATTTTTAGTGAGTTTTGGATTTTGACAATATTACACAAGCCATAGAAAGCATTATTATCGCTTGATAAAACATTTTTCTCATAGTGTTGCATTAACTTGGCAATATTCAAGTTCTAATAATGGACTAACAGTGGACTTTCGCATCTGCAGATTATACTGAATGGCCAGCGGAGGCAGTATTGCAGAGGAGAAACTCTCTGCATTGCTGGGAAAAAAAAAGAATCCAATCATCAGCTTTGCAAGCCTCTTTCAATTTATATGGTAAGTCACACATTTGAGACTTATACATTTGTTTGAATGTGTGGGGTTGATCATAACATTCTGGAGTTCTCCATAGGTTAACTGATAGTGATGTGCTAAAATGAAGATGTTAGATTCTGTTAGTGCTAGTTTTTATGATTCCCAATAGCTGTAGCATAAACCTTCCTCCCTTAATTTATCTGACCACTGAATTGCTATTGGTGTACCATAATCCACAAGAATTCCAGTAAGAAGGGTGCACTGTCACTTGGCTGCCAAACAGATCTTTCTATCTACGTCCTCCTATAGGTGCTAGAGTTGTGTAGAGAGCGGTAGCAAATGAGGCATAGGATTGGGAGACGAATGCCAGGTTGAGATTAATGTTCAGATTTGAATTTTTAGTGAGCTTTGGATTTTGACAATATTACACAAGCCATAGAAAGCATTATTATCGCTTGATAAAACATTTTTCTCATAGTGTTGCATTAACTTGGCAATATTCAAGTTCTAATAATGGACTAACAGTGGACTTTCGCATCTGCAGATTATACTGAATGGCCAGCGGAGGCAGTATTGCAGAGGAGAATCTCTCTGCGTTGCTGAGAAAAAAAAGAAAGTCCAATCATCAGCTTTGCAAGCCTCTTTCAATTTATATGGTAAGTCACACATTTGAGACTTATATATTTGTTTGAAGGTGTGGGGTTAATCATAACATTCTGGAGTTCTCCATAGGTTAACTGATAGGGATGTGCTAAAATGAAGATGTTAGATTCTGTTAGTCCTAGATTTTATGATTCCCAATAGCTGTAGCATAAACCTTCCTCCCTTAATTTATCTGACCACTGAATTGCTATTGGTGTACCATAATCCACAAGAATTCCAGTAAGAAGGGTGCACTGTCACTTGGCTGCCAAACAGATCTTTCTACCTACGTCCTCCTATAGGTGCTAGAGTTGTGTAGAGAGCGGTAGCAAATGAGGCATACGATAGGGAGACGAATGCCAGGTTGAGATTAATATTCAGATTTGAATTTTTAGTGAGCTTTGGATTTTCACAATATTACACAAGCCATAGAAAGCTTTATTATCGCTTGATAAAACATTTTCTTCATAGTGTTGCATTAACTTGGCAATATTCAAGTTCTAATAATGGACTAACAGTGGACTTTTCCATCTGCAGATTATACTGAATGGCCAGCGGAGGCAGTATTGCAGAGGAGAATATCTCTGCGTTGCTGAGAAAAAAAAGAAAATCCAATCATCAGCTTTGCAAGCCTCTTTCAATTGATATGGTAAGTCACACATTTGAGACTTACATATTTGTTTGAAGGTGTGGGGTTAATCATAACATTCTGGAGTTCTCCATAGGTTAACTGATAGGGATGTGCTAAAATGAAGATGTTAGATTCTGTTAGTCCTAGTTTTTATGATTCCCAATAGCTGTAGCATAAACCTTCCTCCCTTAATTTATCTGACCACTGAATTGCTATTGGTGTACCATAATCCACAAGAATTCCAGTAAGAAGGGTGCACTGTCACTTGGCTGCCAAACAGATCTTTCTATCTACGTCCTCCTATAGGTGCTAGAGTTGTGTAGAGAGCGGTAGCAAATGAGGCATAGGATTGGGAGACGAATGCCAGGTTGAGATTAATGTTCAGATTTGAATTTTTAGTGAGCTTTGGATTTTGACAATATTACACAAGCCATAGAAAGCATTATTATCGCTTGATAAAACATTTTTCTCATAGTGTTGCATTAACTTGGCAATATTCAAGTTCTAATAATGGACTAACAGTGGACTTTCGCATCTGCAGATTATACTGAATGGCCAGCGGAGGCAGTATTGCAGAGGAGAAACTCTCTGCATTGCTGGGAAAAAAAAAGAATCCAATCATCAGCTTTGCAAGCCTCTTTCAATTGATATGGTAAGTCACACATTTGAGACTTACATATTTGTTTGAAGGTGTGGGGTTAATCATAACATTCTGGAGTTCTCCATAGGTTTACTGATAGGGATGTGCTAAAATGAAGATGTTAGATTCTGTTAGTGCTAGTTTTTATGATTCCCAATAGCTGTAGCATAAACCTTCCTCCCTTAATTTATCTGACCACTGAATTGCTATTGGTGTACCATAATCCTCAAGAATTCCAGTAAGAAGGGTGCACTGTCACTTGGCTGCCAAACAGATCTTTCTATCTACGTCCTCCTATAGGTGCTAGAGTTGTGTAGAGAGCGGTAGCAAATGAGGCATAGGATTGGGAGACGAATGCCAGGTTGAGATTAATGTTCAGATGTGAATTTTTAGTGAGTTTTGGATTTTGACAATATTACACAAGCCATAGAAAGCATTATTATCGCTTGATAAAACATTTTTCTCATAGTGTTGCATTAACTTGGCAATATTCAAGTTCTAATAATGGACTAACAGTGGACTTTCGCATCTGCAGATTATACTGAATGGCCAGCGGAGGCAGTATTGCAGAGGAGAAACTCTCTGCATTGCTGGGAAAAAAAAAGAATCCAATCATCAGCTTTGCAAGCCTCTTTCAATTTATATGGTAAGTCACACATTTGAGACTTATACATTTGTTTGAATGTGTGGGGTTGATCATAACATTCTGGAGTTCTCCATAGGTTAACTGATAGTGATGTGCTAAAATGAAGATGTTAGATTCTGTTAGTGCTAGTTTTTATGATTCCCAATAGCTGTAGCATAAACCTTCCTCCCTTAATTTATCTGACCACTGAATTGCTATTGGTGTACCATAATCCACAAGAATTCCAGTAAGAAGGGTGCACTGTCACTTGGCTGCCAAACAGATCTTTCTATCTACGTCCTCCTATAGGTGCTAGAGTTGTGTAGAGAGCGGTAGCAAATGAGGCATAGGATTGGGAGACGAATGCCAGGTTGAGATTAATGTTCAGATTTGAATTTTTAGTGAGCTTTGGATTTTGACAATATTACACAAGCCATAGAAAGCATTATTATCGCTTGATAAAACATTTTTCTCATAGTGTTGCATTAACTTGGCAATATTCAAGTTCTAATAATGGACTAACAGTGGACTTTCGCATCTGCAGATTATACTGAATGGCCAGCGGAGGCAGTATTGCAGAGGAGAATCTCTCTGCGTTGCTGAGAAAAAAAAGAAAATCCAATCATCAGCTTTGCAAGCCTCTTTCAATTTATATGGTAAGTCACACATTTGAGACTTATATATTTGTTTGAAGGTGTGGGGTTAATCATAACATTCTGGAGTTCTCCATAGGTTAACTGATAGGGATGTGCTAAAATGAAGATGTTAGATTCTGTTAGTCCTAGATTTTATGATTCCCAATAGCTGTAGCATAAACCTTCCTCCCTTAATTTATCTGACCACTGAATTGCTATTGGTGTACCATAATCCTCAAGAATTCCAGTAAGAAGGGTGCACTGTCACTTGGCTGCCAAACAGATCTTTCTATCTACGTCCTCCTATAGGTGCTAGAGTTGTGTAGAGAGCGGTAGCAAATGAGGCATAGGATAGGGAGACGAATGCCAGGTTGAGATTAATATTCAGATTTGAATTTTTAGTGAGCTTTGGATTTTCACAATATTACACAAGCCATAGAAAGCATTATTATCGCTTGATAAAACATTTTTTTCATAGTGTTACATTAACTTGGCAATATTCAAGTTCTAATAATGGACTAACAGTGGACTTTTCCATCTGCAGATTATACTGAATGGCCAGCGGAGGCAGTATTGCAGAGGAGAATCTCTCTGCGTTGCTGAGAAAAAAAAGAAAATCCAATCATCAGCTTTGCAAGCCTCTTTCAATTTATATGGTAAGTCACACATTTGAGACTTATATATTTGTTTGAAGGTGTGGGGTTAATCATAACATTCTGGAGTTCTCCATAGGTTAACTGATAGGGATGTGCTAAAATGAAGATGTTAGATTCTGTTAGTCCTAGTTTTTATGATTCCCAATAGCTGTAGCATAAACCTTCCTCCCTTAATTTATCTGACCACTGAATTGCTATTGGTGTACCATAATCCACAAGAATTCCAGTAAGAAGGGTGCACTGTCACTTGGCTGCCAAACAGATCTTTCTATCTACGTCCTCCTATAGGTGCTAGAGTTGTGTAGAGAGCGGTAGCAAATGAGGCATAGGATTGGGAGACGAATGCCAGGTTGAGATTAATGTTCAGATTTGAATTTTTAGTGAGCTTTGGATTTTGACAATATTACACAAGCCATAGAAAGCATTATTATCGCTTGATAAAACATTTTTCTCATAGTGTTGCATTAACTTGGCAATATTCAAGTTCTAATAATGGACTAACAGTGGACTTTCGCATCTGCAGATTATACTGAATGGCCAGCGGAGGCAGTATTGCAGAGGAGAAACTCTCTGCATTGCTGGGAAAAAAAAAGAATCCAATCATCAGCTTTGCAAGCCTCTTTCAATTTATATGGTAAGTCACACATTTGAGACTTATACATTTGTTTGAATGTGTGGGGTTGATCATAACATTCTGGAGTTCTCCATAGGTTAACTGATAGTGATGTGCTAAAATGAAGATGTTAGAATCTGTTAGTCCTAGTTTTTATGATTTCCAATAAATGTAGCATAAACCTTCCTCCCTTAATTTATCTGACCACTGAATTGCTATTGGTGTACCATAATCCACAAGAATTCCAGTAAGAAGGGTGCACTGTCACTTGGCTGCCAAACAGATCTTTCTACCTACGTCCTCCTATAGGTGCTAGAGTTGTGTAGAGAGCGGTAGCAAATGAGGCATACGATAGGGAGACGAATGCCAGGTTGAGATTAATATTCAGATTTGAATTTTTAGTGAGCTTTGGATTTTCACAATATTACACAAGCCATAGAAAGCATTATTATCGCTTGATAAAACATTTTCTTCATAGTGTTGCATTAACTTGGCAATATTCAAGTTCTAATAATGGACTAACAGTGGACTTTTCCATCTACAGATTATACTGAATGGCCAGCGGAGGCAGTATTGCAGAGGAGAATCTCTCTGCGTTGCTGAGAAAAAAAAGAAAATCCAATCATCAGCTTTGCAAGCCTCTTTCAATTTATATGGTAAGTCACACATTTGAGACTTACATACTTGTTTGAAGGTGTGGGGTTAATCATAACATTCTGGAGTTCTCCATAGGTTAACTGATAGGGATGTGCTAAAATGAAGATGTTAGATTCTGTTAGTGCTAGTTTTTATGATTCCCAATAGCTGTAGCATAAACCTTCCTCCCTTAATTTATCTGACCACTGAATTGCTATTGGTGTACCATAATCCACAAGAATTCCAGTAAGAAGGGTGCACTGTCACTTGGCTGCCAAACAGATCTTTCTATCTACGTCCTCCTATAGGTGCTAGAGTTGTGTAGAGAGCGGTAGCAAATGAGGCATAGGATTGGGAGACGAATGCCAGGTTGAGATTAATGTTCAGATTTGAATTTTTAGTGAGCTTTGGATTTTGACAATATTACACAAGCCATAGAAAGCATTATTATCGCTTGATAAAACATTTTTCTCATAGTGTTGCATTAACTTGGCAATATTCAAGTTCTAATAATGGACTAACAGTGGACTTTCGCATCTGCAGATTATACTGAATGGCCAGCGGAGGCAGTATTGCAGAGGAGAAACTCTCTGCATTGCTGGGAAAAAAAAAGAATCCAATCATCAGCTTTGCAAGCCTCTTTCAATTTATATGGTAAGTCACACATTTGAGACTTATACATTTGTTTGAAAGTGTGGGGTTGATCATAACATTCTGGAGTTCTCCATAGGTTAACTGATAGTGATGTGCTAAAATGAAGATGTTAGAATCTGTTAGTCCTAGTTTTTATGATTCCCAATAAATGTAGCATAAACCTTCCTCCCTTAATTTATCTGACCACTGAATTGCTATTGGTGTACCATAATCTACAAGAATTCCAGTAAGAAGGGTGCACTGTCACTTGGCTGCCAAACAGATCTTTCTATCTACGTCCTCATATAGGTGCTAGAGTTGTGTAGAGAGCGGTAGCAGATGAGGCATAGGATAGGGAGACGAATGCCAGGTTGAGATTAATATTCAGATTTAAATTTTTAGTGAGCTTTGGATTTTCACAATATTACACAAGCCATAGAAAGCATTATTATCGCTTGATAAAACATTTTTTTCATAGTGTTACATTAACTTGGCAATATTCAAGTTCTAATAATGGACTAACAGTGGACTTTTCCATCTGCAGATTATACTGAATGGCCAGCAGAGGCAGTATTGCAGAGGAGAATCTCTCTGCGTTGCTGAGAAAAAAAAGAAAATCCAATCATCAGCTTTGCAAGCCTCTTTCAATTTATATGGTAAGTCACACATTTGAGACTAATACATTTGTTTGAATGTGTGGGGTTGATCATAACATTCTGGACTTCTCCATAGGTTAACTGATAGGGATGTGCTAAAATGAAGATGTTAGAATCTGTTAGTCCTAGTTTTTATGATTCCCAATAAATGTAGCATAAACCTTCCTCCCTTAATTTATCAGACCACTGAATTGCTATTGGTGTACCATAACCCACAAGAATTCCAGTAAGAAGGGTGCACTGTCACTTGGCTGCCAAACAGATCTTTCTATCTACGTCCTCATATAGGTGCTAGAGTTGTGTAGAGAGCGGTAGCAAATGAGGAATACGATAGGGAGACGAATGCCAGGTTGAGATTAATATTCAGATTTGAATTTTTAGTGAGCTTTGGATTTTCACAATATTACACAAGCCATAGAAAGCATTATTATCGCTTGATAAAACATTTTCTTCATAGTGTTGCATTAACTTGGCAATATTCAAGTTCTAATAATGGACTAACAGTGGACTCTCCCATCTGTAGATTATACTGAATGGCCAGCGGAGGCAGTATTGCAGAGGAGAATATCTCTGCGTTGCTGAGAAAAAAAAGAAAATCCAATCATCAGCTTTGCAAGCCTCTTTCAATTGATATGGTAAGTCACACATTTGAGACTTACATACTTGTTTGAAGGTGTGGGGTTAATCATAACATTCTGGAGTTCTCCATAGGTTAACTGATAGGGATGTGCTAAAATGAAGATGTTAGATTCTGTTAGTGCTAGTTTTTATGATTCCCAATAGCTGTAGCATAAACCTTCCTCCCTTAATTTATCTGACCACTGAATTGCTATTGGTGTACCATAATCCACAAGAATTCCAGTAAGAAGGGTGCACTGTCACTTGGCTGCCAAACAGATCTTTCTATCTACGTCCTCCTATAGGTGCTAGAGTTGTGTAGAGAGTGGTAGCAAATGAGGCATAGGATTGGGAGACGAATGCCAGGTTGAGATTAATGTTCAGATTTGAATTTTTAGTGAGCTTTGGATTTTGACAATATTACACAAGCCATAGAAAGCATTATTATCGCTTGATAAAACATTTTTCTCATAGTGTTGCATTAACTTGGCAATATTCAAGTTCTAATAATGGACTAACAGTGGACTTTTCCATCTGCAGATTATACTGAATGGCCAGCGGAGGCAGTATTGCAGAGGAGAATCTCTCTGCGTTGCTGAGAAAAAAAAGAAAATCCAATCATCAGCTTTGCAAGCCTCTTTCAATTTATATGGTAAGTCACACATTTTAGACTTATACATTTGTTTGAATGTGTGGGGTTGATCATAACATTCTGGACTTCTCCATAGGTTAACTGATAGGGATGTGCTAAAATGAAGATGTTAGAATCTGTTAGTCCTAGTTTTTATGATTCCCAATAAATGTAGCATAAACCTTCCTCCCTTAATTTATCTGACCACTGAATTGCTATTGGTGTACCATAATCTACAAGAATTCCAGTAAGAAGGGTGCACTGTCACTTGGCTGCCAAACAGATCTTTCTATCTACGTCCTCATATAGGTGCTAGAGTTGTGTAGAGAGCGGTAGCAGATGAGGCTTAGGATAGGGAGACGAATGCCAGGTTGAGATTAATATTCAGATTTGAATTTTTAGTGAGCTTTGGATTTTCACAATATTACACAAGCGATAGAAAGCATTATTATCGCTTGATAAAACATTTTTTTCATAGTGTTACATTAACTTGGCAATATTCAAGTTCTAATAATGGACTAACAGTGGACTTTTCCATCTGCAGATTATACTGAATGGCCAGCGGAGGCAGTATTGCAGAGGAGAATCTCTCTGCGTTGCTGAGAAAAAAAAGAAAATCCAATCATCAGCTTTGCAAGCCTCTTTCAATTTATATGGTAAGTCACACATTTGAGACTTATATATTTGTTTGAAGGTGTGGGGTTAATCATAACATTCTGGAGTTCTCCATAGGTTAACTGATAGGGATGTGCTAAAATGAAGATGTTAGATTCTGTTAGTCCTAGATTTTATGATTCCCAATAGCTGTAGCATAAACCTTCATCCCTTAATTTATCTGACCACTGAATTGCTATTGGTGTACCATAATCCACAAGAATTCCAGTAAGAAGGGTGCACTGTCACTTGGCTGCCAAACAGATCTTTCTACTTACGTCCTCCTATAGGTGCTAGAGTTGTGTAGAGAGCGGTAGCAAATGAGGCATACGATAGGGAGACGAATGCCAGGTTGAGATTAATATTCAGATTTGAATTTTTAGTGAGCTTTGGATTTTCACAATATTACACAAGCCATAGAAAGCATTATTATCGCTTGATAAAACATTTTTTTCATAGTGTTACATTAACTTGGCAATATTCAAGTTCTAATAATGGACTAACAGTGGACTTTTCCATCTGCAGATTATACTGAATGGCCAGCAGAGGCAGTATTGCAGAGGAGAATCTCTCTGCGTTGCTGAGAAAAAAAAGAAAATCCAATCATCAGCTTTGCAAGCCTCTTTCAATTTATATGGTAAGTCACACATTTGAGACTTATACATTTGTTTGAATGTGTGGGGTTGATCATAACATTCTGGACTTCTCCATAGGTTAACTGATAGGGATGTGCTAAAATGAAGATGTTAGAATCTGTTAGTCCTAGTTTTTATGATTCCCAATCAATGTAGAATAAACCTTCCTCCCTTAATTTATCAGACCACTGAATTGCTATTGGTGTACCATAACCCACAAGAATTCCAGTAAGAAGGGTGCACTGTCACTTGGCTGCCAAACAGATCTTTCTATCTACGTCCTCATATAGGTGCTAGAGTTGTGTAGAGAGCGGTAGCAAATGAGGAATACGATAGGGAGACGAATGCCAGGTTGAGATTAATATTCAGATTTGAATTTTTAGTGAGCTTTGGATTTTCACAATATTACACAAGCCATAGAAAGCATTATTATCGCTTGATAAAACATTTTCTTCATAGTGTTGCATTAACTTGGCAATATTCAAGTTCTAATAATGGACTAACAGTGGACTCTCCCATCTGTAGATTATACTGAATGGCCAGCGGAGGCAGTATTGCAGAGGAGAATATCTCTGCGTTGCTGAGAAAAAAAAGAAAATCCAATCATCAGCTTTGCAAGCCTCTTTCAATTGATATGGTAAGTCACACATTTGAGACTTACATACTTGTTTGAAGGTGTGGGGTTAATCATAACATTCTGGAGTTCTCCATAGGTTAACTGATAGGGATGTGCTAAAATGAAGATGTTAGATTCTGTTAGTGCTAGTTTTTATGATTCCCAATAGCTGTAGCATAAACCTTCCTCCCTTAATTTATCTGACCACTGAATTGCTATTGGTGTACCATAATCCACAAGAATTCCAGTAAGAAGGGTGCACTGTCACTTGGCTGCCAAACAGATCTTTCTATCTACGTCCTCCTATAGGTGCTAGAGTTGTGTAGAGAGTGGTAGCAAATGAGGCATAGGATTGGGAGACGAATGCCAGGTTGAGATTAATGTTCAGATTTGAATTTTTAGTGAGCTTTGGATTTTGACAATATTACACAAGCCATAGAAAGCATTATTATCGCTTGATAAAACATTTTTCTCATAGTGTTGCATTAACTTGGCAATATTCAAGTTCTAATAATGGACTAACAGTGGACTTTTCCATCTGCAGATTATACTGAATGGCCAGCGGAGGCAGTATTGCAGAGGAGAATCTCTCTGCGTTGCTGAGAAAAAAAAGAAAATCCAATCATCAGCTTTGCAAGCCTCTTTCAATTTATATGGTAAGTCACACATTTGAGACTTATACATTTGTTTGAATGTGTGGGGTTGATCATAACATTCTGGACTTCTCCATAGGTTAACTGATAGGGATGTGCTAAAATGAAGATGTTAGAATCTGTTAGTCCTAGTTTTTATGATTCCCAATAAATGTAGCATAAACCTTCCTCCCTTAATTTATCTGACCACTGAATTGCTATTGGTGTACCATAATCTACAAGAATTCCAGTAAGAAGGGTGCACTGTCACTTGGCTGCCAAACAGATCTTTCTATCTACGTCCTCATATAGGTGCTAGAGTTGTGTAGAGAGCGGTAGCAGATGAGGCTTAGGATAGGGAGACGAATGCCAGGTTGAGATTAATATTCAGATTTGAATTTTTAGTGAGCTTTGGATTTTCACAATATTACACAAGCGATAGAAAGCATTATTATCGCTTGATAAAACATTTTTTTCATAGTGTTACATTAACTTGGCAATATTCAAGTTCTAATAATGGACTAACAGTGGACTTTTCCATCTGCAGATTATACTGAATGGCCAGCGGAGGCAGTATTGCAGAGGAGAATCTCTCTGCGTTGCTGAGAAAAAAAAGAAAATCCAATCATCAGCTTTGCAAGCCTCTTTCAATTTATATGGTAAGTCACACATTTGAGACTTATATATTTGTTTGAAGGTGTGGGGTTAATCATAACATTCTGGAGTTCTCCATAGGTTAACTGATAGGGATGTGCTAAAATGAAGATGTTAGATTCTGTTAGTCCTAGATTTTATGATTCCCAATAGCTGTAGCATAAACCTTCCTCCCTTAATTTATCTGACCACTGAATTGCTATTGGTGTACCATAATCCACAAGAATTCCAGTAAGAAGGGTGCACTGTCACTTGGCTGCCAAACAGATCTTTCTACCTACGTCCTCCTATAGGTGCTAGAGTTGTGTAGAGAGCGGTAGCAAATGAGGCATACGATAGGGAGACGAATGCCAGGTTGAGATTAATATTCAGATTTGAATTTTTAGTGAGCTTTGGATTTTCACAATATTACACAAGCCATAGAAAGCATTATTATCGCTTGATAAAACATTTTCTTCATAGTGTTGCATTAACTTGGCAATATTCAAGTTCTAATAATGGACTAACAGTGGACTTTTCCATCTGCAGATTATACTGAATGGCCAGCGGAGGCAGTATTGCAGAGGAGAATATCTCTGCGTTGCTGAGAAAAAAAAGAAAATCCAATCATCAGCTTTGCAAGCCTCTTTCAATTGATATGGTAAGTCACACATTTGAGACTTACATATTTGTTTGAAGGTGTGGGGTTAATCATAACATTCTGGAGTTCTCCATAGGTTTACTGATAGGGATGTGCTAAAATGAAGATGTTAGATTCTGTTAGTGCTAGTTTTTATGATTCCCAATAGCTGTAGCATAAACCTTCCTCCCTTAATTTATCTGACCACTGAATTGCTATTGGTGTACCATAATCCTCAAGAATTCCAGTAAGAAGGGTGCACTGTCACTTGGCTGCCAAACAGATCTTTCTATCTACGTCCTCCTATAGGTGCTAGAGTTGTGTAGAGAGCGGTAGCAAATGAGGCATAGGATTGGGAGACGAATGCCAGGTTGAGATTAATGTTCAGATGTGAATTTTTAGTGAGTTTTGGATTTTGACAATATTACACAAGCCATAGAAAGCATTATTATCGCTTGATAAAACATTTTTCTCATAGTGTTGCATTAACTTGGCAATATTCAAGTTCTAATAATGGACTAACAGTGGACTTTCGCATCTGCAGATTATACTGAATGGCCAGCGGAGGCAGTATTGCAGAGGAGAAACTCTCTGCATTGCTGGGAAAAAAAAAGAATCCAATCATCAGCTTTGCAAGCCTCTTTCAATTTATATGGTAAGTCACACATTTGAGACTTATACATTTGTTTGAATGTGTGGGGTTGATCATAACATTCTGGAGTTCTCCATAGGTTAACTGATAGTGATGTGCTAAAATGAAGATGTTAGATTCTGTTAGTGCTAGTTTTTATGATTCCCAATAGCTGTAGCATAAACCTTCCTCCCTTAATTTATCTGACCACTGAATTGCTATTGGTGTACCATAATCCACAAGAATTCCAGTAAGAAGGGTGCACTGTCACTTGGCTGCCAAACAGATCTTTCTATCTACGTCCTCCTATAGGTGCTAGAGTTGTGTAGAGAGCGGTAGCAAATGAGGCATAGGATTGGGAGACGAATGCCAGGTTGAGATTAATGTTCAGATTTGAATTTTTAGTGAGCTTTGGATTTTGACAATATTACACAAGCCATAGAAAGCATTATTATCGCTTGATAAAACATTTTTCTCATAGTGTTGCATTAACTTGGCAATATTCAAGTTCTAATAATGGACTAACAGTGGACTTTCGCATCTGCAGATTATACTGAATGGCCAGCGGAGGCAGTATTGCAGAGGAGAATCTCTCTGCGTTGCTGAGAAAAAAAAGAAAATCCAATCATCAGCTTTGCAAGCCTCTTTCAATTTATATGGTAAGTCACACATTTGAGACTTATATATTTGTTTGAAGGTGTGGGGTTAATCATAACATTCTGGAGTTCTCCATAGGTTAACTGATAGGGATGTGCTAAAATGAAGATGTTAGATTCTGTTAGTCCTAGATTTTATGATTCCCAATAGCTGTAGCATAAACCTTCCTCCCTTAATTTATCTGACCACTGAATTGCTATTGGTGTACCATAATCCACAAGAATTCCAGTAAGAAGGGTGCACTGTCACTTGGCTGCCAAACAGATCTTTCTACCTACGTCCTCCTATAGGTGCTAGAGTTGTGTAGAGAGCGGTAGCAAATGAGGCATACGATAGGGAGACGAATGCCAGGTTGAGATTAATATTCAGATTTGAATTTTTAGTGAGCTTTGGATTTTCACAATATTACACAAGCCATAGAAAGCATTATTATCGCTTGATAAAACATTTTCTTCATAGTGTTGCATTAACTTGGCAATATTCAAGTTCTAATAATGGACTAACAGTGGACTTTTCCATCTGCAGATTATACTGAATGGCCAGCGGAGGCAGTATTGCAGAGGAGAATATCTCTGCGTTGCTGAGAAAAAAAAGAAAATCCAATCATCAGCTTTGCAAGCCTCTTTCAATTGATATGGTAAGTCACACATTTGAGACTTACATATTTGTTTGAAGGTGTGGGGTTAATCATAACATTCTGGAGTTCTCCATAGGTTTACTGATAGGGATGTGCTAAAATGAAGATGTTAGTTTCTGTTAGTGCTAGTTTTTATGATTCCCAATAGCTGTAGCATAAACCTTCCTCCCTTAATTTATCTGACCACTGAATTGCTATTGGTGTACCATAATCCTCAAGAATTCCAGTAAGAAGGGTGCACTGTCACTTGGCTGCCAAACAGATCTTTCTATCTACGTCCTCCTATAGGTGCTAGAGTTGTGTAGAGAGCGGTAGCAAATGAGGCATAGGATAGGGAGACGAATGCCAGGTTGAGATTAATATTCAGATTTGAATTTTTAGTGAGCTTTGGATTTTCACAATATTACACAAGCCATAGAAAGCATTATTATCGCTTGATAAAACATTTTTTTCATAGTGTTACATTAACTTGGCAATATTCAAGTTCTAATAATGGACTAACAGTGGACTTTTCCATCTGCAGATTATACTGAATGGCCAGCGGAGGCAGTATTGCAGAGGAGAATCTCTCTGCGTTGCTGAGAAAAAAAAGAAAATCCAATCATCAGCTTTGCAAGCCTCTTTCAATTTATATGGTAAGTCACACATTTGAGACTTATATATTTGTTTGAAGGTGTGGGGTTAATCATAACATTCTGGAGTTCTCCATAGGTTAACTGATAGGGATGTGCTAAAATGAAGATGTTAGATTCTGTTAGTCCTAGTTTTTATGATTCCCAATAGCTGTAGCATAAACCTTCCTCCCTTAATTTATCTGACCACTGAATTGCTATTGGTGTACCATAATCCACAAGAATTCCAGTAAGAAGGGTGCACTGTCACTTGGCTGCCAAACAGATCTTTCTATCTACGTCCTCCTATAGGTGCTAGAGTTGTGTAGAGAGCGGTAGCAAATGAGGCATAGGATTGGGAGACGAATGCCAGGTTGAGATTAATGTTCAGATTTGAATTTTTAGTGAGCTTTGGATTTTGACAATATTACACAAGCCATAGAAAGCATTATTATCGCTTGATAAAACATTTTTCTCATAGTGTTGCATTAACTTGGCAATATTCAAGTTCTAATAATGGACTAACAGTGGACTTTCGCATCTGCAGATTATACTGAATGGCCAGCGGAGGCAGTATTGCAGAGGAGAAACTCTCTGCATTGCTGGGAAAAAAAAAGAATCCAATCATCAGCTTTGCAAGCCTCTTTCAATTGATATGGTAAGTCACACATTTGAGACTTACATATTTGTTTGAAGGTGTGGGGTTAATCATAACATTCTGGAGTTCTCCATAGGTTTACTGATAGGGATGTGCTAAAATGAAGATGTTAGATTCTGTTAGTGCTAGTTTTTATGATTCCCAATAGCTGTAGCATAAACCTTCCTCCCTTAATTTATCTGACCACTGAATTGCTATTGGTGTACCATAATCCTCAAGAATTCCAGTAAGAAGGGTGCACTGTCACTTGGCTGCCAAACAGATCTTTCTATCTACGTCCTCCTATAGGTGCTAGAGTTGTGTAGAGAGCGGTAGCAAATGAGGCATAGGATTGGGAGACGAATGCCAGGTTGAGATTAATGTTCAGATGTGAATTTTTAGTGAGTTTTGGATTTTGACAATATTACACAAGCCATAGAAAGCATTATTATCGCTTGATAAAACATTTTTCTCATAGTGTTGCATTAACTTGGCAATATTCAAGTTCTAATAATGGACTAACAGTGGACTTTCGCATCTGCAGATTATACTGAATGGCCAGCGGAGGCAGTATTGCAGAGGAGAAACTCTCTGCATTGCTGGGAAAAAAAAAGAATCCAATCATCAGCTTTGCAAGCCTCTTTCAATTTATATGGTAAGTCACACATTTGAGACTTATACATTTGTTTGAATGTGTGGGGTTGATCATAACATTCTGGAGTTCTCCATAGGTTAACTGATAGTGATGTGCTAAAATGAAGATGTTAGATTCTGTTAGTGCTAGTTTTTATGATTCCCAATAGCTGTAGCATAAACCTTCCTCCCTTAATTTATCTGACCACTGAATTGCTATTGGTGTACCATAATCCACAAGAATTCCAGTAAGAAGGGTGCACTGTCACTTGGCTGCCAAACAGATCTTTCTATCTACGTCCTCCTATAGGTGCTAGAGTTGTGTAGAGAGCGGTAGCAAATGAGGCATAGGATTGGGAGACGAATGCCAGGTTGAGATTAATGTTCAGATTTGAATTTTTACTGAGCTTTGGATTTTGACAATATTACACAAGCCATAGAAAGCATTATTATCGCTTGATAAAACATTTTTCTCATAGTGTTGCATTAACTTGGCAATATTCAAGTTCTAATAATGGACTAACAGTGGACTTTCGCATCTGCAGATTATACTGAATGGCCAGCGGAGGCAGTATTGCAGAGGAGAATCTCTCTGCGTTGCTGAGAAAAAAAAGAAAATCCAATCATCAGCTTTGCAAGCCTCTTTCAATTTATATGGTAAGTCACACATTTGAGACTTATATATTTGTTTGAAGGTGTGGGGTTAATCATAACATTCTGGAGTTCTCCATAGGTTAACTGATAGGGATGTGCTAAAATGAAGATGTTAGATTCTGTTAGTCCTAGATTTTATGATTCCCAATAGCTGTAGCATAAACCTTCCTCCCTTAATTTATCTGACCACTGAATTGCTATTGGTGTACCATAATCCACAAGAATTCCAGTAAGAAGGGTGCACTGTCACTTGGCTGCCAAACAGATCTTTCTACCTACGTCCTCCTATAGGTGCTAGAGTTGTGTAGAGAGCGGTAGCAAATGAGGCATACGATAGGGAGACGAATGCCAGGTTGAGATTAATATTCAGATTTGAATTTTTAGTGAGCTTTGGATTTTCACAATATTACACAAGCCATAGAAAGCATTATTATCGCTTGATAAAACATTTTCTTCATAGTGTTGCATTAACTTGGCAATATTCAAGTTCTAATAATGGACTAACAGTGGACTTTTCCATCTGCAGATTATACTGAATGGCCAGCGGAGGCAGTATTGCAGAGGAGAATATCTCTGCGTTGCTGAGAAAAAAAAGAAAATCCAATCATCAGCTTTGCAAGCCTCTTTCAATTGATATGGTAAGTCACACATTTGAGACTTACATATTTGTTTGAAGGTGTGGGGTTAATCATAACATTCTGGAGTTCTCCATAGGTTTACTGATAGGGATGTGCTAAAATGAAGATGTTAGATTCTGTTAGTGCTAGTTTTTATGATTCCCAATAGCTGTAGCATAAACCTTCCTCCCTTAATTTATCTGACCACTGAATTGCTATTGGTGTACCATAATCCTCAAGAATTCCAGTAAGAAGGGTGCACTGTCACTTGGCTGCCAAACAGATCTTTCTATCTACGTCCTCCTATAGGTGCTAGAGTTGTGTAGAGAGCGGTAGCAAATGAGGCATAGGATAGGGAGACGAATGCCAGGTTGAGATTAATATTCAGATTTGAATTTTTAGTGAGCTTTGGATTTTCACAATATTACACAAGCCATAGAAAGCATTATTATCGCTTGATAAAACATTTTTTTCATAGTGTTACATTAACTTGGCAATATTCAAGTTCTAATAATGGACTAACAGTGGACTTTTCCATCTGCAGATTATACTGAATGGCCAGCGGAGGCAGTATTGCAGAGGAGAATCTCTCTGCGTTGCTGAGAAAAAAAAGAAAATCCAATCATCAGCTTTGCAAGCCTCTTTCAATTTATATGGTAAGTCACACATTTGAGACTTATATATTTGTTTGAAGGTGTGGGGTTAATCATAACATTCTGGAGTTCTCCATAGGTTAACTGATAGGGATGTGCTAAAATGAAGATGTTAGATTCTGTTAGTCCTAGTTTTTATGATTCCCAATAGCTGTAGCATAAACCTTCCTCCCTTAATTTATCTGACCACTGAATTGCTATTGGTGTACCATAATCCACAAGAATTCCAGTAAGAAGGGTGCACTGTCACTTGGCTGCCAAACAGATCTTTCTATCTACGTCCTCCTATAGGTGCTAGAGTTGTGTAGAGAGCGGTAGCAAATGAGGCATAGGATTGGGAGACGAATGCCAGGTTGAGATTAATGTTCAGATTTGAATTTTTAGTGAGCTTTGGATTTTGACAATATTACACAAGCCATAGAAAGCATTATTATCGCTTGATAAAACATTTTTCTCATAGTGTTGCATTAACTTGTCAATATTCAAGTTCTAATAATGGACTAACAGTGGACTTTCGCATCTGCAGATTATACTGAATGGCCAGCGGAGGCAGTATTGCAGAGGAGAAACTCTCTGCATTGCTGGGAAAAAAAAAGAATCCAATCATCAGCTTTGCAAGCCTCTTTCAATTTATATGGTAAGTCACACATTTGAGACTTATACATTTGTTTGAATGTGTGGGGTTGATCATAACATTCTGGAGTTCTCCATAGGTTAACTGATAGTGATGTGCTAAAATGAAGATGTTAGAATCTGTTAGTCCTAGTTTTTATGATTCCCAATAAATGTAGCATAAACCTTCCTCCCTTAATTTATCTGACCACTGAATTGCTATTGGTGTACCATAATCCACAAGAATTCCAGTAAGAAGGGTGCACTGTCACTTGGCTGCCAAACAGATCTTTCTACCTACGTCCTCCTATAGGTGCTAGAGTTGTGTAGAGAGCGGTAGCAAATGAGGCATACGATAGGGAGACGAATGCCAGGTTGAGATTAATATTCAGATTTGAATTTTTAGTGAGCTTTGGATTTTCACAATATTACACAAGCCATAGAAAGCATTATTATCGCTTGATAAAATATTTTTCTTCATAGTGTTGCATTAACTTGGCAATATTCAAGTTCTAATAATGGACTAACAGTGGACTTTTCCATCTGCAGATTATACTGAATGGCCAGCGGAGGCAGTATTGCAGAGGAGAATATCTCTGCGTTGCTGAGAAAAAAAAGAAAATCCAATCATCAGCTTTGCAAGCCTCTTTCAATTGATATGGTAAGTCACACATTTGAGACTTACATATTTGTTTGAAGGTGTGGGGTTAATCATAACATTCTGGAGTTCTCCATAGGTTTACTGATAGGGATGTGCTAAAATGAAGATGTTAGATTCTGTTAGTGCTAGTTTTTATGATTCCCAATAGCTGTAGCATAAACCTTCCTCCCTTAATTTATCTGACCACTGAATTGCTATTGGTGTACCATAATCCTCAAGAATTCCAGTAAGAAGGGTGCACTGTCACTTGGCTGCCAAACAGATCTTTCTATCTACGTCCTCCTATAGGTGCTAGAGTTGTGTAGAGAGCGGTAGCAAATGAGGCATAGGATAGGGAGACGAATGCCAGGTTGAGATTAATATTCAGATTTGAATTTTTAGTGAGCTTTGGATTTTCACAATATTACACAAGCCATAGAAAGCATTATTATCGCTTGATAAAACATTTTTTTCATAGTGTTACATTAACTTGGCAATATTCAAGTTCTAATAATGGACTAACAGTGGACTTTTCCATCTGCAGATTATACTGAATGGCCAGCGGAGGCAGTATTGCAGAGGAGAATCTCTCTGCGTTGCTGAGAAAAAAAAGAAAATCCAATCATCAGCTTTGCAAGCCTCTTTCAATTTATATGGTAAGTCACACATTTGAGACTTATATATTTGTTTGAAGGTGTGGGGTTAATCATAACATTCTGGAGTTCTCCATAGGTTAACTGATAGGGATGTGCTAAAATGAAGATGTTAGATTCTGTTAGTCCTAGTTTTTATGATTCCCAATAGCTGTAGCATAAACCTTCCTCCCTTAATTTATCTGACCACTGAATTGCTATTGGTGTACCATAATCCACAAGAATTCCAGTAAGAAGGGTGCACTGTCACTTGGCTGCCAAACAGATCTTTCTATCTACGTCCTCCTATAGGTGCTAGAGTTGTGTAGAGAGCGGTAGCAAATGAGGCATAGGATTGGGAGACGAATGCCAGGTTGAGATTAATGTTCAGATTTGAATTTTTAGTGAGCTTTGGATTTTGACAATATTACACAAGCCATAGAAAGCATTATTATCGCTTGATAAAACATTTTTCTCATAGTGTTGCATTAACTTGGCAATATTCAAGTTCTAATAATGGACTAACAGTGGACTTTCGCATCTGCAGATTATACTGAATGGCCAGCGGAGGCAGTATTGCAGAGGAGAAACTCTCTGCATTGCTGGGAAAAAAAAAGAATCCAATCATCAGCTTTGCAAGCCTCTTTCAATTTATATGGTAAGTCACACATTTGAGACTTATACATTTGTTTGAATGTGTGGGGTTGATCATAACATTCTGGAGTTCTCCATAGGTTAACTGATAGTGATGTGCTAAAATGAAGATGTTAGAATCTGTTAGTCCTAGTTTTTATGATTCCCAATAAATGTAGCATAAACCTTCCTCCCTTAATTTATCTGACCACTGAATTGCTATTGGTGTACCATAATCTACAAGAATTCCAGTAAGAAGGGTGCACTGTCACTTGGCTGCCAAACAGATCTTTCTATCTACGTCCTCATATAGGTGCTAGAGTTGTGTAGAGAGCGGTAGCAGATGAGGCATAGGATAGGGAGACGAATGCCAGGTTGAGATTAATATTCAGATTTAAATTTTTAGTGAGCTTTGGATTTTCACAATATTACACAAGCCATAGAAAGCATTATTATCGCTTGATAAAACATTTTTTTCATAGTGTTACATTAACTTGGCAATATTCAAGTTCTAATAATGGACTAACAGTGGACTTTTCCATCTACAGATTATACTGAATGGCCAGCGGAGGCAGTATTGCAGAGGAGAATCTCTCTGCGTTGCTGAGAAAAAAAAGAAAATCCAATCATCAGCTTTGCAAGCCTCTTTCAATTTATATGGTAAGTCACACATTTGAGACTTATACATTTGTTTGAATGTGTGGGGTTGATCATAACATTCTGGACTTCTCCATAGGTTAACTGATAGGGATGTGCTAAAATGAAGATGTTAGAATCTGTTAGTCCTAGTTTTTATGATTCCCAATAAATGTAGCATAAACCTTCCTCCCTTAATTTATCAGACCACTGAATTGCTATTGGTGTACCATAACCCACAAGAATTCCAGTAAGAAGGGTGCACTGTCACTTGGCTGCCAAACAGATCTTTCTATCTACGTCCTCATATAGGTGCTAGAGTTGTGTAGAGAGCGGTAGCAAATGAGGAATACGATAGGGAGACGAATGCCAGGTTGAGATTAATATTCAGATTTGAATTTTTAGTGAGCTTTGGATTTTCACAATATTACACAAGCCATAGAAAGCATTATTATCGCTTGATAAAACATTTTCTTCATAGTGTTGCATTAACTTGGCAATATTCAAGTTCTAATAATGGACTAACAGTGGACTCTCCCATCTGTAGATTATACTGAATGGCCAGCGGAGGCAGTATTGCAGAGGAGAATATCTCTGCGTTGCTGAGAAAAAAAAGAAAATCCAATCATCAGCTTTGCAAGCCTCTTTCAATTGATATGGTAAGTCACACATTTGAGACTTACATACTTGTTTGAAGGTGTGGGGTTAATCATAACATTCTGGAGTTCTCCATAGGTTAACTGATAGGGATGTGCTAAAATGAAGATGTTAGATTCTGTTAGTGCTAGTTTTTATGATTCCCAATAGCTGTAGCATAAACCTTCCTCCCTTAATTTATCTGACCACTGAATTGCTATTGGTGTACCATAATCCACAAGAATTCCAGTAAGAAGGGTGCACTGTCACTTGGCTGCCAAACAGATCTTTCTATCTACGTCCTCCTATAGGTGCTAGAGTTGTGTAGAGAGCGGTAGCAAATGAGGCATAGGATTGGGAGACGAATGCCAGGTTGAGATTAATGTTCAGATTTGAATTTTTAGTGAGCTTTGGATTTTGACAATATTACACAAGCCATAGAAAGCATTATTATCGCTTGATAAAACATTTTTCTCATAGTGTTGCATTAACTTGGCAATATTCAAGTTCTAATAATGGACTAACAGTGGACTTTTCCATCTGCAGATTATACTGAATGGCCAGCGGAGGCAGTATTGCAGAGGAGAATCTCTCTGCGTTGCTGAGAAAAAAAAGAAAATCCAATCATCAGCTTTGCAAGCCTCTTTCAATTTATATGGTAAGTCACACATTTGAGACTTATACATTTGTTTGAATGTGTGGGGTTGATCATAACATTCTGGACTTCTCCATAGGTTAACTGATAGGGATGTGCTAAAATGAAGATGTTAGAATCTGTTAGTCCTAGTTTTTATGATTCCCAATAAATGTAGCATAAACCTTCCTCCCTTAATTTATCTGACCACTGAATTGCTATTGGTGTACCATAATCTACAAGAATTCCAGTAAGAAGGGTGCACTGTCACTTGGCTGCCAAACAGATCTTTCTATCTACGTCCTCATATAGGTGCTAGAGTTGTGTAGAGAGCGGTAGCAGATGAGGCTTAGGATAGGGAGACGAATGCCAGGTTGAGATTAATATTCAGATTTGAATTTTTAGTGAGCTTTGGATTTTCACAATATTACACAAGCGATAGAAAGCATTATTATCGCTTGATAAAACATTTTTTTCATAGTGTTACATTAACTTGGCAATATTCAAGTTCTAATAATGGACTAACAGTGGACTTTTCCATCTGCAGATTATACTGAATGGCCAGCGGAGGCAGTATTGCAGAGGAGAATCTCTCTGCGTTGCTGAGAAAAAAAAGAAAATCCAATCATCAGCTTTGCAAGCCTCTTTCAATTTATATGGTAAGTCACACATTTGAGACTTATATATTTGTTTGAAGGTGTGGGGTTAATCATAACATTCTGGAGTTCTCCATAGGTTAACTGATAGGGATGTGCTAAAATGAAGATGTTAGATTCTGTTAGTCCTAGATTTTATGATTCCCAATAGCTGTAGCATAAACCTTCCTCCCTTAATTTATCTGACCACTGAATTGCTATTGGTGTACCATAATCCACAAGAATTCCAGTAAGAAGGGTGCACTGTCACTTGGCTGCCAAACAGATCTTTCTACCTACGTCCTCCTATAGGTGCTAGAGTTGTGTAGAGAGCGGTAGCAAATGAGGCATACGATAGGGAGACGAATGCCAGGTTGAGATTAATATTCAGATTTGAATTTTTAGTGAGCTTTGGATTTTCACAATATTACACAAGCCATAGAAAGCATTATTATCGCTTGATAAAACATTTTCTTCATAGTGTTGCATTAACTTGGCAATATTCAAGTTCTAATAATGGACTAACAGTGGACTTTTCCATCTGCAGATTATACTGAATGGCCAGCGGAGGCAGTATTGCAGAGGAGAATATCTCTGCGTTGCTGAGAAAAAAAAGAAAATCCAATCATCAGCTTTGCAAGCCTCTTTCAATTGATATGGTAAGTCACACATTTGAGACTTACATATTTGTTTGAAGGTGTGGGGTTAATCATAACATTCTGGAGTTCTCCATAGGTTTACTGATAGGGATGTGCTAAAATGAAGATGTTAGATTCTGTTAGTGCTAGTTTTTATGATTCCCAATAGCTGTAGCATAAACCTTCCTCCCTTAATTTATCTGACCACTGAATTGCTATTGGTGTACCATAATCCTCAAGAATTCCAGTAAGAAGGGTGCACTGTCACTTGGCTGCCAAACAGATCTTTCTATCTACGTCCTCCTATAGGTGCTAGAGTTGTGTAGAGAGCGGTAGCAAATGAGGCATAGGATTGGGAGACGAATGCCAGGTTGAGATTAATGTTCAGATGTGAATTTTTAGTGAGTTTTGGATTTTGACAATATTACACAAGCCATAGAAAGCATTATTATCGCTTGATAAAACATTTTTCTCATAGTGTTGCATTAACTTGGCAATATTCAAGTTCTAATAATGGACTAACAGTGGACTTTCGCATCTGCAGATTATACTGAATGGCCAGCGGAGGCAGTATTGCAGAGGAGAAACTCTCTGCATTGCTGGGAAAAAAAAAGAATCCAATCATCAGCTTTGCAAGCCTCTTTCAATTTATATGGTAAGTCACACATTTGAGACTTATACATTTGTTTGAATGTGTGGGGTTGATCATAACATTCTGGATTTCTCCATAGGTTAACTGATAGTGATGTGCTAAAATGAAGATGTTAGATTCTGTTAGTGCTAGTTTTTATGATTCCCAATAGCTGTAGCATAAACCTTCCTCCCTTAATTTATCTGACCACTGAATTGCTATTGGTGTACCATAATCCACAAGAATTCCAGTAAGAAGGGTGCACTGTCACTTGGCTGCCAAACAGATCTTTCTATCTACGTCCTCCTATAGGTGCTAGAGTTGTGTAGAGAGCGGTAGCAAATGAGGCATAGGATTGGGAGACGAATGCCAGGTTGAGATTAATGTTCAGATTTGAATTTTTAGTGAGCTTTGGATTTTGACAATATTACACAAGCCATAGAAAGCATTATTATCGCTTGATAAAACATTTTTCTCATAGTGTTGCATTAACTTGGCAATATTCAAGTTCTAATAATGGACTAACAGTGGACTTTCGCATCTGCAGATTATACTGAATGGCCAGCGGAGGCAGTATTGCAGAGGAGAATCTCTCTGCGTTGCTGAGAAAAAAAAGAAAATCCAATCATCAGCTTTGCAAGCCTCTTTCAATTGATATGGTAAGTCACACATTTGAGACTTATACATTTGTTTGAATGTGTGGGGTTGATCATAACATTCTGGAGTTCTCCATAGGTTAACTGATAGTGATGTGCTAAAATGAAGATGTTAGAATCTGTTAGTCCTAGTTTTTATGATTCCCAATAAATGTAGCATAAACCTTCCTCCCTTAATTTATCTGACCACTGAATTGCTATTGGTGTACCATAATCTACAAGAATTCCAGTAAGAAGGGTGCACTGTCACTTGGCTGCCAAACAGATCTTTCTATCTACGTCCTCATATAGGTGCTAGAGTTGTGTAGAGAGCGGTAGCAGATGAGGCATAGGATAGGGAGACGAATGCCAGGTTGAGATTAATATTCAGATTTAAATTTTTAGTGAGCTTTGGATTTTCACAATATTACACAAGCCATAGAAAGCATTATTATCGCTTGATAAAACATTTTTTTCATAGTGTTACATTAACTTGGCAATATTCAAGTTCTAATAATGGACTAACAGTGGACTTTTCCATCTACAGATTATACTGAATGGCCAGCGGAGGCAGTATTGCAGAGGAGAATCTCTCTGCGTTGCTGAGAAAAAAAAGAAAATCCAATCATCAGCTTTGCAAGCCTCTTTCAATTTATATGGTAAGTCACACATTTGAGACTTATACATTTGTTTGAATGTGTGGGGTTGATCATAACATTCTGGACTTCTCCATAGGTTAACTGATAGGGATGTGCTAAAATGAAGATGTTAGAATCTGTTAGTCCTAGTTTTTATGATTCCCAATAAATGTAGCATAAACCTTCCTCCCTTAATTTATCAGACCACTGAATTGCTATTGGTGTACCATAACCCACAAGAATTCCAGTAAGAAGGGTGCACTGTCACTTGGCTGCCAAACAGATCTTTCTATCTACGTCCTCATATAGGTGCTAGAGTTGTGTAGAGAGCGGTAGCAAATGAGGAATACGATAGGGAGACGAATGCCAGGTTGAGATTAATATTCAGATTTGAATTTTTAGTGAGCTTTGGATTTTCACAATATTACACAAGCCATAGAAAGCATTATTATCGCTTGATAAAACATTTTCTTCATAGTGTTGCATTAACTTGGCAATATTCAAGTTCTAATAATGGACTAACAGTGGACTCTCCCATCTGTAGATTATACTGAATGGCCAGCGGAGGCAGTATTGCAGAGGAGAATATCTCTGCGTTGCTGAGAAAAAAAAGAAAATCCAATCATCAGCTTTGCAAGCCTCTTTCAATTGATATGGTAAGTCACACATTTGAGACTTACATACTTGTTTGAAGGTGTGGGGTTAATCATAACATTCTGGAGTTCTCCATAGGTTAACTGATAGGGATGTGCTAAAATGAAGATGTTAGATTCTGTTAGTGCTAGTTTTTATGATTCCCAATAGCTGTAGCATAAACCTTCCTCCCTTAATTTATCTGACCACTGAATTGCTATTGGTGTACCATAATCCACAAGAATTCCAGTAAGAAGGGTGCACTGTCACTTGGCTGCCAAACAGATCTTTCTATCTACGTCCTCCTATAGGTGCTAGAGTTGTGTAGAGAGCGGTAGCAAATGAGGCATAGGATTGGGAGACGAATGCCAGGTTGAGATTAATGTTCAGATTTGAATTTTTAGTGAGCTTTGGATTTTGACAATATTACACAAGCCATAGAAAGCATTATTATCGCTTGATAAAACATTTTTCTCATAGTGTTGCATTAACTTGGCAATATTCAAGTTCTAATAATGGACTAACAGTGGACTTTTCCATCTGCAGATTATACTGAATGGCCAGCGGAGGCAGTATTGCAGAGGAGAATCTCTCTGCGTTGCTGAGAAAAAAAAGAAAATCCAATCATCAGCTTTGCAAGCCTCTTTCAATTTATATGGTAAGTCACACATTTGAGACTTATACATTTGTTTGAATGTGTGGGGTTGATCATAACATTCTGGACTTCTCCATAGGTTAACTGATAGGGATGTGCTAAAATGAAGATGTTAGAATCTGTTAGTCCTAGTTTTTATGATTCCCAATAAATGTAGCATAAACCTTCCTCCCTTAATTTATCTGACCACTGAATTGCTATTGGTGTACCATAATCTACAAGAATTCCAGTAAGAAGGGTGCACTGTCACTTGGCTGCCAAACAGATCTTTCTATCTACGTCCTCATATAGGTGCTAGAGTTGTGTAGAGAGCGGTAGCAGATGAGGCTTAGGATAGGGAGACGAATGCCAGGTTGAGATTAATATTCAGATTTGAATTTTTAGTGAGCTTTGGATTTTCACAATATTACACAAGCCATAGAAAGCATTATTATCGCTTGATAAAACATTTTTTTCATAGTGTTACATTAACTTGGCAATATTCAAGTTCTAATAATGGACTAACAGTGGACTTTTCCATCTACAGATTATACTGAATGGCCAGCGGAGGCAGTATTGCAGAGGAGAATCTCTCTGCGTTGCTGAGAAAAAAAAGAAAATCCAATCATCAGCTTTGCAAGCCTCTTTCAATTTATATGGTAAGTCACACATTTGAGACTTATACATTTGTTTGAATGTGTGGGGTTGATCATAACATTCTGGACTTCTCCATAGGTTAACTGATAGGGATGTGCTAAAATGAAGATGTTAGAATCTGTTAGTCCTAGTTTTTATGATTCCCAATAAATGTAGCATAAACCTTCCTCCCTTAATTTATCAGACCACTGAATTGCTATTGGTGTACCATAACCCACAAGAATTCCAGTAAGAAGGGTGCACTGTCACTTGGCTGCCAAACAGATCTTTCTATCTACGTCCTCATATAGGTGCTAGAGTTGTGTAGAGAGCGGTAGCAAATGAGGAATACGATAGGGAGACGAATGCCAGGTTGAGATTAATATTCAGATTTGAATTTTTAGTGAGCTTTGGATTTTCACAATATTACACAAGCCATAGAAAGCATTATTATCGCTTGATAAAACATTTTCTTCATAGTGTTGCATTAACTTGGCAATATTCAAGTTCTAATAATGGACTAACAGTGGACTCTCCCATCTGTAGATTATACTGAATGGCCAGCGGAGGCAGTATTGCAGAGGAGAATATCTCTGCGTTGCTGAGAAAAAAAAGAAAATCCAATCATCAGCTTTGCAAGCCTCTTTCAATTGATATGGTAAGTCACACATTTGAGACTTACATACTTGTTTGAAGGTGTGGGGTTAATCATAACATTCTGGAGTTCTCCATAGGTTAACTGATAGGGATGTGCTAAAATGAAGATGTTAGATTCTGTTAGTGCTAGTTTTTATGATTCCCAATAGCTGTAGCATAAACCTTCCTCCCTTAATTTATCTGACCACTGAATTGCTATTGGTGTACCATAATCCACAAGAATTCCAGTAAGAAGGGTGCACTGTCACTTGGCTGCCAAACAGATCTTTCTATCTACGTCCTCCTATAGGTGCTAGAGTTGTGTAGAGAGCGGTAGCAAATGAGGCATAGGATTGGGAGACGAATGCCAGGTTGAGATTAATGTTCAGATTTGAATTTTTAGTGAGCTTTGGATTTTGACAATATTACACAAGCCATAGAAAGCATTATTATCGCTTGATAAAACATTTTTCTCATAGTGTTGCATTAACTTGGCAATATTCAAGTTCTAATAATGGACTAACAGTGGACTTTTCCATCTGCAGATTATACTGAATGGCCAGCGGAGGCAGTATTGCAGAGGAGAATCTCTCTGCGTTGCTGAGAAAAAAAAGAAAATCCAATCATCAGCTTTGCAAGCCTCTTTCAATTTATATGGTAAGTCACACATTTGAGACTTATACATTTGTTTGAATGTGTGGGGTTGATCATAACATTCTGGACTTCTCCATAGGTTAACTGATAGGGATGTGCTAAAATGAAGATGTTAGAATCTGTTAGTCCTAGTTTTTATGATTCCCAATAAATGTAGCATAAACCTTCCTCCCTTAATTTATCTGACCACTGAATTGCTATTGGTGTACCATAATCTACAAGAATTCCAGTAAGAAGGGTGCACTGTCACTTGGCTGCCAAACAGATCTTTCTATCTACGTCCTCATATAGGTGCTAGAGTTGTGTAGAGAGCGGTAGCAGATGAGGCTTAGGATAGGGAGACGAATGCCAGGTTGAGATTAATATTCAGATTTGAATTTTTAGTGAGCTTTGGATTTTCACAATATTACACAAGCGATAGAAAGCATTATTATCGCTTGATAAAACATTTTTTTCATAGTGTTACATTAACTTGGCAATATTCAAGTTCTAATAATGGACTAACAGTGGACTTTTCCATCTGCAGATTATACTGAATGGCCAGCGGAGGCAGTATTGCAGAGGAGAATCTCTCTGCGTTGCTGAGAAAAAAAAGAAAATCCAATCATCAGCTTTGCAAGCCTCTTTCAATTTATATGGTAAGTCACACATTTGAGACTTATATATTTGTTTGAAGGTGTGGGGTTAATCATAACATTCTGGAGTTCTCCATAGGTTAACTGATAGGGATGTGCTAAAATGAAGATGTTAGATTCTGTTAGTCCTAGATTTTATGATTCCCAATAGCTGTAGCATAAACCTTCCTCCCTTAATTTATCTGACCACTGAATTGCTATTGGTGTACCATAATCCACAAGAATTCCAGTAAGAAGGGTGCACTGTCACTTGGCTGCCAAACAGATCTTTCTACCTACGTCCTCCTATAGGTGCTAGAGTTGTGTAGAGAGCGGTAGCAAATGAGGCATACGATAGGGAGACGAATGCCAGGTTGAGATTAATATTCAGATTTGAATTTTTAGTGAGCTTTGGATTTTCACAATATTACACAAGCCATAGAAAGCATTATTATCGCTTGATAAAACATTTTCTTCATAGTGTTGCATTAACTTGGCAATATTCAAGTTCTAATAATGGACTAACAGTGGACTTTTCCATCTGCAGATTATACTGAATGGCCAGCGGAGGCAGTATTGCAGAGGAGAATATCTCTGCGTTGCTGAGAAAAAAAAGAAAATCCAATCATCAGCTTTGCAAGCCTCTTTCAATTGATATGGTAAGTCACACATTTGAGACTTACATATTTGTTTGAAGGTGTGGGGTTAATCATAACATTCTGGAGTTCTCCATAGGTTTACTGATAGGGATGTGCTAAAATGAAGATGTTAGATTCTGTTAGTGCTAGTTTTTATGATTCCCAATAGCTGTAGCATAAACCTTCCTCCCTTAATTTATCTGACCACTGAATTGCTATTGGTGTACCATAATCCTCAAGAATTCCAGTAAGAAGGGTGCACTGTCACTTGGCTGCCAAACAGATCTTTCTATCTACGTCCTCCTATAGGTGCTAGAGTTGTGTAGAGAGCGGTAGCAAATGAGGCATAGGATTGGGAGACGAATGCCAGGTTGAGATTAATGTTCAGATGTGAATTTTTAGTGAGTTTTGGATTTTGACAATATTACACAAGCCATAGAAAGCATTATTATCGCTTGATAAAACATTTTTCTCATAGTGTTGCATTAACTTGGCAATATTCAAGTTCTAATAATGGACTAACAGTGGACTTTCGCATCTGCAGATTATACTGAATGGCCAGCGGAGGCAGTATTGCAGAGGAGAAACTCTCTGCATTGCTGGGAAAAAAAAAGAATCCAATCATCAGCTTTGCAAGCCTCTTTCAATTTATATGGTAAGTCACACATTTGAGACTTATACATTTGTTTGAATGTGTGGGGTTGATCATAACATTCTGGAGTTCTCCATAGGTTAACTGATAGTGATGTGCTAAAATGAAGATGTTAGATTCTGTTAGTGCTAGTTTTTATGATTCCCAATAGCTGTAGCATAAACCTTCCTCCCTTAATTTATCTGACCACTGAATTGCTATTGGTGTACCATAATCCACAAGAATTCCAGTAAGAAGGGTGCACTGTCACTTGGCTGCCAAACAGATCTTTCTATCTACGTCCTCCTATAGGTGCTAGAGTTGTGTAGAGAGCGGTAGCAAATGAGGCATAGGATTGGGAGACGAATGCCAGGTTGAGATTAATGTTCAGATTTGAATTTTTAGTGAGCTTTGGATTTTGACAATATTACACAAGCCATAGAAAGCATTATTATCGCTTGATAAAACATTTTTCTCATAGTGTTGCATTAACTTGGCAATATTCAAGTTCTAATAATGGACTAACAGTGGACTTTCGCATCTGCAGATTATACTGAATGGCCAGCGGAGGCAGTATTGCAGAGGAGAATCTCTCTGCGTTGCTGAGAAAAAAAAGAAAATCCAATCATCAGCTTTGCAAGCCTCTTTCAATTTATATGGCAAGTCACACATTTGAGACTTATATATTTGTTTGAAGGTGTGGGGTTAATCATAACATTCTGGAGTTCTCCATAGGTTAACTGATAGGGATGTGCTAAAATGAAGATGTTAGATTCTGTTAGTCCTAGATTTTATGATTCCCAATAGCTGTAGCATAAACCTTCCTCCCTTAATTTATCTGACCACTGAATTGCTATTGGTGTACCATAATCCACAAGAATTCCAGTAAGAAGGGTGCACTGTCACTTGGCTGCCAAACAGATCTTTCTACCTACGTCCTCCTATAGGTGCTAGAGTTGTGTAGAGAGCGGTAGCAAATGAGGCATACGATAGGGAGACGAATGCCAGGTTGAGATTAATATTCAGATTTGAATTTTTAGTGAGCTTTGGATTTTCACAATATTACACAAGCCATAGAAAGCATTATTATCGCTTGATAAAACATTTTCTTCATAGTGTTGCATTAACTTGGCAATATTCAAGTTCTAATAATGGACTAACAGTGGACTTTTCCATCTGCAGATTATACTGAATGGCCAGTGGAGGCAGTATTGCAGAGGAGAATATCTCTGCGTTGCTGAGAAAAAAAAGAAAATCCAATCATCAGCTTTGCAAGCCTCTTTCAATTGATATGGTAAGTCACACATTTGAGACTTACATATTTGTTTGAAGGTGTGGGGTTAATCATAACATTCTGGAGTTCTCCATAGGTTTACTGATAGGGATGTGCTAAAATGAAGATGTTAGATTCTGTTAGTGCTAGTTTTTATGATTCCCAATAGCTGTAGCATAAACCTTCCTCCCTTAATTTATCTGACCACTGAATTGCTATTGGTGTACCATAATCCTCAAGAATTCCAGTAAGAAGGGTGCACTGTCACTTGGCTGCCAAACAGATCTTTCTATCTACGTCCTCCTATAGGTGCTAGAGTTGTGTAGAGAGCGGTAGCAAATGAGGCATAGGATTGGGAGACGAATGCCAGGTTGAGATTAATGTTCAGATGTGAATTTTTAGTGAGTTTTGGATTTTGACAATATTACACAAGCCATAGAAAGCATTATTATCGCTTGATAAAACATTTTTCTCATAGTGTTGCATTAACTTGGCAATATTCAAGTTCTAATAATGGACTAACAGTGGACTTTCGCATCTGCAGATTATACTGAATGGCCAGCGGAGGCAGTATTGCAGAGGAGAAACTCTCTGCATTGCTGGGAAAAAAAAAGAATCCAATCATCAGCTTTGCAAGCCTCTTTCAATTTATATGGTAAGTCACACATTTGAGACTTATACATTTGTTTGAATGTGTGGGGTTGATCATAACATTCTGGAGTTCTCCATAGGTTAACTGATAGTGATGTGCTAAAATGAAGATGTTAGATTCTGTTAGTGCTAGTTTTTATGATTCCCAATAGCTGTAGCATAAACCTTCCTCCCTTAATTTATCTGACCACTGAATTGCTATTGGTGTACCATAATCCACAAGAATTCCAGTAAGAAGGGTGCACTGTCACTTGGCTGCCAAACAGATCTTTCTATCTACGTCCTCCTATAGGTGCTAGAGTTGTGTAGAGAGCGGTAGCAAATGAGGCATAGGATTGGGAGACGAATGCCAGGTTGAGATTAATGTTCAGATTTGAATTTTTAGTGAGCTTTGGATTTTGACAATATTACACAAGCCATAGAAAGCATTATTATCGCTTGATAAAACATTTTTCTCATAGTGTTGCATTAACTTGGCAATATTCAAGTTCTAATAATGGACTAACAGTGGACTTTCGCATCTGCAGATTATACTGAATGGCCAGCGGAGGCAGTATTGCAGAGGAGAATCTCTCTGCGTTGCTGAGAAAAAAAAGAAAATCCAATCATCAGCTTTGCAAGCCTCTTTCAATTTATATGGCAAGTCACACATTTGAGACTTATATATTTGTTTGAAGGTGTGGGGTTAATCATAACATTCTGGAGTTCTCCATAGGTTAACTGATAGGGATGTGCTAAAATGAAGATGTTAGATTCTGTTAGTCCTAGATTTTATGATTCCCAATAGCTGTAGCATAAACCTTCCTCCCTTAATTTATCTGACCACTGAATTGCTATTGGTGTACCATAATCCACAAGAATTCCAGTAAGAAGGGTGCACTGTCACTTGGCTGCCAAACAGATCTTTCTACCTACGTCCTCCTATAGGTGCTAGAGTTGTGTAGAGAGCGGTAGCAAATGAGGCATACGATAGGGAGACGAATGCCAGGTTGAGATTAATATTCAGATTTGAATTTTTAGTGAGCTTTGGATTTTCACAATATTACACAAGCCATAGAAAGCATTATTATCGCTTGATAAAACATTTTCTTCATAGTGTTGCATTAACTTGGCAATATTCAAGTTCTAATAATGGACTAACAGTGGACTTTTCCATCTGCAGATTATACTGAATGGCCAGCGGAGGCAGTATTGCAGAGGAGAATATCTCTGCGTTGCTGAGAAAAAAAAGAAAATCCAATCATCAGCTTTGCAAGCCTCTTTCAATTGATATGGTAAGTCACACATTTGAGACTTACATATTTGTTTGAAGGTGTGGGGTTAATCATAACATTCTGGAGTTCTCCATAGGTTTACTGATAGGGATGTGCTAAAATGAAGATGTTAGATTCTGTTAGTGCTAGTTTTTATGATTCCCAATAGCTGTAGCATAAACCTTCCTCCCTTAATTTATCTGACCACTGAATTGCTATTGGTGTACCATAATCCACAAGAATTCCAGTAAGAAGGGTGCACTGTCACTTGGCTGCCAAACAGATCTTTCTATCTACGTCCTCCTATAGGTGCTAGAGTTGTGTAGAGAGCGGTAGCAAATGAGGCATAGGATTGGGAGACGAATGCCAGGTTGAGATTAATGTTCAGATTTGAATTTTTAGTGAGCTTTGGATTTTGACAATATTACACAAGCCATAGAAAGCATTATTATCGCTTGATAAAACATTTTTCTCATAGTGTTGCATTAACTTGGCAATATTCAAGTTCTAATAATGGACTAACAGTGGACTTTCGCATCTGCAGATTATACTGAATGGCCAGCGGAGGCAGTATTGCAGAGGAGAAACTCTCTGCATTGCTGGGAAAAAAAAAGAATCCAATCATCAGCTTTGCAAGCCTCTTTCAATTTATATGGTAAGTCACACATTTGAGACTTATACATTTGTTTGAATGTGTGGGGTTGATCATAACATTCTGGAGTTCTCCATAGGTTAACTGATAGTGATGTGCTAAAATGAAGATGTTAGAATCTGTTAGTCCTAGTTTTTATGATTCCCAATAAATGTAGCATAAACCTTCCTCCCTTAATTTATCTGACCACTGAATTGCTATTGGTGTACCATAATCTACAAGAATTCCAGTAAGAAGGGTGCACTGTCACTTGGCTGCCAAACAGATCTTTCTATCTACGTCCTCATATAGGTGCTAGAGTTGTGTAGAGAGCGGTAGCAGATGAGGCATAGGATAGGGAGACGAATGCCAGGTTGAGATTAATATTCAGATTTAAATTTTTAGTGAGCTTTGGATTTTCACAATATTACACAAGCCATAGAAAGCATTATTATCGCTTGATAAAACATTTTTTTCATAGTGTTACATTAACTTGGCAATATTCAAGTTCTAATAATGGACTAACAGTGGACTTTTCCATCTGCAGATTATACTGAATGGCCAGCAGAGGCAGTATTGCAGAGGAGAATCTCTCTGCGTTGCTGAGAAAAAAAAGAAAATCCAATCATCAGCTTTGCAAGCCTCTTTCAATTTATATGGTAAGTCACACATTTGAGACTTATACATTTGTTTGAATGTGTGGGGTTGATCATAACATTCTGGACTTCTCCATAGGTTAACTGATAGGGATGTGCTAAAATGAAGATGTTAGAATCTGTTAGTCCTAGTTTTTATGATTCCCAATAAATGTAGCATAAACCTTCCTCCCTTAATTTATCAGACCACTGAATTGCTATTGGTGTACCATAACCCACAAGAATTCCAGTAAGAAGGGTGCACTGTCACTTGGCTGCCAAACAGATCTTTCTATCTACGTCCTCATATAGGTGCTAGAGTTGTGTAGAGAGCGGTAGCAAATGAGGAATACGATAGGGAGACGAATGCCAAGTTGAGATTAATATTCAGATTTGAATTTTTAGTGAGCTTTGGATTTTCACAATATTACACAAGCCATAGAAAGCATTATTATCGCTTGATAAAACATTTTCTTCATAGTGTTGCATTAACTTGGCAATATTCAAGTTCTAATAATGGACTAACAGTGGACTCTCCCATCTGTAGATTATACTGAATGGCCAGCGGAGGCAGTATTGCAGAGGAGAATATCTCTGCGTTGCTGAGAAAAAAAAGAAAATCCAATCATCAGCTTTGCAAGCCTCTTTCAATTGATATGGTAAGTCACACATTTGAGACTTACATACTTGTTTGAAGGTGTGGGGTTAATCATAACATTCTGGAGTTCTCCATAGGTTAACTGATAGGGATGTGCTAAAATGAAGATGTTAGATTCTGTTAGTGCTAGTTTTTATGATTCCCAATAGCTGTAGCATAAACCTTCCTCCCTTAATTTATCTGACCACTGAATTGCTATTGGTGTACCATAATCCACAAGAATTCCAGTAAGAAGGGTGCACTGTCACTTGGCTGCCAAACAGATCTTTCTACCTACGTCCTCCTATAGGTGCTAGAGTTGTGTAGAGAGCGGTAGCAAATGAGGCATACGATAGGGAGACGAATGCCAGGTTGAGATTAATATTCAGATTTGAATTTTTAGTGAGCTTTGGATTTTCACAATATTACACAAGCCATAGAAAGCATTATTATCGCTTGATAAAACATTTTCTTCATAGTGTTGCATTAACTTGGCAATATTCAAGTTCTAATAATGGACTAACAGTGGACTTTTCCATCTGCAGATTATACTGAATGGCCAGTGGAGGCAGTATTGCAGAGGAGAATATCTCTGCGTTGCTGAGAAAAAAAAGAAAATCCAATCATCAGCTTTGCAAGCCTCTTTCAATTGATATGGTAAGTCACACATTTGAGACTTACATATTTGTTTGAAGGTGTGGGGTTAATCATAACATTCTGGAGTTCTCCATAGGTTTACTGATAGGGATGTGCTAAAATGAAGATGTTAGATTCTGTTAGTGCTAGTTTTTATGATTCCCAATAGCTGTAGCATAAACCTTCCTCCCTTAATTTATCTGACCACTGAATTGCTATTGGTGTACCATAATCCTCAAGAATTCCAGTAAGAAGGGTGCACTGTCACTTGGCTGCCAAACAGATCTTTCTATCTACGTCCTCCTATAGGTGCTAGAGTTGTGTAGAGAGCGGTAGCAAATGAGGCATAGGATTGGGAGACGAATGCCAGGTTGAGATTAATGTTCAGATGTGAATTTTTAGTGAGTTTTGGATTTTGACAATATTACACAAGCCATAGAAAGCATTATTATCGCTTGATAAAACATTTTTCTCATAGTGTTGCATTAACTTGGCAATATTCAAGTTCTAATAATGGACTAACAGTGGACTTTCGCATCTGCAGATTATACTGAATGGCCAGCGGAGGCAGTATTGCAGAGGAGAAACTCTCTGCATTGCTGGGAAAAAAAAAGAATCCAATCATCAGCTTTGCAAGCCTCTTTCAATTTATATGGTAAGTCACACATTTGAGACTTATACATTTGTTTGAATGTGTGGGGTTGATCATAACATTCTGGAGTTCTCCATAGGTTAACTGATAGTGATGTGCTAAAATGAAGATGTTAGATTCTGTTAGTGCTAGTTTTTATGATTCCCAATAGCTGTAGCATAAACCTTCCTCCCTTAATTTATCTGACCACTGAATTGCTATTGGTGTACCATAATCCACAAGAATTCCAGTAAGAAGGGTGCACTGTCACTTGGCTGCCAAACAGATCTTTCTATCTACGTCCTCCTATAGGTGCTAGAGTTGTGTAGAGAGCGGTAGCAAATGAGGCATAGGATTGGGAGACGAATGCCAGGTTGAGATTAATGTTCAGATTTGAATTTTTAGTGAGCTTTGGATTTTGACAATATTACACAAGCCATAGAAAGCATTATTATCGCTTGATAAAACATTTTTCTCATAGTGTTGCATTAACTTGGCAATATTCAAGTTCTAATAATGGACTAACAGTGGACTTTCGCATCTGCAGATTATACTGAATGGCCAGCGGAGGCAGTATTGCAGAGGAGAATCTCTCTGCGTTGCTGAGAAAAAAAAGAAAATCCAATCATCAGCTTTGCAAGCCTCTTTCAATTTATATGGCAAGTCACACATTTGAGACTTATATATTTGTTTGAAGGTGTGGGGTTAATCATAACATTCTGGAGTTCTCCATAGGTTAACTGATAGGGATGTGCTAAAATGAAGATGTTAGATTCTGTTAGTCCTAGATTTTATGATTCCCAATAGCTGTAGCATAAACCTTCCTCCCTTAATTTATCTGACCACTGAATTGCTATTGGTGTACCATAATCCACAAGAATTCCAGTAAGAAGGGTGCACTGTCACTTGGCTGCCAAACAGATCTTTCTACCTACGTCCTCCTATAGGTGCTAGAGTTGTGTAGAGAGCGGTAGCAAATGAGGCATACGATAGGGAGACGAATGCCAGGTTGAGATTAATATTCAGATTTGAATTTTTAGTGAGCTTTGGATTTTCACAATATTACACAAGCCATAGAAAGCATTATTATCGCTTGATAAAACATTTTCTTCATAGTGTTGCATTAACTTGGCAATATTCAAGTTCTAATAATGGACTAACAGTGGACTTTTCCATCTGCAGATTATACTGAATGGCCAGCGGAGGCAGTATTGCAGAGGAGAATATCTCTGCGTTGCTGAGAAAAAAAAGAAAATCCAATCATCAGCTTTGCAAGCCTCTTTCAATTGATATGGTAAGTCACACATTTGAGACTTACATATTTGTTTGAAGGTGTGGGGTTAATCATAACATTCTGGAGTTCTCCATAGGTTTACTGATAGGGATGTGCTAAAATGAAGATGTTAGATTCTGTTAGTGCTAGTTTTTATGATTCCCAATAGCTGTAGCATAAACCTTCCTCCCTTAATTTATCTGACCACTGAATTGCTATTGGTGTACCATAATCCACAAGAATTCCAGTAAGAAGGGTGCACTGTCACTTGGCTGCCAAACAGATCTTTCTATCTACGTCCTCCTATAGGTGCTAGAGTTGTGTAGAGAGCGGTAGCAAATGAGGCATAGGATTGGGAGACGAATGCCAGGTTGAGATTAATGTTCAGATTTGAATTTTTAGTGAGCTTTGGATTTTGACAATATTACACAAGCCATAGAAAGCATTATTATCGCTTGATAAAACATTTTTCTCATAGTGTTGCATTAACTTGGCAATATTCAAGTTCTAATAATGGACTAACAGTGGACTTTCGCATCTGCAGATTATACTGAATGGCCAGCGGAGGCAGTATTGCAGAGGAGAAACTCTCTGCATTGCTGGGAAAAAAAAAGAATCCAATCATCAGCTTTGCAAGCCTCTTTCAATTTATATGGTAAGTCACACATTTGAGACTTATACATTTGTTTGAATGTGTGGGGTTGATCATAACATTCTGGAGTTCTCCATAGGTTAACTGATAGTGATGTGCTAAAATGAAGATGTTAGAATCTGTTAGTCCTAGTTTTTATGATTCCCAATAAATGTAGCATAAACCTTCCTCCCTTAATTTATCTGACCACTGAATTGCTATTGGTGTACCATAATCCACAAGAATTCCAGTAAGAAGGGTGCACTGTCACTTGGCTGCCAAACAGATCTTTCTATCTACGTCCTCCTATAGGTGCTAGAGTTGTGTAGAGAGCGGTAGCAAATGAGGCATAGGATTGGGAGACGAATGCCAGGTTGAGATTAATGTTCAGATTTGAATTTTTAGTGAGCTTTGGATTTTGACAATATTACACAAGCCATAGAAAGCATTATTATCGCTTGATAAAACATTTTTCTCATAGTGTTGCATTAACTTGGCAATATTCAAGTTCTAATAATGGACTAACAGTGGACTTTCGCATCTGCAGATTATACTGAATGGCCAGCGGAGGCAGTATTGCAGAGGAGAATCTCTCTGCGTTGCTGAGAAAAAAAAGAAAATCCAATCATCAGCTTTGCAAGCCTCTTTCAATTTATATGGCAAGTCACACATTTGAGACTTATATATTTGTTTGAAGGTGTGGGGTTAATCATAACATTCTGGAGTTCTCCATAGGTTAACTGATAGGGATGTGCTAAAATGAAGATGTTAGATTCTGTTAGTCCTAGATTTTATGATTCCCAATAGCTGTAGCATAAACCTTCCTCCCTTAATTTATCTGACCACTGAATTGCTATTGGTGTACCATAATCCACAAGAATTCCAGTAAGAAGGGTGCACTGTCACTTGGCTGCCAAACAGATCTTTCTACCTACGTCCTCCTATAGGTGCTAGAGTTGTGTAGAGAGCGGTAGCAAATGAGGCATACGATAGGGAGACGAATGCCAGGTTGAGATTAATATTCAGATTTGAATTTTTAGTGAGCTTTGGATTTTCACAATATTACACAAGCCATAGAAAGCATTATTATCGCTTGATAAAACATTTTCTTCATAGTGTTGCATTAACTTGGCAATATTCAAGTTCTAATAATGGACTAACAGTGGACTTTTCCATCTGCAGATTATACTGAATGGCCAGCGGAGGCAGTATTGCAGAGGAGAATATCTCTGCGTTGCTGAGAAAAAAAAGAAAATCCAATCATCAGCTTTGCAAGCCTCTTTCAATTGATATGGTAAGTCACACATTTGAGACTTACATATTTGTTTGAAGGTGTGGGGTTAATCATAACATTCTGGAGTTCTCCATAGGTTTACTGATAGGGATGTGCTAAAATGAAGATGTTAGATTCTGTTAGTGCTAGTTTTTATGATTCCCAATAGCTGTAGCATAAACCTTCCTCCCTTAATTTATCTGACCACTGAATTGCTATTGGTGTACCATAATCCACAAGAATTCCAGTAAGAAGGGTGCACTGTCACTTGGCTGCCAAACAGATCTTTCTATCTACGTCCTCCTATAGGTGCTAGAGTTGTGTAGAGAGCGGTAGCAAATGAGGCATAGGATTGGGAGACGAATGCCAGGTTGAGATTAATGTTCAGATTTGAATTTTTAGTGAGCTTTGGATTTTGACAATATTACACAAGCCATAGAAAGCATTATTATCGCTTGATAAAACATTTTTCTCATAGTGTTGCATTAACTTGGCAATATTCAAGTTCTAATAATGGACTAACAGTGGACTTTCGCATCTGCAGATTATACTGAATGGCCAGCGGAGGCAGTATTGCAGAGGAGAAACTCTCTGCATTGCTGGGAAAAAAAAAGAATCCAATCATCAGCTTTGCAAGCCTCTTTCAATTTATATGGTAAGTCACACATTTGAGACTTATACATTTGTTTGAATGTGTGGGGTTGATCATAACATTCTGGAGTTCTCCATAGGTTAACTGATAGTGATGTGCTAAAATGAAGATGTTAGAATCTGTTAGTCCTAGTTTTTATGATTCCCAATAAATGTAGCATAAACCTTCCTCCCTTAATTTATCTGACCACTGAATTGCTATTGGTGTACCATAATCTACAAGAATTCCAGTAAGAAGGGTGCACTGTCACTTGGCTGCCAAACAGATCTTTCTATCTACGTCCTCATATAGGTGCTAGAGTTGTGTAGAGAGCGGTAGCAGATGAGGCATAGGATAGGGAGACGAATGCCAGGTTGAGATTAATATTCAGATTTAAATTTTTAGTGAGCTTTGGATTTTCACAATATTACACAAGCCATAGAAAGCATTATTATCGCTTGATAAAACATTTTTTTCATAGTGTTACATTAACTTGGCAATATTCAAGTTCTAATAATGGACTAACAGTGGACTTTTCCATCTGCAGATTATACTGAATGGCCAGCAGAGGCAGTATTGCAGAGGAGAATCTCTCTGCGTTGCTGAGAAAAAAAAGAAAATCCAATCATCAGCTTTGCAAGCCTCTTTCAATTTATATGGTAAGTCACACATTTGAGACTTATACATTTGTTTGAATGTGTGGGGTTGATCATAACATTCTGGACTTCTCCATAGGTTAACTGATAGGGATGTGCTAAAATGAAGATGTTAGAATCTGTTAGTCCTAGTTTTTATGATTCCCAATAAATGTAGCATAAACCTTCCTCCCTTAATTTATCAGACCACTGAATTGCTATTGGTGTACCATAACCCACAAGAATTCCAGTAAGAAGGGTGCACTGTCACTTGGCTGCCAAACAGATCTTTCTATCTACGTCCTCATATAGGTGCTAGAGTTGTGTAGAGAGCGGTAGCAAATGAGGAATACGATAGGGAGACGAATGCCAAGTTGAGATTAATATTCAGATTTGAATTTTTAGTGAGCTTTGGATTTTCACAATATTACACAAGCCATAGAAAGCATTATTATCGCTTGATAAAACATTTTCTTCATAGTGTTGCATTAACTTGGCAATATTCAAGTTCTAATAATGGACTAACAGTGGACTCTCCCATCTGTAGATTATACTGAATGGCCAGCGGAGGCAGTATTGCAGAGGAGAATATCTCTGCGTTGCTGAGAAAAAAAAGAAAATCCAATCATCAGCTTTGCAAGCCTCTTTCAATTGATATGGTAAGTCACACATTTGAGACTTACATACTTGTTTGAAGGTGTGGGGTTAATCATAACATTCTGGAGTTCTCCATAGGTTAACTGATAGGGATGTGCTAAAATGAAGATGTTAGATTCTGTTAGTGCTAGTTTTTATGATTCCCAATAGCTGTAGCATAAACCTTCCTCCCTTAATTTATCTGACCACTGAATTGCTATTGGTGTACCATAATCCACAAGAATTCCAGTAAGAAGGGTGCACTGTCACTTGGCTGCCAAACAGATCTTTCTATCTACGTCCTCCTATAGGTGCTAGAGTTGTGTAGAGAGTGGTAGCAAATGAGGCATAGGATTGGGAGACGAATGCCAGGTTGAGATTAATGTTCAGATTTGAATTTTTAGTGAGCTTTGGATTTTGACAATATTACACAAGCCATAGAAAGCATTATTATCGCTTGATAAAACATTTTTCTCATAGTGTTGCATTAACTTGGCAATATTCAAGTTCTAATAATGGACTAACAGTGGACTTTTCCATCTGCAGATTATACTGAATGGCCAGCGGAGGCAGTATTGCAGAGGAGAATCTCTCTGCGTTGCTGAGAAAAAAAAGAAAATCCAATCATCAGCTTTGCAAGCCTCTTTCAATTTATATGGTAAGTCACACATTTGAGACTTATACATTTGTTTGAATGTGTGGGGTTGATCATAACATTCTGGACTTCTCCATAGGTTAACTGATAGGGATGTGCTAAAATGAAGATGTTAGAATCTGTTAGTCCTAGTTTTTATGATTCCCAATAAATGTAGCATAAACCTTCCTCCCTTAATTTATCTGACCACTGAATTGCTATTGGTGTACCATAATCTACAAGAATTCCAGTAAGAAGGGTGCACTGTCACTTGGCTGCCAAACAGATCTTTCTATCTACGTCCTCATATAGGTGCTAGAGTTGTGTAGAGAGCGGTAGCAGATGAGGCTTAGGATAGGGAGACGAATGCCAGGTTGAGATTAATATTCAGATTTGAATTTTTAGTGAGCTTTGGATTTTCACAATATTACACAAGCGATAGAAAGCATTATTATCGCTTGATAAAACATTTTTTTCATAGTGTTACATTAACTTGGCAATATTCAAGTTCTAATAATGGACTAACAGTGGACTTTTCCATCTGCAGATTATACTGAATGGCCAGCGGAGGCAGTATTGCAGAGGAGAATCTCTCTGCGTTGCTGAGAAAAAAAAGAAAATCCAATCATCAGCTTTGCAAGCCTCTTTCAATTTATATGGTAAGTCACACATTTGAGACTTATATATTTGTTTGAAGGTGTGGGGTTAATCATAACATTCTGGAGTTCTCCATAGGTTAACTGATAGGGATGTGCTAAAATGAAGATGTTAGATTCTGTTAGTCCTAGATTTTATGATTCCCAATAGCTGTAGCATAAACCTTCCTCCCTTAATTTATCTGACCACTGAATTGCTATTGGTGTACCATAATCCACAAGAATTCCAGTAAGAAGGGTGCACTGTCACTTGGCTGCCAAACAGATCTTTCTACCTACGTCCTCCTATAGGTGCTAGAGTTGTGTAGAGAGCGGTAGCAAATGAGGCATACGATAGGGAGACGAATGCCAGGTTGAGATTAATATTCAGATTTGAATTTTTAGTGAGCTTTGGATTTTCACAATATTACACAAGCCATAGAAAGCATTATTATCGCTTGATAAAACATTTTTTTCATAGTGTTACATTAACTTGGCAATATTCAAGTTCTAATAATGGACTAACAGTGGACTTTTCCATCTGCAGATTATACTGAATGGCCAGCAGAGGCAGTATTGCAGAGGAGAATCTCTCTGCGTTGCTGAGAAAAAAAAGAAAATCCAATCATCAGCTTTGCAAGCCTCTTTCAATTTATATGGTAAGTCACACATTTGAGACTTATACATTTGTTTGAATGTGTGGGGTTGATCATAACATTCTGGACTTCTCCATAGGTTAACTGATAGGGATGTGCTAAAATGAAGATGTTAGAATCTGTTAGTCCTAGTTTTTATGATTCCCAATAAATGTAGCATAAACCTTCCTCCCTTAATTTATCTGACCACTGAATTGCTATTGGTGTACCATAATCCACTAGAATTCCAGTGAGAATGGTGCACTGTCACCTGGCTGCCAAACAGATCTTTCTATCTACGTCCTCATATAGGTGCTAGAGTTGTGTAGAGAGCGGTAGCAAATGAGGAATACGATAGGGAGACGAATGCCAGGTTGAGATTAATATTCAGATTTGAATTTTTAGTGAGCTTTGGATTTTCACAATATTACACAAGCCATAGAAAGCATTATTATCGCTTGATAAAACATTTTCTTCATAGTGTTGTATTAACTTGGCAATATTCAAGTTCTAATAATGGACTAACAGTGGACTCTCCCATCTGTAGATTATACTGAATGGCCAGCGGAGGCAGTATTGCAGAGGAGAATATCTCTGCGTTGCTGAGAAAAAAAAGAAAATCCAATCATCAGCTTTGCAAGCCTCTTTCAATTGATATGGTAAGTCACACATTTGAGACTTACATACTTGTTTGAAGGTGTGGGGTTAATCATAACATTCTGGAGTTCTCCATAGGTTAACTGATAGGGATGTGCTAAAATGAAGATGTTAGATTCTGTTAGTGCTAGTTTTTATGATTCCCAATAGCTGTAGCATAAACCTTCCTCCCTTAATTTATCTGACCACTGAATTGCTATTGGTGTACCATAATCCACAAGAATTCCAGTAAGAAGGGTGCACTGTCACTTGGCTGCCAAACAGATCTTTCTATCTACGTCCTCCTATAGGTGCTAGAGTTGTGTAGAGAGTGGTAGCAAATGAGGCATAGGATTGGGAGACGAATGCCAGGTTGAGATTAATGTTCAGATTTGAATTTTTAGTGAGCTTTGGATTTTCACAATATTACACAAGCCATAGAAAGCATTATTATCGCTTGATAAAACATTTTTTTCATAGTGTTACATTAACTTGGCAATATTCAAGTTCTAATAATGGACTAACAGTGGACTTTTCCATCTGCAGATTATACTGAATGGCCAGCAGAGGCAGTATTGCAGAGGAGAATCTCTCTGCGTTGCTGAGAAAAAAAAGAAAATCCAATCATCAGCTTTGCAAGCCTCTTTCAATTTATATGGTAAGTCACACATTTGAGACTTATACATTTGTTTGAATGTGTGGGGTTGATCATAACATTCTGGACTTCTCCATAGGTTAACTGATAGGGATGTGCTAAAATGAAGATGTTAGAATCTGTTAGTCCTAGTTTTTATGATTCCCAATAAATGTAGCATAAACCTTCCTCCCTTAATTTATCTGACCACTGAATTGCTATTGGTGTACCATAATCCACTAGAATTCCAGTGAGAATGGTGCACTGTCACCTGGCTGCCAAACAGATCTTTCTATCTACGTCCTCATATAGGTGCTAGAGTTGTGTAGAGAGCGGTAGCAAATGAGGAATACGATAGGGAGACGAATGCCAGGTTGAGATTAATATTCAGATTTGAATTTTTAGTGAGCTTTGGATTTTCACAATATTACACAAGCCATAGAAAGCATTATTATCGCTTGATAAAACATTTTCTTCATAGTGTTGCATTAACTTGGCAATATTCAAGTTCTAATAATGGACTAACAGTGGACTCTCCCATCTGTAGATTATACTGAATGGCCAGCGGAGGCAGTATTGCAGAGGAGAATATCTCTGCGTTGCTGAGAAAAAAAAGAAAATCCAATCATCAGCTTTGCAAGCCTCTTTCAATTGATATGGTAAGTCACACATTTGAGACTTACATACTTGTTTGAAGGTGTGGGGTTAATCATAACATTCTGGAGTTCTCCATAGGTTAACTGATAGGGATGTGCTAAAATGAAGATGTTAGATTCTGTTAGTGCTAGTTTTTATGATTCCCAATAGCTGTAGCATAAACCTTCCTCCCTTAATTTATCTGACCACTGAATTGCTATTGGTGTACCATAATCCACAAGAATTCCAGTAAGAAGGGTGCACTGTCACTTGGCTGCCAAACAGATCTTTCTATCTACGTCCTCCTATAGGTGCTAGAGTTGTGTAGAGAGTGGTAGCAAATGAGGCATAGGATTGGGAGACGAATGCCAGGTTGAGATTAATGTTCAGATTTGAATTTTTAGTGAGCTTTGGATTTTGACAATATTACACAAGCCATAGAAAGCATTATTATCGCTTGATAAAACATTTTTCTCATAGTGTTGCATTAACTTGGCAATATTCAAGTTCTAATAATGGACTAACAGTGGACTTTTCCATCTGCAGATTATACTGAATGGCCAGCGGAGGCAGTATTGCAGAGGAGAATCTCTCTGCGTTGCTGAGAAAAAAAAGAAAATCCAATCATCAGCTTTGCAAGCCTCTTTCAATTTATATGGTAAGTCACACATTTGAGACTTATACATTTGTTTGAATGTGTGGGGTTGATCATAACATTCTGGACTTCTCCATAGGTTAACTGATAGGGATGTGCTAAAATGAAGATGTTAGAATCTGTTAGTCCTAGTTTTTATGATTCCCAATAAATGTAGCATAAACCTTCCTCCCTTAATTTATCTGACCACTGAATTGCTATTGGTGTACCATAATCCACAAGAATTCCAGTAAGAAGGGTGCACTGTCACTTGGCTGCCAAACAGATCTTTCTATCTACGTCCTCCTATAGGTGCTAGAGTTGTGTAGAGAGTGGTAGCAAATGAGGCATAGGATTGGGAGACGAATGCCAGGTTGAGATTAATGTTCAGATTTGAATTTTTAGTGAGCTTTGGATTTTGACAATATTACACAAGCCATAGAAAGCATTATTATCGCTTGATAAAACATTTTTCTCATAGTGTTGCATTAACTTGGCAATATTCAAGTTCTAATAATGGACTAACAGTGGACTTTTCCATCTGCAGATTATACTGAATGGCCAGCGGAGGCAGTATTGCAGAGGAGAATCTCTCTGCGTTGCTGAGAAAAAAAAGAAAATCCAATCATCAGCTTTGCAAGCCTCTTTCAATTTATATGGTAAGTCACACATTTGAGACTTATACATTTGTTTGAATGTGTGGGGTTGATCATAACATTCTGGACTTCTCCATAGGTTAACTGATAGGGATGTGCTAAAATGAAGATGTTAGAATCTGTTAGTCCTAGTTTTTATGATTCCCAATAAATGTAGCATAAACCTTCCTCCCTTAATTTATCTGACCACTGAATTGCTATTGGTGTACCATAATCTACAAGAATTCCAGTAAGAAGGGTGCACTGTCACTTGGCTGCCAAACAGATCTTTCTATCTACGTCCTCATATAGGTGCTAGAGTTGTGTAGAGAGCGGTAGCAGATGAGGCTTAGGATAGGGAGACGAATGCCAGGTTGAGATTAATATTCAGATTTGAATTTTTAGTGAGCTTTGGATTTTCACAATATTACACAAGCGATAGAAAGCATTATTATCGCTTGATAAAACATTTTTTTCATAGTGTTACATTAACTTGGCAATATTCAAGTTCTAATAATGGACTAACAGTGGACTTTTCCATCTGCAGATTATACTGAATGGCCAGCGGAGGCAGTATTGCAGAGGAGAATCTCTCTGCGTTGCTGAGAAAAAAAAGAAAATCCAATCATCAGCTTTGCAAGCCTCTTTCAATTTATATGGTAAGTCACACATTTGAGACTTATATATTTGTTTGAAGGTGTGGGGTTAATCATAACATTCTGGAGTTCTCCATAGGTTAACTGATAGGGATGTGCTAAAATGAAGATGTTAGATTCTGTTAGTCCTAGATTTTATGATTCCCAATAGCTGTAGCATAAACCTTCCTCCCTTAATTTATCTGACCACTGAATTGCTATTGGTGTACCATAATCCACAAGAATTCCAGTAAGAAGGGTGCACTGTCACTTGGCTGCCAAACAGATCTTTCTACCTACGTCCTCCTATAGGTGCTAGAGTTGTGTAGAGAGCGGTAGCAAATGAGGCATACGATAGGGAGACGAATGCCAGGTTGAGATTAATATTCAGATTTGAATTTTTAGTGAGCTTTGGATTTTCACAATATTACACAAGCCATAGAAAGCATTATTATCGCTTGATAAAACATTTTCTTCATAGTGTTGCATTAACTTGGCAATATTCAAGTTCTAATAATGGACTAACAGTGGACTTTTCCATCTGCAGATTATACTGAATGGCCAGCGGAGGCAGTATTGCAGAGGAGAATATCTCTGCGTTGCTGAGAAAAAAAAGAAAATCCAATCATCAGCTTTGCAAGCCTCTTTCAATTGATATGGTAAGTCACACATTTGAGACTTACATATTTGTTTGAAGGTGTGGGGTTAATCATAACATTCTGGAGTTCTCCATAGGTTTACTGATAGGGATGTGCTAAAATGAAGATGTTAGATTCTGTTAGTGCTAGTTTTTATGATTCCCAATAGCTGTAGCATAAACCTTCCTCCCTTAATTTATCTGACCACTGAATTGCTATTGGTGTACCATAATCCTCAAGAATTCCAGTAAGAAGGGTGCACTGTCACTTGGCTGCCAAACAGATCTTTCTATCTACGTCCTCCTATAGGTGCTAGAGTTGTGTAGAGAGCGGTAGCAAATGAGGCATAGGATTGGGAGACGAATGCCAGGTTGAGATTAATGTTCAGATGTGAATTTTTAGTGAGTTTTGGATTTTGACAATATTACACAAGCCATAGAAAGCATTATTATCGCTTGATAAAACATTTTTCTCATAGTGTTGCATTAACTTGGCAATATTCAAGTTCTAATAATGGACTAACAGTGGACTTTCGCATCTGCAGATTATACTGAATGGCCAGCGGAGGCAGTATTGCAGAGGAGAAACTCTCTGCATTGCTGGGAAAAAAAAAGAATCCAATCATCAGCTTTGCAAGCCTCTTTCAATTTATATGGTAAGTCACACATTTGAGACTTATACATTTGTTTGAATGTGTGGGGTTGATCATAACATTCTGGAGTTCTCCATAGGTTAACTGATAGTGATGTGCTAAAATGAAGATGTTAGATTCTGTTAGTGCTAGTTTTTATGATTCCCAATAGCTGTAGCATAAACCTTCCTCCCTTAATTTATCTGACCACTGAATTGCTATTGGTGTACCATAATCCACAAGAATTCCAGTAAGAAGGGTGCACTGTCACTTGGCTGCCAAACAGATCTTTCTATCTACGTCCTCCTATAGGTGCTAGAGTTGTGTAGAGAGCGGTAGCAAATGAGGCATAGGATTGGGAGACGAATGCCAGGTTGAGATTAATGTTCAGATTTGAATTTTTAGTGAGCTTTGGATTTTGACAATATTACACAAGCCATAGAAAGCATTATTATCGCTTGATAAAACATTTTTCTCATAGTGTTGCATTAACTTGGCAATATTCAAGTTCTAATAATGGACTAACAGTGGACTTTCGCATCTGCAGATTATACTGAATGGCCAGCGGAGGCAGTATTGCAGAGGAGAATCTCTCTGCGTTGCTGAGAAAAAAAAGAAAATCCAATCATCAGCTTTGCAAGCCTCTTTCAATTTATATGGTAAGTCACACATTTGAGACTTATATATTTGTTTGAAGGTGTGGGGTTAATCATAACATTCTGGAGTTCTCCATAGGTTAACTGATAGGGATGTGCTAAAATGAAGATGTTAGATTCTGTTAGTCCTAGATTTTATGATTCCCAATAGCTGTAGCATAAACCTTCCTCCCTTAATTTATCTGACCACTGAATTGCTATTGGTGTACCATAATCCACAAGAATTCCAGTAAGAAGGGTGCACTGTCACTTGGCTGCCAAACAGATCTTTCTACCTACGTCCTCCTATAGGTGCTAGAGTTGTGTAGAGAGCGGTAGCAAATGAGGCATACGATAGGGAGACGAATGCCAGGTTGAGATTAATATTCAGATTTGAATTTTTAGTGAGCTTTGGATTTTCACAATATTACACAAGCCATAGAAAGCATTATTATCGCTTGATAAAACATTTTCTTCATAGTGTTGCATTAACTTGGCAATATTCAAGTTCTAATAATGGACTAACAGTGGACTTTTCCATCTGCAGATTATACTGAATGGCCAGCGGAGGCAGTATTGCAGAGGAGAATATCTCTGCGTTGCTGAGAAAAAAAAGAAAATCCAATCATCAGCTTTGCAAGCCTCTTTCAATTGATATGGTAAGTCACACATTTGAGACTTACATATTTGTTTGAAGGTGTGGGGTTAATCATAACATTCTGGAGTTCTCCATAGGTTTACTGATAGGGATGTGCTAAAATGAAGATGTTAGTTTCTGTTAGTGCTAGTTTTTATGATTCCCAATAGCTGTAGCATAAACCTTCCTCCCTTAATTTATCTGACCACTGAATTGCTATTGGTGTACCATAATCCTCAAGAATTCCAGTAAGAAGGGTGCACTGTCACTTGGCTGCCAAACAGATCTTTCTATCTACGTCCTCCTATAGGTGCTAGAGTTGTGTAGAGAGCGGTAGCAAATGAGGCATAGGATAGGGAGACGAATGCCAGGTTGAGATTAATATTCAGATTTGAATTTTTAGTGAGCTTTGGATTTTCACAATATTACACAAGCCATAGAAAGCATTATTATCGTTTGATAAAACATTTTTTTCATAGTGTTACATTAACTTGGCAATATTCAAGTTCTAATAATGGACTAACAGTGGACTTTTCCATCTGCAGATTATACTGAATGGCCAGCGGAGGCAGTATTGCAGAGGAGAATCTCTCTGCGTTGCTGAGAAAAAAAAGAAAATCCAATCATCAGCTTTGCAAGCCTCTTTCAATTTATATGGTAAGTCACACATTTGAGACTTATATATTTGTTTGAAGGTGTGGGGTTAATCATAACATTCTGGAGTTCTCCATAGGTTAACTGATAGGGATGTGCTAAAATGAAGATGTTAGATTCTGTTAGTCCTAGTTTTTATGATTCCCAATAGCTGTAGCATAAACCTTCCTCCCTTAATTTATCTGACCACTGAATTGCTATTGGTGTACCATAATCCACAAGAATTCCAGTAAGAAGGGTGCACTGTCACTTGGCTGCCAAACAGATCTTTCTATCTACGTCCTCCTATAGGTGCTAGAGTTGTGTAGAGAGCGGTAGCAAATGAGGCATAGGATTGGGAGACGAATGCCAGGTTGAGATTAATGTTCAGATTTGAATTTTTAGTGAGCTTTGGATTTTGACAATATTACACAAGCCATAGAAAGCATTATTATCGCTTGATAAAACATTTTTCTCATAGTGTTGCATTAACTTGGCAATATTCAAGTTCTAATAATGGACTAACAGTGGACTTTCGCATCTGCAGATTATACTGAATGGCCAGCGGAGGCAGTATTGCAGAGGAGAAACTCTCTGCATTGCTGGGAAAAAAAAAGAATCCAATCATCAGCTTTGCAAGCCTCTTTCAATTGATATGGTAAGTCACACATTTGAGACTTACATATTTGTTTGAAGGTGTGGGGTTAATCATAACATTCTGGAGTTCTCCATAGGTTTACTGATAGGGATGTGCTAAAATGAAGATGTTAGATTCTGTTAGTGCTAGTTTTTATGATTCCCAATAGCTGTAGCATAAACCTTCCTCCCTTAATTTATCTGACCACTGAATTGCTATTGGTGTACCATAATCCACAAGAATTCCAGTAAGAAGGGTGCACTGTCACTTGGCTGCCAAACAGATCTTTCTACCTACGTCCTCCTATAGGTGCTAGAGTTGTGTAGAGAGCGGTAGCAAATGAGGCATACGATAGGGAGACGAATGCCAGGTTGAGATTAATATTCAGATTTGAATTTTTAGTGAGCTTTGGATTTTCACAATATTACACAAGCCATAGAAAGCATTATTATCGCTTGATAAAACATTTTCTTCATAGTGTTGCATTAACTTGGCAATATTCAAGTTCTAATAATGGACTAACAGTGGACTTTTCCATCTGCAGATTATACTGAATGGCCAGCGGAGGCAGTATTGCAGAGGAGAATATCTCTGCGTTGCTGAGAAAAAAAAGAAAATCCAATCATCAGCTTTGCAAGCCTCTTTCAATTGATATGGTAAGTCACACATTTGAGACTTACATATTTGTTTGAAGGTGTGGGGTTAATCATAACATTCTGGAGTTCTCCATAGGTTTACTGATAGGGATGTGCTAAAATGAAGATGTTAGATTCTGTTAGTGCTAGTTTTTATGATTCCCAATAGCTGTAGCATAAACCTTCCTCCCTTAATTTATCTGACCACTGAATTGCTATTGGTGTACCATAATCCTCAAGAATTCCAGTAAGAAGGGTGCACTGTCACTTGGCTGCCAAACAGATCTTTCTATCCACGTCCTCCTATAGGTGCTAGAGTTGTGTAGAGAGCGGTAGCAAATGAGGCATAGGATAGGGAGACGAATGCCAGGTTGAGATTAATATTCAGATTTGAATTTTTAGTGAGCTTTGGATTTTCACAATATTACACAAGCCATAGAAAGCATTATTATCGCTTGATAAAACATTTTTTTCATAGTGTTACATTAACTTGGCAATATTCAAGTTCTAATAATGGACTAACAGTGGACTTTTCCATCTGCAGATTATACTGAATGGCCAGCGGAGGCAGTATTGCAGAGGAGAATCTCTCTGCGTTGCTGAGAAAAAAAAGAAAATCCAATCATCAGCTTTGCAAGCCTCTTTCAATTTATATGGTAAGTCACACATTTGAGACTTATATATTTGTTTGAAGGTGTGGGGTTAATCATAACATTCTGGAGTTCTCCATAGGTTAACTGATAGGGATGTGCTAAAATGAAGATGTTAGATTCTGTTAGTCCTAGTTTTTATGATTCCCAATAGCTGTAGCATAAACCTTCCTCCCTTAATTTATCTGACCACTGAATTGCTATTGGTGTACCATAATCCACAAGAATTCCAGTAAGAAGGGTGCACTGTCACTTGGCTGCCAAACAGATCTTTCTATCTACGTCCTCCTATAGGTGCTAGAGTTGTGTAGAGAGCGGTAGCAAATGAGGCATAGGATTGGGAGACGAATGCCAGGTTGAGATTAATGTTCAGATTTGAATTTTTAGTGAGCTTTGGATTTTGACAATATTACACAAGCCATAGAAAGCATTATTATCGCTTGATAAAACATTTTTCTCATAGTGTTGCATTAACTTGGCAATATTCAAGTTCTAATAATGGACTAACAGTGGACTTTCGCATCTGCAGATTATACTGAATGGCCAGCGGAGGCAGTATTGCAGAGGAGAAACTCTCTGCATTGCTGGGAAAAAAAAAGAATCCAATCATCAGCTTTGCAAGCCTCTTTCAATTTATATGGTAAGTCACACATTTGAGACTTATACATTTGTTTGAATGTGTGGGGTTGATCATAACATTCTGGAGTTCTCCATAGGTTAACTGATAGTGATGTGCTAAAATGAAGATGTTAGAATCTGTTAGTCCTAGTTTTTATGATTCCCAATAAATGTAGCATAAACCTTCCTCCCTTAATTTATCTGACCACTGAATTGCTATTGGTGTACCATAATCCACAAGAATTCCAGTAAGAAGGGTGCACTGTCACTTGGCTGCCAAACAGATCTTTCTACCTACGTCCTCCTATAGGTGCTAGAGTTGTGTAGAGAGCGGTAGCAAATGAGGCATACGATAGGGAGACGAATGCCAGGTTGAGATTAATATTCAGATTTGAATTTTTAGTGAGCTTTGGATTTTCACAATATTACACAAGCCATAGAAAGCATTATTATCGCTTGATAAAACATTTTCTTCATAGTGTTGCATTAACTTGGCAATATTCAAGTTCTAATAATGGACTAACAGTGGACTTTTCCATCTGCAGATTATACTGAATGGCCAGCGGAGGCAGTATTGCAGAGGAGAATATCTCTGCGTTGCTGAGAAAAAAAAGAAAATCCAATCATCAGCTTTGCAAGCCTCTTTCAATTGATATGGTAAGTCACACATTTGAGACTTACATATTTGTTTGAAGGTGTGGGGTTAATCATAACATTCTGGAGTTCTCCATAGGTTTACTGATAGGGATGTGCTAAAATGAAGATGTTAGATTCTGTTAGTGCTAGTTTTTATGATTCCCAATAGCTGTAGCATAAACCTTCCTCCCTTAATTTATCTGACCACTGAATTGCTATTGGTGTACCATAATCCTCAAGAATTCCAGTAAGAAGGGTGCACTGTCACTTGGCTGCCAAACAGATCTTTCTATCCACGTCCTCCTATAGGTGCTAGAGTTGTGTAGAGAGCGGTAGCAAATGAGGCATAGGATAGGGAGACGAATGCCAGGTTGAGATTAATATTCAGATTTGAATTTTTAGTGAGCTTTGGATTTTCACAATATTACACAAGCCATAGAAAGCATTATTATCGCTTGATAAAACATTTTTTTCATAGTGTTACATTAACTTGGCAATATTCAAGTTCTAATAATGGACTAACAGTGGACTTTTCCATCTGCAGATTATACTGAATGGCCAGCGGAGGCAGTATTGCAGAGGAGAATCTCTCTGCGTTGCTGAGAAAAAAAAGAAAATCCAATCATCAGCTTTGCAAGCCTCTTTCAATTTATATGGTAAGTCACACATTTGAGACTTATATATTTGTTTGAAGGTGTGGGGTTAATCATAACATTCTGGAGTTCTCCATAGGTTAACTGATAGGGATGTGCTAAAATGAAGATGTTAGATTCTGTTAGTCCTAGTTTTTATGATTCCCAATAGCTGTAGCATAAACCTTCCTCCCTTAATTTATCTGACCACTGAATTGCTATTGGTGTACCATAATCCACAAGAATTCCAGTAAGAAGGGTGCACTGTCACTTGGCTGCCAAACAGATCTTTCTATCTACGTCCTCCTATAGGTGCTAGAGTTGTGTAGAGAGCGGTAGCAAATGAGGCATAGGATTGGGAGACGAATGCCAGGTTGAGATTAATGTTCAGATTTGAATTTTTAGTGAGCTTTGGATTTTGACAATATTACACAAGCCATAGAAAGCATTATTATCGCTTGATAAAACATTTTTCTCATAGTGTTGCATTAACTTGGCAATATTCAAGTTCTAATAATGGACTAACAGTGGACTTTCGCATCTGCAGATTATACTGAATGGCCAGCGGAGGCAGTATTGCAGAGGAGAAACTCTCTGCATTGCTGGGAAAAAAAAAGAATCCAATCATCAGCTTTGCAAGCCTCTTTCAATTTATATGGTAAGTCACACATTTGAGACTTATACATTTGTTTGAATGTGTGGGGTTGATCATAACATTCTGGAGTTCTCCATAGGTTAACTGATAGTGATGTGCTAAAATGAAGATGTTAGAATCTGTTAGTCCTAGTTTTTATGATTCCCAATAAATGTAGCATAAACCTTCCTCCCTTAATTTATCTGACCACTGAATTGCTATTGGTGTACCATAATCTACAAGAATTCCAGTAAGAAGGGTGCACTGTCACTTGGCTGCCAAACAGATCTTTCTATCTACGTCCTCATATAGGTGCTAGAGTTGTGTAGAGAGCGGTAGCAGATGAGGCATAGGATAGGGAGACGAATGCCAGGTTGAGATTAATATTCAGATTTAAATTTTTAGTGAGCTTTGGATTTTCACAATATTACACAAGCCATAGAAAGCATTATTATCGCTTGATAAAACATTTTTTTCATAGTGTTACATTAACTTAGCAATATTCAAGTTCTAATAATGGACTAACAGTGGACTTTTCCATCTACAGATTATACTGAATGGCCAGCGGAGGCAGTATTGCAGAGGAGAATCTCTCTGCGTTGCTGAGAAAAAAAAGAAAATCCAATCATCAGCTTTGCAAGCCTCTTTCAATTTATATGGTAAGTCACACATTTGAGACTTATACATTTGTTTGAATGTGTGGGGTTGATCATAACATTCTGGACTTCTCCATAGGTTAACTGATAGGGATGTGCTAAAATGAAGATGTTAGAATCTGTTAGTCCTAGTTTTTATGATTCCCAATAAATGTAGCATAAACCTTCCTCCCTTAATTTATCAGACCACTGAATTGCTATTGGTGTACCATAACCCACAAGAATTCCAGTAAGAAGGGTGCACTGTCACTTGGCTGCCAAACAGATCTTTCTATCTACGTCCTCATATAGGTGCTAGAGTTGTGTAGAGAGCGGTAGCAAATGAGGAATACGATAGGGAGACGAATGCCAGGTTGAGATTAATATTCAGATTTGAATTTTTAGTGAGCTTTGGATTTTCACAATATTACACAAGCCATAGAAAGCATTATTATCGCTTGATAAAACATTTTCTTCATAGTGTTGCATTAACTTGGCAATATTCAAGTTCTAATAATGGACTAACAGTGGACTCTCCCATCTGTAGATTATACTGAATGGCCAGCGGAGGCAGTATTGCAGAGGAGAATATCTCTGCGTTGCTGAGAAAAAAAAGAAAATCCAATCATCAGCTTTGCAAGCCTCTTTCAATTGATATGGTAAGTCACACATTTGAGACTTACATACTTGTTTGAAGGTGTGGGGTTAATCATAACATTCTGGAGTTCTCCATAGGTTAACTGATAGGGATGTGCTAAAATGAAGATGTTAGATTCTGTTAGTGCTAGTTTTTATGATTCCCAATAGCTGTAGCATAAACCTTCCTCCCTTAATTTATCTGACCACTGAATTGCTATTGGTGTACCATAATCCTCAAGAATTCCAGTAAGAAGGGTGCACTGTCACTTGGCTGCCAAACAGATCTTTCTATCTACGTCCTCCTATAGGTGCTAGAGTTGTGTAGAGAGCGGTAGCAAATGAGGCATAGGATAGGGAGACGAATGCCAGGTTGAGATTAATATTCAGATTTGAATTTTTAGTGAGCTTTGGATTTTCACAATATTACACAAGCCATAGAAAGCATTATTATCGCTTGATAAAACATTTTTTTCATAGTGTTACATTAACTTGGCAATATTCAAGTTCTAATAATGGACTAACAGTGGACTTTTCCATCTGCAGATTATACTGAATGGCCAGCGGAGGCAGTATTGCAGAGGAGAATCTCTCTGCGTTGCTGAGAAAAAAAAGAAAATCCAATCATCAGCTTTGCAAGCCTCTTTCAATTTATATGGTAAGTCACACATTTGAGACTTATATATTTGTTTGAAGGTGTGGGGTTAATCATAACATTCTGGAGTTCTCCATAGGTTAACTGATAGGGATGTGCTAAAATGAAGATGTTAGATTCTGTTAGTCCTAGTTTTTATGATTCCCAATAGCTGTAGCATAAACCTTCCTCCCTTAATTTATCTGACCACTGAATTGCTATTGGTGTACCATAATCCACAAGAATTCCAGTAAGAAGGGTGCACTGTCACTTGGCTGCCAAACAGATCTTTCTATCTACGTCCTCCTATAGGTGCTAGAGTTGTGTAGAGAGCGGTAGCAAATGAGGCATAGGATTGGGAGACGAATGCCAGGTTGAGATTAATGTTCAGATTTGAATTTTTAGTGAGCTTTGGATTTTGACAATATTACACAAGCCATAGAAAGCATTATTATCGCTTGATAAAACATTTTTCTCATAGTGTTGCATTAACTTGGCAATATTCAAGTTCTAATAATGGACTAACAGTGGACTTTCGCATCTGCAGATTATACTGAATGGCCAGCGGAGGCAGTATTGCAGAGGAGAAACTCTCTGCATTGCTGGGAAAAAAAAAGAATCCAATCATCAGCTTTGCAAGCCTCTTTCAATTTATATGGTAAGTCACACATTTGAGACTTATACATTTGTTTGAATGTGTGGGGTTGATCATAACATTCTGGAGTTCTCCATAGGTTAACTGATAGTGATGTGCTAAAATGAAGATGTTAGAATCTGTTAGTCCTAGTTTTTATGATTCCCAATAAATGTAGCATAAACCTTCCTCCCTTAATTTATCTGACCACTGAATTGCTATTGGTGTACCATAATCCACAAGAATTCCAGTAAGAAGGGTGCACTGTCACTTGGCTGCCAAACAGATCTTTCTATCTACGTCCTCCTATAGGTGCTAGAGTTGTGTAGAGAGCGGTAGCAAATGAGGCATAGGATTGGGAGACGAATGCCAGGTTGAGATTAATGTTCAGATTTGAATTTTTAGTGAGCTTTGGATTTTGACAATATTACACAAGCCATAGAAAGCATTATTATCGCTTGATAAAACATTTTTCTCATAGTGTTGCATTAACTTGGCAATATTCAAGTTCTAATAATGGACTAACAGTGGACTTTCGCATCTGCAGATTATACTGAATGGCCAGCGGAGGCAGTATTGCAGAGGAGAATCTCTCTGCGTTGCTGAGAAAAAAAAGAAAATCCAATCATCAGCTTTGCAAGCCTCTTTCAATTTATATGGTAAGTCACACATTTGAGACTTATATATTTGTTTGAAGGTGTGGGGTTAATCATAACATTCTGGAGTTCTCCATAGGTTAACTGATAGGGATGTGCTAAAATGAAGATGTTAGATTCTGTTAGTCCTAGATTTTATGATTCCCAATAGCTGTAGCATAAACCTTCCTCCCTTAATTTATCTGACCACTGAATTGCTATTGGTGTACCATAATCCACAAGAATTCCAGTAAGAAGGGTGCACTGTCACTTGGCTGCCAAACAGATCTTTCTACCTACGTCCTCCTATAGGTGCTAGAGTTGTGTAGAGAGCGGTAGCAAATGAGGCATACGATAGGGAGACGAATGCCAGGTTGAGATTAATATTCAGATTTGAATTTTTAGTGAGCTTTGGATTTTCACAATATTACACAAGCCATAGAAAGCATTATTATCGCTTGATAAAACATTTTCTTCATAGTGTTGCATTAACTTGGCAATATTCAAGTTCTAATAATGGACTAACAGTGGACTTTTCCATCTGCAGATTATACTGAATGGCCAGCGGAGGCAGTATTGCAGAGGAGAATATCTCTGCGTTGCTGAGAAAAAAAAGAAAATCCAATCATCAGCTTTGCAAGCCTCTTTCAATTGATATGGTAAGTCACACATTTGAGACTTACATATTTGTTTGAAGGTGTGGGGTTAATCATAACATTCTGGAGTTCTCCATAGGTTTACTGATAGGGATGTGCTAAAATGAAGATGTTAGTTTCTGTTAGTGCTAGTTTTTATGATTCCCAATAGCTGTAGCATAAACCTTCCTCCCTTAATTTATCTGACCACTGAATTGCTATTGGTGTACCATAATCCTCAAGAATTCCAGTAAGAAGGGTGCACTGTCACTTGGCTGCCAAACAGATCTTTCTATCTACGTCCTCCTATAGGTGCTAGAGTTGTGTAGAGAGCGGTAGCAAATGAGGCATAGGATAGGGAGACGAATGCCAGGTTGAGATTAATATTCAGATTTGAATTTTTAGTGAGCTTTGGATTTTCACAATATTACACAAGCCATAGAAAGCATTATTATCGTTTGATAAAACATTTTTTTCATAGTGTTACATTAACTTGGCAATATTCAAGTTCTAATAATGGACTAACAGTGGACTTTTCCATCTGCAGATTATACTGAATGGCCAGCGGAGGCAGTATTGCAGAGGAGAATCTCTCTGCGTTGCTGAGAAAAAAAAGAAAATCCAATCATCAGCTTTGCAAGCCTCTTTCAATTTATATGGTAAGTCACACATTTGAGACTTATATATTTGTTTGAAGGTGTGGGGTTAATCATAACATTCTGGAGTTCTCCATAGGTTAACTGATAGGGATGTGCTAAAATGAAGATGTTAGATTCTGTTAGTCCTAGTTTTTATGATTCCCAATAGCTGTAGCATAAACCTTCCTCCCTTAATTTATCTGACCACTGAATTGCTATTGGTGTACCATAATCCACAAGAATTCCAGTAAGAAGGGTGCACTGTCACTTGGCTGCCAAACAGATCTTTCTATCTACGTCCTCCTATAGGTGCTAGAGTTGTGTAGAGAGCGGTAGCAAATGAGGCATAGGATTGGGAGACGAATGCCAGGTTGAGATTAATGTTCAGATTTGAATTTTTAGTGAGCTTTGGATTTTGACAATATTACACAAGCCATAGAAAGCATTATTATCGCTTGATAAAACATTTTTCTCATAGTGTTGCATTAACTTGGCAATATTCAAGTTCTAATAATGGACTAACAGTGGACTTTCGCATCTGCAGATTATACTGAATGGCCAGCGGAGGCAGTATTGCAGAGGAGAAACTCTCTGCATTGCTGGGAAAAAAAAAGAATCCAATCATCAGCTTTGCAAGCCTCTTTCAATTGATATGGTAAGTCACACATTTGAGACTTACATATTTGTTTGAAGGTGTGGGGTTAATCATAACATTCTGGAGTTCTCCATAGGTTTACTGATAGGGATGTGCTAAAATGAAGATGTTAGATTCTGTTAGTGCTAGTTTTTATGATTCCCAATAGCTGTAGCATAAACCTTCCTCCCTTAATTTATCTGACCACTGAATTGCTATTGGTGTACCATAATCCACAAGAATTCCAGTAAGAAGGGTGCACTGTCACTTGGCTGCCAAACAGATCTTTCTACCTACGTCCTCCTATAGGTGCTAGAGTTGTGTAGAGAGCGGTAGCAAATGAGGCATACGATAGGGAGACGAATGCCAGGTTGAGATTAATATTCAGATTTGAATTTTTAGTGAGCTTTGGATTTTCACAATATTACACAAGCCATAGAAAGCATTATTATCGCTTGATAAAACATTTTCTTCATAGTGTTGCATTAACTTGGCAATATTCAAGTTCTAATAATGGACTAACAGTGGACTTTTCCATCTGCAGATTATACTGAATGGCCAGCGGAGGCAGTATTGCAGAGGAGAATATCTCTGCGTTGCTGAGAAAAAAAAGAAAATCCAATCATCAGCTTTGCAAGCCTCTTTCAATTGATATGGTAAGTCACACATTTGAGACTTACATATTTGTTTGAAGGTGTGGGGTTAATCATAACATTCTGGAGTTCTCCATAGGTTTACTGATAGGGATGTGCTAAAATGAAGATGTTAGATTCTGTTAGTGCTAGTTTTTATGATTCCCAATAGCTGTAGCATAAACCTTCCTCCCTTAATTTATCTGACCACTGAATTGCTATTGGTGTACCATAATCCTCAAGAATTCCAGTAAGAAGGGTGCACTGTCACTTGGCTGCCAAACAGATCTTTCTATCTACGTCCTCCTATAGGTGCTAGAGTTGTGTAGAGAGCGGTAGCAAATGAGGCATAGGATAGGGAGACGAATGCCAGGTTGAGATTAATATTCAGATTTGAATTTTTAGTGAGCTTTGGATTTTCACAATATTACACAAGCCATAGAAAGCATTATTATCGCTTGATAAAACATTTTTTTCATAGTGTTACATTAACTTGGCAATATTCAAGTTCTAATAATGGACTAACAGTGGACTTTTCCATCTGCAGATTATACTGAATGGCCAGCGGAGGCAGTATTGCAGAGGAGAATCTCTCTGCGTTGCTGAGAAAAAAAAGAAAATCCAATCATCAGCTTTGCAAGCCTCTTTCAATTTATATGGTAAGTCACACATTTGAGACTTATATATTTGTTTGAAGGTGTGGGGTTAATCATAACATTCTGGAGTTCTCCATAGGTTAACTGATAGGGATGTGCTAAAATGAAGATGTTAGATTCTGTTAGTCCTAGTTTTTATGATTCCCAATAGCTGTAGCATAAACCTTCCTCCCTTAATTTATCTGACCACTGAATTGCTATTGGTGTACCATAATCCACAAGAATTCCAGTAAGAAGGGTGCACTGTCACTTGGCTGCCAAACAGATCTTTCTATCTACGTCCTCCTATAGGTGCTAGAGTTGTGTAGAGAGCGGTAGCAAATGAGGCATAGGATTGGGAGACGAATGCCAGGTTGAGATTAATGTTCAGATTTGAATTTTTAGTGAGCTTTGGATTTTGACAATATTACACAAGCCATAGAAAGCATTATTATCGCTTGATAAAACATTTTTCTCATAGTGTTGCATTAACTTGGCAATATTCAAGTTCTAATAATGGACTAACAGTGGACTTTCGCATCTGCAGATTATACTGAATGGCCAGCGGAGGCAGTATTGCAGAGGAGAAACTCTCTGCATTGCTGGGAAAAAAAAAGAATCCAATCATCAGCTTTGCAAGCCTCTTTCAATTTATATGGTAAGTCACACATTTGAGACTTATACATTTGTTTGAATGTGTGGGGTTGATCATAACATTCTGGAGTTCTCCATAGGTTAACTGATAGTGATGTGCTAAAATGAAGATGTTAGAATCTGTTAGTCCTAGTTTTTATGATTCCCAATAAATGTAGCATAAACCTTCCTCCCTTAATTTATCTGACCACTGAATTGCTATTGGTGTACCATAATCCACAAGAATTCCAGTAAGAAGGGTGCACTGTCACTTGGCTGCCAAACAGATCTTTCTACCTACGTCCTCCTATAGGTGCTAGAGTTGTGTAGAGAGCGGTAGCAAATGAGGCATACGATAGGGAGACGAATGCCAGGTTGAGATTAATATTCAGATTTGAATTTTTAGTGAGCTTTGGATTTTCACAATATTACACAAGCCATAGAAAGCATTATTATCGCTTGATAAAACATTTTCTTCATAGTGTTGCATTAACTTGGCAATATTCAAGTTCTAATAATGGACTAACAGTGGACTTTTCCATCTGCAGATTATACTGAATGGCCAGCGGAGGCAGTATTGCAGAGGAGAATATCTCTGCGTTGCTGAGAAAAAAAAGAAAATCCAATCATCAGCTTTGCAAGCCTCTTTCAATTGATATGGTAAGTCACACATTTGAGACTTACATATTTGTTTGAAGGTGTGGGGTTAATCATAACATTCTGGAGTTCTCCATAGGTTTACTGATAGGGATGTGCTAAAATGAAGATGTTAGATTCTGTTAGTGCTAGTTTTTATGATTCCCAATAGCTGTAGCATAAACCTTCCTCCCTTAATTTATCTGACCACTGAATTGCTATTGGTGTACCATAATCCTCAAGAATTCCAGTAAGAAGGGTGCACTGTCACTTGGCTGCCAAACAGATCTTTCTATCCACGTCCTCCTATAGGTGCTAGAGTTGTGTAGAGAGCGGTAGCAAATGAGGCATAGGATAGGGAGACGAATGCCAGGTTGAGATTAATATTCAGATTTGAATTTTTAGTGAGCTTTGGATTTTCACAATATTACACAAGCCATAGAAAGCATTATTATCGCTTGATAAAACATTTTTTTCATAGTGTTACATTAACTTGGCAATATTCAAGTTCTAATAATGGACTAACAGTGGACTTTTCCATCTGCAGATTATACTGAATGGCCAGCGGAGGCAGTATTGCAGAGGAGAATCTCTCTGCGTTGCTGAGAAAAAAAAGAAAATCCAATCATCAGCTTTGCAAGCCTCTTTCAATTTATATGGTAAGTCACACATTTGAGACTTATATATTTGTTTGAAGGTGTGGGGTTAATCATAACATTCTGGAGTTCTCCATAGGTTAACTGATAGGGATGTGCTAAAATGAAGATGTTAGATTCTGTTAGTCCTAGTTTTTATGATTCCCAATAGCTGTAGCATAAACCTTCCTCCCTTAATTTATCTGACCACTGAATTGCTATTGGTGTACCATAATCCACAAGAATTCCAGTAAGAAGGGTGCACTGTCACTTGGCTGCCAAACAGATCTTTCTATCTACGTCCTCCTATAGGTGCTAGAGTTGTGTAGAGAGCGGTAGCAAATGAGGCATAGGATTGGGAGACGAATGCCAGGTTGAGATTAATGTTCAGATTTGAATTTTTAGTGAGCTTTGGATTTTGACAATATTACACAAGCCATAGAAAGCATTATTATCGCTTGATAAAACATTTTTCTCATAGTGTTGCATTAACTTGGCAATATTCAAGTTCTAATAATGGACTAACAGTGGACTTTCGCATCTGCAGATTATACTGAATGGCCAGCGGAGGCAGTATTGCAGAGGAGAAACTCTCTGCATTGCTGGGAAAAAAAAAGAATCCAATCATCAGCTTTGCAAGCCTCTTTCAATTTATATGGTAAGTCACACATTTGAGACTTATACATTTGTTTGAATGTGTGGGGTTGATCATAACATTCTGGAGTTCTCCATAGGTTAACTGATAGTGATGTGCTAAAATGAAGATGTTAGAATCTGTTAGTCCTAGTTTTTATGATTCCCAATAAATGTAGCATAAACCTTCCTCCCTTAATTTATCTGACCACTGAATTGCTATTGGTGTACCATAATCTACAAGAATTCCAGTAAGAAGGGTGCACTGTCACTTGGCTGCCAAACAGATCTTTCTATCTACGTCCTCATATAGGTGCTAGAGTTGTGTAGAGAGCGGTAGCAGATGAGGCATAGGATAGGGAGACGAATGCCAGGTTGAGATTAATATTCAGATTTAAATTTTTAGTGAGCTTTGGATTTTCACAATATTACACAAGCCATAGAAAGCATTATTATCGCTTGATAAAACATTTTTTTCATAGTGTTACATTAACTTAGCAATATTCAAGTTCTAATAATGGACTAACAGTGGACTTTTCCATCTACAGATTATACTGAATGGCCAGCGGAGGCAGTATTGCAGAGGAGAATCTCTCTGCGTTGCTGAGAAAAAAAAGAAAATCCAATCATCAGCTTTGCAAGCCTCTTTCAATTTATATGGTAAGTCACACATTTGAGACTTATACATTTGTTTGAATGTGTGGGGTTGATCATAACATTCTGGACTTCTCCATAGGTTAACTGATAGGGATGTGCTAAAATGAAGATGTTAGAATCTGTTAGTCCTAGTTTTTATGATTCCCAATAAATGTAGCATAAACCTTCCTCCCTTAATTTATCAGACCACTGAATTGCTATTGGTGTACCATAACCCACAAGAATTCCAGTAAGAAGGGTGCACTGTCACTTGGCTGCCAAACAGATCTTTCTATCTACGTCCTCATATAGGTGCTAGAGTTGTGTAGAGAGCGGTAGCAAATGAGGAATACGATAGGGAGACGAATGCCAGGTTGAGATTAATATTCAGATTTGAATTTTTAGTGAGCTTTGGATTTTCACAATATTACACAAGCCATAGAAAGCATTATTATCGCTTGATAAAACATTTTCTTCATAGTGTTGCATTAACTTGGCAATATTCAAGTTCTAATAATGGACTAACAGTGGACTCTCCCATCTGTAGATTATACTGAATGGCCAGCGGAGGCAGTATTGCAGAGGAGAATATCTCTGCGTTGCTGAGAAAAAAAAGAAAATCCAATCATCAGCTTTGCAAGCCTCTTTCAATTGATATGGTAAGTCACACATTTGAGACTTACATACTTGTTTGAAGGTGTGGGGTTAATCATAACATTCTGGAGTTCTCCATAGGTTAACTGATAGGGATGTGCTAAAATGAAGATGTTAGATTCTGTTAGTGCTAGTTTTTATGATTCCCAATAGCTGTAGCATAAACCTTCCTCCCTTAATTTATCTGACCACTGAATTGCTATTGGTGTACCATAATCCTCAAGAATTCCAGTAAGAAGGGTGCACTGTCACTTGGCTGCCAAACAGATCTTTCTATCTACGTCCTCCTATAGGTGCTAGAGTTGTGTAGAGAGCGGTAGCAAATGAGGCATAGGATAGGGAGACGAATGCCAGGTTGAGATTAATATTCAGATTTGAATTTTTAGTGAGCTTTGGATTTTCACAATATTACACAAGCCATAGAAAGCATTATTATCGCTTGATAAAACATTTTTTTCATAGTGTTACATTAACTTGGCAATATTCAAGTTCTAATAATGGACTAACAGTGGACTTTTCCATCTGCAGATTATACTGAATGGCCAGCGGAGGCAGTATTGCAGAGGAGAATCTCTCTGCGTTGCTGAGAAAAAAAAGAAAATCCAATCATCAGCTTTGCAAGCCTCTTTCAATTTATATGGTAAGTCACACATTTGAGACTTATATATTTGTTTGAAGGTGTGGGGTTAATCATAACATTCTGGAGTTCTCCATAGGTTAACTGATAGGGATGTGCTAAAATGAAGATGTTAGATTCTGTTAGTCCTAGTTTTTATGATTCCCAATAGCTGTAGCATAAACCTTCCTCCCTTAATTTATCTGACCACTGAATTGCTATTGGTGTACCATAATCCACAAGAATTCCAGTAAGAAGGGTGCACTGTCACTTGGCTGCCAAACAGATCTTTCTATCTACGTCCTCCTATAGGTGCTAGAGTTGTGTAGAGAGCGGTAGCAAATGAGGCATAGGATTGGGAGACGAATGCCAGGTTGAGATTAATGTTCAGATTTGAATTTTTAGTGAGCTTTGGATTTTGACAATATTACACAAGCCATAGAAAGCATTATTATCGCTTGATAAAACATTTTTCTCATAGTGTTGCATTAACTTGGCAATATTCAAGTTCTAATAATGGACTAACAGTGGACTTTCGCATCTGCAGATTATACTGAATGGCCAGCGGAGGCAGTATTGCAGAGGAGAAACTCTCTGCATTGCTGGGAAAAAAAAAGAATCCAATCATCAGCTTTGCAAGCCTCTTTCAATTTATATGGTAAGTCACACATTTGAGACTTATACATTTGTTTGAATGTGTGGGGTTGATCATAACATTCTGGAGTTCTCCATAGGTTAACTGATAGTGATGTGCTAAAATGAAGATGTTAGAATCTGTTAGTCCTAGTTTTTATGATTCCCAATAAATGTAGCATAAACCTTCCTCCCTTAATTTATCTGACCACTGAATTGCTATTGGTGTACCATAATCCACAAGAATTCCAGTAAGAAGGGTGCACTGTCACTTGGCTGCCAAACAGATCTTTCTATCTACGTCCTCATATAGGTGCTAGAGTTGTGTAGAGAGCGGTAGCAAATGAGGCATACGATAGGGAGACGAATGCCAGGTTGAGATTAATATTCAGATTTGAATTTTTAGTGAGCTTTGGATTTTCACAATATTACACAAGCCATAGAAAGCATTATTATCGCTTGATAAAACATTTTCTTCATAGTGTTGCATTAACTTGGCAATATTCAAGTTCTAATAATGGACTAACAGTGGACTTTTCCATCTGCAGATTATACTGAATGGCCAGCGGAGGCAGTATTGCAGAGGAGAATATCTCTGCGTTGCTGAGAAAAAAAAGAAAATCCAATCATCAGCTTTGCAAGCCTCTTTCAATTGATATGGTAAGTCACACATTTGAGACTTACATATTTGTTTGAAGGTGTGGGGTTAATCATAACATTCTGGAGTTCTCCATAGGTTTACTGATAGGGATGTGCTAAAATGAAGATGTTAGATTCTGTTAGTGCTAGTTTTTATGATTCCCAATAGCTGTAGCATAAACCTTCCTCCCTTAATTTATCTGACCACTGAATTGCTATTGGTGTACCATAATCCTCAAGAATTCCAGTAAGAAGGGTGCACTGTCACTTGGCTGCCAAACAGATCTTTCTATCTACGTCCTCCTATAGGTGCTAGAGTTGTGTAGAGAGCGGTAGCAAATGAGGCATAGGATAGGGAGACGAATGCCAGGTTGAGATTAATATTCAGATTTGAATTTTTAGTGAGCTTTGGATTTTCACAATATTACACAAGCCATAGAAAGCATTATTATCGCTTGATAAAACATTTTTTTCATAGTGTTACATTAACTTGGCAATATTCAAGTTCTAATAATGGACTAACAGTGGACTTTTCCATCTGCAGATTATACTGAATGGCCAGCGGAGGCAGTATTGCAGAGGAGAATCTCTCTGCGTTGCTGAGAAAAAAAAGAAAATCCAATCATCAGCTTTGCAAGCCTCTTTCAATTTATATGGTAAGTCACACATTTGAGACTTATATATTTGTTTGAAGGTGTGGGGTTAATCATAACATTCTGGAGTTCTCCATAGGTTAACTGATAGGGATGTGCTAAAATGAAGATGTTAGATTCTGTTAGTCCTAGTTTTTATGATTCCCAATAGCTGTAGCATAAACCTTCCTCCCTTAATTCATCTGACCACTGAATTGCTATTGGTGTACCATAATCCACAAGAATTCCAGTAAGAAGGGTGCACTGTCACTTGGCTGCTAAACAGATCTTTCTATCTACGTCCTCCTATAGGTGCTAGAGTTGTGTAGAGAGCGGTAGCAAATGAGGCATAGGATTGGGAGACGAATGCCAGGTTGAGATTAATGTTCAGATTTGAATTTTTAGTGAGCTTTGGATTTTGACAATATTACACAAGCCATAGAAAGCATTATTATCGCTTGATAAAACATTTTTCTCATAGTGTTGCATTAACTTGGCAATATTCAAGTTCTAATAATGGACTAACAGTGGACTTTCGCATCTGCAGATTATACTGAATGGCCAGCGGAGGCAGTATTGCAGAGGAGAAACTCTCTGCATTGCTGGGAAAAAAAAAGAATCCAATCATCAGCTTTGCAAGCCTCTTTCAATTTATATGGTAAGTCACACATTTGAGACTTATACATTTGTTTGAATGTGTGGGGTTGATCATAACATTCTGGAGTTCTCCATAGGTTAACTGATAGTGATGTGCTAAAATGAAGATGTTAGAATCTGTTAGTCCTAGTTTTTATGATTCCCAATAAATGTAGCATAAACCTTCCTCCCTTAATTTATCTGACCACTGAATTGCTATTGGTGTACCATAATCTACAAGAATTCCAGTAAGAAGGGTGCACTGTCACTTGGCTGCCAAACAGATCTTTCTATCTACGTCCTCATATAGGTGCTAGAGTTGTGTAGAGAGCGGTAGCAGATGAGGCATAGGATAGGGAGACGAATGCCAGGTTGAGATTAATATTCAGATTTAAATTTTTAGTGAGCTTTGGATTTTCACAATATTACACAAGCCATAGAAAGCATTATTATCGCTTGATAAAACATTTTTTTCATAGTGTTACATTAACTTGGCAATATTCAAGTTCTAATAATGGACTAACAGTGGACTTTTCCATCTACAGATTATACTGAATGGCCAGCGGAGGCAGTATTGCAGAGGAGAATCTCTCTGCGTTGCTGAGAAAAAAAAGAAAATCCAATCATCAGCTTTGCAAGCCTCTTTCAATTTATATGGTAAGTCACACATTTGAGACTTATACATTTGTTTGAATGTGTGGGGTTGATCATAACATTCTGGACTTCTCCATAGGTTAACTGATAGGGATGTGCTAAAATGAAGATGTTAGAATCTGTTAGTCCTAGTTTTTATGATTCCCAATAAATGTAGCATAAACCTTCCTCCCTTAATTTATCAGACCACTGAATTGCTATTGGTGTACCATAACCCACAAGAATTCCAGTAAGAAGGGTGCACTGTCACTTGGCTGCCAAACAGATCTTTCTATCTACGTCCTCATATAGGTGCTAGAGTTGTGTAGAGAGCGGTAGCAAATGAGGAATACGATAGGGAGACGAATGCCAGGTTGAGATTAATATTCAGATTTGAATTTTTAGTGAGCTTTGGATTTTCACAATATTACACAAGCCATAGAAAGCATTATTATCGCTTGATAAAACATTTTCTTCATAGTGTTGCATTAACTTGGCAATATTCAAGTTCTAATAATGGACTAACAGTGGACTCTCCCATCTGTAGATTATACTGAATGGCCAGCGGAGGCAGTATTGCAGAGGAGAATATCTCTGCGTTGCTGAGAAAAAAAAGAAAATCCAATCATCAGCTTTGCAAGCCTCTTTCAATTGATATGGTAAGTCACACATTTGAGACTTACATACTTGTTTGAAGGTGTGGGGTTAATCATAACATTCTGGAGTTCTCCATAGGTTAACTGATAGGGATGTGCTAAAATGAAGATGTTAGATTCTGTTAGTGCTAGTTTTTATGATTCCCAATAGCTGTAGCATAAACCTTCCTCCCTTAATTTATCTGACCACTGAATTGCTATTGGTGTACCATAATCCACAAGAATTCCAGTAAGAAGGGTGCACTGTCACTTGGCTGCCAAACAGATCTTTCTATCTACGTCCTCCTATAGGTGCTAGAGTTGTGTAGAGAGCGGTAGCAAATGAGGCATAGGATTGGGAGACGAATGCCAGGTTGAGATTAATGTTCAGATTTGAATTTTTAGTGAGCTTTGGATTTTGACAATATTACACAAGCCATAGAAAGCATTGTTATCGCTTGATAAAACATTTTTCTCATAGTGTTGCATTAACTTGGCAATATTCAAGTTCTAATAATGGACTAACAGTGGACTTTTCCATCTGCAGATTATACTGAATGGCCAGCGGAGGCAGTATTGCAGAGGAGAATCTCTCTGCGTTGCTGAGAAAAAAAAGAAAATCCAATCATCAGCTTTGCAAGCCTCTTTCAATTTATATGGTAAGTCACACATTTGAGACTTATACATTTGTTTGAATGTGTGGGGTTGATCATAACATTCTGGACTTCTCCATAGGTTAACTGATAGGGATGTGCTAAAATGAAGATGTTAGAATCTGTTAGTCCTAGCTTTTATGATTCCCAATAAATGTAGCATAAACCTTCCTCCCTTAATTTATCTGACCACTGAATTGCTATTGGTGTACCATAATCTACAAGAATTCCAGTAAGAAGGGTGCACTGTCACTTGGCTGCCAAACAGATCTTTCTATCTACGTCCTCATATAGGTGCTAGAGTTGTGTAGAGAGCGGTAGCAGATGAGGCTTAGGATAGGGAGACGAATGCCAGGTTGAGATTAATATTCAGATTTGAATTTTTAGTGAGCTTTGGATTTTCACAATATTACACAAGCGATAGAAAGCATTATTATCGCTTGATAAAACATTTTTTTCATAGTGTTACATTAACTTGGCAATATTCAAGTTCTAATAATGGACTAACAGTGGACTTTTCCATCTGCAGATTATACTGAATGGCCAGCGGAGGCAGTATTGCAGAGGAGAATCTCTCTGCGTTGCTGAGAAAAAAAAGAAAATCCAATCATCAGCTTTGCAAGCCTCTTTCAATTTATATGGTAAGTCACACATTTGAGACTTATATATTTGTTTGAAGGTGTGGGGTTAATCATAACATTCTGGAGTTCTCCATAGGTTAACTGATAGGGATGTGCTAAAATGAAGATGTTAGATTCTGTTAGTCCTAGATTTTATGATTCCCAATAGCTGTAGCATAAACCTTCCTCCCTTAATTTATCTGACCACTGAATTGCTATTGGTGTACCATAATCCACAAGAATTCCAGTAAGAAGGGTGCACTGTCACTTGGCTGCCAAACAGATCTTTCTACCTACGTCCTCCTATAGGTGCTAGAGTTGTGTAGAGAGCGGTAGCAAATGAGGCATACGATAGGGAGACGAATGCCAGGTTGAGATTAATATTCAGATTTGAATTTTTAGTGAGCTTTGGATTTTCACAATATTACACAAGCCATAGAAAGCATTATTATCGCTTGATAAAACATTTTCTTCATAGTGTTGCATTAACTTGGCAATATTCAAGTTCTAATAATGGACTAACAGTGGACTTTTCCATCTGCAGATTATACTGAATGGCCAGCGGAGGCAGTATTGCAGAGGAGAATATCTCTGCGTTGCTGAGAAAAAAAAGAAAATCCAATCATCAGCTTTGCAAGCCTCTTTCAATTGATATGGTAAGTCACACATTTGAGACTTACATATTTGTTTGAAGGTGTGGGGTTAATCATAACATTCTGGAGTTCTCCATAGGTTTACTGATAGGGATGTGCTAAAATGAAGATGTTAGATTCTGTTAGTGCTAGTTTTTATGATTCCCAATAGCTGTAGCATAAACCTTCCTCCCTTAATTTATCTGACCACTGAATTGCTATTGGTGTACCATAATCCTCAAGAATTCCAGTAAGAAGGGTGCACTGTCACTTGGCTGCCAAACAGATCTTTCTATCTACGTCCTCCTATAGGTGCTAGAGTTGTGTAGAGAGCGGTAGCAAATGAGGCATAGGATTGGGAGACGAATGCCAGGTTGAGATTAATGTTCAGATGTGAATTTTTAGTGAGTTTTGGATTTTGACAATATTACACAAGCCATAGAAAGCATTATTATCGCTTGATAAAACATTTTTCTCATAGTGTTGCATTAACTTGGCAATATTCAAGTTCTAATAATGGACTAACAGTGGACTTTCGCATCTGCAGATTATACTGAATGGCCAGCGGAGGCAGTATTGCAGAGGAGAAACTCTCTGCATTGCTGGGAAAAAAAAAGAATCCAATCATCAGCTTTGCAAGCCTCTTTCAATTTATATGGTAAGTCACACATTTGAGACTTATACATTTGTTTGAATGTGTGGGGTTGATCATAACATTCTGGAGTTCTCCATAGGTTAACTGATAGTGATGTGCTAAAATGAAGATGTTAGATTCTGTTAGTGCTAGTTTTTATGATTCCCAATAGCTGTAGCATAAACCTTCCTCCCTTAATTTATCTGACCACTGAATTGCTATTGGTGTACCATAATCCACAAGAATTCCAGTAAGAAGGGTGCACTGTCACTTGGCTGCCAAACAGATCTTTCTATCTACGTCCTCCTATAGGTGCTAGAGTTGTGTAGAGAGCGGTAGCAAATGAGGCATAGGATTGGGAGACGAATGCCAGGTTGAGATTAATGTTCAGATTTGAATTTTTAGTGAGCTTTGGATTTTGACAATATTACACAAGCCATAGAAAGCATTATTATCGCTTGATAAAACATTTTTCTCATAGTGTTGCATTAACTTGGCAATATTCAAGTTCTAATAATGGACTAACAGTGGACTTTCGCATCTGCAGATTATACTGAATGGCCAGCGGAGGCAGTATTGCAGAGGAGAATCTCTCTGCGTTGCTGAGAAAAAAAAGAAAATCCAATCATCAGCTTTGCAAGCCTCTTTCAATTTATATGGTAAGTCACACATTTGAGACTTATATATTTGTTTGAAGGTGTGGGGTTAATCATAACATTCTGGAGTTCTCCATAGGTTAACTGATAGGGATGTGCTAAAATGAAGATGTTAGATTCTGTTAGTCCTAGATTTTATGATTCCCAATAGCTGTAGCATAAACCTTCCTCCCTTAATTTATCTGACCACTGAATTGCTATTGGTGTACCATAATCCACAAGAATTCCAGTAAGAAGGGTGCACTGTCACTTGGCTGCCAAACAGATCTTTCTACCTACGTCCTCCTATAGGTGCTAGAGTTGTGTAGAGAGCGGTAGCAAATGAGGCATACGATAGGGAGACGAATGCCAGGTTGAGATTAATATTCAGATTTGAATTTTTAGTGAGCTTTGGATTTTCACAATATTACACAAGCCATAGAAAGCATTATTATCGCTTGATAAAACATTTTCTTCATAGTGTTGCATTAACTTGGCAATATTCAAGTTCTAATAATGGACTAACAGTGGACTTTTCCATCTGCAGATTATACTGAATGGCCAGCGGAGGCAGTATTGCAGAGGAGAATATCTCTGCGTTGCTGAGAAAAAAAAGAAAATCCAATCATCAGCTTTGCAAGCCTCTTTCAATTGATATGGTAAGTCACACATTTGAGACTTACATATTTGTTTGAAGGTGTGGGGTTAATCATAACATTCTGGAGTTCTCCATAGGTTTACTGATAGGGATGTGCTAAAATGAAGATGTTAGATTCTGTTAGTGCTAGTTTTTATGATTCCCAATAGCTGTAGCATAAACCTTCCTCCCTTAATTTATCTGACCACTGAATTGCTATTGGTGTACCATAATCCTCAAGAATTCCAGTAAGAAGGGTGCACTGTCACTTGGCTGCCAAACAGATCTTTCTATCTACGTCCTCCTATAGGTGCTAGAGTTGTGTAGAGAGCGGTAGCAAATGAGGCATAGGATTGGGAGACGAATGCCAGGTTGAGATTAATGTTCAGATGTGAATTTTTAGTGAGTTTTGGATTTTGACAATATTACACAAGCCATAGAAAGCATTATTATCGCTTGATAAAACATTTTTCTCATAGTGTTGCATTAACTTGGCAATATTCAAGTTCTAATAATGGACTAACAGTGGACTTTCGCATCTGCAGATTATACTGAATGGCCAGCGGAGGCAGTATTGCAGAGGAGAAACTCTCTGCATTGCTGGGAAAAAAAAAGAATCCAATCATCAGCTTTGCAAGCCTCTTTCAATTTATATGGTAAGTCACACATTTGAGACTTATACATTTGTTTGAATGTGTGGGGTTGATCATAACATTCTGGAGTTCTCCATAGGTTAACTGATAGTGATGTGCTAAAATGAAGATGTTAGATTCTGTTAGTGCTAGTTTTTATGATTCCCAATAGCTGTAGCATAAACCTTCCTCCCTTAATTTATCTGACCACTGAATTGCTATTGGTGTACCATAATCCACAAGAATTCCAGTAAGAAGGGTGCACTGTCACTTGGCTGCCAAACAGATCTTTCTATCTACGTCCTCCTATAGGTGCTAGAGTTGTGTAGAGAGCGGTAGCAAATGAGGCATAGGATTGGGAGACGAATGCCAGGTTGAGATTAATGTTCAGATTTGAATTTTTAGTGAGCTTTGGATTTTGACAATATTACACAAGCCATAGAAAGCATTATTATCGCTTGATAAAACATTTTTCTCATAGTGTTGCATTAACTTGGCAATATTCAAGTTCTAATAATGGACTAACAGTGGACTTTCGCATCTGCAGATTATACTGAATGGCCAGCGGAGGCAGTATTGCAGAGGAGAATCTCTCTGCGTTGCTGAGAAAAAAAAGAAAATCCAATCATCAGCTTTGCAAGCCTCTTTCAATTTATATGGTAAGTCACACATTTGAGACTTATATATTTGTTTGAAGGTGTGGGGTTAATCATAACATTCTGGAGTTCTCCATAGGTTAACTGATAGGGATGTGCTAAAATGAAGATGTTAGATTCTGTTAGTCCTAGATTTTATGATTCCCAATAGCTGTAGCATAAACCTTCCTCCCTTAATTTATCTGACCACTGAATTGCTATTGGTGTACCATAATCCACAAGAATTCCAGTAAGAAGGGTGCACTGTCACTTGGCTGCCAAACAGATCTTTCTACCTACGTCCTCCTATAGGTGCTAGAGTTGTGTAGAGAGCGGTAGCAAATGAGGCATACGATAGGGAGACGAATGCCAGGTTGAGATTAATATTCAGATTTGAATTTTTAGTGAGCTTTGGATTTTCACAATATTACACAAGCCATAGAAAGCATTATTATCGCTTGATAAAACATTTTCTTCATAGTGTTGCATTAACTTGGCAATATTCAAGTTCTAATAATGGACTAACAGTGGACTTTTCCATCTGCAGATTATACTGAATGGCCAGCGGAGGCAGTATTGCAGAGGAGAATATCTCTGCGTTGCTGAGAAAAAAAAGAAAATCCAATCATCAGCTTTGCAAGCCTCTTTCAATTGATATGGTAAGTCACACATTTGAGACTTACATATTTGTTTGAAGGTGTGGGGTTAATCATAACATTCTGGAGTTCTCCATAGGTTTACTGATAGGGATGTGCTAAAATGAAGATGTTAGATTCTGTTAGTGCTAGTTTTTATGATTCCCAATAGCTGTAGCATAAACCTTCCTCCCTTAATTTATCTGACCACTGAATTGCTATTGGTGTACCATAATCCTCAAGAATTCCAGTAAGAAGGGTGCACTGTCACTTGGCTGCCAAACAGATCTTTCTATCTACGTCCTCCTATAGGTGCTAGAGTTGTGTAGAGAGCGGTAGCAAATGAGGCATAGGATAGGGAGACGAATGCCAGGTTGAGATTAATATTCAGATTTGAATTTTTAGTGAGCTTTGGATTTTCACAATATTACACAAGCCATAGAAAGCATTATTATCGCTTGATAAAACATTTTTTTCATAGTGTTACATTAACTTGGCAATATTCAAGTTCTAATAATGGACTAACAGTGGACTTTTCCATCTGCAGATTATACTGAATGGCCAGCGGAGGCAGTATTGCAGAGGAGAATCTCTCTGCGTTGCTGAGAAAAAAAAGAAAATCCAATCATCAGCTTTGCAAGCCTCTTTCAATTTATATGGTAAGTCACACATTTGAGACTTATATATTTGTTTGAAGGTGTGGGGTTAATCATAACATTCTGGAGTTCTCCATAGGTTAACTGATAGGGATGTGCTAAAATGAAGATGTTAGATTCTGTTAGTCCTAGTTTTTATGATTCCCAATAGCTGTAGCATAAACCTTCCTCCCTTAATTTATCTGACCACTGAATTGCTATTGGTGTACCATAATCCACAAGAATTCCAGTAAGAAGGGTGCACTGTCACTTGGCTGCCAAACAGATCTTTCTATCTACGTCCTCCTATAGGTGCTAGAGTTGTGTAGAGAGCGGTAGCAAATGAGGCATAGGATTGGGAGACGAATGCCAGGTTGAGATTAATGTTCAGATTTGAATTTTTAGTGAGCTTTGGATTTTGACAATATTACACAAGCCATAGAAAGCATTATTATCGCTTGATAAAACATTTTTCTCATAGTGTTGCATTAACTTGGCAATATTCAAGTTCTAATAATGGACTAACAGTGGACTTTCGCATCTGCAGATTATACTGAATGGCCAGCGGAGGCAGTATTGCAGAGGAGAAACTCTCTGCATTGCTGGGAAAAAAAAAGAATCCAATCATCAGCTTTGCAAGCCTCTTTCAATTTATATGGTAAGTCACACATTTGAGACTTATACATTTGTTTGAATGTGTGGGGTTGATCATAACATTCTGGAGTTCTCCATAGGTTAACTGATAGTGATGTGCTAAAATGAAGATGTTAGAATCTGTTAGTCCTAGTTTTTATGATTCCCAATAAATGTAGCATAAACCTTCCTCCCTTAATTTATCTGACCACTGAATTGCTATTGGTGTACCATAATCTACAAGAATTCCAGTAAGAAGGGTGCACTGTCACTTGGCTGCCAAACAGATCTTTCTATCTACGTCCTCATATAGGTGCTAGAGTTGTGTAGAGAGCGGTAGCAGATGAGGCATAGGATAGGGAGACGAATGCCAGGTTGAGATTAATATTCAGATTTGAATTTTTAGTGAGCTTTGGATTTTCACAATATTACACAAGCCATAGAAAGCATTATTATCGCTTGATAAAACATTTTCTTCATAGTGTTGCATTAACTTGGCAATATTCAAGTTCTAATAATGGACTAACAGTGGACTTTCGCATCTGCAGATTATACTGAATGGCCAGCGGAGGCAGTATTGCAGAGGAGAAACTCTCTGCATTGCTGGGAAAAAAAAAGAATCCAATCATCAGCTTTGCAAGCCTCTTTCAATTTATATGGTAAGTCACACATTTGAGACTTATACATTTGTTTGAATGTGTGGGGTTGATCATAACATTCTGGAGTTCTCCATAGGTTAACTGATAGTGATGTGCTAAAATGAAGATGTTAGATTCTGTTAGTGCTAGTTTTTATGATTCCCAATAGCTGTAGCATAAACCTTCCTCCCTTAATTTATCTGACCACTGAATTGCTATTGGTGTACCATAATCCACAAGAATTCCAGTAAGAAGGGTGCACTGTCACTTGGCTGCCAAACAGATCTTTCTATCTACGTCCTCCTATAGGTGCTAGAGTTGTGTAGAGAGCGGTAGCAAATGAGGCATAGGATTGGGAGACGAATGCCAGGTTGAGATTAATGTTCAGATTTGAATTTTTAGTGAGCTTTGGATTTTGACAATATTACACAAGCCATAGAAAGCATTATTATCGCTTGATAAAACATTTTTCTCATAGTGTTGCATTAACTTGGCAATATTCAAGTTCTAATAATGGACTAACAGTGGACTTTCGCATCTGCAGATTATACTGAATGGCCAGCGGAGGCAGTATTGCAGAGGAGAATCTCTCTGCGTTGCTGAGAAAAAAAAGAAAATCCAATCATCAGCTTTGCAAGCCTCTTTCAATTTATATGGTAAGTCACACATTTGAGACTTATATATTTGTTTGAAGGTGTGGGGTTAATCATAACATTCTGGAGTTCTCCATAGGTTAACTGATAGGGATGTGCTAAAATGAAGATGTTAGATTCTGTTAGTCCTAGATTTTATGATTCCCAATAGCTGTAGCATAAACCTTCCTCCCTTAATTTATCTGACCACTGAATTGCTATTGGTGTACCATAATCCACAAGAATTCCAGTAAGAAGGGTGCACTGTCACTTGGCTGCCAAACAGATCTTTCTACCTACGTCCTCCTATAGGTGCTAGAGTTGTGTAGAGAGCGGTAGCAAATGAGGCATACGATAGGGAGACGAATGCCAGGTTGAGATTAATATTCAGATTTGAATTTTTAGTGAGCTTTGGATTTTCACAATATTACACAAGCCATAGAAAGCATTATTATCGCTTGATAAAACATTTTCTTCATAGTGTTGCATTAACTTGGCAATATTCAAGTTCTAATAATGGACTAACAGTGGACTTTTCCATCTGCAGATTATACTGAATGGCCAGCGGAGGCAGTATTGCAGAGGAGAATATCTCTGCGTTGCTGAGAAAAAAAAGAAAATCCAATCATCAGCTTTGCAAGCCTCTTTCAATTGATATGGTAAGTCACACATTTGAGACTTACATATTTGTTTGAAGGTGTGGGGTTAATCATAACATTCTGGAGTTCTCCATAGGTTTACTGATAGGGATGTGCTAAAATGAAGATGTTAGATTCTGTTAGTGCTAGTTTTTATGATTCCCAATAGCTGTAGCATAAACCTTCCTCCCTTAATTTATCTGACCACTGAATTGCTATTGGTGTACCATAATCCTCAAGAATTCCAGTAAGAAGGGTGCACTGTCACTTGGCTGCCAAACAGATCTTTCTATCTACGTCCTCCTATAGGTGCTAGAGTTGTGTAGAGAGCGGTAGCAAATGAGGCATAGGATAGGGAGACGAATGCCAGGTTGAGATTAATATTCAGATTTGAATTTTTAGTGAGCTTTGGATTTTCACAATATTACACAAGCCATAGAAAGCATTATTATCGCTTGATAAAACATTTTTTTCATAGTGTTACATTAACTTGGCAATATTCAAGTTCTAATAATGGACTAACAGTGGACTTTTCCATCTGCAGATTATACTGAATGGCCAGCGGAGGCAGTATTGCAGAGGAGAATCTCTCTGCGTTGCTGAGAAAAAAAAGAAAATCCAATCATCAGCTTTGCAAGCCTCTTTCAATTTATATGGTAAGTCACACATTTGAGACTTATATATTTGTTTGAAGGTGTGGGGTTAATCATAACATTCTGGAGTTCTCCATAGGTTAACTGATAGGGATGTGCTAAAATGAAGATGTTAGATTCTGTTAGTCCTAGTTTTTATGATTCCCAATAGCTGT